>NC_143410.1:15201111-15860000 GCF_059467195.1 Physcomitrium patens
GAAAGAACTTTAAAATAAGCCTTCTTATTAAAAGATGCCAAGGATTTAAAACAAAAATCTAAGCCAAAATTAGAACTATTCAAGAAACACAAGAAGTGAAGGCAATTGAGTTAGAAGTATCTATAGTAGATAAAATCATACCTTACACCATTATCGATAGAGGTAGTAGTTTAAACATTATGCCAATGAGGACAAAGAAAAAATTAGGACTTAATATCACTCGACCTTTTTCATTTATAATCAATATGGCTAATCAAAGCTAAGACACACCTCTTGGATAAATAAGTAGTTGTAAGATGATGACGGGAGGTAAAAAATATTCCTTCATATTTCATGTGATTTACATGCATCTTAAGAAAAATTCATATCTATTGCTTTTAAGTAGATCTTGGTTAAGAGTAGCTAATGAAAAAAACTTTATTTCACTCTTTAGAAGATGAGATTTTAAGTTCTCAATCACAAAAAGGATTTAAAAAGAAATTTAGGTTTGTTGATTTGATAGCAAAGGGGGCGGTTCAATCAAGTATGGTTCAACCAACTCCACTAGGATGTATGGGCCTTGAACTATATGATTGAGAAAATGATGGAAAATTCACACAATAGTTAAAGAATCATCCAAATTTAAGTATGGGTGAAGTTATGAATATAAATTTTATAAAGAATTTTTCCACTTACCAACATGATGTTTTAGAAGGAGATTTAACAATCCTAGTTGATAATATAAAAATTGAAGATGTCTTTGGAGTAAACTTTAATAACACTCAAGTTGATGAGTTGAATGACTTAATAGAGGAAGACAACCTTATTCCACCCTTACAATTTAAACAAACTTTTAGTGGTCTTACGGTTATAAATGACAAAGTTATCTATCCATAAATCCCAAATAATTGATATAAAGGCCCTAAAGAATAAGCTCATGTACACAACCTTGATTATAAATTAATGGATGTGTCTTTGGAGACTGAGGATCCAAAATTCATCAAAGTATAGATTTAATTGAAAAAAGATGAATTGATAAGTTATAAGTCGTTAATTATGGCATATAGGGATGTATTTACATAGTCTTATAAAGATCTTAAAGACATACCTCTAGAAGTAGGTCAATATAGAATCCCTCTCCTTTCCAATTGAATTCCTGTGAGACTAAAAGAAAGAAGAATGAATCCGAATTTGTAATTAATTGTCAAGATAGAATTAAAAAAATTCCTCCAAGCAGGATTTATTCAATCTGTAGAGATTACGGATTGGATTTCATCTATGGTTTTAGTCAAAAAAAAGAATGGAAAACTTCAAGTATGCATAGACTACAAGAAATTAAATAAATACACTCAAAAAGATCATTTTCTTCTCTTTTTTATTAATACCATTTTAAAAGAAGTAGCAGGTCATGAACTTTATACATTTATGGATAGATATTCAAAATATAATCAAATATCCATAGTCCAAGAAGATCATCATAAAACTACTTTTACTATGCTATGAGATACTTTTATTTATGTAGTGATGCCTTTTGGACTTTGTAATGCTCCAACGGCATTTCAAAGGGCCATATCCTATGCCTTCTTTGTCCTTCTATACAAATCAATGATAGTATTCATTGACGACTTGACTACCCAGTCTTCTAAGATAAAATATATAGAATGTGTCTGGATTAGTGTTCAATGTTATTGAAAGGTCAAGATTATACTAAACCTTGACAAAATATTCCTAGTAGTTCAAAAAGAAGATTTATTAGGATATGTGGTGTCAAAAAAGGGTAGAAAACTTGATCCAGAAAAGGTTAAAGTTATTGTAGAATTAAAACCTCTTTCGACAAAGAAAGAGGTACAAAGGATGTTGAGACACATAAGGTGGTATTGAAAAGTCATACAAAATTATGCTACACTTTCTATGCTTATAACTTGATTAATACAAAAAGAGGTGAAGTTTGAATGGGGTGAAAAATACCAAGAGATATTTGATATCCTTAAAGAAAAATTTATTATCTTTTTCATCTTTAGACCTCTCAATTGGTCATTGTCCTTCTATGTACTTTGTGATGCTTCATTTGTAGCAATAGGGAGCACGTTGTGTCAAACAAATGGAGAGAAAGACAAAGACTATTCCATAGCCTTTGCTACTAGGTAATTGAATCCTACAGAGAAGAATTATACTACCATGGAATGGAAATGCCTTACTATGGTTTTTTCCATCAAGAAGTTTAGACATTATCTTCTCTTAAATCTAATGGTATTTTTTATGGACCACATGGCAATAAAGTACCTAATGAATAAGATTGATTTAAATAGTAGACTTGCAAGGTGAATACTTCTACTAGAAGAATTTGATTATACAGTGGGATATAAGCCAAGAAGGATGGACAGGCAAGTAGATCATTTATCTAGGTTGTCAAACCAAATTGATGAAGCTCAAATTGATGACACATTCATAGATGAAACCTTGTTTATCATTTCAACCTCTCCCACTTAGTATAAATTAATTATCAAGTTTTTGACAACTCAAGCCTTATCTCTTTATCTTTCTAAAATAAAATATAAAAAAATAAGAATTAATAATAGATACTTTGCCATAATTGGTGGCAAATTATATAGACATGGAGTTAATGGGATGTTAAGGAGGTGTATAATGGAAGAAGAAATTTCTACCATTCTATTGGCATGTCATCATAATACATGTGAGGATTATTATTCAAGAACCTTAACATGCCAAAAAATACTTAGAATACGTTATTATTGACCCACATTATTTTAAGATGCACATAAATATATTAAGATATGTGATGCATGTCAGTAGTATGCTAGGAATGACTTAAAGATGAATTTATCTCTCCATGTATCCCTACCTTTAGTTCCCTTTGAGAAATAGAGAATTGATTATATTGGAGACGTTCACCCCAATTCTACTAGTAATATGAAATATATAGTAGTAGCAATCGAATATTTGATCCAGTAGGCTGAAGCAAAGGTAGTTAAAACCAACGATGCCAAACAGGCTGCCAAATTTTTCTATGAACAAATCATCACTAGGTTTGGATGTCCAAAAATCCTAATTAGTAATAGAGGTAAGCATTTATTAAATGAAGTGATATAAGACTTGACCTCTTGATTCAAAATTGACCATAGAAAAACTACTCCTTATCACCTTCAAACAAATAGACATATAGAAAGGATAAATCAAACCTTTGTCAATATCTTCAGAAAAATTATCACAACATCTAAAAGAAATTGGGATACAAAGCTCCTTGTAGACTTATGGGCTTGTAGAATAATATTTAAAGTAACAATCTAAACAACTCTATTTTTCTTGATTTATGGCATAGAAGCTATTTTATCAATTGAATTTGAAATTCCTTCACTTCAAATCGCCTTGAAAGAAAGATTGTCGACTAAAAAATCTTTAATTGATAGATTAAAATGATTAGAAGGTTTAGATGAGATCAAAAGATGGTGTGCTCAATAAATAGAGGCAATCCAAAGAAGAAAAAAAATTACCTTTGATAAGCGATATAAAGTTAAAATCCTTAAGTTTGGCATATTAATTCTCTTACAAGATGCTAGGATATTAGATTTTTTAGGAAAATTTGATGTCATATGATTAGGCCCCTACTTAATTAAAGAAGTCTTTTCAAATAATTCAATTTGGCTACAAATACTTAATGGAAAAGATTTTTCTATGAAAACATCTAGAAATAGATGTAAAGAATATAGAGTGTGATTTTTATCATGTACAAAGTCAAATGGTTCATCCTTAAATTCACCCTTATTCAATTCCTTAAGTGGCAAATTATCAAAACCGAGTGGAATTTAGAAGCTAAAATATTGGAATTCAAAATAAGCTAAAATCATATTCATTTGTCTTCTCTTTCTTTCAATTTAGTTCCTTCACCAAAAAATTAGAGATATTTTAAGTAAAAGAGACAAGTACTTAATAAGACTTTCATGAAGGAAAAAAAAACAAAAAAACAAAAAAACAAAATAAAAAAAAAAATAAAACAAAACAAAACAAAAAAACAAAAACAAAAACAAAAATTATTAAGAATTGTAAAAATATGTCTTAGTAAACATCTAAAAGACATAGAGAGATTGGTCAAGAGGTTGTCAAGTGAATGTCTCAAATTTGAATCTGGTTGGAAAAAATGGGCTATCCTAATGAGCTAGTATTAATATAGGAAAAGTCCAACCTTAACATCTAATAAATATATAGACCTTATAAGGTTGATAATAAATTTTTTTCATATTAAAGAAGAATCTAAAAATATCACTTTTTATTTTTAACTTTATTTTCTATTTTTATATATAATTATTAAATCTTAGATTAGACTTAAGTTTTCTTTGTCTTCTTTTTTTAGATCTATAGAACAAAATCTACTTTAGTTCCTTCAGATTAAAAGCAAATTATTTATTCTCATCTTAAATAGTTATTAAAGATTTTTTGTAGACAATTCTTCTTTTTATTCAATAGCATTTTGGAAGGTCAATTCTAGGTTCTTTGCCTTTGTAAGTCGTCCTAGATAGTTGCCATGTATAAGTCATCAAATTAACTCACTTATTATTTTAGAATAAAAATATATATTTAGAATGCTTTAAATCACATTATATAGTGAGTAGTGTAGAATTTTTTTAGAGAAATCGAAAATTAAAATGTTAGTGGTGGAAATAGAATCTTAGTAAGTTTTGAAAGCAACTATCTTTATTGGTTTACTATTTTTATCCATTGCTAAATATTAAGGATTATTATTCAGGCTAATATTTATATTGGTCTTCTATTTATATGTACTACTTATAAAAACTGTAAATGTTAATAGTTATAAGAAGGATGAGAAAGAACCTCATGTCATTTTAATTATTGATATAAAAAATAGGATTTATAATAGATTTAAATTAATTTTTATTATCATCAAAAATTACCAAGATATAAAAATTTAGCTTTAGATAAATATTAGTATTATAAAAATATTATATAACTTTTCAAAATTTATTTAGAAGTTTTTAGGAATTTTTAGAGTAATTTCAAGATCTTGATAAAAATGAGTTTTACCACTTTGGAAGCCTTTATGAAAAAATTGAGCAAGATTTCAAGGCCACACAAGTTTCTTATGCTAATTGGAAGTTTTTTAACACAATGGTGAGGTAAAAATTACAAAAATATTGGTCCTTCTAGTAGAAAATAGGAGGACCAACATCTAGTATAGTCCTTGTAGGAAAGGGAGTGTACAAGTCCCATATGGATTGTAGCACCTTGAAGGTAGTTAAGAGAATAAGATTAAGGCCTCGTGGCCTCTCTTAAACACCTATATACACTACATGTGAGCCTTAGAGAGGCTCGAATCCTTGATCTATAAGCAAGTTATCTTTGAATTAAATATTTTTACTTCAGTTTTTAATTATTTACTTCATATCTTTAAAACTTTATAATTTATTCATAGTAATTCGGATTTATATGTTTCTTATGTCATTGAAAAGTTAATAAAATTAATTATCTAAAATTATAATTTTTATTTTTTGCTTTTATTTTTTACTAGATGAAAATATAATGAACAGACTAAGACTTAGTTTTGGGTGTTGTAATTCCTTCATGTCATTTATTTCAATCGCTTTGTAGTTGTACTTCTTTTGTTCTTGTTATTTACTTAATTCACTTCATACCACCAATTACAAGCAACTCTTAATTGAGACCATCTTATAATTTGGGTTGAGGAGTAAAAATTTATATTCACACTTTACCAAAAGGTTCTATAGAACAATGGAAGAGGCATCAAAGGAAGAAGATTTAAGAAATCCAAAAAATATTAGACATCAATTTACAAAGGAGACTTTTACAGAATTAAAGATTAAATGTGATGGTTTATTATTATTAGTAGAAATTAAATATTTTAAAGAAATACTTACAAAACATAATAAATTATTTATTTTTAGACCTCATGAATTAGAATGTATAGATTTTGATATTGTTGCTCCAATTGTTATCTTTATAATATCATATATGCCTTCAAACTCGATGCTAATTCTTGTGCCAAGAGCATATTTGTCTAAATTAGTAAAATTATTTTTAAAAAAAGATGTAAATGAAGATTTTGGAGTCTTTTTTTGCTCTATATTCTAATCATTGGTTTATGGTGCTTAAGAAAAATGGATCATTATGTTTTATTCAAGATATACAGTCAATAAATGCAATAATTATTAAAAATATAAATATAAGATCTTTAATAGATGAGTTTGCTACTACATTTGTAAGAAAGAAAATTTATTCAATAGAAGATTTATATTTGGACTATGATGAATTTCAACTTATACATAAAATTAGAGATTTAACAACATTAAAAATGCTACTTAGATTGATTAAAATATGTACTTTTCTACAAGGTACTATAAACTTAGTTACTTATATGATGAATGGAATGAATAAGGTATTGAGAGACTTCATTCTTAAAAAAATTATGCCTTTTTTAAATGATGTTTTCATAAAAGGATGTAAAGTAGAAAAAAAGATGAAACTTTAAATGAAAGACGATGTCACAAGTATATTTTTTATTATATATAAGATTATAAAAAGATTTTATTTTGACTTAAAGAAGTTTATTTTATACTTTTGAAAGCAAAATCTACATTTGGAGTAGAAAAAATTATCATTGTTGGAAAATTCTGTGGATTTTATGAGAAAAAACTAAATCTAAGCTAAGTCGATGCAGTTGAAAGGATCAAGGACACATGTGATTCTTTAACAAAAGTACGTAGGTTTTTAAGAACTTATATATTTTATCATATATAGATTCTTTATTATACTCATATAATAAATCTATTATATAAATTATTATATAAATATTATTAATTTAAATAGAAAAAAAGTATATTGAAGCAATGAAAAAATTAAAGATATTATTGTTGATATTCCCTATTTTAAAAAGAATTGATTATGAGTATAATAGATAAATAATACTAATTATAAATATTAGTCTTATTACTATTGGATGGACTGTAGATTAAGATGATTTATGTAGAAACAAATTTATAATTTGATTTGGAGCTAAAGTTTTAAGTATTCATTAACATGCATATTTACAAGTCAAAAAATAACTCTCGGAGGTTGTTTTGGTTATAAAAGCTAAAAAAGATTATTTGATTAATATATTGGTAGTAATTAAAATAGATTGCTTGTTATTGCTTGAAATGATCACTAATTATTCAACAATAGATATTTTAATGTTAAGATAAATTTCTTGTATCAAATCATTAAATCAAAAATTTAGGCATGTTGATGAAAAAGATAATTTAATAGCAGATATATTGTCTCAAGCATGATTGAAAGATAAGATGAGATAGTTGAAGATATTAATAATATAGGATCAAAATTATATTTAGTATCAAATTTTAGCAAAGAAAAAAATTTATTTTTTAAAAGGCTTTATGAAAGAAAATTATTGGATATTAATTATTATTTGAGTATCTTGACTAAATAAGAAAATTTGGCTATGGAAAAATTTAAACAAATAAGAAAAAAGGCATATGGATTTTTGCTTTAAAAAGGATTTTTGTGAAAGAGATCAAAGAAAGGAATTGAGATGCCACAAAAAGTGATAAGTTATAAAAAAAGAGAAACAAAAGTTATTAAAAAGATTTCATAATAGTTCATGGATAAGACATAGGAATATTTGAACTACTTTTGCTAAACTTAAAAAATGATATTGGTAGAAAAATATGTATCAAGATGTACTTTTATTTATAGAATCGTGTAAAATTAATAAAAATATATTCTAATATATGACACTAAGATGGCTTATATCTAACATATCTTTTGGCTATTCATTTAAAATAGGTTTTTGATTTGATTATTATAATAATTAGATTATAAAAAATGAGGTATTTGGTCTTAGCTTGTGAAGATTTATCAAACCAAGTAGAAGATAGAGCATTAAGAATAAGTTTATAGAAGGAATTTGTAGAATTTTGCTTAAAGATGTTATTTGCTACTATAGATATATAAAAAAAATCACTACAGATTATAAAGAATTAAATGTACAAGAAGCTTATGAATTCTTTGAAACATATGGAATTAAATTATCATTGACTATTACTTAAAATCATGAAATAAATACAAAAAGTAAATATGGTCATCCACCAATTGTAAAAGCATTAGTTAAAACTTGTAATGAAAAGGTTAGAAAATATCTTTGATTTAAACCATTTACATTGTAGGCTAATCAAATAATTTATAGTTCAATAATAGCATATATGCCTATCAAGCTCATGACAAGTCAAAAACCTATTATGCCAATTGAAAAAAAAGTACTTACTTAGACTATGCTATTATGAAAAGATAAATTTATTAGAGTGGAACTTTCAACTATTAAAATTCAACAACTTGAGCAAAGTTCAAAAGATGTGCAAATAGCATTAAGAAGGTTTAAAAGGGCAAGATTATAAAATAAGGCATAATTTCATAAGCAACATTGATTGAAATCTAAGACAATTAAAGAAGGTGATTGGATTTTGGTCTATGATAGTAGCTTGGATAATCAACATAGTACTTTAAGAATTTTTTTAAAATAATGGTTTGGACCATATGTTGTAATAATTATTCATAATAATATAACTTATTCATTATGAGAATTAGATGAAACAAGATTAAAAATACTAGTTACAAAGAAGCAAATAAAGATGTTTAAAAAAAGTTAGATGGAAATAAATATAAAAGACCTTATTAAAGATATAAACCTTTCAAGATAAGAAGATGATTTTGACTAAGATAGAAAAAATAATGAAGAAGAATTGGATAAAGATATAAACAACATAATATGAATCAAACAAGATTTGAATTATTTGGTGCATATTCGATGATGTACAAGTTTAGAGAGGGTGGATGTTGTATAGTAACACAACTATATGGTGAAAAATAAAATAAAATGGATGTTATTATAGAAGAGCCCAATAAAAAGATGTAGTAGAAAAACAATGATAAATTATAAAAAGGTAGTAAAAAAATTAGTCTTAATGCTGTTTTTTTATAGAAGGAACTTTTATTTAGTTTATAGAGGCATAAATGAGCCAAATTAAAGTATATAAAATAAAAAATTGATATAGATATATTGAGAAGAAATTTGATAATAGTTTAAAGTAAAATTTATTTTAAATTATAAAAAATTGATATTCAAAGAAGACCAATTATCAACCTAGGTTGAAATCAAATCTCAAGACACAAAACTAAGTACCAATGGCAACTTTGGGATTCTTCTATAAATCAAAAAGTGGAATTTGGATGAAGACTTTATAGGATATTTTTAAATATTTATTTTGGATAATTTTAATTTTATAACAATTTTGTAAGTACTTTATAAAGTTAGGATTTTTTTAGGTGAATTTGGTTTTATAAAATAAAATAAAACAATTTATATTTGAAAGGATTTTGTGAATTTGGTAGTAGATCTATAGATAAAAATTTGTAGATTTGTAATTATAGTTGCTTTTATTGCATGTAAATTTGAACATAATCCAATAGTAAGATTAAAAGTTATTGAAATTCAAGTGAAATGGAATTTCAAAAATAGGGTTTTGAGGGTCAATGTAGGTTTCTAAGATCTTTAATAACTTTTTAGTTGGATTGAGATTAAATTTGTGTATATAGGTAGTAGACTTGATTTTTAATATATATAGGAATTTTAAAAGATATTTAATGGTAGAATTAAGAAATTTTGGTTTGAGAAGATTGGCATTAAGATTGAGAAAGGAAGTTGGCCAACACTTAAGTGGATGTTAGGATTTATCATCTATTTGGTATAAGTAATTTTCTTCAAAAAATTTGTACCTAGTTTCAACTTAGTTTTTATGAGGTGCACAAAAAATTGAGTCAAAATCTATAGTTTAATTATTTATTATTGAAGTTTTGATTTTTTATAGGATTATTAAGAATTTTGTTTAATATTTAGGATTTGATTAAAGATTGATTAGGACTGATTTAGAATCTAAGATTTAATTAGGATTTAAGATTTTATTTAAATTTAATTAGGATTTAACTAAGATATAATTAAAATTTGATTAGAGGTTGATTAAGATTTTTGTAAGATTTTTCTAGGATTTCATTAAGATTCATTAAGATTGATCTAGGATTTAATAATTTTTTAGGATTTTATTAGGATTTAATTTAGGATTTAATTAAGGTTTATTAGAATTTTAATTTGGATTTTAATTTGGATTTTAATTTGGATTTGATTTAAGATTTTATTAAGATTCATTAGGATTCTAGCTAAGATTAAATTGAGATTTTATCAGGAACGATTTAGGATTTATTTAGAATTATTATTTTTTATGTTCTTTTAAAATTTATTATTTTTTTCTTTAAGATTAATATAAAACTTCTTTGTGTTTTTTTATAACTTCTTTTAAAGTTATTTTAAATTGATTAAAGTTTGAATAGGATTATTAAGGATTAATTAAAATTGATTAAAAATTATATTAGATTAATTAGAATTATTGTTGCATTTCTACTTAACTTTTACAACTAGATGCTTGATACAATCTCAAGCAAGAACATACATAATACAACAATATTGTTGTATTATTTTTCTTCTTCTTTGGAAATGCACAAGGCACATGGCTATAGAAGATGAAGTTGTATGTTACAATTATTTAAGAAATTCTAGTAGGTTTCAATCATTAAAAAAATAATAATTTAAATTCTAATGCAAAAATATTTAAAGCTAATGCAAAGTGCTCAAAAAAATTCTTTTTAATTACTTCAAGTAATTAAAAATCTTAATTATTTTGTTATTTTTTTTGATATCTTCCAATTGTCTCTCCAAATCCTAATCCCAAGAAATGAGCTTCAATTAGTTATAATTCTTTCTCTAATCATCTAATTGTGTAAGTCATCAAATTTATTCACTAGTTGTTTTAGAATAAAAAGATGCATTTAGAGTGCTTAGAACCACAATATATAGTGAATAGTATAGAAATATTCAGACAAATAGAAAATTAGAGTATTAGTTATAGAATTGGAGTCTTAAAAAGTCTTACAAGCAATTATTGTAGTTTGTTTAGTATTTTTTATTTATTATTAAGTATTGAGGGATATTTATTAAGGTCAATATTTCTATTGGCCTTCTATCTATACATATTATTTATAAGAAAAATTATAAATTTAGTTAGTAGTTAAAAGAAGCTTGAGAAAGAATCTCATATCTTTTTAGTTAGTTATATAAAAAGTAAGATTTATAGTAGATTTAAATTGATTTTATTATTATAAAAATCATCAAGGTAAGAAATTATAGCCTTTTACTGATATTAATAATATAGAACTGATATAAGAATTTTAAGAATTTATTTAGATTTTTTTTGGAATTTTTATAGAAATTTCTAAGACTTTGGTAAAAATGAGTTTTATCACTTTGGGATCCATTATGAAAAAATGGAGCAAGATTTGAAGGCCATGCAAGGTTTCTAGGCTAATTGAATGTTTTTAAAAACAATGATGAAGCCAAAAATGCAAAATTATGGATTTTATTAGTAGAAAATAGGAGGATTAGCAGTTAGTGTAGTCCTTATAAGAAAGGAGGTGCATAAGTTCCAAGTGGATTGTAGCACCTTAAAGCTAGTAAGGAAGATAAGACTAAGGCCTCATGGCCTCTCTTAGGAACCCATATAAATTACTTGTGAGCCTTGGTGAGGTTCAAACTCTTGATCTCTTAAGCAAGTTACTCTTAAGGTAAAATTATCTACTTAATTTTTTATTTATTTACTTATTATTTTTAAACCTTCATAACTTATTCATAGTAGTTCGGATTTATATGTTTCTTACAATATTTAAAAAATTAAAAAATTAAAATTTTAAAAATATATTTTTTATTTTTATGACTTTTTATTGGATGAAAACTAAAAAAACAAACTATGACTAGTTTTGTAGTGTACAATTGCTTGATTGCACTTGTTCACTTATTTTTTGTATTTTTCTCCTTTTGTCCTTGTTCTTGCTACTTCCACTTCACTCAACCAATTATAAAAAACTCTGAATTGAAGCCATTTTATAATTTGGATTGAAGAGTGAATTTTACACTCACATTTTGGTGTGTTTGCGGAGAGATGGTGCTTCTAATGGTATGTGTGAATGTGAAGTTGCTTGTTGTGATTGAGCTTGCTTGATTTTTTGAGTAAGAAATTCAAATAGGTCTTTATCATTAGTAAGTGTTCTACACTTCTTCCTTATTTGTGAAAACAAAGCATTTCAAATTTTCACTTTATAAGATAGTGAAGGATTTCAATATTCAAATGAATGTGGATTGCATCGGGTTTTTATCAATCAGTTTTAATGTGTTGTATCTTTTGAGTTGAAACTTTTTGAAGTTGTGTATCATAATCTCAAATTTCCAAAAAACTATTAAACTCTCAAATTGGAGTTGATTTGAATTTTTAGTGAATTTTAGATTAAGAAGAGGTTCACTATCTTGGCAATTTCATGTATCTCTTGTTTGGAAAAGCATTTCTTAGTGCATGATAATTATTTTACTCTGAAAATTTTGAAAGACGAGCATCTTAAAGTTAAGTTTGTAATGGTGAAAAATTCATTGCTATTGAATCGAAATAGAATTTGTGGCGATTTTTGGAGTGGAGAGAGGTTCCTGCCATGAGAAGAATACAATTGAGGTTAGTGATTTCTATCTCTTCTATCATTTACATTCTGGTTTTTATATTATATTTTAAAAAAATTTATTAAAAATCTTCTTCTTAACTACATCAAATTATAGTAAAAAATAAAATAAAATAAAAAATATATATAAATCAAGAAAGAAATAAAATAAAATAAAATAAAAATACAAGAAAATTAATATTAAATTAATAATAATAATAATAATAATAATAATAATAAAAATAATGTTATTAAATTAAAATAACTATATAACTAATTAATAAAAACTAAAATTACTTAATAATTTTAATTTACTTTTAACTTTTATTTTTACTTTTATTTTTACTTTTATTTTTTCTTGTACTTGTTTTTTATCTTTTTTATTTTTAGTTTTTACTCTTACTTTTATTTACTAATATTATCTTTTCTTTTATGAGAATTATAAGTTTTATATATTGAAATAAATTTAACATATTTTTTATTTCTTTATTGATTGATTTTCTATACATTATTGTTATTTCTAACCTTAAGTAATATTTGATTAGTTTATTGTTAGTGTTAGCATTATTTGGTGGTTTTCTTAAGTTGGTTGTTAGTTTCAAAAGCATACAAGGTGGAGCCTGTCTTCAAGATTTCATTACTCTTCCTCCTTGTAATTTTTCTAATTGAGGGACCTCCTCTAAAAGTAGGGAGATTTAATCTTTCCTTCCATCTCTCATATCAATTCTTTTTATTTTTATAAATTTCTAATTGAGAGCTTTTTTTAGTAGCAAGGAGATTTATCACTTTTTCTACCCCTTGTATTCCTTCTATTTATAGAAATAATTTAGAAGGAGCTTAAGAAGAATTCAAGAGAATTTTTTATCAACAAAAGAAAAAAAAATTCAAGAAGAAGGAATAAGTAGAAAATTTTGATAGAAGAAATTTGGAAAAAAAAAAAAGAAGAAGAAAAGAAGAAGAGTAAAGACCAACAAGCTCAAATTATAATCCAAAATGAATATCTTTTCAACAAAGTTTATTTAGTTTTAAATTTATTTTCCTAACACAAATTGTGATTTGAAGAGAAGGAACACAAGAAGAAAGGAGAAAAGCATTAATAGTTTACAAATAAGAAAATCTTTGAACCTTGTCAATTATTTATTTCTTTGAAATTTTAAAAAATTGATTGAATACAAAGAGCGGGAGCTAGGAGTTTGAGGATAGAATTTAGGAAGAAGTGTCAAGGACATGAACTAAAAGATGATGCATAAACCAATGAAATCCATATCAAATAAAAAGTAACAAAATAAAAATAAGGAAGTACATATATTAAAAAGAAACTAGAATGGCTTATTGCCAAAAGACAAGAAAATTTGTGATTCTTAAAACTAGACTAGAAGCAAGAAACGAATTGATAAGAGTGAAGAGGACTTTATTCTTGTCTCTACATATACTATCTAATTAAGGGCTATGTAGCGATGTTCTATAGGACCTCCAATATGTGTTGACTTTGTAAAACACATGCCTTGACTTATAAGGCAAGTTTCTCTATATGTGCACCACATAGTTAGTTTATTTTTTAAGCTACCAACATGTGTGGCACATGATTAACTTATTGACAAAGTTTTTAATCTAAAAGTCAAAAATGGACACCTATAAAGTCAAAATAGTATCTATGAAGCTTCTAGGAAGCTTTCTTATAAGATATTATAGAATTAATTTACTTTTACTTACTTCTATTTATTTCTACCTATTTATATAAGTAATTAGTAGCTTACACGTATATGTCAGTGATATTACCTTTCTTTCTAAGGACAAGTTCCACGAGGAGCGGTCATCATATGTTGAAAAAATCTATGATGCAACAAATTATATTCGCCACATACTCAGATCATTGTTCTCTTTGAAGTTGGTTGATAGGACCTCTCAACCATTGATAATATCTCATATCAAGGCAAAAAGACCACCCTGTTATTTGATCATTGTTGAGGCCTTTATAACTTCCTTCAAATAAAATATTTGGAATACCATCAGGAATTATTCCTACTTCTAATAAAATTATCAAACATTGGGAGTCTCTTCTAAGATTGTGATACGAAACGCATTATATTTTTTCATCTATTCAAAGAAAAATATATTGTTCTTTAGGATCTTAATCTTGATTGCGTTTTCTTAAAGGTTGTAACAATTGCAATGTCTCGTCTCGTAGGTCAGCAAATAAAGGCTCTTTAATCGAATCTACAAGTTATTGGTTCTCTATCTCTATAGTGTTACAAATATAAAGAAGCTACAAACAAGGATTGAAAGTAAAATGTTATCTTTCTTAGAACTTGTTTCTTTTATAGAAAAGATCTTCATCTTGATTTTGATAGATATCATTGATGAAAAGCCTCCACCTTCTTTACTACATTTGCAAGATTCTTTACTAGCTCTCATGTGCGTTCACTAATATTATATCCACACCAATAAATAAGATATTCTAACTTATTTTGGCACTGCCTTGAATCTAAGACTTCTTCTATTTTAAATTTTTTATTATTATCTCCTTCTATAGGATGAGATAGCACTTGTCTTTTTTTTGGTATGTCTAGTATCTTGTATGGTTCAAGAAGAGACACGTGGAATATTGGATGGATTTTCATTGACTTCAATAGGTGTATACAATATGCAACTAGATTGATTTGTACAGAAATAGGAAATGGTCCAAGCCTATGATAGTCC
Source organism: Physcomitrium patens (assembly GCF_059467195.1). Taxonomy (NCBI): domain Eukaryota; kingdom Viridiplantae; phylum Streptophyta; class Bryopsida; order Funariales; family Funariaceae; genus Physcomitrium; species Physcomitrium patens. The sequence continues at coordinate 15,216,424 of NC_143410.1, forward strand.
AACTTGTCACAAGGACAAGTAGTCTTGATATTACGACAAAGTAACTATATCTTGTCATCCATATGGAATGGTGGTTATTTTTTTTGATAAACATCTACATTGATCTTTTGTTGTTCTTGAGCTTCTTTTAATTGTACCTTTATTCTTGTATGTAGCTTTGACAAATGATTTGTCAAATCTTTCGCCACAAGATTATCAGCTTTTGAAAAGTCAAAAGTATCAAGTCATGGATAATAACCATAATTGGTAAAAAAAAGTGTTTGTTTTCTAAAAGAATGTATCATGTTATTATTAGCAAACTCTGCTAATGGCAAAAGAATTATCCAATCATCTTATTGGTAGTTAATGGAACATCTTAAATATTATTTCAAGTCTTGATTAACACACTCTATTTGTCCATTATTTTGAGGATAAAATGTCAAAGATAGTTTTATATCTACTTTTAGAATCTTAAAAAGAATCCACCAAAATCTTGATACAAACTAAATTTTCTTATTTGATATAATATCCTTGGATAATCCATGATAAAGATAGATATTGTCAAAAAAGAATTTAGTTGTTTCTTCATATGTAATAGATTTTATACATGATACAAAATATGCCATCTTGGAAAAATGATCTACTATCACAAATATAGAGCAATAAGAACCTGAGATTAGAAGATCTGTGATAAAATCCATAGAAACAAAACACCGTAGTTGTTTTGGAATGAATAATGGTTGAAGAAGTCCATAAGATCGATGATACAATTTTTTTTATCTTGAACAAATGTCACATGACTGAACAAAGTCTTTCACTTTCTTCCACATTTATGGCCATTAAAAAACTTTGGATATAAGTTCTAAAGTCTTATTGTATTCAAAATGTCCTATTGTTAGAAAGTCATGACGTGCTTGAAGAACATGTAATCTTGCTTTTCCTTTTGGAACATGTAATTGAGCTTCAAAATAGAGGAGGTTGTTTTAGAACTCAAACTTAGAAGTATCTTAAGACTTATAAGAAAGATTCTTGATATTATGAATAAGAGGATGAGAAGACATACTTGATTGGATTTATTTTATAAGAGTCCAATCAACAATCAATGTTGATTTCATTACTCAAAGATGAAAATGCTTTGGCTTAAAGAAAATCATTCTTTATTGATCAAAAGATGCATCTCCGCTTTTTGGTATAAAATAAGTATATTTAGAAAGAATTTCTAATAAACCTTGTTATTTTTCAAATTGACATGTGAACTTGAAATCAAATCTTGATAAAGACATGCTCCAATGGACTTGGTGACAATTTAAAATATGTGTTGACATGAAATACTTAAGATTCTTATAGTGCCTATACACAATGACTAGATTAGAAGCACCTTCTAGATGATTCTATTCTTGAAATGAATCCACAATTGTAAGAAGTTCTTTGTTGTGGATTTCATAGTTAATGTCAATTGTTAAAATTTTTTTGGAATGAAAAGCTACTAGATGAAGTTTATTATCTATTCCCATTTGTGATAATACAACACTCAAAGCAAAGTCTAATGTGTTTGTTTCCATAAAAATGCCTTAAAAAAGTCGACATGATATAAGATTGGTGCAAAAATAAAGATTGATTTCAAAGCTTCAAAAGATGCTTCAAATTCTTTGCTCCACTCAAGAATTTTCTTAGGATCTGAGAGGCCCACTTGTGTGTCTCTCAGATCAAAATTCAAAAAGTTAATTGTCACATTTCACAGCAAAGTCAATTTCTTGACTCAATATTTGAGGATCAAATAAGTTGAGTATCAATTTCTTTATTCCATACTATATTCTATAGAAAAATTGACTAATAAGTGCAGTATCATCCCACTTGATATTAGTTATAAATTATCAAAACTGTGAAGCATATAATATTACTAATTGATTACATTATCGCAAAATATGGATCTTGTTGGTTGCAACACAAGTTGCATCATGTTTTCCATACATGGACCAAAATTCTACCAAAAATGCCTCTAGATTATTCAATACTAGATCTTGTCATTCAAAAAAAGATAAAAACCACAATAATATTGAATTTGAAAGAAGTGTACCAATGAATCTAACTTGTGATCTTGAAATTGGATAGCTTTGAGGTTGAAGTTCAATCACAAGTTTTACTTGATTGATAAATCCTTAAAATTTGGATCTTGTACCATCAAACTTTTCAAGCAAAGTAACTCTTGATCCTCTAACACTTGAAGGATTTTCTCCCATGGATAGAAGGACATGATTTAGTGCAGATGTTGACGCAACTCTAATCATCTCTATATCTTCACTTCCTACTATTCTTGTTGATTCTTGTCGTAGTAAGCTAAGTTGATGTATTGCATATATCAACTCCCTCAATTGCTCTTACATTTGTACCATTGTACTCTTCATTTCAACAAGCCCTACCATAATAATACTTAAAAAAATATCTAATACCACTTAAGACAAATAGAAGAATGGACTTAAGGACAAAAAAAATACTAAGAATAATATCAATTTAGAAGAGAATAATCTACAACTTCTAATATACTTATATCTTATCATGACAAAGGAATAATCCACTCTTAATCAAGATAAGACAAAGCTCTAATATTGTAAGTGTCTTCTTGTCAATCTATTAAAGACATGAACTAGAAGATGATGCATAAACTAATGAAATCTGTGTCAAAGAAAAAGTGACAAAATAGTAATAATGAAGTACATATATTAAAAAAAAACTGAAATGGCTTATTGCCAAAAGATAAGAAAACTTGAGACTCTTAAAACTAGACTAGAAGCAAGAAAGAAATTGACAAGAGTAAAGATGGCTTTACTCTTGTTTCTATATATACTATCTAATTAGGGGTTATGTGGCGATATTCTATAGGACCTCTAATATGTGTTGACTTTGTAGGACACATGCCTTGACTTATAAGACAAGTCTTTTTTTATATGCACCAAATAATTAGCTTATTCTTCAAGCTACCAACATGTGTGGTACATGATTAATTTTTTGACCAATTTTTTAACCTAAAAATCAATAATGGATACCTATAAAGTCAAAACAGAGTCTATGAAGCTTCTAGGAAGCTTTTTTAGAAGATATTATAAAATTAACTTAATTTTACCTACTTCTATCTACTTCTATCTCTTAATACAGGTAATTATTAGCTTACATATATACATCTATGATAAGAAGATGCGAGAAGAGATAACCTTTTAAACCTTCTTATAAATTTTATTTTCTTTAGGATCAATAGAGTCTTAGAATTCTTTGCTATTCCAACTCAAATATATATATATATATATATATATATATATATAATTAATTAATTCAAATCAAATAGAAAAAAGATCATATTGGATATTCTTTAATGCATGCTAGATTGGCTCGTGATACAACCAAGTGAGTTCTTCTTCAAATTGAATTGATGCATATAAAGAGCCCCTTTTATTAAGTATTTTTTTCATTAATCAAGTAGTGGATAATTATTTAATTGCATTAGTATAAAGGAAAAAAAAAAAAAAAAAAAAAAAAAAAAAAAAAACTCGAGCTTCCTATCGGTAATCAAATGCCTTTGCATTGAATGTTACTTAAGGTTACTTCCACACAAGGTTGTTCCATATAATAATCTAAGAAAAAGAAAGTCTTTCTTGGGGTGATACTCAAGTAAGCATTCTTTTTTTAGGTTATTTTTATAATATTATCCTTTTTTGTCAAAAGAATTAATTATGTGGATTGCAAGTTGATAAGCATAAGATAATAAAATCTAAATTTCATAAGATATTATATGTAGCTTGTTTAATTATTTTAATTTTTAATTTTTAGAGTTAACGTTGTAATCATAGTAGTTTAATGCAAATCTCTACTAGGTTCCATAATTCTGTATTAGTACAACTCTTAGAAAATACAGAGTTTATAAGAACTATTAGACCTTCCTTGCCAAATATTAGGACTTCAATTCTTGGACTTGATTTTAATATGCCTAGAAACCTCTTTAAAGAATTTGAAGACCTTTCTTTAGAAGATCTTAAAAAAATCTCAAAAAAATTATTTTTGAAGCTTTTGGTAGATAATATGAATAATTTGAATTAAGAAGATGTTCAATTACTTCAATTGTAAGAATCATTGGATTTGAACAGAGTAGAATAAGAAGAACCACCATCCATACTAATTAATCTCTTAGTTCAACCAAGGGATTTACCTATTTGAGTTCTTGAGGGACTTAATATTATATCTATCCCTCCTAATCTTCCTATCTTCAAAGATATAAGGGATGAAGATCCTTCGGTCCACATAGAACATTTCATAGAAACATTCACTACGTATTTGATAAAAGATGGCCGTTATTATTTAGTGTGTTTCCTAACCACATTAAAAAATGAGCATATGAATAGTATTGCAACCATTTTCTTAATACCTTCTTAAGTTGAAATATGATTAAGTGTGCCTTTTTAAAACAATTATGGCTTGAAATAAGACAAAGCATATTTTTAATTGCTTTATCTTTTGTTAGACAAAGAAAAAATAAAGACATTATATCATACATTTGACGTTTTTAATTAATAGTAATAATGTATATAAGAACTTTGGTTACTCATAATATCTTGAAGCATTTCTTCATTTAAAGATTTGCTACATCGGAAATCATTAAAGAAATCCTTCATGCATGTCTTAAGGACTTCATAGTGGCCAAACATATAGCAAAGAAAGTAGAAAAAATCAGCAAAGAGCATAAAAGGCTATGGCATAAAGAAGACCACAATATCCCTATCTTCATACCTATCTATGTTGAAAATCATTATGTATCAAGCTCTCAATTGCATGACCAACGGCCACTTATTCCCACAACCATAGGAGCCTAAATCTTATTATTAAATATTAGGCCTCTACCTCCTTCATTGAATTTAATCTATCCTATTGAAGATAATAGGTGGAAGGGAGATTTAGAAAAATAAATAAAGTCATTCTAATTAGAATTCCAAATCCAAATCTCTCATCAAATGAAGTTGATGATAGATCAATTAATTGGACTAATTAGAAATTCCATTTCTAACCTTTTCTTACCTTCTATTGAGTCAAAAAGACATACAATTGGATTATAATATTTACAATATAGGCAATCAGGACATTTGGTCTAATTTTGTAATTCCATTCCTCTATAAGACCAATATTTTTAACTATATGTTAGGAACCATATAAGATAAGGATTCAAGATCAAAGAATGGAGTTAACTTGAATATAAATAGACAAGATTAAAAGAATATAAACAAGCTATAGTCATGAACTCAAACTACTGACTTATACTATTTTAAATATTTGACAACAACTGCCTCTTCAAAAGTTGCCTCTTCTTCTTCTTTATGAAGCCAAGAACTAAGAATCTTCATGGTGAAGCCATCTTACCAAGCTATTGTTCTTCATTTTGTCGCTTTTGGTCTAAAAGGATGTTGTTGATAGAACCTTCAAACCTTCATTTGTACATTTATAAGATTACAAGCTAGTTTCCACGTATAATTGTTGATATTATATCCGTGCCAATGGACCACATATTCAAGCCTTCTATGTCTTATCCTTGAATCTAATACCTCTTCTATTTCAAATTCAATATGATCATTGATTTCAACCATAGAAAGTAGTAGTTGTCTTTAATCTGGTATGTTCGATTCTTTATACCTTTTCAAAAGTAAAACATAAAAGATTGGATGAATCTTCATAAATGAAGGTAACTTCAAGTTATAAGTTATGTAATTAATTTATTTCTCAATCACAAATGGTTCCAGCCTTTGATTGTCTAACTTATTACATGGTTTGTTGGTTTTTATATTGATCCAAAGAAGCCATACTTTTTCAGCAACTTAGAATAAAGGATGTTCCTTCTTCAATTCATCTGCCAGTAGCTTATAACATTGTTGAGTCCTTTTTAGATGAGTCTTCATGGTTGCCTAAAGTTTGGTCATCTTTGGAGTAAATTCCTTTGCAGTTGGATTTGTCGACTTTTGAAAGGCATTTTTCAAAATTCTTAAGTTTGACATCAACCTTTCCTCTACCTTCTACCCTCAAACTGATGGCCAAATGGAGTGGATCAACCAAATCCTTGAGCAATATTTGAAGTATACCATCAATTATCAATAAGACTATTGATAGTATATTTGATATGTATAATCTTCTTCAAATATTTTGTACTTATTGCTAACTTAGTTATTGCAAGGTGTACAAATTTTGAGTCAAAATCAACAATTGAATTACTAGTTATTGAATTTTTAATTTTCTATAGAATTTATTAAGAATTTATTGGAAATTTAGGATTTAATTAAGAATTGGTTTAAATTAGTTTAAAATATAAGATTTGATTAGGATTGATTTAAGTTCTAAGATTTGATTAGGATTTTTTTAGGATTTAGTTAGGATTCAGTATTTAGGATTCATCTAAAATTTAGTTAAGATTTGAAATTTTGTTTAGATTTGATTAGGATTTGATTAAGATTTGATTAATATTTGATTATAATTTCATTAAGATTAGTCTAAGATTTACGATTTTATTAAGGTTTCATTAAGGTTTGACTTAGGATTAGATTAAGATCTATTTGGATTTCAATTAAGGTTTCAATTAGAATTTGACTTAGGATTTATTTAGAATTTATTTAAGATTTTTATTTTAATATTTTTTTAGGTTTCTTTATTATTTCTTTAAAAATTTTGTTCCTAATATTTCTTTAAAATTATTATTATTTCTTTAAAGATTTATTTTTATATTTCTTTATTTATTTTTTATTTTTATTTTTTTAGATTAATTAATGACTTCTTTGTGTTTCTTTTGAAACTTCTTTTAAATTTATTTTGGATTGGTTAAAGTTTGATTAGATTTATGAAAGATTACTCAAAGTTTATTTAAGACTCTACCAGATTTGATAGAATTGTTATTACATTTTTACTTATCTTTCACAATTAGGTACCCAATGCATTCTCAAGCAAGAACATATGTAATACAACAACATTATCTTTCTATTGGCTCTATTTTTCTTCATTATCAAAGATACATTACTAACGTCACCCTCTATTTTGGCTTCAAAGATATCCATGAAGTCTCAATTCCTATTGATACTCATGCCAAACTTTGGAAAAATAGAGATCTTCATGACTCCAAAGTTAATGTCCTTTACCAACAAGGTGTTGGTTGTCTCACATATACAATAATTATTACACAACCTAATATTGATAATGTTGTCAATAAGGTCTTATTTTTTTAAGAATGTCCATGATAAAGTCATTGAATAATAATGAAACAAACAAAGAATATCTTAAATAAACAAAGGACTATGGTTTATACTACAATGCTCAAATAGTACCACTATGGCTCATTAGCTATGCGGATGCAAGCTTTGGTAATAATCTAGATGATAAGAAGAGTTGTATTCGTTTTGTTTATATCCTTACTTCTACTACAATTATATAGGGTAGTAATAAACAAGGTTGTCTAATGACATCAACAACCATTGCTAAACTTGTGGAACTTGTTGAATCAACTAAAAAGACAACATAATTATGTTCACTCTTACATATGCTTGGTATAGCTCAAAAACTTCCTACCATTGTATATTGCAACAATCAAGCTGCCATTTCTCTAATAATGAATCTTGATAACCATTCTTGCACAAAACATAACGACATGAAATATTTTACAATTTGTGAATATTACAAGAATAATTTGATGGATTTTAAACAAATTCATATAAATGACTAAATTACTGAGATCCTTACAAAACCATTATCATGTGATGCTTTCCAATGCTTACATTGTTTAATGAACCTTTGGCCTTTCCACAAGAATGACCGGGAGGAAAATAAGATTTAGCAAACTTCTTTGTAGAATATGTTTGGATGAGTGGAAATGTTGGATGAAACAACCAAACATATTCTACATCCAAAGATAGTCTATCTATCCATTTGTTCTACTTAGGTTTTCAATTGTCTATATAAGTTCATGTTTACAATGTTGATGTTTTGGTTCATTATAGAAACAACTGGAGAGTGTCTGGGAGTGTCTGGGAGTAAGAGAAAGAACAAGTACAATGTTAAGCTCTGAAGTCACTATATTCATTATAGAATTGAGTATCAATAAATATAGATGAGTTTACAGCTTAACTGCTTGTGTGCTTACAGAAAGAATAAAATTCTCTTAACAAGACTAGTATGCCTCAAAAGCGAAGTACGCCACCTATCCTGAGTTTGCACCCTAGTTGAAAAAGAACAAAGAAAGCAGCGAAACCATCTAGCAGCCTGACTACGAGATGAGATTCATACAAGGTGATCTGAGGGACTATCATCATCCAGTCTAGAGTGCAGACATGCGAATTGACGTGGGCAACAAAAGCATTTCGTATTCCTGTGATAGAACCGAGCTTCACTCGGTACTTATGTCGCACTTCGTTTATGATAACTGGATCTGATATCGGCAATCACAAATTCGAGTGTCCTAAGCCAAAAGATTATCAACTATAAACTGTACTCCTATTATCCAAAGGGTATGATACTGTTCATAATAGAAAGTTTTGCTCTTCCAAGCTCTTTCTCAGTACCGTCCCTACATGTAGCACACCAACTAAGAGCGAATTAGGTTGGTCAACGCAGGGTTCTCGAAATTCATTATGGCCCATGGTTAATAGGAGCTGCTCTGTAATCTCAGCACACGTAAGCAGGATGTATCCGAGCCTTGATAACTGGACATGAGATCGAAACCAATCCCAAGACATAGAAACTGTCGTTACGTGCCACTGAGCCCCGAAAATATCCTTCAAGAACTAGTTGGAGTGAACAACAAAACTGCAAATCCTGTGAAGAAAACTGAGTCAAAAAATCATATACATTACATTTTAAAAAAGGTGTGCTTCACACTGATAGTGGGCACATCAACCCAGCCTATATCTTACAAGGGTGAGGAGATTGGTACGAAATGCAACAGCTCCGCATGCCAGTCCCCATTTCAATGCAGCAAGCCCGAAATTGAAGCACCTCTGCGCCGTTCGGGCTGCGAGAGCAGAGGTGCACTACAGCACGACAGCACCTTCCGCATCCACTCTGCCTGCGACAGGGCCACATTCTCACCATCCTTCCACAACTGCACCGCGATCGTGGCTATGGCGGCCCCTCCCTCCCTCCATCAGGGCCTGGGGACCCCAGTCCCTCTTCCACTCCACTTCCCCAGCCATTGCTGCCTCGTCGCCGAAGCAGACGCTCCGCGCTCCAGCGTTGCAAAATTTTACACCCACCCTGGGAGTTGATGCAGGAATCCTGTCAGCATGAGAAGGGTCCCGGTGCTCCGTTCCATCCTCCGATGCACTCCAGCAGCGGAGCCACGTGCTTGCCCTCGCAGATGGCGTCGTATACCTTCTCGATTTCCTGGCCGGGTGAGATGGTGCGCAGTCCCGACAGAAGCTGCGTCTTCAATCCGTTGCGCACGAACTTGTACAGCGGGTACGTTCTGCAGTTCTCGATCCTGTTGGGCACCGGCGAGTAGCCCTTGTTGTCGTATGCTTCCCGAATCTGTGGCACCTCCGTTTGCAGCCTCACCTTGAGTTCCTCCTCGAACGCCGCGATGAGATTGAAGGTCGAGCTGGCCGCCTGCTTGTCCGACTTGTTGGTCTGCAGGGCGTGCTGGACGAGCGCCTGTCGCAGCTTCTCCATGAGAGGATACGTGCCGCTGGCTGCGTCGTCGATGTACGTGAACACGGGCTGGTGATCCACCACTCTGAGGAGGTCCTTCTCGGCGAACCTGGCGGGCAGGAGGGTGCCATCCGCGGGGTTCATGAACAGCGTCTTCTTCGCCACCTGCGTGACGATGCTCTTCACGGCCGCCTGCATGGTCTCCTCGACGTGGCGCAGGTCGATGGCCTGGCACAACCCGACCAAGAATGTGGACGTCATGAGCTTGAGGATCTCGATGGCCTCCTCGGTTTTGCGCGCGGACACGAGGCCCAGCGAGTTGACGTCCTGGTTGTGCTGCTCGGCGCTCTGGACGTGGGTGGTGACCGGGTTGGCGAGGTAGTTGAGCTCGGACAGGTAGGAAGCCATGGCGATCTCCGCGCCCTTCATGCCGTAGTCGAGGCTGGGGTTGGGCCCTCCGCTCAAGTTGGATGGCAGGCCGTTGTTGTAGAAGTCGTTCACGAGCTCGCTGAATTGCGCGAACATGAGCTTCCCGATGGCGGCCACGGCGAGGCGCATGTTGTCCATGGAGACGCCGATGGGCGTGCCTTGGAAGTTGCCGCCGTGGAGTGCTCTGTCTCCCGCGGCGTCGATGAGGGGGTTGTCGTTGACGGAGTTGATCTCCCGCTGGATGGAATGCGTGGCGTTGCGGATGGCTTCCACCTGAGGCCCCAGCCACTGCGGCGAGGTGCGCAGGGCGTACCGATCCTGCTTGGGCTTCTTCAACGGGTCCGTCTCGTGCAACTTGGCAGCGGCCTTCATGTAGGAGCTCCCGTCGAGGAGGTACTCCATGATGGCCGCGGCCTCCATCTGACCCGGGTGGTGCTTCAGCTTGTGCGTCAAGGGGTCCGCGAACTCTGGCTTCCCCTGCATCACTTCGCAGAACAGCGCGGACAGCACTTCGGCCATGACCGCCAGGATGTTGGCGTCGAAGCAGGTGGTGGAGGCCAGCGCCGATCCCACGGCCGTGCCATTCACCATGGCCAGCCCCTCCTTGGGCTGCAGCTCGAAAGGCTTGTCGATGCCCGCCATCCGCAATGCTTCCACGGCCGACACCGTGCTGCCATCCTCGGTGACCGCCTCGGAATTGGGCCTGGCAGTGAGGAGACCTGCAATCCATCGCACATCCACGTGATGTCAGCATGGAATCGACCACGGCAACCTCCGAGTCCAGAATGAGTGAGACAGCAGGATGCTGGTGGAGAAGGGAGACACACACATACCAGCGATGTACGACAGCGGGACGAGGTCGCCGGAGGCTGTGATGGTGCCTCGGAGCGGCAACTTGGGCGTGACTTGGGAATTGAGGAGCTTCTCCATGGCTTCCAGAATCTCCCACCTGATGCCGGAGAATCCCTGCAACAATGTGTTGGTCCGCACCAGCATCGCAGCACGCGTGGTGGCCACCGGCAGCGTGTTTCCGGAATTCACCACTCCGGCGTTCAAGAACCTGATGAGTTCCCGCTGCAGCTCCACTCCCTGCTGCGTCCGGCGATGGGAAGTGGCGCCGAAGCCGGTGGTGACACCGTAGATGTCGGATCCGCGCATGATCTTGTTCAGCACCCAGTCGGAGCTCTGGTCCACGAGCTTCTTGGCGGTGGCGGCATCCAAGCGCACCTGGAGCTCGGGCCTGCGAGCCACCGCCGCAACGTGGGCGATGGTGAGGCTGACGCCCTCCAAGGAAACGAAAGTGGACTCGGAGAACGTCCTGATGAAGCTCTTCACCTCGTCGAGGTGGCTGCCTTCCATGGCTTTGGCGGTGCGCTTCCAGTTCAAGGGGTCCGCGGACAGAGCAGGCAGGGGCGCACTGATACAGAACGCGCTGGAGTCCACAAGCATGGGGTCGTGGTGGCCGTTGCTGTGGTCCACGCCGTTGCAGTGGTCGGTGCCCCGGTTGTCAACTTCCTGTCCTGGCATTGCCATCGGCATGGTGTAAGTTTCGGTTCACAGCGACAAGGAAATTGTCGGATGGATCAGAGCCAGCTGCAGTCCAGCGGCCGCGACGTTCTCTTAGCAGTTGGTGGTCGGCAAGCCAACCGATCCTGATCAGAGAACAATTCTGACCAGCATGCGAGTATGTGCAACCCCAGATTGGCGTCGGTCTCAGTCCTGCATTTCCTTAGAGCCCTTCTCCTGAACGCTGGATACCGATCTTCCCCCAACCACGACTGCTGAACCGCTATCGATTTTTCAAATAGACCAGTTCCTAGTATATTACCGCTCCCTATCCGCCTCGCTACTTTCTACTCATGCGCCTGCTATGGAAGAATGGCTGAGTGCAGTCTAAACTGTATACGGGCTTGTTGACATCCCCGACAACCACCAGTCCTCCGTCGATGAAGAGGCAGTTGCTGCAGACTCGTTCTAGCTATATGAAGATGACCTTGCTCTACAAACTAAGTGGCGAAATATAGATACCGAACCACGAGTTGGAATCACCTGGTGGGGTCCGCAGGTCCGGATCGATCGATGATCTGGAGCGTTCGATCACTTGGCGCATGTTCGAGTGACCAAGTGCTGCCCACGCGACGCTCGCACAGTTAGCAGGTGCAGCCGATGGAAAGGGTGTCCGAGGTCACTCATCGGGTGCAAGCTCCCTAGGCTGGATGATGAAAATTGGCTACCGGAACGGGAAGCTTTCGTGGACGCTTTTTCTCGCTATTGACTAGAGACGCAAGAAAAGAACGCAGTTCAACCATGAAAGGAAGGAACCCACTGGGTCGGTCCATTGACGATATCGGGAAGTCATTCTGATCCTAAATTTGGTGAGGCGTAACAGCGGCTTTTTGATATCAGTTATCTTAGTTGCGGAGATATTTGATTCTTTGGTCAAATACTGCGCTACTTTCCCCGTGGTCTTCCTAGACTTCATTGACTGCAGTTTTGAGGGGTAGAGCACGGTGAGATGCAACCGTAAACAGTCTGGATCAGTGAAAGGGGGGTGTCTTAACTACGCGTCTCTTGGATCATTTCGCTGTTGATCCCTGACTGGCGGTGGGTTGCAATGCACTTGTGAAAAGCTGTACAAGCAAGCTGCAGAGATTAGGCTTTGCCGGTGCTAGATAACCCAAGGTGAAGTTAATTGCAGTGAGCAACGTGTAGCCATGCAGGCGGGCAACCTGGTAACTCCAGGGCTTGCAGGTAGGTTGGTCCTCCACGCACCAACCCTTGACCCACGGCGATCGATTGGCGAGAGACCATGTTTCTGGTTCCCTGAAGTTGGTGGTTACGTGATCAAAGAGGGAATCAGTCGGTTTGGTCGTGTCCTGGCTGACACTGCAATGACACTGCAAGGCGGTTGGTCCCCGTGCTCTCGTGCGGGCAAACCCGAACGGTGGTCTTCGAGCCCAATCCCGGGGCAGCCAGAGCAAAATTCGTGTGACTTATTCGCAGAAAGGTGCAAGCTGCAAGAATTGTTAATGTTTTGATTAGGGCGCCCTCATGAAGCATGACTTCCATAATTTCAAAGAAGGTTGTCTGGATAGAGATGGTGTTGGGCGGGATGATTTGGAAGCGGCTTCATGGTCAATCGTTCCAAGTCAAATTGGGGCCACAAATCCTGGAATGGTCAGCAAACGTCCACTTCTTGCCGTCAGGGCTTCGGTTCACCTATGACTAGAAAAACTCCACAAGCTGTAACATGTTAGGACGTTCAGGAGTGAACTGTAAGTCCCATGACCTTTTACATCACCGAAAAGTGATGGGATACAACTGCAGCCGGGGAGTGTTTTGGTTTATACCAACCACAATGGTGGTGAGATTTGGGAGCTTCAAGTGAACAGTTGGACCAACCAAGGAAGGATGGGAAGCTGGTTGGTGTAGGAGATGTGATGAGACCGCAATATTATGCCCCTGGGTCGTCAGCCCTTGCTGTAGGTCACCCTTTGGCGAGACATGAAGGAGTCCGGCAAATTACTGCCGTGGCTGGTCTGGTGGCTCGACTCAACGTCAACCGATGCGGGCACTGACGTTGGACACAGGAACCAGGCCATCCACAGTGGTTCACAGTTGTTGGATCGCAGGGAGCGAACCCCAGCACCGGGTCACGCCCCCACATTCAAACAAGGTTCGTCAACCCATGCGAAAGTGGGAACCCTAAAGCGGTGTCCAAGGGAGAACTCAGCACACAGAGGGGGCACTTTCTCACACTCGCAGCACCCAGCTTTGAAGATGGGGGAGTCCCCCACGACTGGAAATGTAAACGAAAGTGGGCTCAAGCGGGCACCTGGCGGCAGCTTTTTGGGGTCAAAGCCATGTCAAATCCTGTTTGGCGCAATACCTTTTTCAACGCCAAATCTCTTTTGATGCGTTGCGATTCTGCGGAGAGCATTTGGCGGAGTAGCAGCGCCGAGAGCGGGGGGCCCATCTTCGTGGCTGGAAGAGTCATAAAGCCAGTCTTCGATGCGAGAAAGGGGGAAGAAGGGCCTGCCTGGGTGAAGGTTTTGGAACAGTGTATGGGAGTAATGGAGCAAGTCGGAAACATGGCAAGAAAATCAACACTAACTCAAAGCGTTGAAAGTCATTTTTTTGGAAACTTTGGCTGAATATGGCAATGGAACACACGAAAGTCCAATCAGTTTGAGATTTGGTGTTGGAAGGAATAAATAGTGATTGAAGAATTATTGTTTATTCTAGAACCGTCATGCCTCAAAAGGGAGTGGATTTGTCACCATTCTCTGCGGCTGTTGTGTTTTTTTGTACTACGTTAATTATTTGGATTGTGCTAGTTTAATCATTTATCCAATCCAATTTAAATATAGCGCTAATGAACATTTTATTTCAAGTTTCTTAGTAATTGTTGGAACTTAATATAATCTCTTAGTTAAGGATTTGTTTGGCATGTTTTGTGAAAATGTGCATTTTAAACTTTCTTGACAATAGGACCATAACACATGTAACAATTGTTTTAGAGAATAAATTTCAAATAGGTATTTAGTGGCAATTGAGATTGTTTATTATGTTTCATAAAAACTTATTATTATAGTAATTATTATTTATCCACTGTTTGACTAATCTTTTATGAACATTTTATATAATTATTTTATTTCTTTGTTTTTCTTTGTCTTAAATCTATTTTCGAAGCTCAAAAAGTAAAAATGAAACTTTAATTACATTGATAAATAAATCATGGAAGAATTAGAATAAATTATATAAAAAATACTATCAATTTTATAAAAAGTTATAAATTTTAATGTAAAGATTTTAAATTTTTTAAGAAATTTTGTGCTTAAAGATATTTTGTTATAAATATAAGATACATTAGGTTTTCTTTGATTGTTTTATATTCCAAACATTCTTTAAAAATTATAATCAAATATTAGATTTTTAATAAAGATTTTGAAAGTGTAATAAATATCTTTTTAAGACAATATTTTGTTCATTAAAAAGATTAAGCAATCTTCTTACTCTTCTTAATAAACTTTGATTAGATATTGATATTAAAATAAGTTTAAATACTAATTCTAAAATAATTTTGAAATTTATGAATCTTCTAATCTTTTATTTTCATATATATATATATATATAAGGAGTTGTTAAAGCCACACCTTCCTTGCTACTTCATAATCCATTTTGTACATGTTTCCTTTCTCCAACCTCATTCTCAACCACTATTGCTTATTTTCATGCTTTGTTCCTAGCCACTATTTCCACCTGCCTTCACAGTAAATATAAGTACAAGTCAAATTGATTAAAATGAAGCAAAAATCATGAATTAGGTATAATAAATCCAAAGCAGAGAAATTTAATAAAATAATTTCTAGTTGAAGAATATCAATTTAAAAAATTCTTAGCACATTTTTTAATATGATTATACATACATGCATATAAAATAATACTTTAATATATTAAAATATTAATTTATATTTATTCATGAAAATAAAAAAACTTATTGTAAATATTTCTTAAAAAAAAAAATATATATATATATTTAAACTATATGGTACAAAGCCATAAGATAGTATATACTAATTTCATATAAATGTTTTCTTTCAAAGAATCAATATTCCATAGCATTGTGTATTCTTTTGATATACTTGTAACAAGTTTCATGTAGGAAATATAAATTTTGCTAAATTTTTTTTTATTAATATTTTAATTTATAATATATATATATATATATATATATATATATAAAATTTAAATTATAAAAAGAATCATTTTGAAGTTAGCTATAATTTTCATTTGTGAAGTCAAATAACTTTTAGAATAAAAATAAAATATCAATAAGCTAGTAAATTCAATTTTTTTTTAGATTTATATTCCTATCATTAAAATTAAAAATTATTTTATTTATTATTTTATACTTAAAATATAAAACTATGAATTTATTATTTTTTACTTTATAGAAATTAATTCTTGAAGTTGTGGTTTATAAATCAAATGATTTGATTTTTTTATAGTTATTAACATAACATTTCATTGAAATAAGATTGTTTAACTTTATTAATATGAATATTAGATGAAATTGAAGATGGTTCCAAAAATAATTTATTTAAGAGTTTTTAATTTTTTTTATAATTACAAATACTTCTAAAAATGCCAAAAACTTGTCACATTCTCAAATATGATATGTTGTATGTAAATAAATCGAGATATTTTTGTATATTTTTACATAGATAATAAAAATATAAATCTACAGCAACTAAAGAAGGCTGAAATATATAATTTATATAATTATTTGAATAATATTTGATAGTCTAGAGTCTTTAATCTTCATAAAATCAAATATAATAGTAAATATCTTCTTTTATGTGTAATATGTGAAACAAATTTATTTTGGTGATCATCTTTGAAACTTAATTAATTTTTTTATAAAATCCACTAATAGCATGGTACTTTGATACATTAGTTTAATAATATTCATGATATAATTAATAATTCTATAAAAAAAAAAAAAAAAAATACTTACTTCATGTTATCTTTTTAGATATAAAATAAAAAAATAAAAAATACTAAAAAAATTATTTATAGAAATTAAAATTTTAACTTATTTTGAAAAAATAGTGAATTTTTGAAATCCGTACTTAAGACGGGGAGGAAGGGAAGTACATTGGAAATGAAGTAGAGATAAATGTGAAGGTAATTTTTTCCCTCAATCTAAATTATAAAATGGTCTCAATTAAAAGTTTTTTTTATAATTGGTGATGTAAAATAGAAGATGTAATAAATAAGAACAAAAGAAAGAACACAAAATAAGTGAAATAAGTGTAATTAAGCAATTGCATACAACAAAAGTAGCTAATAGTCTATTTATTGAGTTTTTATCCAATAAAAAGTAAATATAAATATTATAAAATATATTTTAAAATAAATAATGATATGAAAAACATTTAAATACAAATTATTATGAATAAGTCATAAAAGTTTAAAGATAGGAAGTGAATAATTGAAAAGTTAAGTCAAAATATTTTATCTCAAGGATAACTTGTTTATAGATTTAGGATTTGAGCCTCACCAAGAATAACATGTAGTGTACATGGATTTTTAAGAGAGGCCACGAGGCCTTAATCTTATCCTCCTAACTATATTTTAGGTGCTCTAATCCATATTGGACTTATGCACCTCTCTTCTTATAAGGATTTGATTAGCTACTAGTCCTCCTATTTTCTATTAGTAAAACTAATATTTTTATATTTTTGACTTCACCATAATGTTTTAAAATATCCAAATAGCTTATTAGCTTTTGACGGCCTTCAAATCTTATTCCATTTCTTCATAATGGCTCCCAAAGTAATAAAACTTAATTTTATCAAAGTCTTGAAATCTTCTCTAAAAATTCCTAAATAATTCTTTATAAATTTTAAAAAGTCTTGTAATATATTTTTAATAATAATAACTATTTAAGCCTATATTTTTTATCTAAATTATCTTTTATAGTAATAAAATCATTTTAAATATATTAAAATTATTATTTTTATATAAATAATAAAAAGACATGAGATTCTTTTTTATACTTCTTTTAATTAGTAAGTAATCATTAATAGGATTTTTATAAGTAATACATATAGATAGAAGGCGAATATAGATATTGGTCTCAATAGCTAAATATTAATACTTAATAACAAATAAAAATACTAAATCTACTAAGATAATTACTTCTAAGACTTACTAAGATTCAATTTTTTTAACTTTTCTTCTTATAAGACTTTTTTAACCTATAAATATTTCTAAATTCTAATAAATAATTAAATAATAAAAAAGACTCTCTATCCTTAATTTTTTTATAATTAAATAACTTAAAATTATATTTTTAATTGATCTACCAATTAAGATCTATTATTAAAACTCACAATAGAAGGTAGGGACAATGGCTGGGAATAAAAGACATGAACTAGGTATGAGGGCTATGAGTGGGTTCAAGGACAAAAGACATGGAACATGTACAAAATAGATCATAGGGTTGTAAGAAAGATATGGCTTTAATAAAATTGAGGTGAGGTTTTAATTAGTCTATATATATATATATATATATATATATATATTAATACAATAAAAAAATATATTCTATAAATTTATTAAATTCTGCTTCAATTTAATTATTTTTTATTTTGAATTGTTCAAAAATTTCTAAAATTTTATTAAACTAATATATTTTATCTATTTAATTATAAAATATATTAAGTAGATATCTTTATTTTACTTTGTAGATAGCTTGTTTTTATTTTATAGATACCATCTTGTCATATCAATAATATATTAGTGCTTTAATTTCTTTCATCAACTTAAACATTTATAAAGCCAAAAGATGTATAAATAAGAATAAAAAATAATATTAATCTACAATATATAAATATCAATGATTCAAAATCTAAAAATAAAAATGAAAATAAAAATATTTTTTAATTTCATTAGTGTGTCATGAGTATACATATTTACTTCAATAATTACTTATATAATATGAATAGATAGAAGCAGATTAAAGTAGATAAATTTTATAATATTTTATAGAAAATCTTTTTAGAAGCTTCATAGATGCAACTTTGATTTTAAAAGTATTTATAAATGATTGATAGATTAGAAACTTGGACAACAAGTTAGCCACGTGTTGTACATATAGAAAACTTGTGGTAATTGCTAAATATGTGGAGTGCATATAGAAAACTTGTCTTACAAGTTAAGACACATGTCTTGTAAGTTAGACACGTGTTGGAGGTCTTATAGAACATCTCTATATAGCTCCTAATTAGATAGTATATATGGAGGCAAAAGTGAAGTCTATTTCATTCTTATCAGCACCTTTTTGGTTTTAAGTCTTATTTTAAGACTTTCTAGTCTTTTTATCTTTAGCAATAGTCATTTTAGTTTAATACTGTACCATCTTTGAGTGATTTTCTAGTCTTTTTGAGTGATATAAGAGTATATTGATTTTTTAGTCTATAAGATTCATATCTTTGATATAGTATCCAACTTGTTGAAAAACTTGTAACAATTATGTATTATTGGTGTAGCATGGAAGATATTTATGTAATAATAGACAAGTATAAATAAAGCCATTTTAAAAATTGTTTTGTAATCTCCACAATCTTATTGATATAATTATTGTTTAAAGCTAAAATTATTTTAATTAAAAAAGTAAAAATCAAGCAAGTAATATGTCAAAAATAAGAGTATAAATTAGAATTTGAGAATACTAAGTTGATATTAAATATTTTATTTTAAAATTAAAAAGAATTTTAAAAAGACATCATTTCAAATATAAGTGAGGATGAAAAGATTGTAACTAGAGATAACCTTAACATTAAGTTTAATCATTTTAATCCACCAACATGAATAAGAACTATTTTTTTGCTCCAATATTTTTTCAATTGTTACATGATAAACATGTAAAAATAATTAAAGAAAATAAGTAAATTAAGTCTTCATTTAAGAAGAGCATATTTGAAAATGAAGCTTTGAAGTGTGAATTTGAAGTTAGTAAGAACAATCTTTTAGAGACTTTTAAGCATCTTAAGCTTGCTAATTATTGTTGGAAAGAATTTAAGTATAAACTAGCTCCAAATGAAACTTATTAGACTACAAAGTATAATATCTTACTTTCTCAAACAAAGAAAAAGATATAATTTCAATTCATCACACAAGATATGTTCCAAAAAGAAGTATAATATTATTTTAGTAGGTAACAAGAAATTTGAAAAAAATGGCAGAAAAAATGGAGACTTTGAATTTGGAAACAAGTTATTGGAGAGGATAATGACTTCAAAGATAGAGAAAGGAATTTTTAATCAACTATTGAAAAACAAGCTGGATTTTATATTGGAGCTATATCTAATGATATTGAAAAGCACAAAAGACTTGATTTGAAGGATGTTTCTCTCAAATACAAAGCATTGCTTGAAATCACAATAAAAATTAATCTATCTATGAATTTACAAAAAAATTGGAGTGCTGGATAAGTTAGTAGATTCTATGGTGTAATTACAAGTGCAACAATTTTAAAGGCTGAATGAAATGAAAAAGATAGTGATTTTATAACTATAGAGTAACTATTGCATAAAAAAATTCAACATAAATAAGAATCTTGATTTCTTGATTGAACAATGTTTAAATCCATATTAGAAAATAAAGTGGTATATTATGAAGTATAATTTTTTAAAAAAAAGAATCTAAAAAAAATAATACAAATTATAAATAATAGGAAGCACATAGCAACCTTGTAGTAATTTTAGGTGATTTAAAGCATTGGAAATTGAAGGTATGCTATTGTAAATCATCTTCAAAATATTTCTATTAAATAATTTGATATAATATAAATTATTTTATTTTATTTTTTATTGTAGAGTTCTTTCATCTTATACTAAGTTGTACATGATTATGCATTAATTATCATTAATAATTATTTTTCTAAACTTAAATTAGTTCACTTCTTTATATTACATGACCACTTATAAACTTGTACTACTCACATCATAGGACTAAATGAATTCATAATTATAGGATGAAGTGTCAATTTTTCTTAGATAGATGAGAACACCAATTTGTCATTTATATTATAATACCTTCTTTAAAACCAGATTTTATTTACTTCTTGTTGTCTCTTTGGCATCTTAACAATTTCTTCTTGTTAGCACACTGTCATACTATAATTACTTATTGTAAGTAAAAATTAATTAAAATATATAATATATTCATAAGTCTTGATGTATATTAGAATGGTTAGAGGATTAATAGAAAGCGAATTGATGTAAGAAAATTTTTATTTTAATTTTTACTTATTTTAATTATGGCATTTAAATTATATAAAACTTAGATATTTAATATAAAGCTTTAAGAAAAGATTAGAACTCAAAGATGAAAATTCAAACTACTAAGAAGCTCATTTATAAGGATAAAATAAGATATAGAAGAATGAAAGAAAGGGATGGAGATGTCATGGATATATATATATGTACTCTAGAAAATACCTATATGATTAAGAAGAAGTAGGTAAAAATAGATAAAAGTATGTTAATTTCATAATACCTTTTAGAATAGCTTCTTAGAAGCTTTATAGATGCTGCTTTGACTTTATATATGTTTGTAGTTGATTGATAGGTTAGAAACTTGGTCAATAAGTTAATCACATGTTGATAGCTTGCAAAACAAGCTAACTATGTGGCACAAATATAGAAAACTTGCCTTGTAAGTTAAGATATGTGTTTTATAAAGTCAACATGTTTTGGAGGTCACATAGAATATCACCACATAGTTGCTAATTAAGAATATATATATGGACGCAAGGATGAAGCCTTTTTTACTCTTGTCAATGCTTTTCTAGTCTTTAGTCTTATTTCAAGACTTTTTAGTCTTCTTGTTTTTGGCAATAGCCATTCTAGTTCAATAATATATCATCTTTAAGTGAGTATCTAGTTCTTTTCAATATCACAAGATTGTATTGAGGATTTCTTTCTTTGAGATTCATATCCTTGATAGTTTGATAAGAGTACTAATTTACTATTTTTGTCTTATTTTAGAAGTGAGTAGATTATTCTACTTTTATTATTGTATTTTGAAGGTTACAGACTACTCACCTTTAAATAAATAATCTTATTTTTTGAAACTAATCTTTTCCTTCAAGACAATGGATTATCCTTCTACATGGAAATTTTTATTTGGTATTAAAGGTTGGAAATTATTTTTTTTCTAATTTAACTTTTTGAATATGTTTGAATTATCTATGAAAGAAAAGATTGTGGATACTACTTTTAGTGGAAGTAATACTAGATTTGTAACTATTACAAATCTTCATGAGCTTGTTAATACTCTAAGGATAGAAATCTCATCTATTTTCAACATGAATCATGGAAGTACTATTCCTTTACCTATGGAAGAAGTTCAAAGTCTATAACAAGAAGTTGTGTAGTTGAAAAAAGAAAATATATCCACTTCACAATCAAATCTAAAGAGTTTTTCTTCTACAAGTATGATGGGGACAAGGATTAGTATACTTGAAAAGTTTGATGGAATAAGATCAAAATTTCAAGGATTTTTGCAACAAATTAAGTTCTATTTAAGATTGCATCCTTTCCAATATTCAGATGGATTTACTCAAGTTGGATTTATAGCCACACTTCTATCAAGAAGGGTTCTTTTTTCATTTGCATCTTTAATGTAAAAGGATTTGTGATTTTCTATTTATTTGAATTTATTCTTAGAAGTATTTACATCTTCATTTAAAAAAAGTGATTGATAAAGAGTAACAAAGACTAAGCTCTTATCTTTACAATAAGGATCACAGTATCATGTTGTAGTTTCTTATAGTATATAAAAATTAATTAAAACATATATTATGTTTGTAAGTCTTGATGTAGATTAGAGTGGTTAGTAAATAGATTTAAAAAAAGTTGATATAAGAAAATTTATTTGGAAGTTTGATTCATTTGAAAATCTATTTTGATTATAATTTTTATATTATGTAGGATTTAGATATTTAGTATAAAGCTTAAGAGAAGGCTTGAGTATAAAGATGAAAGTCTAAACTATTAGGAAGCTTGTTGGGAAGAATGAAAGCAAGGTATGGTTGGATGAAGGCAAGGGGTGAAGATCTTCATCCCTATTGGTCAAATATCATGTCCAATAGGCTTTAAGGAGGCTGCCCGAGGCCTTATTAGGAATTAGGGTTTCTTTTTTGAGGTCATTTGAGCTTTGGAGGCTAGGATGAATAATTTTAGGTTTATGGATATGGTTTAGGTATAAATTTTGTGTAATTTGGAGTTTTTATGAAGGAGTTATAGGAATTTAAAGTTAAGGTGTCAATTTCATACCTATTGTCACTCTTTGGAGCATAACATATGCATACATAGAGCAACAAAGGATCGGAAATTAAGGTTGAAGAGAGAACTTTATTGGCTATATTTTTTATATACTATTTGATGAATTCTAAGTCTAAATGAAGGAGTTATAGGGCATTGAAGACAGCAAATATAATTCAAAGACAGTAAGTAAGTCATTTTATTGATAGTAATGGTTGGATTCTTATATTAAGTTTTAGACGAATTTTTGGCTCAAAATTTCTAAAAGTGTGTGTTATTAGGTTAAAAAGCTATAAATAAAAGTTTCATGGTATTTGAATACTTAATTTGTAAGATATGAAGAAAATTACATGCAAGTGTATATAATCAAGGGTTTGAAGCTAATAGTATGCTTTTGAAGATATCTCAAGATTCGTAATGAATTTGTAATTGAAATTTATTTTAATATATTTTGAAAAAATATTAGTACTTCATGTAAAAGTTAAGTTTGTTTGAACAGTCCGATCATGAGATATGAACTATTGAAATGTGAGAAAAAATTTCCATAAGGATATATTAGATTTTAAGATATTTTATCATATATTTGGATGTTTTTTTTTATACTTAGGCTTATATATTGATGTGATTTCCTTAAAAGAGAAAATATTATATATATAAACTTAGAACTTTAATAACTTAAATTTGATTGAGCATTTAGTGGTAGCTAAAAGTTCAGAGCCGTCGTATTATAAATACTTATAGTATGTAAAAATAATTAAAATATATTATATGTTAATAAATCTAAATGTGTATTAAAATAGTTAGTAGATTAAATTAAAAGGAGTTGATATAAGAAACTTTACTTTGTTTTTTTTACTTGTTTTTATTTTGACATTACAGAAAAATATAGGAGCTAAATGTTTAGTATGAAGCCTTGAGAGAAGGTGGAAGCCTAAAGATAAAAATCTTAACTAGTAAGAGGCTTATTGAGAGGGATGAAAGCAAGGCATGGTTGGATGAAGGCAAGGAATGACGATCTTCATTCTTATTAGTCGGAGGCCATACCCAATGGACTTCAAGGAGGTTGCTTGAGGCCTTATTAGGGATTAGGATTTCTCTTTCAAATTCGTTTGAGCTTTGGAGGCTAGGATCAGCTATTTAAGATTTTTGAATATGGATTGGATACAAATTTTGTGTGATTTGGAGTTTTTATGAAGGAGTTGTTGGTACTCAAAGTTAAGGTGTTAATTTCATATCCACTGTTACTCTTTGGGGCATAACATATGTTTACGCAAAGCAACAAAGGATTGGCAACTAGGATTAGAAAATATATTCCTTCAACTATATTTTTCAAATATTTTTTGATGAATTTTGAATTTTATTGAAGAAGTTATAGAGGGTTGAAGTGAGCACATCCAAATCAAAGGCAATAAGTAAGTGATTTTATTCATAGTAATGATAGGAGCCATATCTTGAGTTTCTAGAAGAATTTTTAGCTAAACCTTTTGAAAAACGTAGATTATTGTGTTAAGAAGCTATACATATAAATTTTGTGGCATTTAAAAGCTTATTTTTTGAAATATGAAGAAAATTACATGTGGATGTATAAAAATTAGGATTTTAAGCTACTGTTAGGATTTTGGTGATATCTTAAGATTCGCAATGAATTTACACTTGAGATTTGTTGTAGTAGTTTTTAGAAGTACATCAATACTTCATATTAATTTTGAGTATGTTTTAATGGTCCAATTAAAAGATATGAATTTTTGGAGTTTGGAAATAATACCCTATAAGGATATTAAAGGATTTAGAGATTTTATCATATTTTGGATGTTTTTTGGAACTTAAGACTTATATATTTAGTATAATTGTGATTGTCGTTTTGTTTATTCTAGAAGAAACCTCCTAGAATAAATCCATATAGGAAAATTCGAACAAAGGGAAAGATCATGTATATGAGCTCTAATTGTTAGGGTCACACAATTAACCGCTACTGTTGAATGCTTACAATACCGAAGAACACTTAACTTTTCTTCCTACTGTCCACTCTCGCATATCAATACCATAACAACCACGGTATCAATTTTAGTACCCTGTGTAATTCATGAACATACAAGCATAATCCAAACCCTAGAACAAACAACTTCTAATCCACAAAATCTGATTGAGAAAATTCCTTCGATTACAATTTCTCTCCTTTGAACTCACAACCTTGCGATAAACAGTGACTGAAAACTTCTATACATCATCAATCTTTCACAGCAATTGATAAACAGTAATCCATAAACAACTTCATAAATCAAATATTGATTCATTAAATTGATTCTCTTCACTAGAATCAACACTAATACAAAAGAAACAAGAAAACTAAGAAGAAGAGATAGCACCAAGCTTATCCCAGCTCAATACTATCGGAGTCTCGCACCCTGGCTCATGACGATTATAGTCTGGCACTCTGGCTCATGACGATCACAGTCTGACCCTTGGCTTACAACTCTCACAGTCTGGCATTTTCTTCCTCTCTCCCATCTTCCTTATATTACCCCGAGATACCAACTCCTATGATACTACTTTTCCTAACTATTTATCCATTCTACTTGCTGAATCACTTTTTTAACAATTATCTATCCTTGTTTATACTATATACTAGATATCTATATTCTAAAAATAACTACTTATTCTACATAGCTCTATTCCTAACTGTGCAACATCTTTGTAAACACAGTATTGATAAACAAAAATCAATCATTTTTTATTTTATTTTATTTTTTAATTGGATTATTCAATCTCTTCACTTTCTGGCGCTAGCTCCATTTGGTCTTGTTCCAACACTATATCTTCTTCCTCTAACTCGTCTTCAATCTTTGTCCTTAATTGAATTATTAAATCTTCATTATACGCTCCCAATTCTCGAACCTGAGCTTCTAATTGGAGTATTCTGGCATCTTTAGCTTCCAATTGTTGCTGTTGCTGTTGCAATTTTTCTTCCAATTTTCCAATTCTTACTCCCATTGAAGCAGATATCTATGATTGGCCAATACTGATTAAATCACTCTCTAATTTCGTTACTGTTTCCTTCAAATCAACAATTTTTGCTTGTAGCTCATTCGTTTTGATTCGATATTGGTCACCCAATTGTTTCTTTTCAAGCTCCAATGCCTCCTTCTTCTCTCGTTCCATCTTCAAGTGAGCGTTCATCTTCTCTTGTTCTAATCTATATGATTTGTAAGTTTGTAGTAATTCTTGTCTTTGATTTTCTAAGATATGCTGATTCCTCTGTTCCTCCTTTGACTAGTTTTTCACTCTCTCATCCAATTCATGCTTCACTAGCATCTTGGATTCTAATTCTACCTTGATGACTTGTTTCTGTTCTTTAATTTTATAATTTTGCTCCAATATTATTTTCTTACTCGCTTCAACTTGCCTTTATAAGCTACCCTCATCTTCGAGCTTACTCACCATAAGTTGCAACTCAAAAATTTGACCCAATATAACTTCCTTAAGATTCTACCCTTTCATTATACCCCGTTGACACCCTAATTGGTTGCTTTTCCTTGGAACTAGTATTGGTGTCGTCATCTCTATTGTCGACCGAATTAGAACTCGCTCTAGTATAGATATTGATCTTGCTTCCCGTTCTGCCGCTATGTTGGATTCTCCCACTTCAAACATCATTATCCTTGGACTATCTGTTTTCATTTATAAACTTGGAACTATTAGTTGAGATTCTTGTTTCAATGTATACTCAATCACTGAGTTTACATAATTGGAATATAATAGTGAAGCAAACTTTCCCATCTTCTACTTAGCTCCCATTTTTGGATGTAACCTTGTTGCCACATAAGCTGCCCAATTGAATACTATGCCTTGAAGTGTTCCTATCGCAGAAAATAGTAATCGCTTTGCCATATAGGTAGTATGCTGATTCAATGCTAACCACTTTTGAACCAACTGCATTCATTCTATGTGTTTGGGCGTAAATGCCTCATGTACCTTCTATCTTTGATTTTTCTCGAGAGACGACATTCTTCTTTTGAAGTAGCTTTCTGACCTGAAGTCATTTGACGCGTCTCCTCCCACCTCAAGCTCTCCGGTTGATAAATGCAAGACCTTGTGTAAGATATTCTCATCTATCCCAATCAAGACTCCTCTTACCACACTCGAACCATTCTCTGGATCATAATTTTCTATATATTCCGCCATTTGTTTTACATCAATTGATGGTAGTTTATTCAATCCTCACAAAAAAATTAATAATTATACATTTCTAAAATCTTTTTGCCTTTTCAATGACCAACAGATATCTAACTTCATTGGTTCTATGTTGGTGATAACTATAAGAGACGACGATCCCAGATCACACTTAGACCTCACATTGCGATGACTTTTCAATCGTTTCGGTGCTCTCTTCGCTCTTTCCATCGACATTGTGAAAATCAAACTCTCAATACTTCCTTGCACTAACACTATTACTGATTATTGTTATAAAGCTTACAGTTCAAAGCACAATATTTGAAATTTGTAACAATGAAACTTTCTATGAGTGCCCCGTTCCTAACTGCTTACTTGGGATCCAAATCAAGATCGTCTAATCTACTGTACCTTAATCTCACATCTAATCAAGAATATCTAATTTCTTAACTAGTCAGTTTTAGTATCCAAAATTAACCAGCACTCGTTTCTTAGCTATCACAACCTTTCCAATCTTATCAGGTAATCATTATTACTGAGACTCCCTCCCACCACTGAGTAAATCCATCTGAAGTTTATATATAATATAGACGTAACCGATTTCCATTAATGCATCTTGTGGAGTGGGTTCCCAAAAAATCTTTGAATTGAATGGAATCATTAGGGAAACCTTCCACCACCCGATATGGCCTATGCCATCGTACTTGAAATTTATTGAGAAAGTTGTTAAAGTGGCTATTATAAAGTAGTACCAGATCATTAGGCATAAAATATTTTGGACGTAACTTACTGTCGTAATAACTCTTTCTGCGGCGCTGTATAGCTCTCATGATTAAGAGAGTTCTAGCCCTAGCTTCATCCAATTTCTCCAATTGGACTAACCTATATTGAAGAGATTCTCTGTCTCCCATACGTTCATCCAACACAATTTATAAACTTTGGACCTCCAATTCAATTGGTAAAATTACCTCCTGACCATATACCAATTGAAATGGGATAGAATTGGTAATTACATTATACGCAGTACGATACGCCCATAAAGCTGCAAACAATTTAGTGTCCCAATCGGTTCCCACTCCTAAAATAGTCTTTGTTAAGATCTTACTCAGGATATCATTGGTCTTTTTTGTCTGCCCATTGGTTCGTAGATGATAAGGTATAGTTTTGCGGTACTTGATTTCATACTTCGCTATTAGTGCTTCAATTGTTGCATTAATAAAATATATGTCGCGATCACTAACCAATTCTTTCGAACAATCAAAACGAGTGATAACGTTTTCATATAAAAATATTTCGACGGTATTGGCGTTATCAGTTTTTGTTGCCATAGCCTCTGTCCGTTTGGTCACATAATCAGTGGCTACTAAAATATAACGTTATGTCCATTTTGAGAGGTAGGTACAATTGGTTTGACAAAGTCAATACCCCATTTTTCAAATAGTGCCTATGCCAAAATTGGTACCAATAGCATTGGAGAAGTTCCAGTAAGGCGACCAATTCATTGACAAGGATCACAATGACGAACATATTGGTGTGCATCCGAAAACATTGTTGGCCACCAATATCCAGCCATTAAAGCCTTACGTTGTCATATTACGTGCTTTCCTGCTCGAGAACGCGGCGGGCGTCTGGCTGTAGAAGGTAGTATGGAGATTCGCCGATAGTCAAGCAGTCTATCAGTTTTTGACTGCTGGAATATAAACGACTGCAACAATGCACCGTAAATCTATATGGATGCTCTTTGACTGCTTGTCGAAGTCTTTTTTTTTGCCCCAGCCGATAGGTCTCTAGACGTTATAGAGAACCCCGAACAATCCAAACTGTTAATCTTCAATACCCCTTTGTACTTACGATCTTGTATCCACTAACTGTCCTGTTAGATTAACCCAATAAATTTCATTCACTCCACATACTCAATCCTATAGACACCCCTTTAATCCTTCAATCACATACGTAACTCGATTTTACAAAACAGTCAAGAGTATTCAAACCCACTTCATTTAAAAATCCCGATTCACCATTACAACACTGACTTCAGCAGCGATTGCCTCAGTCTTTCCAAAACTCTATGAAGAAGAAAAATCCAAATTCTATGTCTTTCCTTCCCCGACCCGAAGCATGAAGCTCCTCTCTCTAATTCCCTTGATCTTCAAAAATCTCCCATGAAACCGAACTGGTAACCTTGCAAAAGCTTGAAAAAACTAGCTCCCCTCCTCGATTCCCCCCTAACCTTATCCTCTGAATTTCTTCAATCTTCCATTTTAGATCCGAAATTGGCTCCCACCTCAAGCTTGGATCCGAAATTGGCTCTCGCCGTCAAGCTTTCTCTTCCATTTTTACCTTTAAGAAATCCATTTATCGAAAACAACGTTCCCTGAAACGGCACAGAGAATAGGACAGCCTGAAACAGAATCGAACCCCGTAATCGAGACCACATTGAGTCGCCCGACCAATTCAGGTCCTATATTGGGAAAGATGCCCATAGTAACCTGGATGTTCCCGTAATTGGGTCAAATTGGTCCTCGCGTCAAATTGGCTAAGACCCGTAGTAAGACCTGGATTTCCCGTAATTAGACTGCATTGGATTGACCGGCCAATTCAGGTCTCATATTAGACAAGAGGACCCGGATTGGATTATCGAAATTGGATCCAATTGGCTCCTCGAACCCGTCGTGTGAATTGGTCCTTCTCTTCTTGCTGACTCCCGTTATTGGAATCGAACGGAGCATTTCAGTATGCCTCGGCTGAATGTAACGGAGTGACTGAACCTGACCACTCAGTATTTGTACTGGAGTTGGTTGATGCTCTCAATATTCGAGGTAACTGAATATTAATAAAATTCCCCTTTCTTTTTATTTTCACTGTATACTCATGTTACAACACGACATCCACCCCCTCTGAACCTGTGCATCCTCCGGTATGCACCAATTTACCCAATTGCTGTTTGATTCAGAATATATCTCCTACGTCTTTGTCGAGTTCGTCTTCGTCACCTTCATTATCCAAATCACTTTCATCTTCTTGCTGCGGAATCTCTGTACCTTCATTAAGGTCTTCCATATTGATCTCTACGTGTCTTCGTTTAAATATTTTTACTCGCTTCTCTATAATTGGTATTTTCAATTTTGTACCATCTAACTCCCGTAATGAGTAAGTCGCATTATCAT
Organism: Physcomitrium patens; assembly: GCF_059467195.1. NCBI lineage: Eukaryota > Viridiplantae > Streptophyta > Bryopsida > Funariales > Funariaceae > Physcomitrium > Physcomitrium patens. The sequence continues at coordinate 15,246,665 of NC_143410.1, forward strand.
GAACAGTTGTTACAACATATGGTCCAAACCAACGTTTTGAAAATTTTTGCAAAGTACTATGTTGATTATCCAGACTATTGTCATAAACAACTACCCAGTCACCTTCCTCGATTGCTTTTGGTCTCAATCGATGTTGCTTATCGAATCGCGCCTTGTTTTGTAACCTTGCTCTTTTTAACCTTTCCAATGCTATCTGGACATCTTCTGTTCTTTGCTCCAATTGTCGAATCCTAATAGCCAGAAGTTCTTCTCTTGTCAATCCATCTTCCCATGATAGCATACTCCAAGTAAGTACCTTTTCTTCAATCGGCATAATTGGTTTTTGACCTGTCATAAGTTCTACTAGCATATATCCTGTCACCGAACTATGTGTTGTTCGATCAGCCCATAATGCAAATGACGAAAGCCGTGGCCACTCTTTAACCTTCCCATTACAAGCTTTAACCAATGCTTTCACAATCGGCGGGTGACCGCGTTCGCTTTTCGCATTCCCTTCCGGATTATAAGCAGTAGTCAGTGATAGTTTAACTCCACATTTTTCAAAGAACTTACGAGCTTCTTGTGCATTTAATTCTCCACGATCTGCAGTGATTTTTCCTACGCACCCGTAACGGCAAATGACATCTTCAAGCAAAAACCTACAAATCCCCTCTGTAGATTTTGTCCTCAATGCTCTTCTTTCTACTTGATTTGATAAATCTTCACGAGCTAAAACCAAATATCTCATCTGCCATAACCCAACCGGCATAATAACCAAATCAACAACCCATTTAAAATGAATAGCCAGAGGATACGTAGGATGAAGACCATCTCGATGTCGGATATTAGAATACGATTGACAGATTTCACATGACTCTACAAATGAGAGCACATCTCGATACATATTTTTCCACCAATATTGTTCCTTGAGTTTAGCAAAAGTAGCCCAGATTCCTCTATGCCCTGTCCATAAACTATCATGAAACTCTTTTAATAATTTTAGTTTTTCTTCCCTTTTGCCTATCACTCGTTGTGGCATCCCAATTCCTTTCTTCGGTCTCTTTCATAAGAATCCATCTCGAAGTAAAAATCCATATGCTTTTTTTCTTATTTGTTTGAATTTTTCTGTAGACCAATTCCCTTGCTTAGACAAGGTATTCAAATAATGACCAATATCCAATAATTCTCCTTTATAAGATTCTTCAAGAAATAGCTTGTCTTCTCTGTTGAGATTTGATATTGAATAGAATTTCAATCCAACATCATCAATGTCTTCAACCATTTCGTCCTCCCTCTCGTATCTTGCTCGAGATAGCATGTCTGCTACTAAATTGTCCTTTCCAGTGATATGCTTAAATTCTGGATTTAGTGATTTAATATAAGCAATCCATCTCAACATTGCAATATCTGGCGTTGAACAGTTAATAATCATTCCAAGCAATGGCAAGCAATCTGTTTCAATTACTACTACTGCCCCAATCAAATAGTCCTTTTCAGCTTTCATAGCCGAAACGACTCCCCAAAGTTCTCTTTTGACTTGCGAATATGCACGCTGACAAATACTTAAAACTTTAGCCCCAAATCGAACTGCAAATCTACTCCCATTCGAATCATCTTCACCCACAGCCCATCCAACGGCAATTGGACTAGCGTCTACAGTAAGAATCACTGGTCTATTGTACTTATAATCAACCTTCCTCAATATTGGAGGTGACATCAATAATTTCTTCAATCTTTGCATTGCCTGAATATGCCTTTCTTCCCATTCAAATCGGTAACCCTTGCGTAACAATTCATATAATGGATCTGCTATGTGAGCAAAATGAGGGATCCAGATTCGATAAAATACACATGCACCCAAAAACCTGCGAACCTCTGTTAAAGAACCACAATCCTCTTTCATCCTTCCAATTGCATCAACTTTAGTCGGATCTGGTTTTCTTCCGTAAGATCCACATAAATATCCAACAATTACAACCTCTCACACTCTAAATACGAACTTCATACCCGATAATGTAAGATGAACTTCTCCAAGCCGAGTTAAAATCTTTTCACAATCTTGTATATGATCAACAACATATTTGCGACACCCCCTCTTATCTAAAGTTTCATCCTTGTCTCCTTCTCTGCACCCTTTTATAGGAACATCATCCAGAAAAGGCATAGTCTTTTCTGGAATAAAATCTCTCAATACCTTATTCATCCCATTCATCATATGCGCAACTGAGTTGGTCGCGCCTTGAGGAAGAGTGCACATTCTAACCAATCCAAGTGGTGTCCTCATTGTTGTCATATCTCTACTTCCTTCGACAAGTTGAAATTGATCATAACCTGAATACAAGTCACCCATTGAATAGATCGCCCTTCCAGCAAATGCCTCAACAAATTCATCCACAATAGGTCCAATTCCTGCATTCCTGACAGTTACTGCATTCATCGGTTGAATATCTTGAATAAACCATAGTGACCCATTCTTCTTAGGTACCGTAAACCATCGACTAGAATACGGCGCAAATGAAGGTTCTAATATTTTCATCTTTATCTTTTCTTTCAATAGTTCCACCAATTTAGGTAAATGTGCCCTCGGTACTGGAAACGGTCTTAGATTCCAAGGTACATGCGGTACAGTGAAGATAACCATAGGTGTTATAATATTTGGATCCACACACCCAATTTCATGAGATTCGAAGGCAAACGATCTACCTTGTTTAGCCAACATCTTTTTGAAGCAAGTAATTTCCTTCGGCAATAAAGAACCATCAGAACCAATCTTCAATTCTTCAAAAGTCTCTTCAGTAAACTGATGTCCAATACTCATTGGATCTCTTAAACTTGCTTCTTTTGATGCTTCTCCCATTTGTTCTTTAGAATCCTCTAGTAATGGTCTGGCAACAGGCTTTATCTTCTTATCTACCGTTTTATATCTCGTCTCTACTGTGACTTCTGGTGCTTGAAAAGATTCAAGCATGGTATAAACCTCTCTCGAATGAATCTCAACAATCTTATCATTATCCCCTGACCCAATAGATGTAATAAATTCCAATAAATCTTCCAGTCCATTTTCTTCATAAACACCCAAAATCCTCTCATCATCTTGCAATGTACCTATCTTGCGTAACTGTCCTTCAATATCATATAATCTTTTTCTTTCTTTTCTTTTAAAATCATCAACTTTCTTATACATAATATTTCCATTCTCCAATATACCAATAAAACTCGCATCAAAGGCACCTTCATCTCACGAGAGTACCTCCTCTTTTGTACCTCCATAATCTCGCTTTACAGTGGTACCTCCTCAAAATCCTTAAATCCTTCAACAATCTTTGGCAATGGTTTCTCCCTCAACCTATCTCGATTCCGTTCATAGTTAAGAGGTACTGTTAGAAATTGTACAGCTTTCCTCTCATCTTCGCTCCGTACCCTTGCATAAGCAGAACCATCGTCAAGTACCTTTGTTTTCATCCGTGTTGCCGTAATATAAGGTTGTCCTAAAATCAATGGATAAGACGTTGTATCTTGAACGAAGAAATGTTGCTCCGTCGCAACATCCCCAATCCGAATTTTGACATCTGGACAAGCTCCATATAATTCGCCTCGTGTGTTATTAGCTGCTCGTATTGCCCATCCATGTTCCATATCAATTGGCCATTTTTGCTTCTTATAAAGATCTTTAGACATGAGATTTATTTCAGAACCATGGTCCACCAAGGCAACTATTGGTTCTTCTATATCTCCTACCTTCACCAATACCTCAGTAGTTGCCCTTGCCCAATGCTTTCGAGTATAATGGCTCAAAGTTTCCATTTCCTTGTCACTAGAATCTTCGAAACGTACTCGCTGATTATACCCATTCTTTTCATTTGTTGGTTGCTTGTAACCAATATCAACCTCTTCTTCATCTCTACATATTCTTGCATCAATAGCATGACTCATTCCAGTTTCGCTCATTAATTGCCTCTTTCGCTTAATGCTGTCAATGATAACATCATGAAACTCCTTCTTTGCAATTCCCAAGACTTCTTTCAATGTGAATTCTACCTTAGCGTTTAATATACGTTCTTCCAACACCCCTTTCAAATTTGTTGCCGCTTCAATGTCAGAAAGTAGCTTATAAGCAATTGATTTGTCTTTATCTTTTGTCTCTTTTGTTTTTTCTTCCAATAATGCTGAGGTACCCTTTACAGGCAATTCTTGTGAAGCTGCCTCCCGAGCCTTGTCTCCTCGAGTTAGCCTCTTAAAAGAATTTCCTTCTCTCGTATCATCAAAATTTCCTCGTCTTTTTTCTTCCATCAAAGCTTCATGTTGGCTCTTAGCAATATATGCATGAACTGAAAGAGACTCAACAGGATCCTCCCAACCTGTTCTTCCTCGTATTGTAGCTGCAGTTCTCAATAACGCTTCTCGAGGTAATTTCCCTTCTTGTATTGATGAAACGGCAGAAGCCCCAAACTCACTAGTTTCCGTACTTCCACCAATTTCATCATCTACTCTAGCACCATAACTTGCACTTTCTCGTACTACTGTTTCATGCTCTTTTAAGTAATCTTGAACCAATGCTCTCATTCCTCCCTTGCCAAAATTGGTTTGAAGAAGATCCTCCCTATCTTTCAATGCTATCTTCCCATCTTTCCAGCAAATAAATCCCTGCCGTATCATATTATTAAATTCATTGCAATCTTTTCTAGTGTGTGAAGCATCATCACACCAAATGCATCTTTGTACATATCCTTGTTTTGAAACATTCTTCGAATTATTTATAGAAGTATTCTCTTCAAGTCTTGCCAATTTGATTTGAAGATCTTGCATTCCTCGTATAATTTCTTCCATACCTATATCTGCTTTCTTTGACGAGGATGTCGAAGGTTGAATTGTAGGCATTGTCGGTGGTGTTGTACGTACTGGAGCTTTAGGTGCTTGTACTGTTTTCGGAATATTGCTCCTATCCTTCTTCTTTTCTTTTTTTGTAAGCAACCCCACCGCATCTTCAATGTTCTTCCACTTCGTTGTCAATCCTTCATCTTCTTCTTTGTCTTCAAGAAGGGGTTCTAATTTCTCTTGCAATTCTCCATCAGCAGCTTGAAGAAATAGATCAACTTTGTTCGGCTCCAATGTCAATTTTTCTACCTTCGATAATTGAGAGTGCTGCCTCTCAAATTCCCTTAGTAGCTCTGTTGCTTGCAAATTCTTATTGGGCCGTTCAATCCATCCCAGAAACAGCTTCTTAGTAACGCAATCAGCATCTTCCAAGAAATATTCGTCTTTCAATGCATGTGAAAAATCCTCCCATGAATTCCCACAACGATCTGTAATCGATGTAATGTGGTCCCTTATCTCCGGTATTGTAGCAAGTCCAAATAGTGCAACCATTTTCTTCTCAGAAACTCGATTTAATTCCATTTCACAAACATAACATCTTAAATACCTTGAAATATTCCTCCCATCAAATTGATCAATTTTATTGACCACTGCTTGCAATGCTTTGGTTGCCAAAGCTTCCTTTCGATCATTGCTTTGCTGTTGCTGCATTGACAATGAGAAGGCTTGAAACAAACTAGCAATAGACGGATCCATGTGCATACCTTGTCCTTTAGAAGACTCCCCACCAGAAACTTCTCCCAAAAATCCTTCAAAATTTTTATTTTCATTTTCCATAAAAACAAAGATAAAATCAACCGAAATCCAATACATTCCACCTCAAGCTTTCCCGTCGGGTTCACCACTTATGTCGTATTACGTGCTTTCCAGCTCGAGAACGCGCCGGGCGTCTGGCTGTAGAAGGTAGTATGGAGATTCGCCGATAGTCAAGCAGTCTATCAGTTTTTGACTGCTGGAATATAAACGACTGCAACAATGTACCGTAAATCTATACGGATGCTCTTCGACTGCTTGTCGAAGTCTTTTTTTTTGCCCCAGCCGATAGGTCTCTAGACGTTACAGAGAACCCCGAACAACCCAAACTGTTAATCTTCAATATCCCTTTGTACTTACGATCTTGTATCCACTGACTGTCCTGTTAGATTAACCCAATAAATTTCATTCACTCCACATACTCAATCCTATAGACACCCCTTTAATCCTTCAATCACAGACGTAACTCGATTTTACAAAACAGTCAAGAGTATTCAAACCCACTTCATTTAAAAATCCCGATTCACCATTACAACACTGACTTCAGCAGCGATTGCCTCAGTCTTTCCAAAACTCTATGAAGAAGAAAAATCCAAATTCTATGTCTTTCCTTCCCCGACCCGAAGCATGAAGCTCCTCTCTCTAATTCCCTTGATCTTCAAAAATCTCCCATGAAACCGAACTGGTAACCTTGCAAAAGCTTGAAAAAACTAGCTCCCCTCCTCGATTCCCCCCTAACCTTATCCTCTGAATTTCTTCAATCTTCCATTTTAGATCCGGAATTGGCTCCCACCTCAAGCTTGGATCCGAAATTGGCTCTCGCCATCAAGCTTTCTCCTCCATTTTTACCTTTAAGAAATCCATTTATCAAAAACAACGTTCCCTGAAACGGCACAGAGAATAGGACAGCCTGAAACAGAATCGAACCCCGTAATCGGAACCACATTGAGTCGCCCGACCAATTCAGGTCCTATATTGGAAAAGATGCCCGTAGTAACCTGGATGTTCCCGTAATTGGGTCAAATTGGTCCTCGCGTCAAATTGGCTAAGACCCGTAGTAAGACCTGGATTTCCCGTAATTAGACTGCATTGGGTTAACCGGCCAATTCAGGTCTCATATTGGATAAGAGGACCCGGATTGGATTATCGAAATTGGATCCAATTGGCTCCTCGAACCCGTCGTGTGAATTGGTCCTTCTCTTCTTGCTGACTCCCGTTATTGGAATCGAACGGAGCATTTCAGTATGCCTCGGCTGACTGTAACGGAGTGACTGAACCTGACCACTCAGTATTTGTACTGGAGTTGGTTGATGCTCCCAATATTCGAGGTAACTGAATATTAATAAAATTCCTCTTTCTTTTTATTTTCACTGTATACTCGTGTTACAACACGACAACGTGTAGTGCTATCACCTGCAAAATGTCCTCCACAATTGTCCAAATGACATCCTTCCAAAATTGTACAAACTTCACTTTGAAAGATGCAATGGCATAAAATTCCATCCTGCCCTTATTTGTACAAGGCATCTCCAATCATGGTATAGGGCACACTTTTTAAAATCAGATGCTTCTTTAATTTTTCATTATAAGAATTTGGAAAAGTTTGAAACGTTATATATTGGATCAATTCACCATATTCGGGTGTAATGACATCCACAGCGAATAGTTGTGCATCCAAAAGAGCATCGTTTATCGGCTCATTACCCAGTATATTAGATAAACGGGATAAGTGATCCACATTGGCATAATTCTTGCCAGGTCGAACGTTAATCGTAAAGTTGAATTCCTGGAGAAGTAACATCCATTAAGCAATTCGTCCACTCAATTGAGGTTTATTTATCATGTACTTAAGTACATCATAATCAACGTGGAACACAAATGGGTATCCAAGTAGATAGTGGCAGAATTTCTATACAGAGTAGATCATTCTGAAGGCTTCTTGCTCGGTAGTATTATAATTTTGTTCTGCAGCAACAAATTATCGGCTCGCATAATATATGGGATGTTCTAATTCTTTTTCATCCTTTTGACTGAGAATGGATCCAATAGCAACATTGGACGCGTCCACATAGACATGAAACGATTTTGTCCAACAAGGTGTTATAAGAATTGGAGCAAATACCAATTTTCGTTTCAATTTATCGAATGCGAAAGTACAGTCTTCAATCCATATTGGACTAGATTCATCTAACGGGGGTTTCTTTAACAAGTTGGTTAACGGTTGATAGATAACCACAAAAGATTCAATAAAATGTCGATAATAGTTGACATGGCCGATGAAACTGCATATGCTTGATACCGTATCTAACTTTGGTAAATCCAATATACGAGTAATTTTATCGAGGTCCATAGCGATATTTTCAACAGAGATAATGTGTCCTAATAGCTTCCCTGATGGTATGCCAAATTGACACTTCTTCGAATTTAGAGATATCCCATACTTATTGCATTGATTCAAAGAATTATCCAGACATGCTAGATATTCAGTCGTTGTGCTAAATGTGCAAAAATCGTCTAGAAATATCTCCATTGATAAACGTAGGTAATCTTGAAACACTTGTGTCATTACCCGTTGAAAAGTAGCCAAGGCATTACATAATCCAAATGGCATTACTTTATAGGCAAATGTATCCCAATCTGTGGTAAACGTAGTCTTCAACTGGTCCTCTTCGGCAATTTTAATTTGATTATATCCCAAAAATTCCTCCAAAAATGAGTAACATTCATGTCCGGCCACTGCGTCCAAAATACTGTTTGTAAATGGTAACGGAAAATAGTCCTTCTTAGTAGCCGCATTTAACTTTTGAAAATCCTGACATATCTTGATTTTCTCATTCTTCTTTGGTACCATCACGATTGGTGACACCCATGCACTATGCAGAACAGGATAATTAAATATTTATTTTTTTGAAAAGTACATTGAAAACCTACAATCAAAATTTAAAATTTTTTATATACTAGAATTATTCTCTATGATATTATGGTTATATTTATTTTTTTTTTAATAAATTCTATAATATTATAAATATTTTTACATCCTAATTATAGATATAGGTTCTTAATTTTTTATTTCTATTTACATGTATTCATACTAATTTTAAATCTTAAAAAGTTCTAATGATTTTTTTCTAATTGATTTAAATTTTTCATTCAAATATTCTTAGTATATATATATATATATATATATATATATATTATTGATTATTATCTTATCTATACTAAGTTGCTTGATGTGTTTAGTTCTTAACCCTAATCTATATTATCATTATTTTTTCAACCTTTGATTTTTCTTTTAGTCATTTTTCTCAGATTCTATCTTATTATCTATTTACAAATACTATCTAATTCATTAACAATACACTTTTTTCTTTTCCACACGCTCTACTTGCATACACTTGTATCATCCTCTCATTTTCTTTGTCAATCCTACCAACTTTACTATATTTTTATTTTTGATACTTTACAAAAATTTCTAAAATGTTGGTGTTTTGTTCTATGCTTGTTAAAAAAATTGATATCAATTCATCTTTCATTGATATTTCATTGATATGCTTGTCTTTCTTATTTATTTTTTTTTTGTTGAAATTTTATAGTCATATTCTTTACTTATTGGCATACTGGCCCAAAAACTCTCTTTTTTGTATCATTTAAAAAAAAATCCTACTTAGATTTTGTTCTTTGTATTGTTTTTACTTTTTTACATGTTATCTACTTTACATTTTTTAAATCGGCTCATGTACTCTCAGATTGTTGTTGTATAGATGTTTGTCATTGATTATTAATTTAGCTACATTATATTATTATCACTCTACCTTGCTAAATTTTTCTTACTACATCTTTTTGTTTATTATTGAAGCACATCATCATCCAAACTTTTTTTTTTTTTTTTTTTTTTTTTTGTTCTTTTCGAACTTACTACTCTATAACTTTTTATTTTTTCTTTTTTCTTGATATTTCTTAAAAATATTTTTATTTTTTCTAAATTTGTATACATTTAAGAATTATTAAAAAAATTTAAAAAGGTATAAAAAATAAAATTATTGGTTTGGATCATAAAAAAAAAATAGCAATATAGAGACAATATTGGTTTGGAAGAAAGAATGCATATATAAACTCATTTTTTCTATTTTTTCCTTCACTTATTTTTTATTTTTTTATCTTTTTATCTTTTATTTTTATGTAGAATAATTTATCTTTCATAATTTTTTTTGCAATTTCAATGTCTATCTTTGAGTAAATATTTGAAATATGATTTATACTTCTAAGTCTTTTTTCTATGGTAATATGTTAAGTGGTTTTATTTTTGCAATAACTATAGTAAAATTTGATAACTTTTTGAGCAAAATAAGTCTTTAAAAGATAATTAAAGATAAAAAAATTTATGTATTTTTTACAAATTCTAATATTTCTTAAAAATATATATATATAATTATAGAAATTATTAAAAATTTCCATATCTAATAAGTTTTTTATATATAATTATAAAAATAATTAATTTAATCCTTTAAAAAATAATATGTGTATTATAAAATTTAGGTTTAGACATAATTTGATTTTTTAAACATCATAAATTAGAAGTATACTATAATTTAAGTATTTATTACTTATATATTTTTGTATTTTAATCAAATTTAGAATATCTATTAATTATTTTTATATTAAATCATTTAAGTTATTCTTCTAACAATATATTGTGTTTTCAATATATGTTTAAGGTATGATTGTTTATCAAAGAAACAAAATTTCTACCAAATATTTAACATAAAAACAGACAAATATGCATATATTTTGTATGCATGTTTTATTTCACATATGAAATAGTTAATTCTAAAATATATTATCATAATACAAGCACATTTTTTTTAATCTATTTTTTTTAGTATTATAATATAAAATGTATAATATTTAGAAGATTTGAACTTTATTCTAATTAATCAATTTGGCATCTGATCTATGTTTGTAGCATTGAAAAAAAAAATTCTCTCTAAGATTTTTTTGCCTTATACATGGCTTATGATGGTAAACCAACCCATATACTTCTATCAATTCTAAAGATTATAGACAATATAGAATTACTTGGATTTTTATTTCTACTCTATATTGGAATTATTTAATTTTTTTATGTATTTTTTACTAAAACTTAATATGTAATTTTTTTAATATAATTTTATATTTTCTTTGATAATTATATTATGAAGCACTTTTTTATTACATTATAGATAATTCTATTTAATATTTAGATATTCTTGATTCTTTTTTTTATATTTTTTCATAATCACAATACAATAGAAAATGAATATCTTTCATGTCAATAGCTTCTTCATAGAGTTTTTTTTTTTTTTTTTTTTTTTATTTATTATTCTTAATATAAGGTTTTAATATTTTTATATTCTTCTTAATGTACTATGAATTAGTAGGTTTCCTCTACCTCTTTGAATCTTTTTTTTCCAATATTTTTCTTTGAATATGTATGATTAGGTAATATCTATCTTATAGTTTAGTTACAAGCTTGCATATTTCTACAATATGTTATTTGTTCATTTTAAATTTATGTTTTATCTTCTTTAAAAATATTTAAATTTATAGTTGATTTAAAAATAGAACTTATAACAGATGAATAAATTATTGTAATGTAAAATAAAATATTTTATTTATTATTATTGAATTTATAATAAGGACGTATAATTTCTATCTATTTCCAGTATATATAGCATTAAAATAATATAATTATCTATGATTGGCTATCTTAACTTACATTTAAAAAGCTTGCTTTTAGCAAAGAAAAGTGTAAAAAAAATAAAAAAATAAAAAATCCTTGAAGATGATTCAAGTAGAAATTTTGATCTAAATCCTATATCTTATTTTTTTAATCAAAATTTATCTTTTATGCTTTAGAAACACACATATTTTTTAATTCTAAATTAAATATTTAAAAAATAAAAATCTCATTATCTCTTTTAAATTTTATAAAATATTAAAAAAAAAAAAAAAATCTTTGAATTTTTTAATAAGTATTTTTTATATTTTTAAAAACTATTATAAAAATTATTTTAAAAATTAAAATTTCAAAATTAGCAACAATTACATAATCAGCAAAATATTCTATGTTTCTTTTTTACACAACTCTTTTTTTATGACTGAAATCCTAGTTGTAGTTTATAATAGAAATATAACGCAAATGCCAATAAGATACTGAAAAAGAAATTTAGTAAGAATTAATGATTTCTAATGTATTCTTATAATTTTATAAAATAATCAAAATTCCTTCACAAGTCCTTGTTCTTCTTAATGTTTTTATTGAAGTCTCTAAAACTACACTTTTTAAAAGACAAATATACTAGAATCTTTGTTCCATTTTAAGTTTATTTGGCATAAGGAGCATTAAGAAAAAAATTGTGCTAATCCTATTTTATACATTTTATTTCTTATGTTTTCATAATTTGCCCATAATAGCATACATACATTTCTTTTATTTTATACACACAAAAAACCATATAGGACTATTTACTCCTGGATGGATTCTTGTAATCTTACAAAAACTTGTATTTGCAACCTTAGCCACATTCCTTCATGTATTTAACTTTAATTCTTTGAAGTATAACACATTATATAACAATTTTAAATTGTATCAACATTTGTAGATCTTTCTTTGTAGACTTCAATAACTTGATTGACTTCTATAATTTAAAAGAGTTATTAGAAAAAGAGATGGTGTTGGGCATGATGATCTGGAAGTGTTTTCATGGTCAATTATTCCAACCACAATGGTTACACCAACCTAACGTAAACTCCACATTCTGCACAACTAGAGGAATTTTGATCTGATTGGTTTGTTAGTATTGACATCACAACCTCAAATTTTTGGTGAAGAGGACAAGCAGAACACCACCAGAGGATTTAGAAACCAAAGCCCAACTCATTGTACTATACAAACAATCTCCAATTGTCCACAATGGCAGGTATAATTGGATCCAAAGGGCATCACCACCATTGTTGCCAACAGTGGTGCCAATGACAGTGTCAGCTGCCCCAATCTCAAAACAAGCCCCACAGTGGCCAGTTCATCAGCCTTGGCAAAATAGAGCATTTCCTCAGCAGCTTGCAATGAAAACTACTGTGAAGGTTGGGACTTACAGTGGGGTCTTGAGAAAAATAGTGTGGGGCAGGCAGGTGGTGCTGGGCTTGACTATTGTTGATCCCTGGTTAGTGTGCCATGCATCCATGGCATCCACCCAGCAGCCACCCCCATTGGTGCCAACAGGTGATGATGCCCTAAAGAAGTAAACTTTACCATTGTGTCAAACCCAACCCTAAAAAAGCAGGATGGGTTTATCAACCCATGTGAAAGGGGGGAGTCCATGGGAAAACTCAGCTCATGGTGCAGCACTTTCTCACACTTGCAGCACCCACCACCTTTGATGTGTTGGCGTCCCTCACAATCTGAAGATGTAAACAAAAGTAGGCTCACAAGGATGGATGCCTGACAGAGTCCTTTGCATCAATGCTTTGCAAAGCCTGTTGGGCACAATTCCTTTTGGCACCACCAAAAGTGGTTTTGTGGCACAAAAGGTGTTAAAAGGCAGTCTTTGAAGAGGAAAGGGAAAGGAGGTGGACCTGGCTAGGTGGAGGGTTGGTGCTGCCATGACTTTTGTGAGCCATGGTTTGATTTCATGACCCTTGATCTAATGTGTGCCTCTAAACTACTGCCCCTGCAATACTCATACAACAAAAACAGTAGTAGTGATGTTAAGGCATAACAATTGTTCATGGGAATATAAATGGCATGGTTGTGGTGGTGGTGGTGGGTTTTGGATGGTATGGAAATGTTTGAGTTGAATGGTGGAGTAGGTATAGCTTTCATTTGTCATGTTGAAGGTATCATGAAACTTGACGGGGAAAATTATTTCATTGCTGCAGTCATTTTTTATCAATGAGGTGAGGTGGACCTTCTTGCATCAGAACACTTGATGACTTGCTATCACTTATTTGATTTACATTTTGAATCTCAAAGTTGGTATGATTGATGAATTTAGAACTAATATCTTACTATTCATCATGGGAGCTATATATATATATATATATATATGATGATGATGATACCAATCTTTGATTTATTAATTCACTTAATATTGAAATAATTATTTCCAAAACAATTCCTAGTATTTTTTTTTGTTATTTTTGTTAATGTTTCCAAATTTAATTCACAAAATTAGATGCTCACAATTTTTTTTGTCTACTTTTTTGGTAAACCAAACTCTGAACAGAAAAATTTTGAACCTTGCTTGAGATTGCTAGTTTTAACCACAAATCATTGTTCTGAGATTTGATCTGAAAATAAAACATGTGATATTCTATGATAGAATGTTGAAACTTACCATTATTGTGGCAATCCAAGATTTTATTAAGGTATTATAAGTATCAAATATGCAAAGATAATATAACTGATATAAAACTTTAAAGTTTTTGAAGGAAAGTTTTAATCGAATATTTAATAAAAACAATATTAGAATTTGTTTCTTGCATTCAGTCTTACAACTCAATACAAAGATATAAAAAATCCTCAGGTAGTAAAGCCAACATCAAGAGTTTAAACTACCATATTATATTTGTTTATAAATAATTGAACAAAGTATATTAAGGTATCTTTTTAAATATCAAGGATATCTCTTTATTTTAAAAAATGATTCGAAAAATTATTTTTAAATTTAACTAAGATAAAAATATAAAAATTAAATAGGAAATCTATAAAATGAACTAAAAATTAATAAATTATAAACATAAGAAAAAAAAACACACACAGACATGTAGTATATATAATACTAAAATATTTATTTATTTTAGTCGTATGTATTTTTCTAAATTAAAATAACTGATATGAAATTTAAAAAATATATATTAGCAAATTATAATCAAAATTATGAATAATCATATATTTAAAATTATTAATTTTATGCACTATATTTTGTAAAATTCTAAAAATATTTAAATATCTATATCTATATCTATACATATATATATATATATATATATATATATATTTATACAAAAAGATATAATTTATATGAGTTGTTTGAAGGTATTTAAAAATATTAATAATAGAAAAATTAATAATAGTAGTAATGAAAAAATTTAAAATATACTCTTATTTTTAAGAAAAAATTTAAGTATTAATTTAATTTTATAATTTAAAAATATTTTTTACATTTAGTAATCCTAAATAATATTAAAATAATTATAATTTTTAAAATTTTATCAAATGATAAGTCTACAAGATATATAGTAATTTCTTTTAAACTTCGAAAAAAAAAATCTATAAAATATATTTGGTATGAAAATTACAAAAGATTCAATAATAATAATAAAATTTATTTATCAAATAATAATTTTGATTTATACCATTATATTTTTGATTCAATCGATCTAAATTTTTAGATTAGTTAAAAATATAATTTTAGATCATTTAATTATGAAAATATTAAGATCAGAATTTTTTTTAATTATTTAAGAATTTATAATAATTTAGAATTATTTATAAATGTAAAAAGTCTTATTGAAAATAAAGTTATAAGAATAAAGTCTTAATAGAATTTAGAGGCAATTATCTTAAATGGTTTGATAATTTTGCTTATTGGTTAAATATTAATTTTTAATTATTGAGACCAATCTATAAATTAGTATTTTTTCAATATATCACTTATAAAATAAGCCTATAAATTTTAGTTAATAGTTAGAAGGAGTACAAGAAAGAACCGTATGTCTTTTTAGTTATTTATATAGAAAATAGAATTTTTAGTAGATTTAAATTGATTTTATTATTATAAAAATTTATCAAGATAAAAAAAAATGTAGTCTTGATTTCATATTATTATTATAAAAAATTATAAGAATTTTTATAATTTATTTATAATTTATTATAAATCTATTTGGAATTTATTAGGAATTTTTAGAGAAAATTTCATGACTTTGGTTAAATAACGTTTTATCACCTTAGGAGCTATTATAAAGAAATAAAGCAATATTTGAAGGCCATACAAGGTTCTAGGCTAATTGGGTATTTTTAAACACCATTTTAAAGTTAAAAATAAAAATAAATTAGTTCTACTAATAGAAAATAGAAGGACCAACAATTAATATAATTCTTTTAGAAAAGGAAGAAGACAAGTCCCATATGGATTGTAGCACCTAAGATGTAGGTAGAAAGATAAAACTAAGGCTATGAGGCCTCTCTAAAAAGTCCTTATAGACTACATGTGAGCCTCGATGAGGGTCAAATCTTGAATCTATAAACAAGTTATTTTTGAAGAAAAATATTTTTATTTAACTTTTCAATCATTCACTTCTTATCTTTAAATTTTTATAATTATTTCATAGTATATTGGATTTTTATTTTTCTTATGTCATTAAAAAGATAATAAAATTAACTATCTAAAAATATAAATTTTATTTATTTATTTATTATTTTTATTAGATAAAAATTTAGTAAAACAACTATGACTAAGTTTTAGAGTGTGTAATTGCTTGATTAAATTTATTTCACTTATTTTGTATTTCTTTTTCTTTTCTTCTTGTTATGTGCTTCTTTTACTTTATATAATTAATTAGAATCAATTCATAATTGAAGCTATCTTTTGATTTAGGTTGAAGGATGAAATTTACTCTTTTATACTTATATTTAAAAATATATATATTTTATTTTTAAATATCATTGCTAAGAATTTTTTTTTTTTTTTTTTTTTTTTTATATTCAAAACTTAGTTATTTTATATCTAGAAATAAAGTTTCGTATTATTGTGTTGTGACACAATCATTAAGTGAAAGAAAAAATATATTATAAAGCAGCTTAAATGAAAATATAATAGAAAATTATCTTTAAAATATAGATAATAGATGAGAAGGTAGTAAAATTATAAGTGTCAATATTGGCTTTTTGCAAAAAAGACTTCTATTTACTTTATAGGACCATAAATAAAACAAAACAAAGTAAATAAGAAAAATAATTTATATATGTATCTTTAAAAATAAATTAAGATTAGTTTTTAGCAAAAATTATCTTAAGAAATTAAAAACTGATATCCAAATTACACCAATTAGGAATTAGGACCAAAATTAGATCCCAAAGCATAAAACTATTGCAATTCTAAGCTTCTTTGGTTGATCAAAGAATAA
This sequence comes from Physcomitrium patens, assembly GCF_059467195.1. NCBI lineage: Eukaryota > Viridiplantae > Streptophyta > Bryopsida > Funariales > Funariaceae > Physcomitrium > Physcomitrium patens. Next base: position 15,263,438 of record NC_143410.1, read on the forward strand.
GATTTAAGAACAAACTAAAGAAAGATTTTTTAAGCATTTATTTTAAATGATTTGAGTTTATATTAACTTTGTAAAGACTTTTTAAAGTCATGGTTGTTTTGCAATGACTTTAATTTTTTTTTAAATATAAATATTTTATAATTTAAAAAATTCTTTGAGAATGATAAATGATCTATAGGTGAGATTTTATATTTGAGTGATGCTTATTGTTTTGGATTTGTATTGTAAGTTTTAACTTAATCTAATAGTCCATGCAAAGACTATTGAAATTCAAATATATTAGGGTCCTACAAATTAGAATATAGAAGATTAATAAGGATTTAAATATTTATATCTATTTATCAATTGAATTGAGTTAAAAAATTTATAATAATATTAGACTTGATATCCAAAAAATTTATAAAGTATGAAAGTTATTTAATGATAAAACTAAGAAATATTAATGCAATGAGATTGCAAGTAAGGTTGGAGAAGGAGGCCAATAAATACTTGAGTAAATTTTAGGATTTATCTTCTATTTTATAAATTTATTTTTTCTAAAATTATTTTTTATAATTTTTAATTTAATATTTGAAAAATATATGAATTTTGAATTAAAATCTATAATTGGATTATTACTTATTAAAATTTTAATTTATTTTAGAATTGATTAAGAATTTATTTAAAATTTAAGATTTAATTAAGATTTTATTTAGGGTTTAAAATTTGATTACAATTTTATTTAGGATTAAGAGTTTTATTAAGATTTGGTTCAGGATTTAGAATTTATAATTTAATTATGATATAGTTTAAAATTTAAAATTTTATTAGGATTTTAATAAGATTTAATTTAAACTTTAGGATTTTATTAGAATTTGATTAAGAATTTTAGGATTTATTTAAGATTTTTATTTTTATTATTTTAAAGAATTTAAATTAATTTTGTTTTTTAAAGATTTCTTTGTTATTTCTTTAGAATTTTTGTAAAAGTCTTTATAATTTCTTTAGAAATCTTTTAAGACTTCAATTGGATTTGGTTAGGATTATTAAGTTTTAATTGGAGTTATTTATGATTCTACTAGAGTTATTAGAATCTTGTTGTTGCAATATCCAATTAATCTTCCACAAGCAAGTATCTAATTCAATCTCAAACAAGACTTCATGTAATATGACAATATGCAAATATATATATATATCAAAATCTAACACACTATTTAATAAACTCAATTATTTAATTATCACATACCTAGAAATAAAGTTGCACTTGCATATATACATCAAAAACTAATACACTATTTAATAAACTCAACCATTGTGCCAATAATACAAGTACATCTAAAAGCAACAATCTAATTTACTTAATTCACATTATGCCAATGATACAATTATATCTAAATGCAACAATCTAAATCACTTGGCATTAGAGAGTGGAAGTTACATCTGTTATGCACTTTGCATTTGACAAGGGAGGTTTCATAAGTTGCCGTTATTGTGTAAGTTGAGGTTCCATGGGAATGGATCAACCTCCTAAGACTAGCCTCCGAGCTCACTGCTACAGGTTCAAGGTCTGGAATCCATTGAGGTTCTGCTCTTGCACTGAGTTTGATGCACGCTGTTGTATTCACTAAGTTGTAGTCCTAGACTTGTTTTGTAGCTTTGAGATTCAGCTAGAAATGTGGGAGTTCTAGCTCTTGGTGATGAACCCAAGTCAAAACTCTGCATGGATGTGACATTTCAGTCGCTTGAAAATTTGACACACGAGTAGAGCACCTCCTCACCCAGCTGCAGGATCAACAATTCCTCATTTGCACCTCGCTCGGGTTTATTTAGGTTTGCTTCACGCTATATTTTTGGACTCTCCTTTCTATACAGCTCCTGCTCTCTGACTGCCACTTCTGATCTCCAAGTTGATCATGCAGCTCTCTGTATGAAGGTCCCTCAGATCCAGCCCAATGTGATCACCGTCAGAAATTATTCTCGGCTGTGTGCAGTGCACTCGAAGGAATCTGAATAAAGCGTGTCAATATCTGATTTGGAATCGATCTGGAAACTGCTTTACTTTCCTAGTGAGTAGGATTGATTTGATCATCCATGCTGCTTGTATTATGCTTTTATTCATTGTCTGAAGTTGTTTCGTTTCTACGGTTTTGGCTGCGCAACAGTATCCAGGTCCTTGTAAAGAGTATAAAACATGACAGTGGAGTTCCCTTTGGGTAATTGGAACACCAAGGCAGCGGGTGCAGTTGATGCCCCAAAAGCTGCAAATGCTCCTGGCTCGAAGCTTACTGCTGCAGAGAACAGGGTTACGAACAACCTCGCACTTACTCCATTCAAATCTGATGATCATTGATTGCATCTACTATTTATCATTCCAGTGTAGTTTGACTCCAATCATGTGCTTTGTGCGGACTGCAAACCCGAGAAACTGCTACTTTCGTACAATGCATTAAAGTCGATGTCTTGAAGGGTTTGTAAAAACTGCTGCTTTCTTTTCCTAGTTTCGTTCTAACTGGTCTGTCTCTCTATCCTGGTTGTTGGACGTTTATCGGAGAGGTGGTCTTTGCACTGCTGAGGAAAACAAGACCTAATGCTGGACTTCTCATGAACCTCATTCAGACAGCATCGGAGTCTGCTCGGAGGGAAGTTGCATCAGTTAAGTGCCACGACACAAGGACATGCATCAGACCGAGTTCTTCTGCATTTTCTGCATCTAAAAATATCATACTGTTGCGTATAAACAAGCATGGTGAGAACTTCTGTGCTGTGCCATGCCAATAATTTGCACACAACCGAAACAGCTTTCATAGTTTTAGGAATCCAATTCCCAGCTTTCACAAGCTGCAGGACGAGCAGATCAAGCCGCTGGATTATACCGAAACATTAGTCAAACAAAGTCTCTTTTGCTGAACACTCATCCCAATCTTTCCTACAAACTCAATTGTTCAGACTCTAATTGCCCAAAATAATCAAAGGTCAAATTGCTAATTCGTTAGTTCAATACCAAGATATTAAAAGGGCCATTCAAGTATGTATGTATATGCAAAAATCATTTGTGAAATGATTTTGGCAAGAAATTTTATTCTTACATATTACATAATTTTTGTATTTTATATGTTTTATCTAGTGAACTTTGATTCAGAACTTTAACTACCTCCAAAAATCTGTTGTTGTAAGTTACACAACTATAAATCATCCATCTTGGGATTCAAATTCTGATACTGTACATTTCTGTTCACCATTTCTAAAAAAAATTTGTATTTCAAACCAAAAACAGTGATTGAGTAATTTTAAGTTAAAGATTTGATGATTGAAGATTCCTCTAAATTTAAATGAATTTTCCTCATTGTTCTTGAATTAAAATTTTAGTTTTCTGGCAATCTTTTTGTGCATTGTTATTGATATAAAAAATAAAAAAATATAGTAAAATATGACAAGAAGATATTTTTGACGAGTTTTGATACAAAGTTTATCAGTCAACTACTGCATACATTTAAAGAATGAAAAAAAATACTATTTCAATGTAAAATAAAACATTGGACCAAAAAATGATTTATGAAAAATATTTACATAATAGAAAAGATTTTTTTATAAAATTTGAATTAGGTCCTATAAAAAAATATTCATATTTATATTTATTTTTCTTTCTTTTTTTCTTTTAATGGATAATTTTTTTGCAAGTTAAATATATGTTTTACAAGTCAGATATGTATTGGAAGTTCAATAGAATGCCACCATGTAGTTCTTTGTTAGATAGTAGATATAGAAGCAAGAATAAATCCTTCTTCACTCTTATCAATTTCTTTTTTGCTTCTAATCTAATTTCAAGGATTTCTAGTTTTTTTGGCTTTTGCAATCAATATGTTGGTAGTTGATGGAATACCTCAAATACTACTCCAATATATAATTTATGTACTCTATTTATCCATTGATTTGAAGATAAAAAGCCAAAAATAGCTTTATTTTTATTTTAAAATTTTAAAAAGAATATTCTAAAATCTTAATATAAATTAAATTTTTTTATTTGATATAATATCATTGGATAATTTATGATTATAATAGATATTATTAATAAAAAATTTAGCAATTTCTTTATCTATGATAGATTTTGTACATAATATAAAATGTGCCATCTTAGTAAAATAATCTACTATTATGAATATTGAATTATACAAACTTGAGACTAAAAGATTTATGATAAAATCTATAAAAACAAAAGACTATAGTTGTTCTAGATTAAATAATGGCTAAAGAAGTCTATAAGCTCAATGATAAAGAGTTTTTGATTTTGAATAAATATCACTTGATTGTACAAAGTCTTTAATTGCTTTCTATATTTGAGGCCACAAAAATTTGTCAATATTAAATCTAAAATCTTGTTGTATTTAAAATATCTACTTGCTAGAAAGTCTTGACAAACTTGAAGAGCATGTAATCATGCTTCACCTTTTAGAATATATAATTTTCTCTTGAAATAGAATTGATAATTCTTAAACTCAAATCTAGAAGTCTCATGATACTTCAAGTTCAATCAAATATGCTCTGTGATTTCTAATGATAATTATTGATTTAATCTTTTTTAAATAAAAAAAATTATTCTTAATATCATAAATGACGGGATCAGAGGGCATACTTGATTGAACTTACTTAAGAAAGATTAAATAAATAATTAATATTAATTTCATTGCTTAAAGATGAAATTGCAGAGTGTTCAAGAAAATTATTCTTTGTTGATAAAAAAAAATTTTTTTTTTTTAGGTGCAACATAAGAATATTTAGAAAAGATTTTTAATAAATCTTATTATATTTCAAGTCAATAAGTGACCTTGAATTCAAATCTTGATAAAGACGTACTCCAACAAGCTTGGCAATGATTCAAAATATGTATTGCCAAAAAATACTTGATATTCTTGTAATTCATATATATAGTGATTAGATTGGAAGTACCTTCTAAATAATGATGTTATTCTTAAATGAATCCACAATTGTAAAAAGCTCTTTGTTGTAGGTCTTATATTTAATCTTGGCTCTTGAAAAAAAATTGGAATGAAAAACTATCAAGTGGAGCTTGTCATTTACTACCATTTGTGACAACATTGCACCCATAGCAAAATTTGATGTTTTTGCTTCTATGAAGAATGTCATAAAAAAGTCAACGTAATACAAGATTAGTAAAAAAATAAATACTATCTTCAAGGCTTCAAAAGATATTTTAGCTTCTTTGCTCTACTCAAGTTAATATTAAACATATTAAAAATATTAAACATATAAAAAGAGTTGCAACTTGAAAAATACTCTTCATTAAGATTAAGTAATAATTAAAAAAAATTAAAAATATTTCACATCTTTAACTATTTTTGAGATCTTCTAATCTATAATAGTCTTCATCTTCTTAAGATCTATCATAAGGTCATTGTTTGAAATGATGTATTCTAAAAAGCCAACTTGAATAGTATGAAATACATATTTTTCCATCTTAGTATTTAATCTTGTATCTTTTAGTTTTTGTAATACATAAAAAATATAAAGTTCATGCTCTTTTATCTTATTAGAATAGATTAAAATATTATTTAGATATTAAACAATCAAATCATTAAAAAACTCACAAAAGACATCATTCATTAGATGTTAAAAAGAAATTGGTGTACTTATAAGTCCAAAAGATATGACATTATATTAAAAATGTTCATATGTGATTCAAAATGTAATTTTTTATTTATCTCTTTTTGATGTGTACTAAGTTGTATACTCCTCATAGATTTATTTTTGTATATATCTTTGCATAATTTAATTAATTAAGAAGGCTTAAAATCAAATACAAGGAATATCTATTCTTAATAGTAATCTTAATGAGTCCTCGATAGTTCACATACATCTGTAGAGATTTATTTTATTTTTTGCAAATAAGATAAGAGCTTGTACTAGAGATTTAAAATGGCATATGAAGTTCTCAACCAAGTTTTCATTAGTGTACTCCTTGAAAGTAGCCAACTTATTTTGTAATAAGTTATAAATTGGTCCAAATGGTAATTGAACTCCTTCTTAAAGACAAATAGAACAGTCATAAGAATGATGCTCTAGAAGAATATCTACATTTTTTTTCTAAAAAATAGCTTAATAATCTTATTATTGATTTGAAGTACCATTTGAAATCTTTTCTCTATCAAAAATAAATATGGCATAAATAGTAAAAATTGGCCCTTCTTTTGTAGCATGCATGAAAGTTTTTGCACTTATCAATAAGGATTTGGATGTATTGAATTTATGAATTTCTACTTAATTAATAGAATCCTTAGCCAAATTACAAGAAAAAATAAGATTATGAGAGATTCAATCTATTTAAAGGTTATATTTTTTTAATTACAATAATCCTAAAATAATTAAATTAGAAGAAGATTTAATCATATTAAATATTACTAATCTATTATGATCTTTAGTTATTATATCTAAAGGAATTATTTTATAGATAACATCTTTAGAATACAACAAATAACCATCTATGAGTTCTATATGATTATATTTATTTTTCTCGACAATAGATATTTCTTATTTTTTAACAAAGATTGTATCTAAAAAGGAAGCTAAAGTGCTAAAATCTAATAAAGCAAAGGCTTTGTGATTTTTTAGTCTTAAATAAACTTCTATTATAAAATAAGGTGAGGGATCTAAAAAAATATTGTGATTTTTATTAGATATTATACAAGATTTCAATCACATGGTCCCTATTATAGTTGAAATTTTTTATTTCTAATATATCATCTTCTTTGGAAATTATACTCATCATTTTGTAATTATTTTGCTTCTTTGGATAATATTGAGTAGTGTACTTAGTTTCTCTATAATATAAGAATAATCTTTCTTGACAACTTCAAGTCTTTTCTTACTCAATAAGAAGTTTGAGATATATTGTGATAATTTGCATAGATTCTAGCTTCAATAAATAAGCTTTTGTAAACTTAGGAGTTGACATTATGACTTGACTTGTACCTCTTAGATCAAACCTTTGTTCTTAGCATCTTTCAAAGAGTTGATTGTTGTGAAGGTAATATTCACCTCTCAACCTAAATTGTAAGATGGCTTTAATTAAGAGTTTCTTATAATTGGTAGTACAAAGTGGAAGTAGCAAGAATAAGAACAAAAGAAGAACAATACAAAATAAGTGAAACAAGTGCAATCAAGCAATTATATATTACAAAACTGGTCATAGTCTATTTATTAGATTTTTATTCAATAAAAAATAAAAGTAAAAAGTAAAAAAATATTTTTTTAGATAAATATTTTTTTAATCTTTTCAATGATATAAAAAAAATATAAATCCAAGTTAATGAGAATAAATTATAATAAATTAAAGATAAAAGATAAATAATAAAAAATTAAGTGAATAATTTTTACCTCAAGGATAAATTACTTAAGATATCAAGAATTAGAGTCTCACCAAGGCTCACAAATAGTATATATAGATTTTAAAAAGATGCCACAAGGCCTTAGACTTATCTTTCTATTTTTTTTGATATTTTTTTATCTTTTTCATTTTTTATAGTAATAAAATTAATTTATATCTACTACAAATCCTATTTTTTATATAATTAACTAAAAAGACATGAAATTCTCTTTATTTTTCTATTTAATTATTGATAAAGGCTTTATCATTCCAATCTACATCATAGACAAGGTTTTGAAATTCAATAGTACATATCGTGGAAAAATGTGATCCTTGTCGTAATAATACAAGTTTTGTCTCTACTATCTTCTTTCAATTATTTTCTCTAAATATGGCCATAAATACTTTTAGAAATGAATTCAAATTATAGAGTAGTTATAAATCATTTTCTATCAAAGGTGCAAATCAAGAAAAAAAGTTCTTAGATAGCAATGTATTTATAAATCCAACTTCAATAAATCTATTAAGATATTGAAAATGATGACTTTAAATAGAGCTTCACTTATAGTAAAAATCCTTAAAACTTTGATCTTGTTCTATCAAACTTTTTTGGCATACTTATCTTTGGCTCTTTCATACTTGTAGTAACAAGGCTTCTAAGATTTGATTATGAACTTGATAAACTTGCTTTTTTTCAATTGTATAACTTCTTAACATAGTCTTTAAACTTTATTATTGACTTTTTCTATAGCCATAGAAATAGTACTTCCATGATTCATGTTGAAAATATATGAGATTTTTATCTTAAGAGTATTAACAAGCTCGTGAAGATTAGTAATAGTTACAAATCTATTTTTACTTCTATCAAAAGTAGCATCTATAATTTTTTCCTATCATAAATAACTTAAAAAAATCCTCAAGTCAAATTAGAAGAGAATAATCTGCAATCTCTAATAATAAATAAAAATTCCTATAAAGAAAGATAAATAATTTTTTTAAATTAGTATTATAAAATTAAATATTAATTTAAAAATAGACAATCTATAATAAAAAAATAGAAATAAAATAGTCTATTTAATTCTAAAAATAAAATAAAAATAAAAAATTAACACTCTTGTCAAATTATCAAGGATATAAATCTTAAAAAACTAAAAAATGAATACATTCTTGTATCACTTAAAAAGATTAGATAATCACTTAAAGATGGTATAATATTAAATTATAATGACTATTGATTAACACAAAAAAAAAAAAAAAAAAAAAATCTTAAAATAAGATTAATGTCAAGGACACAAACTGAAAGAAGATACATAAACTCGTAGAATTTGTATCAAAAGAAAAGTGATAAAATAGAAGAAAGTATGTATATTCAAAGAAGAACTATAATGGCTATTGCCAAAGACTAGAAAACATAAGACTCTTGAAACTAGACTAAAAGCAAGAAAAGAGTTGACAAGAGTGAGGAAGGCCTCACTCTTCCCTCTATATATACTACTTATCTAAAAAATATATTGCGACATGCTATAAGACCTCTAATACATGTCTAACTTGTAAGACACATGTCTAATTTGCAAAGCAAGTTTCTTAGGTGTGTACCATATGTCCAACTTGTACTACAAGTAGTCAACATATCAACACGTGGCCTCTTTGTTGGCCAAGTTTTCAACCTATCAATCACCTATAGACATATATAAAGGCAAAGTACTATCTATGAAGCTTCTAGGAAGTTTTCCACAAGATATTATCATATTTTTCTACTTTGACTTACTTCTACCTATTCTTATTATTTAGATAATTATCACAATAAATATGTATGTTTATGACATTATCTCTTTTTTTAAAGATGAGTTCCACAAGGAGCAATGATTACATGTTGATGAAGTTCAAGATGCACCAAACTGTATTTGCCATATACTTTGATCTTTCTTCTCTTTAAAGTAGTTAATAGGTCCCTTCAACCATCAATAATATGCCATATCAGAGCGAAAAGACTACCTTGATATTTGATCATTATTGAAACCTTCATAGATTCTTTCAAAAAAAATATTAGTAATACCATTAAGAATGGTTTCTACCTCCAAAAATATCACTAAATAGTGGGAGTCCCTTCCAAGATCATGGTACCAAACGCATTGTATCTTGCCATTTATTTGAGAGAGAATATGTCATTCATGAGGATTTTCATCTTGATTTTTTAGTTTTGAAGGTTGTGATAGTCACAATGTATAATTCTCCTTTTACTTATTCTACAATTTTTTTCAGAATAAACTTATATAGATGAATTTGAATACAAGGAAAGACTAAGTGAATGAATTTTACTTGTTAGGATCACACAATTAATTGTATTCCTAACTACTAAAATACCAAGAAATATTATAATACTTTTTCCTAGTAACAATATTCCTTCATCAACTGATAATAATAGTGTGCAATCCTGCACTCTCAAAAGACCGCTCAAAACACATAATTTCCATCCAACACCAGAACTAACAAACTTCACTCCAATCAATTTGGATTCACATAATTTTTCTAATCACAAACTTCCTCTCTCGAAACACATACAACTCTCAATAAACAACAATCATAATCTTTCAATAACTCCTCATATAATTCAATCACTCAGTGCTCCAATTACATAATCAATAACTCATAAATCAATCTTTGATTTATTCTACAGACTCACTTCTCAATATTCAAAAACTATCCATTACTTTTCAACAACAAAGAAACAAAGAGGTAGTATCAAACTTAACCCCAGCTCATAACTATCACAGTCTAACACTCACACTAACTTCTACAACTCCTATATACTTACTCCCTATTCCCAGATTCTAATCATAATGTTGTAATTAATCACTTTTAATAACTAAGTTAACCATCTGTCCTCTTGAACTGATTATTCTATGGACTATTAGTCTATTTTACCAATATCTTATAGAAACAAACTAATATCTATTCTATATAGCTCCACTACTATCTGTGCGGTGTCCTCACAAACACACAATTTTTACCTATCTAAAAACTACTTAACAAAACTCTATAAAGTTACTATTTCATCTAGTCCACACAATTCATCATTTGCTACATTATCTAATGTGGGTTCTACCAATTCTAGTTCTAAATTCAAATCTTCTTCTTCTTCCAATCTGTCCATCGACTCTTTCCTCAATTGGTTTGAGAGATCTTTGTTATACTCTCCTAATTCATGGACTTGAGCCTCCAATTTCAAGATTTGGGCATCACGAAATTTCAACTAATACTGCTACTGACTCATCTATTTTGGAACATCTTCAATTGACGCTTGTGACTAGCTCTTCACTGTTAACTCTTTCGTCAATTTTACCACCTTAGCTTATAAAATTTCAATTTTGGACCTCAATTTCCGTTCTTGCTCGTCAATTCTTTAGTTTTTCTCTGATATCACATTCTTGTTGTCTTCTAAATCCTATTTGCTACTGCCCTCTACATCCAATGCTCACACCATACATTGTATTTGTGAAATGTGCTTCAATAAAACATTCTTAAGAAGTAATCTTTTGAGTAATCGACCCTGTGGAAATGCCAACTGATTAATATCCATCGAAATTGGGATTTTATTCTCCTCCTCCACTGCAAAACAAATTAGAACTCGTTCTGATTCAATAATTGGAATGACTTCTTGTGCCACTATATGACTTGACTCCCCAATTTTGTATATTACATCTGTTGTATTGACATTCTATGCAAACGAATTTTGTTCTCTCTACGAAGGCATTGGCACTGATACAAAACTTTCTTCTATTGGTGGTATTTGATGCAATGTGTGTGCAATCACAGCATGCACATAATTGGAATAAAAAAAATATATGAACTTTCCTAATTTCTTCTTAGTTCTTATCTCCGCATGAATATAAGTGGCTATGTAAGCTGCTTAATTGAACACCATCCCTTCAAGTGCCCCTACTACTGCATACAATAACCATTTGGACATATAGATGGGATGTCGGTATAATTCTAACCTCCTCACCACAAAACGGAATCATTCTACAAGTTTCGGTAAAATTACCTCAGCAGTCTGCCAACCTTGGCTCTTCTCAAAGTTCGACCTACCTCCCTTGAAATATCTTCCTGGATTGAAGTCACTTGAGTCATCAATCCCTACCGCAATCTCTCTAATGGATAGAAACAATACCTTTTTTAGGATTGTTCCATCAATCTTGATAATTTGTCCTTGTACAACACTCGATCCATCCTCAAGGTCATAATTTGTGATATAATCCTCTATGAATGATACATTTATTGATGGTAAGCAATCTAACTGGTACAAAAACTAGAACAACTATACATTTCGAAAGTCTTTTATTCTTCTTCACGTCTAACAGATATCTAATTTTATCAGCTCTATATTGGTAATGATTATTACAAAAAGTAATTTTGATGCATGTCTAGCTGTCACATTTTGGCCACTGTCCTCTTTGTTTGTAGCTCGCTTTGTATTTTTAATTACCATGATGCTCTCTCATTCAAACTCTTAATTGAAACTATTACTCTCGAATACACAAAAAATACAAGAAATGGCAATCTTAGAAAAAATAATCCAAAATGACAATACAGAATGACCTCTAACTGGTGCCCTATTCCTATTTTTTTACTACCTAGTGATAATGACAACATGTTATCCATACTGTTCGTTTCTCACATCCGTCTCATTTGACATATTAGTAATTACTAACTATCATTTTAGCTGCTTCTACACCTTAATGCACTTATATCATATTTAGATCTATCTTGAGTCCATTCAAAATCACCTCTTCAAAAAAATAAAAAATAAAAACCCATCCCGGGTTTTATATATTAAATAACCGTAATTGGTTCTCGTTAATGCGGATACTAAATCAATGGCCCATAAAATCCTCCAATTAAATAGATCCATTGGAAAAGCCTTCAATCACTCGATACGGCCCATGCCAATGAACTTGAAATTTGCTCGAAAAATGAGAGAACCAGCTATCATATAGTAATACCAAATCATTGGGCATAAAAAGCTTTGGATGTAATTTACTATCATAGTAACTCTTCCTCCGTTTATGAGTTGCTTCCATGTTGAAAAGAGCTATAGCCCATATTTCATCCAATTCCTCCAATTTAGCCAACCAAGAGTGTAATGACTCATTATCACTGAGACGTTCCTCCAAGGCAATCTGTAAACTTTGAACCTCCAACTCGATAGGTAAAATTGCCTCTTGGCCATAAACTAGTTGGAACGGAGTAGTGTTAGTAGTTACTTTATATGCGGTACGATACGCCCACAAAGCCGCAAAAATTTTGGTCTCTCAATCGGTACCTGCCCCCAAAATTGTCTTAGTCAAAACCTTACACAAAATTTTGTTAGTCTTTTCGATTTACCCATTTGCACGACGATAATATGGAGTAGTTTTCTGATGCTAAATCTCATATGTGTTCATCAAGGCAGCTATGGTAGCATTTATGAAATGGATGCTGCGATCACTAACCAATTCTTTCGGACATCCAAATCGAGTTACAATATTCTTATAAAAAAAAGTGGCCACTATACTGGCATTATCATGGCGGGTAGCAATAGCCTCTGTCCATTTTGTTACATAGCCCATGGTGACTAAAATATACCGTTTGTGGCCAAGTTTTGACACTGGTATAATGAGACTGACAAAATTAATATTCTATTTTTTAAACGATGCCTATGCCAAGATTGGTACTAATGGCATGGTTGAAATGCCCATGGGTCGATCCATTTATTGACAGGGATCACAACGACGAACAAATTGGTGTGCATCAGAAAATATTGTGGGCCACCAATATCCTGCCATTAAAGTCTTGCGAGCAGTGCTGTTGTTCGTAAAATGACCACTACAACTATCCAAATGGCAATCCTCTAATATTGACTGTACTTCATTTTGATATAGTGTCTTAAAATGCCACCTTTGCCATTTTTATACAAAGCATCGCAAATCATCATGTATGAGGCACTCTTCAGAATGAGTCGCTTGGTAAGCTTCTCTATGAAAGTAAGCGGAAAAGTGTGGAAGGTCAAAAACTGAATGATTTTACTTTATACGGGAGAAATCATATCTACCACAAATAATTCGATGTTGAGAAGAGCATCAAGAACAGGCTTGTTATCGAGAATATTAAACAACCGAGATAAATGATTAGCATTTGCATGTTTCTTTCCAAATCATACAACAATCGTAAAATTGAATTATTATAGAAGTAATATCCATCGGATAATGCAACCACTCAATTGAGGCTTATTAATCACAAATTTAAGGGCATCATGATCCACATAAAATACAAATGGATATCCAAGCAAATAGTACAAAAACTTCTAAATCGAGTATATCATACTCAATGCTTCACGTTCAATAGTAGTATAATTACATTCGATAGCCACCAATTACTTGTTGGTATAATAGATAGGATGATCGAGATCCTTGTCATCCTTTTGACTTAGCACCGATCCAATAGCAACATTGGATGCATCAATATACACATGAAAATGCTCCGTCCAACGAGGTGTGACCAATATTCGAGCAGAGACAAATTTTAACTTTAATACCTCAAAAGCCATGGTATACTCCATGTTTAGAGGAGACTAGTCCCATCTGATGGAGATTTCTTCAAAAAGTTTGTTAAAGGTTGATAAATAACTACAAATTAACGAATAAATCAATAATAATAACTAACATGGCTCACAAAGTCTCAAACACCGGAGACTGTCTTTGCTCTAGGCAAGTTCATTATATGCTCCACTTTGTAAGGATCCATAGCAATACTACCACTAGAGATGATATGTTCTAATAATTTTTTCAACGGAATGCCAAATTGACACTTCTCTGAGTTCAACGATATTCCAAACATAGCACACTGAGCCAAACATTTATCTAGATAATTAAGATGATCGTGTTTTATAGTGAATGCACAAAAATAATCTAAAAAGATCTGCATAAACATCCGGAGATAGTCTTTGAAGGCCTGATTCATCACTCTTGGAAACCTGGTTGTGTCACGGCCATAATCATGTAAGCTAATAATTACATATAGAAATAGGTAGAAGTAAGTAAAAGTAGATAAAAGTAAGTTAATTGTATAATATTTAATATAGAAGCTTCCTAGAAACTTCCTAGATGCTGCTTTGACTTCATAGGTGTCTTTAATTGACTTTTTGGATTAGAAACGTGGTCAACAAGTTGGCCATGTGCCACACATGTTGTTAGCTTGAAGATCAAGCTAACTATGTGGCTCACACGTAGAAAAACTTGCCTTGTAAGTCAAGGCATGTGTCCTACAAAGTCAACACATATTGGAGGTCCTATAGAACGTCGCCACGTAGCCCCTAGTTAGATAGTATATATAGAGACAAGAGTGAAGGCTTCTTCACTCTTGTCAACTCCTTTCTTGCTTCTAGTCTAGTTTCAAGGGTCTCTAGTTTTCTTGTATTTTGGCAATAGCCATTCCAGTTTCTTTCTTAATATACATATTTCTATTTTGTCCTATTTCTTTTTGAAAAAAGTCTCACTTACTCTTTAGCTTTCATCGAGTTCTTGTCCTTGACAGATTGACAAGAGTACACTTACAATATCAGAGCTTTGTTTTTTCTTGAGTAAGAGTGGATTACCCCTTTTTCTTGATAAGACATAAGCGTATTAGAAGTTTGCGGATTACCCACTTCTAAACTGATATTGTTCTTAGTATCTTCTTTGTTATCAAGTCTTTTTTTTCTTTTGTCTTGAGCAATATCAAACAAATTTTTCTTCTTAGTGTCATTATGGCAGAGCTTGTTGAAATGAAGAGTGCAATGGCACAAATGCAAGAGCAAATGAGGGAGTTAATGCTTGCGATGCATCAACTCAATTCACCAACACAGGATAGAACAAGAATAGCAGAAAGTGGAGATATAGAGATGATCGGAGCTGCTTCAACATCTACAACAAATCACGTTCCTTCTCCAATTGTACAACACCCTATAAGCACTAGAGAACCAAGAATTGCCTTACCTGAGAAATTTGATGGTACGAGATCAAAGTTTCGAGGGTTCATCAATCAAGTACAATTGGCAATTGAACTTCAACCGCAAAGCTATCCAACTCCAGGATCACAAGTCAGGTTTATTGGCACTCTACTTTCTGGTTCTGCATTATCGTAGTTTTCGTCTTTTCTTGAACAACGAAATCCAATATTGGACAATTTGAAAGCTTTTTTGGTGGAGTTTCGATCTATGTATGGTGAACACGATGCAACTAGTGTTGCAACAAATAAGATCCGAATTCTGCGACAAGGAAATCGCTCAGTAACAGTATATGCTTCACAATTTCGACAACTTGCAATTGACATCAAGTGGGATGATGCTGCACTCATCAGTCAATTTCTTTATGGATTGCAATACGAAGTAAAGAAATTGATGCTCAACTTACCTGATCCTCAAACTTTGAGTCAAGCAATCGATTTTGCGGTAAAATGTGATAATCGACTTTTTGAATTTCGATCTGAGAATCATTCACGGGAACCTCAACGTTATTACTCAATGGCAACATCAACATCTTTGCCAAACGTACATTCGGAAGTAGAAGACATGCAAATTGACGCGGTACGTTTTAAACCTCTAACTGAGCAAGAAAAGATTCGTCGTCGTCAAGAAGGATTATGTTTATATTGCGGAGAACCTAAGCACACTGCTCAACATTGTCCAAAGAAACGACGCAACTATAAAATGAGGGGTACGACGGTCAAAGAAGACAACATGTCGAAAAACGGATTCGTCCAGCTACAATAGGGACCGTGCAGTTGGAACCTTGTACAACTCCTAATGAAGGTCCTATCCTCTCCTCAGAACCCTCTCCTTGTTTTATAATAGACTTATATTTAGGACCTAAGAATTACAAAGCCTCTGCTTTATTAGATTCGGGAGCCTCAGCATGTTTTTTAGATGAACAATTTGTTAAAAGTCGTAAAATACCCTTTGTACAGAAACCTAAACCAGTACATGTAGAAGTCATAGATGGTCGTCCCTTGTCTTCTGGAGATGTCACTCATGAAACTCATCCTATAAAAGTAACAATAGACGGTCATGATAGCTACATAGCTTTTAACATAATTAAATCCCCGTCCAATCCAGTTATTTTAGGTTTATCCTGGCTAGAAAAATATAACCCTCAAATAGATTGGAATTCGCGTAAACTTGACTTTTCCAAAAGCGTTATTAATAGTTCTACGAACCAAGTAAAAAATTATAAGTCTAGTATAGTAAAACCCGTACTGATAGGTGCAAAAGCATTTATACACGCAGCAAAAGAAGGATCAACTTTTGCTATTTATGCTGCACCTATTTCTGAAAACGTAAAGACTTCAAGTGGCATTCCAAGTCAATATCAGGAGTATCAAGACATTTTTGAGAAAAAGAATGCAGATATTCTTCCTGAGCATCGTCCATATGATTGTTCAATCGACCTCAAGGAAGGAACTCAGCCACTATTTGGACCAATTTACAGTTTATCGCAAGATGAGATGGCTGAACTCAAGACATATATTGACGAGAATTTAGCAAAGAATTTCATACGCCATTCAAAATCTCCAGCAGGAGCTCCAATTTTATTCGTAAAGAAAAAAGATGGATCTTTACGAATGTGTGTTGATTATCGAGGACTCAACAAGATCACAATCAAGAACAGGTATCCATTACCTTTGATATCAGGACTCCTTGACCAGTTGAATCAAGCTAAGATCTATACAAAAATAGATCTAAGAGGAGCATATAATCTAGTACGGATCAAAGAAGGAGATGAATGAAAGACTGCGTTTCGAACCAGGTATGGACATTTCGAATATAATGTCATGCCCTTTGGACTCACGAATGCACCAGCTGCTTTTCAACATCTCATGAATGATGTATTTCGTGAATTCTTAGACAATTTTGTCGTCTGCTATCTAGACGATATCCTGATCTATTCCAAGAACGTCGAAGAACATGAAATACATGTTCGTCAAGTATTACAAAAACTTAGAGACGCAGGATTGTACGCCAAGATGGAAAAGTGTATATTTCACACTACTCAAGTTGACTTTTTAGGATACATCATTTCAAATGATGGTCTCGTGATGGATTCTAAGAAAGTCCAAACAATCGTGGATTGGAAGATTCCAAGGACGGTAAGAGATGTCCAATGTTTCTTGGGATTTGCCAATTACTATCGGATCTTCATCAAAGATTTCTCACGAGTTGCAGCTCCACTTACACGCTTGACTAGTAAAGATAAATTTCAATGGAATCAAGAAGCGGAAGTAGCATTTGAAGCCTTGAAGACATCGTTTGTCTCTGCACCAGTCTTATATCGTGTTGACTTTTCCAAGGCATTTTTTATGGAAACAGATGCATCAGATTTTGCCTTGGGTGCAGTTTTATCACAAATAGGAACAGATGACAAACTCCATCCGATAGCTTTTTATTCAAGAAAATTCTCAGCAACCGAGATCAATTATGAGATCCACGATAAAGAACTTCTTGCGATCGTGGATTCCTTTCAAGAATGGCGTCATTATCTAGAAGGCGCTTCTAGTCCAGTCACTGTGTATACAGATGACAAGAACCTCGAGTATTTCATGTCAGCACGCGTGTTGAATCGTCGTCAAGCTCGTTGGAGTATGTCTTTGTCAAGATTCGAGTTCATTATCACTTATCGGCCAGGAAAACAACAAGGTTTGTTTGATGCCCTATCTAGATGTTCTTATTTTGCACCAAAAGAAGGAGATGCAGCTTTTGAGCAACAAAGAACGGTCCTCTTGAAACCGGAGCAATTTCATCTCCGAGCAGTGAAATCAACATTGACTGTTGATTCAACTTTTCTCAAGCAAATCCAGTCCAGTATGTCCTCAGACCCTCTTGTTTATGATATCGAGAATAATTCTTCCAAGTCTCATGATCCTTCTAAGTTTGAGTTCAAGAATAATCTATTATATTTTGAAGGACGCCTATATGTTCCAGAAGGAGAAGCACGTTTACGTGTTCTTCAAGCACGTCATGACTTTCCAGCAGAAGGGCACTTTGGATATAATAAGACTTTGGAACTCATATCAAGAGATTTTTGGTGGCCACAAATGTGGAAGTCAGTCAAAGACTTTGTACAATCATGTGATATTTGTTCAAGATCAAAAATTCCTCGACATCGACCTTACGGACTTCTTCAGCCATTACCTATACCAGAACAACCATGGTCTTCTGTTTCTATGGATTTCATCACAGATCTTCCAAGCTCAAGATCTTATGATTCTATATTTGTGATAGTAGATCGTTTCACCAAGATGGCACATTTTGTGCCATGTACAAAATCTATCACAGGTGAAGAAACAGCTAAGCTTTTCATTGATAATATCTATCGCTATCATGGATTACCTAAAGATATCATATCGGATAGGGGAACTCAATTTGTGTCAAGATTTTGGAGGACCCTTTTCAAGATTTTAAAAGTGGACATAAAGCTATCTTCGGCTTTCCATCCTCAAACTGATGGACAAACAGAGCACGTAAACCAAGTCTTGGAGCAATATTTAAGGTGTACTATCAACTACCAACAAGATGATTGGACAACCCTTCTGCCATTGGCAGAGTTTGCTTATAATAATACGGTACATTCTTCCACGCAACAAACACCTTTCTTTGCCAATTATGGCTATCATCCACGACTTGATACTTTTGATTTTTCAAAAGTTGATAATCCTGCAGCAGAAGATATGGCAAATCGGTTGTCAGAGTTACATGCAATAATGAAGACACAATTGAAGGAAGCTCAAGAACGACAAAAGATAAACGCAGATCTATATCGTAAGGAGCAACCACAAATCAACGCGGGTGATAAGGTATGGCTACTTCGTCGCAATATCAAGACTACTCGACCTTGTGACAAGTTGGACTATCGTAGGCTTGGCCCCTTTTCTGTTTCTGAACAGATCAACCCAGTTGCATATCGGTTACATCTACCGGAGACAATGAAGATCCATCCTGTATTCCACGTATCTCTTCTTGAACCATATAAGATAGTGGATATACAAGGAAGAAGATAAATGCCACCGCCTCCTATAGAAGTAGATAATAATGAAGAATTTGAGGTGGAAGAGATATTAGACTCAAGGCAGCGCCGAAATAAGCTGGAATATCTTGTTCATTGGCGCGGATATGATATTAGTGAACGCACATGGGAGCCATCCAGAAATCTAGCAAATGCATCAGCTAAAGTCAAAGTTTTTCATCAACGACATCCATCAAAATCAAGATGAAAATCTCTCTTATAAAAGAGACAAGATTGAGGCAAGATAACATTCAATTTCCTATCCTTGTTTGTAACTTCTTTACATTTGTGACGCTAATTAGATGGAGAGCCAACAACCAGCGGATTCAACTCAAGAACCTTCGTTTGCTGACCTGCCGAACGAGATATTACGATTGTCACAACCTTCAAGACGACGCAATCGAGATGAAGATCTTCAAGAACGACATGTTCTTCCTCGAACAGATGGTGAGATACAACGCGTTTGGTATCACGATTTGGGAAGGGACTCCCGATGTTTGGTGATTTTGC
The DNA here is from genome assembly GCF_059467195.1 of Physcomitrium patens. Lineage (NCBI taxonomy): Eukaryota > Viridiplantae > Streptophyta > Bryopsida > Funariales > Funariaceae > Physcomitrium > Physcomitrium patens. The sequence continues at coordinate 15,283,379 of NC_143410.1, forward strand.
TAGAGGTAGGAACAACTCCTGATGGTGTTCCGAATATTCTATTCGAAGGAAGTTATGAAGGCCTCAATAATGATCAAATAACTGGGTGGTCTTCCCGCCCTGGTATAGGACACTACCGATGGTTGAGAGGCCCTATCAATCATCTTCGAAGAGAACAGAGATCAGAGTATGTGGCGAATATAATTCGTCGCATCATAGATTTCCTCAACATATGATGACCGCTCCTCATGGAACTCGTCTCTAGAAGGGTGGGTAATGTCACGGCCATAATCATGTAAGCTAATAATTACATATAGAAATAGGTAGAAGTAAGTAAAAGTAGATAAAAGTAAGTTAATTGTATAATATTTAATATAGAAGCTTCCTAGAAACTTCCTAGACGCTGCTTTGACTTCATAGGTGTCTTTAATTGACTTTTTGGATTAGAAACGTGGTCAACAAGTTGGCCATGTGCCACACATGTTGTTAGCTTGAAGATCAAGCTAACTATGTGGCTCACACGTAGAAAAACTTGCCTTGTAAGTCAAGGCATGTGTCCTACAAAGTCAACACATATTGGAGGTCCTATAGAACGTCGCCACGTAGCCCCTAGTTAGATAGTATATATAGAGACAAGAGTGAAGGCTTCTTCACTCTTGTCAACTCCTTTCTTGCTTCTAGTCTAGTTTCAAGGGTCTCTAGTTTTCTTGTATTTTGGCAATAGCCATTCCAGTTTCTTTCTTAATATACATATTTCTATTTTGTCCTATTTCTTTTTGAGAAAAGTCTCACTTACTCTTTAGCTTTCATCGAGTTCTTGTCCTTGACAGGTTGGGACGTTACATAATCCAAAAGGCATCACGTAATAAGTAAATGTGCCCCAATCCACAGTGAAGGTTGTCTTGAGCTGGTCTTTCAGTGCAATTTGAACTTGATTATACTCGGAAAATCCATCAAGGAAAAAATAACATTTGTGACCTACTACAATATCCAATATACTATCCGAAAAAGGTAATGGGAAGTAATCTTTATTCGTGGCCGCATTAAATTTTCAGAAATCCTGACAAATTCAAATTTTCTCATTCTTTTTTCGCACCATCATGATTAGAAAAATCCACTCACTATTTGATACCGGGTTTATAAAACCAACCGCAAGAAGCTTGTTCAATTCTTCCTTCACCATGAGAGAATATTTAGGATTAAGGTAATATTTCCTTTACTGTACCAGTTTACCGTGCTCCTCTAAAATGATACGATGCTCATAGACTTTAGCAGGGATATCTTTTAGATTACCATAAGTCCAAGCAAAAGCGGATTAATGATGCAAGAAAAACTTTGTCCAGCAGGTCAACTCTTGTTTCTTAATACCTTCATAGACCTTAATTGTTTGAGGCTCTGCTGTGGTTGCCAAGTTGATAGTTTGACATAAAAGTGCAGTAGCGATGTTCTATTTTAACTCCCACGCTAGTTTAAAATCAGTCGATAAGTCTGATATATACGAAGTACTGAACCTTGTGTCCAAGGCACTCACATGGTGTACATCAAACTTCATCATCTAATCAATATTAATTTTAGCAGAGATTTCCAAATCCAATGGGCATATCAAGTACTCCCCCGGACCTCCACATTGATACACTACTCAAGGATGTTGGGCTGCTTCCATGAGCACCTTTGTAATTAATGCTATTCCATCATCATTGGAGCTAAGTTCATCATTCGACGTTAATTCAGAAGGTGAAAATTAAGATTCCCCGTGATAATGTACTAGGTACATTTGTAATACCATTTTATCTCCACCCTTGCCAATTGTCAAAGTATCCCAACTCCAATCGTTCTTGGCCTTTGCTTGATGAAGCCATGGTCGTTCCAATAAAATTGGATACAATTAAGTCGAACATTGTAACCAAAAGACAATGTAGTCAATTTCATATACAATTCCACCAATTATAGTTTGAACACTTAGTAAAATACTCATTGGTTTAACCTGGCTATGATCTGCCATCCTTAATACCAATATTGTGGATACTAAGTATTTCAAATCTAAAGCATCTATTTTATCAGCATTCATTAAATTGATGCTGGAACCACCATCCACCTCAACACTTGAGATCATAACACCATCAATCAAAACATTAATGGTTGGTGCATGTATGTCAAGGTTCAAACTGACTTCATAAACTTTCTTATTGCATTACGTATGCCGTATTAACGATGAATTCAATATAGAATGGCACTCTAGTACAACCGCTAGAAGTTGCTTCATAGAAATAGAAGGCCGAATAGCATCCAAATCCTTCAAAATATCATAGTATTCTATATTTAAGGTAATTTTCAATGCCTTCTTTCTTTTCATTGGATTGAGTTTAACTCCGAGAGGTAAGATATTCTTCTGCCCTAGATTTGAAATTAGAACAATAGCTTGAGCTTCCTTAGAATTCATGCCTTCGAGAGGATCTTTCAATGAATAGGATATTTTTTAAAACTGCATAAAGAATGGAACCTCTTGGAATAGAGCCGAAGCCTCCATAATTGGGACCTCATACGGTTGCTCAACCAAGTCAAGTTTCATACTAGATAAGAGGCTTGTAACACGACCTAGATTTGATGTCCCCATAATTGGATCAAATTGGCCCTTCACATCAAGCTCATTCAAATATTGAATTGGTCATTTTTTCTTTTACTGACTCTTGATAAGAATGGCTTGGACACATTCTACTCAATTTATCGAAGAATCTTGAGGACCTTGATTTATCTCTTCAATTTTTTCTTGGCTTTGAATTTGCTCCTCTCGATTATTGAAATTAAATGGTACATTATATTGTTGATAAGTATGCCTCGACTGCTTACAATTCCTTACATTGGTGCATAATCGTCACTAGCTCTAGGATTGGGACATTCATTGGCATAATGATCAATCTATCTACAACAAAAACAATGAAGTGATCTTCTTATACTTCCATCAGGCATATTGGATGTCTCCACTGGTATATATCTACTAAGCTTGTTCCATGTAGGATTAGAAAATAATCTTGGTTGTCTTGTTGGTACGAAAGGTACTTAGTTTGATGACGTTGGTGGAGCATATTGCTAATATCTCTACTACTCCTTCCTGTAGTTTTGAGCATTTGATGCAGACCCCTGATTAAAATTAGAAATTTGAAAGTTATTGAATGCTCAATTTTATTGATTAGATCGATTTTTATTCCATCCAAACATATTTTCTGTTTGAACTTGATTGACTTCTTATTGAGTCAGTGGCACCAAGGTCTAATTACTGAATTGTTGTTATCTTTGCCAATTCCAACAATTAGCTGTTAAGTGTTTTCCTCCACAAAATGTACATTGACCTATCATTTGTGAGGATGAAGAGCATTTTGTTACCAAATGACCATGGTCTTTACAATTACTGCACCATACATTGGTCCTAGTATTGGTAGGCTTGTGCCTCTTCTTCTTATCTTTGGCCATATTAATGGCCATTTCTTCAATTTTCTTCCTTAGGTTCAATAACAAGGCTTCATTGGAATCTTTTGGAGTTGGTATTAATGGTAATTCTGCCATAGTTAATGCTTGTTGTTGATACGAAAAATATGGAGCATATGTTGTTGTCATGTTTGATGGTATAGCTTGTAATGGGGTGACAATAAATGGCCCCCAAATATTGGCACTGGAATTGGCCACTATTTTTAAAATCCATGTATAACTATCCATTGATCCATTTCAAGTCGGATTCTGATAGCTGCCTTGAACTGGAATCATCATGGCACCTGGAATAAAAAACTAATCAAAATGGCATTCCTCCCAAACCTTGGCTCTTTTAAGAAATGTAATTATCGTATTTGATTGAGCCTCTTTTATAAAGATTTTTAGTTCATTTGGGTGTAATCCATTGATTAATATGGACAATATAAAAGCCTTTGGTATTTAGTGATTTAGCTACTTGCAGTGTCGTATTACATGCTATCTTACTTAAGAATGTACCGAGTGTCTCGTTGTAGAAGATAAAATAATGTTTTGCAAGTATCCGAGTAGGCTAGTGGATTTCAACCATCTAAATACAAACTATTTCAAATTTCAATGTAAAAGCTTAATCCCATTATAAAATACTTAAAAACATTATTTTTAATAATTTTAATATATTTTAAGCATAAGTCTTTTATTATTTTTTAATTTTATATTTAATTTAATTTATTTATTTATTTTATTTATTTTATTTTTTATTTTTATTTTTATTTTTATTTTCATTTTTAAATCCTAATCCTCAATAACGAGCTTTGGCAAGCTGTAATTCTCAATCTAATCATCCGATTGTTGTAAACTTCTACCACTAGTATCTTTGCAAGTCTTTTAAATGCTCAAGAAGTTTCAATTCAATCTAACTTACAGATTGCAAGAAAATATTTTTCGAAATGGCATAGAGAACGAAACAGCTTGAAATGGAACCGAAGCCTCCGTATTCGGGACATCATTGGGTTGCTCAACCAAGTCACATCTCATATTGGGTAAGAGGTCCATACCAAGACCTCGATTGAATGTCCCCGTAATTGGATCAAATTGGCCCTTCACATCAGACTCACCCAAATTTTAAATTGGTCCTTTCTTCTTTTGTCGACTCTTGGTAAGAACGGCTCGGACTCAGTCCACCCGATTTACCAAAGAATCTTGAGGACCCTGATTTATTTCCTCAATTTTTCCTTGGCTTTAGATCTGCTGATCTTGTTTATTAAAATTAGACGGAGCATTACATTGTTGATAAGTATGCCTCGATTGCTTGCAATTCCTTTACACTGGTGCATAATCATCACTGGCTTTGAGATTGAAACATTCACTGGCATAATGACCAACCTATCTGCAATGGAAATGACAAAGTGGTCTTTCTGCACTCCCATCATGCATATTAGATATCTCCACCAATATATACCTACTAAGCTTATTCCATGTAGGGTTGAAAAATGATTCTAGTTGTCCCATTGGTACAGAGGATACTTCATTCGATGATGCCGGTGGGGTGACATTAATTGACCTTGAATATTGGTACTGAAATTAGCCACTGTTTCTAACATCCAAGATGATTAATATTAATAATATCTTTTTCATTTATATTTTTACCATATAGTCGTGTTACAACACGACATTGGAATATATCTGCCACATGACTATAGTATGATTCCACTGCTTCTCTTGGATCCATTTTGCTAGTCATTAATCTTTCTCGAAGTCAATCCTCAAAACCAACTAGGGAAAAATGGATTAAAAATACATTCTTCAATGCTTCCCAATTGGAAAATTGATCCACTAGTTGACGGTTGTACCATTTAAACGTCATATCCTTTAAGGTTGCTGGCAACCAACATAACCAAATATCTTCAGTTCTTTCATTATTGGCTATACATGCTGTCAAAAATTGAGATAAATATTGATCGGAATCCGCAAGTGGAAAACTCCTAAAAGTAGATAATGGAGCCATGCTCATTTTACGATTGCTCACGTCATCCATTTGTACTACTATTGGAATTGTTGGACCACCCGTCACCATTGAAGAGAACAATGTTCTACTTAATCTTTTGTGAAAACAACTGGTGCCTTCTTGAATTGATTGTTCTGAATTTTTAAGTTTTCTCAATTTGCTATTATTGTCCCTTACTAAGTTATTTGATTGAATTAGGGATAAAAATAAAAAAAATTTGAAATACATTGAATTGACACTTATTGACCAATAATTTATACTACTCTACAGAATCAATTTTGACGGAATTGGAAGCTTCTGTTATTCAAAACGTATCCAATGGAGTACCCAATTCTTTTGTGATTCTCTCACTTGCAGTTAACGGCCTCAAGAGAAATACTGGTCTATTGACCAAATTTTTTGCGAGTGCTCTTGGCAATTTCTCTAACGATATATACTTCTAAAATATTTGATGTCAATCAGCTTTTGGGTATACTCGAATATACCGACAGGCATGCAACCATGATTTAATCCAACTTTGTCGATGATTCTTTTTTAACTTTCATTTTTATTCATTATGCAACAAATTTTTTGCTTGCGATCTCTCTATTCTTTCTTTTGATTGTCGTATTTTCTTAACTTTTAAGTTCTCATTCTTAATAACTATAATCTTTCATTTTATTCTATTGAATTTGCTTCCTATCTCCCATCTAACTAACCGGTAGTTAATTCCTAACATTCAATGCTATTGTCTATCCTCGGCAACGGTGCCAAAATATAATTATTATTTTACTTATTCTACAATTCTTTTCAGAATAAACCTGTATAGGTGAATTCAAACACAAGGAAAGACTAAGTGCATGAGTCTTACTTATTAGGGTCACACAATAAGTCGTATTCTTAACTACTAAAACACCAAGAAATATTATAATATTTTCTCCTAGTAACAATATTCCTTCATCAACTGATAATAACAGTGTGTAATCCTGCACTCTCAAAAGATCGCTCAAAACACATAATTTCCATCCAACACCAAAATTAACAAACTTCACTCCAAACAATCTACATTCACATAATTTCTCTAATCACAAACTTCTTCTCTCGAAATACACACAGCTCTCAATAAACAACAATCATAATCTTTCAATAAGTCCTCATATAATTCAATCACTCAGTGCTCCAATTACATAATCAATAATTTATAAATCAATCTTTGATTTATTCCGCAGACTCACTTCTCAATATTCAGAAACTATCCATTACTTTTCAACAACAAAAAAATAAAGATGTAGTACCAAGCTTAACCCCGGCTCATGACTATCACAGTCTAGCACTCAGACTAACTTCTACAATTCTTATATACTTACTCTCTATTCCCAGATTCTAATCGTAATCTTGTAATTAATCGCTTTTAATAACTAAGTTAACCATCCGTCCTCTTGAACTGACTATTCTATGGACTATTAGTCTATTTTACCAATATCTTACAAAAATGAACTAATATCTATTCTACACAATGTTTCATCTAGTAGCTCAGGAAATGATAGTTTTTGAATTGAGTTTGCTCGTTGTTGATTTTCCATCTCTTAAGCACGAAAAAATCTAAAGAAATAATGATACATGATATAATGGAATCTCCATTGGACTTTCTTTACTTTATAGCAAAGAATTTCTTGATTCTTCATCTTAATTTTAATGGATGTTGTTGATAAAAAGCTTTAACTTTGGCTCATGTATTTGCTAGATTCCTAGATGGCTTCCATATGCATTCATTAATGTCATATCCATGCCAATGTATCAAATATTCTAACTTTTTTTGACGTTGCCTTGAATCTAAGACTTCTTCAATCTCAAATTTTTTATTATTGTCCACTTCTATAGGAGGTGGTGGCATTTTTCTTATTCTTTGTATATCCATTATCTTGTATGACTCAAATAAAGATATATGGAATACAAGATAGGTTTTCATAGACTCCGATAGGTCTAATTGATAAGCAATTGAATTGATCTTTTCACAAATAGGAAATAGTCCAAGCCTATAATAATCCAGCTTGTCACAAAGACAAATAGTTTTAATATTATAACGAAGTAACCATACCTTATCTCTTATATGGAATTGAGGTTGTTCCTTGTGATAGACATTTACATTGACTTTTTGTCGTTTTTGAGCTTCTTTTAATTGTACCTTTATTATTACATGTAGCTTTTACAATTGATTTGTCAAATCTTCCACCGCAAGATTATCAACATTTGAAAAGTCAAAAGTATCAAATCATGGATGATAACAATAATTGACAAAGAAAGATATTTGTTGAATATAAGAATGTACCAAATTATTGTAAGTAAATTCTACCAATGGCAAAAGAATTGTCCAATCATCTTATTAATAGTTGATGGTACACCTCAAATATTACTGTAAAACTTGATTTATTCATTCTATTTGTCCATTAGTTTGACAAATGAAAGCTTAAGATAATTTTATATCTACTTTCAATATCTGGAAAAGATTTCTCCAAAATCTCGATAAAAATTATGTTCCTCTGTCTGATATAATATCCCTTAGTAATCTATGATAGCGATAGATATTATCAAAAGAGAGTTTACCTAATCTTTCACCTATGATAGATTTTGTATATAATACAAAATGTGCCATCTTGGTGAAACAATCTACAATCATTAATATGGAATCATATGAATTTGAAATTGAAAGATCCTTAGAAACAAAAGATCATGATTTTCCTGATAAAGGTAATAGTTGGAGGAGTCTATAAAGACAATGACCAAGAGTTTTTAATCTTGAACAAATATCACATGTCTACAAAAAAAATTTAATAGCCTTCTATATTTGAGGCCACCAAAAATCTCAAGATATAAGCTCCAAAGTCTTATTATATTCAAAATTGTGACGAACTTTAAGAATACTAAATTGTGCTTCTCCTTCTGGAATATATAAGCGTGCTTCAAAATAAAGTGGATTCTCCTTAAACTCAAACTTAGAAGTATCTTGAAACTTAGAAAAATTATTTTTTATATCATGAATAAGAAGGTTTAAAGACATACTTGATTGGATCTACTTGAGAAAAGTCAAATCAAGAGTCAATGTTGATTTCATTGTTTGGAGATGAAATTATTTTGATTTCAATAAAATTATCTTTTGTTGGCCAAAAATTGCTTCTCATTCTTTTGGTATAAGATAAAAAATTTTAAAAATGGCATTAGATAAACCTTGTTGTTTTCTTGGCCGATAACTAATATTGAACTCGAATCTTGACAAAGACATGCTCCAACAAGCTTAGCGACTATTCAAAATATGTGCTGACATGAAATACTTGAGGTTCTTGTGATCTATATACATGGTGACTGGACTTGAAGCACCTTCTAATGAAATCATCCTTGAAAAGAATCCATAATTGTAAGAAGTTCTTTGTTATGGATCTCATAATTAATCTTAGTTGCTGAAAATTTTCTTAAATGAAAAGCTAATGGATGAAATTTGTCATCTACTTCTATCGGAAAAGTCGACATGATGCAAGATTGGTGGAGAGGTAAAAGCTTTCTTTACTCTACGTGAGCTTATCTTTACAAGTTAAGCGTATAAGTGGCATTTCAACTTGAAAAAAGTTCTTGATGAAGATTTGATAGTAATAGGCAAATCCCAAAAAGAAATGTACATCTTATATTATTTTTCAAATCTTCCAGTTCATGATTGTATGAATCTTTTTAAGATCCATTATTAGACCATTGTTTGAAATGATGTATCCTAAGAAGTCAACTTGAGTAGTGTGGAATACACACTTTTCTATCTTGGCATACAATCTTGCATCTCCAAGTTTTTGTAATACATGACAAATATAAACTTCATATTCTTTTGTATTCTTAGAATAGATTAAAATGTCATCTAAGTAACAAACAAAAAAAATCATTCATAAGATGTTGAAAAGCAGTTGGTGCATTTATAAGTCCAAAAGGCATGACATTATATTCAAAGTATCTATATTTTTTTTAAAATATAGTTTTCTATTCATCTCCTTCTTTAATGCAGACCAGATTGTATGCTCTTCGTAGATCTATTTTTGTATAGATCTTGGCTTGATTTAATTGATTAAAAAGTTCAGATATCAAAAGCAAAGGATATCTATTCTTGATGGTAATCTTATTGAGTCCTCAATAATCCACACACATTCACAATGATCCATCTTTTTTCTTTACAAATAAAATAGGAGTTTTTACAAGAGATTTTGAAAGGCATGTGAAATTCTTGGCCAAGTTCTCATGAATGTATTTCTTGAGTTTAGTCAACTCATTTTGTCATAAACTATGGATTGGACCAAATAGTAGCTAAGTTTTTTCTTTAAGATTGATTGAGCAATCATATGGATGATGTTTTGAGAGAATATTTGAATTCTTTTTTTCAAAAACATCTTGAAAATCTTGATATTGATTTGGAATTTCACTTGAAATCTTTCTATCATTTAAAATAGATGTGACATAAATAACAAAAGATGATTCTTTTTTTGTAACATGCAAATAAGCTTTTACACCTATAAGTACAAGTTTGGCTATACTAGATTCATGGCTTTCTACTGAATTAGAAAAACTCTTAATGATGTTTGAAGAAAAGTCAAGTTTACGAGAAATCCAATCTATCACAAAATTATATTTTTTTAGCAACAATAAATCTAAAATGAATAGATTAGAAGGAGATCTAATTATATTAAAAATTATGCAATTATTATGACCATTTATTACTACATCTATAGGAAGTATTTTATAAGTAATATCTCCAAAAGATAATGGACGACTATCTATGATTTCTATGTGTACAAGTTTAATTTTTTGTATTAACTGTATATTATGACTTTTAACAAATTTTTCATCTAAAAAATAAGCCAAGGCTCTAGAATCTATTAAAGCAAAGATTTTGTGATTATTAGATCCTAAACACACATCTATTATAAAATAAGGAGAAAGTTCTAAGGACCTTTATTAGGAATTGTACAAGTTTCCAGCTGCATGATCTCTATTGTAGCTAGATAAATTATTTTTTTTGATATGTTTTCATCTTTGATAGCAATACTCTTTATTTTTATAGTGGCATCATTTCGTCTTGACGTCGACAAGACTTTTTTAGCTTGATAAGAGGTTTAAAATATACTACATCAATTTATATATCTTCTACAATTTTCAAATCAAAACTCAAAAAACCGATTGTTATATTTCATAGCAAAGTCAATTTTTTGACTCAATATCTGAGGATCAAGTAAACTGAGCATCAATTTCTTTACTTCATATTGTAATCCATAGAAAAAATTTCTGATGATTGTTGCATCATTCCACCTGATACTATTGCTAATTGTCAAAATTGTGAAGTCTATAATGCCACTAATTGATTGCCTTGTTATTAGATACAAATCTTGTTGATTACAACTTGGATTGCATCATGTTCTCCATACATAGATCAAAACTTTGCTAAGAATGCTTGCGAATTATTCAATATTCAATTAAATCATTCAAAAAATGATGAAAACCATGATAAAGCAGAATCTAAAAGTAGTGTTCCAATAAACCTGACTTGTAATCCTTGAGTTGGTTAACTTTGAGGTTGTAGTTCAATCACCAATTACACTTGATTGATGAATCCTTGAAACTTAGATCTTATGCCATTAAACTTCTCAAGCAATCTAATTTTTGGTTTTTTAAAATTTGAACAATGTCTCATTATAGGAGCAATAGTATAGCTTGGTGAGGAAAATAAATCAGTTGAGAGAAAGACAGGGAAGAGCACAAGGAAGGAACTTGCTTAGAGAGGAGCAAGAACATAATCTTAAAAGGAAGCATTGACAGAATTGGATTAAACCATGGTTGCAAGCTTGTCGGTACATCTGAACATATCAAGAACCGGACAGACTGTTAATTCTGCAGTCATATGTACCGTTAGAAAAACTGCGAAGAACACTAGTAAAAAATTTTGTTAACATTCCAATAGAAATCTTGAAGCCGTTAATTGAAAGAGAAGGAGGCGTAGAAGAATTTGGTACTCCATTGGGTATTTTTTCAATAGGGGGTACCGCTGAAACGAGCAATAGTAGCTCTTCAGATTGGCACAAATTGGTCACCAATAAAGATAACTATATTATATTTCAAAATCGGATGTTTTCACTTGAATTTCAACTAATAAAACTAATTGCAAAAAATAACAGTAAATCAAGGAGCATTGAGAGCTCCGAAATTAGAACAAAGGAAAGCAGAGATTATTTTAAAATGGAGTTTAGCGGAACAAGAAATTCAATGGCGTCAGGAGGACCAGCCATTCCGATTGCAGTACAAATGGGTGCAGTAGGCGATCGTATAACTAGTGTCGTGCCACTACCTATTTTTTGGAGATTTTCGGGTGCGGATCTCAATCAACATTTGTCTGAGTTTTTTACAGCATGTATAGCTAATAATGACAAACAGGAGACATTTGGTTAAGATGGCTGCCAGCAACATTGAAAGACACAACATTTGATTGGTATAATCGCCAACTTGTGGGACGATTTATCAATTGGAAGGCATTGAAAAATGCATTTTTAGCCCATTTTCGACCAATTGGTTTTGAAGAACGTCTTAGAGAAAAATTAATGAACAGTAGAATAGTACCAGGGAAAGTGGTACAGTCATATTATGGTCGTGTAGCGGATATACTTCGAAAATGGTCAAATAACCAAATGCTGGAATCATTTGTGTTGTCCATATTGGTTAATGGACTACACCCACCAAAATTAAAAATGTTTGTAAAGGAGGTCCAATCAGCCACCATTGCATCATTTCTTGAGCGAGTAAAAGTATGAGAGGAATGTTACTATGACCAGAACTTAACAGTTAGAGCCACGATGATTCGATCTCAAGGAGGTTATCAAATGACAAATTGAAATGATGCATCGAGAAATTATTTGGGAAGGAATGATTATGGTATAATTCCACAGGGAATAGTGGATGCTGTTCCATTGCAAGGTGTACCACCATCATCATCACACCCGTATGCATCTTATTTTGCGTATCAGAAATCAATACCTACAAAGGAATTGCCAAATGTATTAGTATCAAGGGATCCCAATGAGTCATTGCTATTAACATTGATGAAAAAAAAAGATGAATTGGTTGTGAATCTAGCCAAGGATAAGAAAAAAGGCATAAATCAACCAATATGCTTTCCAATGTCTGGTGCAGCAATTGTAAGGAGCAAAGTCATTTAGTAACAGAATGTCCTTCACTTCCCATAATGACTGTATAATGTACCTTTTGCGGAGGCAAGCATATTACGACCAACTGTTGGAATTTATGGAAGCAACAACAACTCAGTAACCAGATAATGACTCAACTAATCCAGTGGGACGTCAATCAAGTGCAAACGGAAAACAGGTTTGGCTAGAATAGAAATCGAGTGAATAAACAAAATAGGAATTATTCTAATTTTTTCAACTCTGAATTTTACCAAGAAGGTGTATCCAATACTCACAGATGGGTGATGAACCAACCAGGATACCATCAATATCTATCTATGATGAAGCCAATGCGAGAGTCTATAGTAACAATGGATCAACCAGGATCCTTTACTCATCCAACATGGAACAGACCTAGTCGTTATATACTAGTAGAGACACCCATTATCCCTGAAGGAGTTGGCAGAAGACCACTTCGTTGCTATCGTTGAAGACAAATTGGACATTATGCGAATGAATGTCCTAATCCAAGGGCCAGTGATGACTATGCTCCAATATGTGGAAATTGTAAGCAGTCTGGTCACACTTATCAGCAGTGCAATGCGCCCTTTAATTATAATAACCAAGGCCATCAAATTCAAACAAGCCAACTAGCGGAGGACAAAGGCCCTGTTCAATGAGATGCACCAGTACATTGTGTCGAGGTGGTAAACGCAGTGCTTACCAGAGGCCAACAAAAAGACAAGAATTGAATTCAAGACATGGATGAACTAATCACAGGAGAGCAAGTAGCGCCGTCCATGGGGCTAAATGAACCAATATCAGTATTGGGATATATCCCAGTATTGAGACCTCAACAGACTGAGGAACCCAATTCGGTTCTACATGCCAATTTATCGGGACCATCCAATCCAGGTCTTCTTATGGACTCAATATCCAATATGAGACCTGAATCTGTGGCACAACCCAATGAGGTCCCAATTACAAAGGCTTCACTTTCGTTCCTAGAAATTTTGATCTCTACGCAATTCCAAGAAACGTCCTATCCGTTGAAAGATCCTCTCGGAGGTGAGAATTTCAAGGAAACCCTGACTTCTGTTTTAATTCCGAGTCTAGGACGGAAGAATATCTTACTTCACGGAGTAAAATCAAAACCAATGAAACGCAAAAGAGCATTGGAAATTACTCTCAATATGGAACTCTACGACATTCTGAAGGATTTGGATGTTATTCAGCCTTCAATTATAATGAAGCAACTTTTGGCTGTAGCACCGAAATATCGATCTACATTGAATTCAGCGTTAATACGACGAAGATCCCACACTAAAGAAATTCATGAAGTTAGCTTAAATTCACATCCGAGAGCATTAACAATCGATGTATCAATCGATGGCATTTTAATTCCAGGGATACAAGTCAATGGTGGCTCCTGTGTGAATTTAATAAACACGATGTCGTGACGTAATATGACTAGTAGGTGAAAGGGTGAAGAAATATATCATGTTTTGAGGATCTCACTTCAAAAATATTGTAGCAAATTATCTTGGAAAAATAGATATTAATAAAAGGGTAGAAAAATTAAAGGTGCTAATGTTGCCTTTTTACAAATTATGCTTCTATTTACTTTGTAAGGCCATAAATAAGGCAAAACAAGGTAGATTAGAAAAATAAAGGATATAGACATATGTAGGGAGGAGTTAGAAGTGCAAATTAGTAAAAATTACCTCAAGAAGACGAAAGTTGATACCCAGAGAGGACCGGTTATGTCCAAGATTGAAATCAGACCTTGAGGCACAAAACCGAGTCTCGACGACGACTCCGAGACTCTTTGCAAGATCCTTTTCAAAATTTTTTGGGCTTGTTTTAAACTTGATTTTTAAGAAGTATGCAAATTTTGAATTGAGATCAACGGTTTATTCATTAGATATTGAGGTTTAAATCTGTCATAGGAATTACTAGGATTTGGATTAGGATTTGGCTAAGGTTCGATTTAGGGTTTGATTTAGAGTTTAGGGTTTGAATCAGGGTTTGATTAGGGTTTGATTAGGGTTTGTTTAGGATTTGATTTAGGATTTGGATTAGGGTTTGGATTAGGATTTAGGATTTGGTTAGGGTTTGATTTAGGATTTGGATTAGGATTTGAATTAGGGTTTAGGATTTGGTTAGGATTTGATTTAGGATTTGGATTAGGGTTTGGATTAGGGTTTAGGGTTTAGGGTTTAGTTAGGATTTAGGGTTGGATTAGGATTTAGATTAGGATTTAGGATTTAGTTAGGATTTGATTTAGGATTTGGTTTAGGGTGTAGGATTTGAAATAGGGTTTGATTTAGGGTTTAATTTAAGGTTTGTTTAGGATTTGACTTAGGATTTAGTATTTATTAGGGTTTAAGATTTAATTAGGTTTGGTCTAAAGTTTGAATGAAATTCAATAGGATTTTAACTAGAATTAAATTAAGGTTGAATTGACATATATTTGAGTAAAATTTGTGTTTATTCTAATATTTCTTTAAGAATTTTATTGTTTGTTTGAAATTTCTTTGAGTTGTTTTGAATTTGATTACTTTTATTTACCATTATTATAGTCTAATTAGAGCATTGTTAGTATTCTATTAGAATTAGGATTTTGTTATCGCAATTTCTATTCTTCTTTCTACAGCCAGGTGTCCAGAGCATTCTCAAGCAAGACTTCACACATTACAACAGCGGATACAATGGAGGTCTTAGATCTAAAGCAATTGCTACCTATGACATTGGTCTTGCCAATGGCAGATCATAGTCGGGTAAAGCCAATGAGAATCTTACATAATATTGTGTCAAGGACAAGAACTCGATGAAAGCTAAAGAGTAAGTGAGACTTTTCTCAAAAAGAAATAGGACAAAATAGAAATATGTATATTAAGAAAGAAACTGGAATGGCTATTGCCAAAATACAAGAAAACTAGAGACCCTTGAAACTAGACTAGAAGCAAGAAAGGAATTGACAAGAGTGAAGAAGCCTTCACTCTTGTCTCTATATATACTATCTAACTAGGGGCTACGTGGCGACGTTCTATAGGACCTCCAATATGTGTTGACTTTGTAGGACACATGCCTTGACTTACAAGGCAAGTTTTTCTACGTGTGGGCCACATAGTTAGCTTGATCTTCAAGCTAACAACATGTGTGGCACATGGCCAACTTGTTGACCACGTTTCTAATCCAAAAAGTCAATTAAAGACACCTATGAAGTCAAAGCAGCATCTAGGAAGTTTCTAGGAAGCTTCTATATTAAATATTATACAATTAACTTACTTTTATCTACTTTTACTTACTTCTACTTATTTCTATATGTAATTATTAGCTTACATGATTATGGCCGTGACATTACCCCCCCTTCTAGAGACGAGTTCCACGAGGAGCGGTCATCATATGTTGAGGAAATCTATGATGCGACGAATTATATTCGCCACATACTCTGATCTCTGTTCTCTTCGAAGATGATTGATAGGGCCTCTCAACCATCGGTAGTGTCCCATACCAGGGCGGGAAGACCACCCAGTTATTTGATCATTATTGAGGCCTTCATAACTTCCTTCAAATAGAATATTCGGAACACCATCAGGAGTTGTTCCTACCTCTAGCAAAATCACCAAACATCGGGAGTCCCTTCCTAAATCGTGATACCAAACGCGTTGTATCTCACCATCTGTTCGAGGAAGAACATGTCGTTCTTGAAGGTCTTCATCTCGGTTGCGTCGTCTTGAAGGTTGTGACAATCGCAATGTCTCATCCGGTAAGTCAGCAAACGAAGGTTCTTGAGTTGAATCCGCTGGTTGTTGGCTCTCCATCTAATTAGCGTCACAAAATGCAAAGAAGTTACAAACAAGGATAGAAAATTGAATGTTATCTTGCCTCAATCTTGTCTCTTTTATAAGAGAGGTTTTCATCTTGGTTTTGATGGATGTCGTTGATGAAAAACTTTGACTTTAGCTGATGCATTTGCTAGATTCCTGGATGGCTCCCATGTGCGCTCACTAATATCACATCCACACCAATGAACAAGATATTCCAGCTTATTTCGGCGCCGCCTTGAGTCTAATATCTCTTCCACCTCAAATTCTTCATTATTATCTACTTCTATAGGAGGCGGTGGCATTTGTCTTCTTCCTTGTATATCCACTGTCTTATATGGTTCAAGAAGAGACACGTGGAATACAGGATGGATCTTCATTGACTCCGGTAGATGTAACCGATATGCAACTGGGTTGATCTGTTCAGAAACAGAAAAGGGGCCAAGCCTACGATAGTCCAATTTGTCACAAGGTCGAGTGGTCTTGATATTGCGACGAAGTAGCCATACCTTATCACCCACGTTGAGTTGTGGTTGCTCTTTACGATATTCATCTGCATTTATCTTTTGCCGTTCTTGAGCTTTCTTCAACTGCGCCTTCATTATTGCATGTAACTCTGACAACCGATTTGCCATATCTTCTGCTGCAGGATTATCAACTTTTGAAAAATCAAAAGTATCAAGTCGTGGATGATAGCCATAATTGGCAAAGAAAGGTGTTTGTTGCGTGGAGGAATGTACCGTATTATTATAAGCAAACTCTGCCAATGGCAGAAGGTTTGTCCAATCATCTTGTTGATAGTTGATGGTACACCTTAAATACTGTTCCAAGACTTGGTTTACGCGCTCTGTTTGTCCATCAGTTTGAGGATGGAAAGCTGAAGATAGCTTTATGTCCACTTTTAAAATCTTGAAAAGAGTCCTCCAGAATCTCGACACAAATTGAGTTCCCCTATCCGATATGATATCTTTAGGTAATCCATGATAGCGATAGATATTATCAATGAAAAGCTTAGCTATTTCTTCACCTGTGATAGATTTTGTACATGGCATAAAATGTGCCATCTTGGTGAAACGATCTACTATCACAAATATAGAATCATAAGATCTTGAGTTTGGAAGATCTGTGATGAAATCCATAGAAACAGAAGACCATGGTTGTTCTGGTATAGGTAATGGCTGAAGAAGTCCGTAAGGTCGATGTCGAGGAATTTTTGATCTTGAACAAATATCACATGATTGTACAAAGTCTTTGACTGACTTCCACATTTGTGGCCACCAAAAATCTCTTGATATGAGTTCCAAAGTCTTATTATATCCAAAGTGCCCTTCTGCTGGAAAGTCATGACGTGCTTGAAGAACACGTAAACGTGCTTCTCCTTCTGGAACATATAGGCGTCCTTCAAAATATAATAGATTATTCTTGAACTCAAACTTAGAAGGATCATGAGACTTGGAAGAATTATTCTCGATATCATAAACAAGAGGGTCTGAGGACATACTGGACTGGATTTGCTTGAGAAAAGTTGAATCAACAGTCAATGTTGATTTCACTGCTCGGAGATGAAATTGCTCCGGTTTCAAGAGGACCGTTCTTTGTTGCTCAAAAGCTGCATCTCCTTCTTTTGGTGCAAAATAAGAACGTCTAGACAGGGCATCGGACAAACCTTGTTGTTTTCCTGGCCGATAAGTGATAATGAACTCGAATCTTGACAAAGACATACTCCAACGAGCTTGACGACGATTCAACACGCGTGCTGACATGAAATACTCGAGGTTCTTGTGATCTGTATACACAGTGACTGGACTAGAAGCACCTTCTAGATAATGACGCCATTCTTGAAAGGAATCCACGATTGCAAGAAGTTCTTTATCGTGGATCTCATAATTGATCTCGGCTGCTGAGAATTTTCTTGAATGAAAAGCTATCGGATGAAGTTTGTCATCTGATCCCATTTGTGATAAAACTGCACCTAAGGCAAAATCTGATGCATCTGTTTCCATAAAAAATACCTTGGAAAAGTCAACACGATATAAGACTGGTGCAGAGACAAACGATGTCTTCAAGGCTTCAAATGCTGCTTCCGCTTCTTGATTCCATTGGAATTTATCTTTACTAGTCAAGCGTGTAAGTGGAGCTGCAACTCGTGAGAAGTCTTTGATGAAGATCCGATAGTAATTGGCAAATCCCAAGAAACATTGGACATCTCTTACAGTCTTTGGAATCTTCCAATCCATGATTGTTTGGACTTTCTTAGAATCCATCATAAGACCATCATTTGAAATGATGTATCCTAAAAAGTCAACTTGAGTAGTGTGAAATACACACTTTTCCATCTTGGCGTACAATCCTGCATCTCTGAGTTTTTGTAATACTTGACGAACATGTATTTCATGTTCTTCAACATTCTTAGAATAAATCAGGATATCGTCTAGGTAGCAGACGACAAAATTGTCTAAGAATTCACGAAATACATCATTCATGAGATGTTGAAAAGCAGCTGGTGCATTCGTGAGTCCAAAAGGCATGACATTATATTCAAAATGCCCGTACCTGGTTCGAAACGCAGTCTTCCATTCATCTCCTTCTTTGATCCGTACTAGATTATATGCTCCTCTTAGATCTATTTTTGTATAGATCTTAGCTTGATTTAACTGGTCAAGGAGTCCTGATATCAAAGGTAATGGATACCTGTTCTTGATTGTGATCTTGTTGAGTCCTCGATAGTCAACACACATTCGTAAAGATCCATCTTTTTTCTTTACGAATAAAATTGGAGCTCCTGCTGGAGATTTTGAATGGCGTATGAAATTCTTCGCTAAATTCTCGTCAATATATGTCTTGAGTTCAGCCAACTCATCTTGCGATAAACTGTAAATTGGTCCAAATGGTGGCTGAGTTCCTTCCTTGAGATCGATTGAACAATCGTATGGGCGATGCTCAGGAAGAATATCTGCATTCTTTTTCTCAAAAACGTCTTGATAATCCTGATATTGACTTGGAATGCCACTTGAAGTCTTTACGCTTTCAAAAATAGGTGCAGCATAAATAGCAAAAGTTGATCCTTCTTTTGCTGCGTGTATAAATGCTTTTGCACCTATAAGTGCGGGTTTTACTATACTAGACTCATGGTTTTTTACTTGATTAATAGAACTGTTACTAATGCTCCGAAGAAAATCAAGTTTACAAGAAATCCAATCTATTCGAGGATTATACTTTTCTAACCATGATAAGCCTAAAATTACTGGATTAGAGGGAGATTCAATTATATTAAAAATTACGCAACTACTATGACCATTTATTACTACATCTACAGGAAGTGTTTCGTGAGTTACATCTCCAGAAGACAACGGACGACCATCTATGACTTCTACGTGTACAGGTTTAGTTTTTTGTATTAATGATATTCTATGACATCTAGCAAATTCTTCATCTAAAAAACAAGCTGAGGCTCCTGAATCTATCAAGGCAGAGGCTTTGTAATTATTAGGTCCTAAACACACATCTATTATAAAACAAGGAGATGGTTCTGAGGAGAGGATAGGACCTTCATTAGAAGTTGTACAAGATTCCAGCCGCACGGTCCCTATTGTAGCTGGACGTACTCGTTTTCCGACATACTGTCTTCTTTGACAGCCGTACTCCTCATTTTGTAGTTACGTTGCTTCTTTGGACAATGTTGAGCAGTGTGCTTAGGTTCTCCACAATATAAGCACAATCCTTCTTGTCGACGACGAGACTTTTCTTGCTCAGTAAGAGGTTTGAAACGTATCGCATCAATTTGCATATCCTCTACTTCTGAAGGTATGTGTTGAGGAGACATCGGTGTTGCCATTGAATTGCAGTAACGTTGAGGCCTACTTGTGCGACTCTCGGATCGAAATTCAAAAAGTCGATTGTCGCACTTTACAGCAAAGTCAATTGCTTGACTCAATGTTTGAGGATCAGGTAAATTAAGCATCAATTTCTTTACCTCATATTGTAATCCATAGAGAAATTGACTCACAAGTGCGGCATCATCCCACTTGATATCAGTTGCAAGTTATCAAAATTGCGAAGCATATAATGTTACTGATCGATTGCCTTGTCGCAAAATACGGATCTTGTTGGTTGCAACACGAATTGCATCATGTTCTCCAAACATGGATCGAAACTCCGCCAAAAAAGCCTCCAGATTATCCAATATTGGATCTGGTCGTTCAAGAAAAGATGAAAACCATGACAATGCTGAACCTGAAAGAAGTGTACCAATGAATCTAACTTGTGACCCTGGAGTTGGATAGCTTTGGGGTTGAAGTTCAATCACTAATTGGACCTGATTGATGAATCCTCGAAACTTGGATCTGGTACCATCAAACTTCTCGGGCAAGGCCACTCTCGGTTCTCTAACACTCGAAGGGTGTTCCATTCTGGGAGAAGGGACATGGTTTGGTGCAGATGTTGAAGCAGCCCCAATCATCTCTATATCTTCACTTCCTACCATTCTTGTTGCTCCTTGTGGTGGTAAATTGAGTTGATGCATCGCAAGCATTAACTCCCTCAATTGTTCTTACATCTGTGCCATTGCACTCTTCATTTCAACAAGCTCTGCCATAGTAGCACTTAGAAAAGAGAAGATGTCTAACAACGCTCAAAACAAATAGAAGAGAGGAATTGATAACAAAGAAAATACTAAGAACAATATCAGTTTAAAAGAGGATAATCCGCAACTTCTAATGCGCTTATGTCTTATCAAGAAAAAGGGGTAATCCACTCTTAATCAAGAAAAGACAAAGCTCTGATATTGTAAGTGTACTCTTGTCAATCTGTCAAGGACAAGAACTCGATGAAAGCTAAAGAGTAAGTGAGACTTTTTTCAAAAAGAAATAGGACAAAATAGAAATATGTATATTAAGAAAGAAACTGGAATGGCTATTGCCAAAATACAAGAAAATTAGAGACCCTTGAAACTAGACTAGAAGCAAGAAAGGAGTTGACAAGAGTGAAGAAGCCTTCACTCTTGTCTCTATATATACTATCTAACTAGGGGCTACGTGGCGACGTTCTATAGGACCTCCAATATGTGTTGACTTTGTAGGACACATGCCTTGACTTACAAGGCAAGTTTTTCTACGTGTGGGCCACATAGTTAGCTTGATCTTCAAGCTAACAACATGTGTGGCACATGGCCAACTTGTTGACAACGTTTCTAATCCAAAAAGTCAATTAAAGACACCTATGAAGTCAAAGCAACGTCTAGGAAGTTTCTAGGAAGCTTCTATATTAAATATTATACAATTAACTTACTTTTATCTACTTTTACTTACTTCTACCTATTTCTATATGTAATTATTAGCTTACATGATTATGGCCGTGACATATTGCCACTGTAATTGCGGAATTGACATACAAAATCGATTATAATGTATTCCAATTACAGAGTTCTACATTATCGTATCCCATTTTATTGGGCAGACCTTGGCTTTATCAAGCCAAAGCTAAGAATAATTGAGGCCGAGGCACATTGACAATTGAAAAAGGCCATGACCAGATTGTTTTACAGATGTACTTGGTACAATATCATGGAGAATCTCAATTGACAGAATCAGAATTTATATCGGACAATGAGAGTCAATCGATTGAGGCAGATGACGATGCTATAGATTCACCGCAATTTGAAGTAGGACAAAACACTTCAACAGCAAAGGTAGGAATCTACCAATGTGGAGGTTCTGGCAAATATTTACTGCATCAAGAGGATGCGACTAACTTGGATTATGCTATTGCCGAGTGGATGAACAATTTCGCAGTCAATAGAGTCAACATATTGGAACTAGATTTGGGTGGTTACCATATGTCGAATAATACAAGATATTCAGATCAAGAGAAGACAATTAAATCAGAGGTTGTTGAAGACCTTGTGTGTCAATCTATTAACCTCGATACCAACGAAACGCCACAGCTAATTAAAATATATGTCGATATTGTCGGTACAAAATTGGATGCTTGGAAATAATTTTTCGTCCATCACAAATCTGCCTTTGCATGGTCGTATGCAGATTTGAAAGGGATTCCAGTCGACATGTGTGAATACTAGATTATTTTGGAGGAGGATATTATGCCAGTTCGTCAAAGATGACACTGGCTTAACCCAAAATATTCCTTTTTAGTGAAAGAAAAATTGGATAAACTTCTCGACATGGATTTTATTTATCTTATTCCACATAGTGCATGGGTGTCGTCAATCGTGAGGGTACGAAAGAAGAATGGAAAAATCACGATATGTCAAGATTTTTGAAAGTTAAATGTGGCCACTAAAAAAGATTACTTCTCATTACCTTTCACGGACAGTATGGGTAACATGTTATCATTACCACCACTAGGTAAAAGAATAGGAGTGGGACACCAATTAAAGTCATTCTGTGGTGTTGTTTTGGATTGATTGGAGTGCCATTTTCTTGTATTTTTTGTATTTTTGAGAGTAGTAGTTCCAGTTAAGAGTTAACAGTGAGGAGCCAGTCACAAGAAAGAGAACGCATGGTAGAGACCCAGAGGCAAGAACTATTTTGGGCTCACAGTAATTCAATTTTGGAACTAAAAAAAGTGAAGGGTCAGTTGGTAATGGAACGAGAAAAGACCGAGTTATTGAGGCAAGAGAAATTGGTATTGAGTGACCAATACACATGTGAAACGGAGCGTTTAAGGGATGAAATTGACACCTTGAACGCCAAGGTGACAAGATTGGTAGAGGATTTAGTCAATATTGGTCAAGCACAAGTATCAACATTGTCAGTTCTCGAAGTTCCAGAAGAGAGGAGTCACTTTCAGCGCCAGTTGGAATTGAAAGATGTCCAGATCCTGAAATTGGAAGCTCAAGTCCGTGAACTGGGCAAGTACAATGAAGACCTTTTCAACTCAGTTGAGGCAGGAGCCAATGGAAGGATTGGAAGAGGACAAAGATTTACAGTTGGAACCGGAATCGGTGGAACGAATAATAGATACTGTGGAAATTGATTAATTAGATAGGCTAGAAGGATCACAATTTTTGTAGAGTTTTGTTAGATAATTTTTAAATAGGTATCAATTGAGTATTTACAAGGACGCTGCACAGTTAGGAGTGGGGCTATGTATAATAAGTAGTTATTTTTAGAATATAGATACCTAGTGTATAGTGTAAACATAGATAGATAATTGCTGAAAAGGTGGTTCACTAGGTAGAATGGATGAATAGTCAGGAAAAGTAGTTATTATCTGTAGTATAGGAATTGGTATCTCGGGAAAGGTATATAGGAGTTGTAGAAGTTAATTAGGGTGCCAAACTATGAGAGTTGTGAGTCGAGGGCCAGACTGTGAGAGTTGTGAGCCGAGGGCCAGACTGTGAGAGTTGTGAACCGAGGACCAGACTGTGATAGTATGAGCCGGGGTAAGTTTGGTGCTACCTCTTTTCTTTTGTTTGTTATTTTCTTTCAATAAGAGGATTGAAAGTTTTGAATATTGTGAAGTGAATTATAGAATAGAAATGTGATTGGTATTATTTGAGAAGAAGAAAGATTGAATGCTAAAATCTGATTGTAGTTCAGCAAAGAGAATGAGTCTGTGTTTGTGTGAAATACTGTAATGTGAATGGCAGTTCTGTGTGAAGAATTCCAGGGATTGAAACGAGGGTAATTGTATGCTGAAAGCTATGAAGGTGCAGTATTACAGTTGGAGATTATGAAGGTGAATATATTGGTGGAAATAGCAGTTATTGGTATGACTGAATTATTATAAAGAAGAGACCGATAAGATGAAGGAGGAGATTATAGTTTCCTTGTGTATTCGAATATTGGAAATAGAGATGATACATTCAAGAGATAATTGATTGTGTGACCGTAACGTGAACGCTTAAGCAACTAGTCATTCCCCGTGTTTGAATTTCCCTATACGGGTTTATGCTGGGAGGTTTCTTTCGGAATAAGTAAAATGAGCAATCACACTTTATTTGTAGAAAACCATGCTACTTTGCTCAAAATTGCTACAAGGCTAAGACAGAAAATAGAGAAAGTACAAACAATGCTCTTGATGAATATGGAGGTGATGATTATGCATTCATGGCAAGTGAAGGCACTTCCATGGCTGCCATGTCCAAGTGGATCATTGATTCTAGTACCACCAAGCACATGACTCTATACAAGTATTCATTTGACACTTGTGAAGAGATTTCAACAGAAAATATCTTCATGGGAGACAATCGCATAGTACAAGCTATTAGAATGGGCTCCATTATTATAGAGATTGTTGTGAAAGGCCAAATCAAGAGGATCAGATTGAAAGACATCTTACATGTGCCAAAGATGAAGAAAAACCTCCTCTCGATGAGTAAACTTGTTTTACATGGTTGTAAAGTATAATTTGATAAGAATGGGTATTTTGTGAAGACATTGAAAGGAAAACATATTCCAAAAGGCTTTAGAAATGGAAACCTCTACTTCATTAAATGTAAGAAGGTGAATGGAATTAAAGAAGCGGCATTTGCTGAATTTCTTCAAGATCAAGATAAGTTTGGCATTTAGCATCGACGCCTTGGTCATTTGAATGCCAAGAGCATGAAGGAGCTCCAATCCATGGTAAGTAGCTTAGATCTTGGTCATATAAGCCGCAATGCTATAACACTTGCTTGTAAAGGTTGTATTCAAGGTAAACAATAAAGGGCCTCATTTCCAAATGGACTTACAACACGTGCAACCAAGTTATTGGAGATTGTTCATTTTAATGTTTGGAGACCTATGAGGATGCCATCAATAGGAGGTGCAAGGTATTTTGTCACATTCATTGATGAATTTTCAAGGAAAGTATGGATTTTCATCCTCAAAGCAAAGAGTAAGTGTTTCACAAGGTTTAAGGAGTTTAAGGCACTTGTGGAGAAGCAATGTGAATGCAAAATCAACTTATTACGTATAGACAATAGAGGTGAGTATATGTCAAAGCAATTCAATGATTTCTTGAAGTTGCATAGTATTACAAGACAAACCTCCACTCCTTACACTCGACAACAAAATAGAGTTGCTGAAAGAGCAAATCGGACCATTGTAGAGATGGCAAGGAGTATGCTTCATGCACAGCACCTTGGACATGAGTTTTAGGTGTAAGCAGTGGTGAATGTAGTATACACAAGAAATAGGTGTCCTACAAGTGCACTTACATAAATGACGCCGAAAGAAGCTTGGAGTCAGAGAAAACCTTGTGTTTCTCACATGAAGACCTTTGGATGCATAGCATATACAAAGATACCAGATTGTATGAGATCAAAAGTTGATACAAAAGGTACAAAATGTATATTTGTTGGACATTGTGAAGGTACAAAGGCTTATAGGCTCATGTGTTTAGAGACTAAAAAGATCATCAAAAGTCATGATGTTGAGTTTTTGGAGCACAAGAGTGCTTGTAAGTACATGGAGATGTGTCCAAGTGGGAGTAATGGTGTGTTTGTGGACACATCTTCAAATTCAGCAAAGAAAAAAGAAGACAAAGATAATGATGATTGTAAAGGTAGAAATGAAGATGAAGAGGCAAAGAAGGTGGACAAGAAGGCCTCTATAATTACTAAGACCAGCAATGAAGAACATGAAGATGTTGATGATGATGGTGATGAAGATTATGAACCTTTGAGTGAAAAAAGACTATCTTCAAAAGAAAAGAAGGTTGGAGGTGACTATGAAGTGCAATAAGTTGAGTCTTCTTCAAATGAAAGGAGATATCCTTTGAGAGATAGAAAATAACGTGGTGAACGGTGGAAGGACCACATCTTTCTTCAAGTAAGTAAAGAACATGCCAATGTTGCACTTCTTGCTGATCTATTGAGTTTATATGATGCAATGAAGTCCACGGATGCTATGAAGTGGGAGAATGCCATGAAAGAAGAGTACAAATCACTCATGGACAATAGAACATGGGAATTGATTCAACTTCCACCAAATCAAACTTCAATTGGTTGTAAGTGGGTGTTTAGAACCAAAAATATTGAAACGGTTCAACATAGAGGAGTGCAAGTCCATTAGAACACCTTTGGAGGTAAATTTGAAGTTGATGAAGCTCACGGATGAGGAATTTGCTGAAGTTGAAGAAGAAATGAAAGATGTTCCATACAAGGCAGCAATAGGCTCACTTATGTATGCAATGGTTGGTACAAGGGTAGATCTTACATATGCGGTGAGTGTTGTGAGTCAACACATGTCAAAGGCTAGACCAATTTATTGGAAAACCATTAAGAGGATCTTGAGGTACTTAAAAAGTACCTTGAACTTCAAATTGTATCTTGGAAGTGATAGTATTATATTACATGGATATTGTGATGCGGATTGGACTAGAGATGCAAATGATAGAAGATCAATAATGGAATATGTATTTTTTGTTGGAGTAGGAGCAATTTTATGGAATTGCAAGAGATAACCAACAATTACAAGGTCTACAATGGAGGCGGAATACATGGCAGTAAGTCATGGTGCAATAGAGACAATATGGCTAAGATAAGTTTTAGGAGATATTAGACTTCTACAATTGAAAGCAACTCCAATGAAGTATGACAATCAAGGATGCCTTGCTTTTTCCAAGAATCCAAAGCATCATTCAAGGATAAAGCACATTGACATTCAACATCACTTCATACTAGAGAAGATTGAGATGGGAGTAATTGACATGAAATATTGTGCAATAGAAGACATGCTTACTGATTTACTCACAAAAGTATTAGTAAAGGATAGACATTATAAATTGACAAAGAGATTAGGTTTATTAGCCTTTGATCAATAGCAAAGTAGGAGTGTTAAAGTAAATGGAGGATAAGTTAGAAGATAAAAGATATTAGCTTAAATAAGTTGTTAATGATCAAAGGGCAACAAAAAGATGAAGAAAAGTTATTAAGGTGGCAGCTAGGATTTTAAGTAGCGACTAGGTTAAGAGGAATTTTGGGTTTAGTTAGATGAAAGTAAGATGAATACTAGCCAAAATGGATGTAACTTCTACCTATAAGTAAAAGGTGTTGGAAGTGAGAGGTATCTCATTCCACACTTTTCTTGTGTCTAACCTTGCTGATTTCTACTTACTTGTCTTTTGCTTATTGAGTTTTTTTTAATATTTTGACTACTCTTTTCATATATTATTTGATAAATTTAAAGTTTGAATGAAGAAGGTATAGAGAGTTGAAGTCAGTATATTCAAATCAAAGGCATTAAGTAAGTGATTTTGTTTATGGTAATGGTTGGAGCCATAT
The DNA here is from genome assembly GCF_059467195.1 of Physcomitrium patens. Lineage (NCBI taxonomy): Eukaryota > Viridiplantae > Streptophyta > Bryopsida > Funariales > Funariaceae > Physcomitrium > Physcomitrium patens. The sequence continues at coordinate 15,311,063 of NC_143410.1, forward strand.
CTTGAGTTTTTGGTTGAATTTTTGACTCAAATCTTTTGAAGAAGATAGATTATTATATAAAGAAGCTATATATATAAATTTTGTAGTAATTAAATGCTTAATTTGTGAGATATGAAGAAAATTACATGTAGGTGTATAAAAAATAGGATTTGAAGCTACTACTAGGATTTTAGTAATATCTTAAGATCCGCAACAAATTTGCAATTGGAATTTATTGTAGTAGTTTTTAGAAGTACATTAGTAACTCACATAAAATTTGAGTGTATTTGAATGGTCCAATTAGAAGATATGATTTGTTGAAGTTTGGAAATAATATCCTACAAGGATATATAAGGATTTAGAATTTTTTTTTATCATATTTTGGATGTTTTTGGAAACTTAAGACTTACATATTTACTGTGATTGCTCTTTAAAGTGACATATATAAATATATATATATATAAACTTGGTCTTTCCTATCTCAAGACTTGATTGAATAATTAGTGATAGCTAGTAGCCCAATGCTTTCTTGAAGCAAACTCGCTCTATCTGGATATATTGGTGCTTTTTTTGAGAGAGCCTTAAGGTACTAATTATCTCAAGAAGTTAAGATGGGGAATCAAATCCTTAGATTTTTATTACCAAATGGGGTAGGTACTCATGATTTATTCAAGGCATTTGCTCAATTTATGGAAAAAATGCAATAAATGCATGGAAAAGATAGGAATACTACCAAAGTTTTACAAGTAGTGGTGGATAAAATTAGAAGGTTTGATGGGAGGAACATCATTAAGTTCCTCAAGATTTATACATGCAAAATAGAAGTGCATCAAGTTTCAAAAATGAAGATGATTACTATCTTTAATTTGGCAATGCTACCAAAAATTAGAAAGAGGGTGTAAGAATTGCATACTGAGACTAAATCATAGAAGAAATTTGAAGAACTCTTAAAAGATGAATTTTTTTAAGAAGACTAAAGAAAATGACAAAATAGACTTTTTTGGAGTAAATTGAACAAAGGCCAGGGAATCATATGGCTTCAAATGAATTAATTAAGGAATTTGAAATTAAGTTTGGGTAATTACTATAGTAAGAGAGGTAACTCTTGAAAATAAGGAAAACATCTGAGAGTGGTTTTACAAATAATTGGAAGCTAATAAAAGAGACAATGGCCTTTTTGGCTAAACATTAGAATAATAAGATTCACAGTTTAATATCAAGATTGAATCAAGTGCCTACATTTCAAAATCAAGTGCCACCTCAAAAGATGATCAAGATTATCAAAGATGGTATTGTTAAAGAATTGATCAAGGGCATATAAGATATAAAGGTAGAAATGACTGAGTTGAAGAAATCTCAGATAGCAAACTCATTAAAGATAATTGAAGGCTCAAAGGGATTTGTAAAAAGATGTATGTAGTATGATAGTCCAAACTACAAATATAATAAGTGTGACAACTACAAGGATGCAAACAAGGATAATATTGTATATTTCAAAGAAGGGAGGATAAGATTCACAGGATGACATGAGCCATTAAAGACTAATTTTGGGAAGGGTGGCATAAAAAAATTAGTGGAGGAAATATCAAAGAATAATGCCATATAAGGAGAAGGATTTGAGATTTACTCTATTACAATTGAACAAAAAGCAATTAAAGCTAGTTCTTTATCAACTATAGAAGTCATGATCAAGGGAGCTAAAGCTATCAAAAAAATAATTAGATAAAATGATTTTGTTGATACTATTAATACTAAAGCATATTTATATAAAAATAAATCTGATAATGATCTGCATAATGCCATAATTGAGGAAAAATGAAGTAAAGCTATTCATGAAGAGGATGTTGTTTAATGTGAAAACAAAAGGAGGCCTTCAAGAAACAAAGAAGCTTCTAAAGAGCAAAAATCAAATGAAATGCCTTCTTCCACTCATCTTTGTAGTGCACCATTACCAAAAGAGTGGTGGGAGAAGGGCAAAGAGAAGGAAAAAGTAGATATATATAAATCTAAAGATAAAAAACTTGCTTATAAGCTTCAATTTGACATTGAGATATTTACAGATATGAAGAGTATTTTAATGGAGAAGATCTTAGATGCCAAAATTGAATTCACTTTAAAAAAAGCTCTTGGTATAGCTAAGAGGGATTTCTACGAGTTGATCATCAATGTAATAAAGAAGAAAAGACAAATGATAGCTGAAGCTATTATAGTAGAAGCTTTGGATACTCAAGTAACTATTAATGAAGAAAAAGAAATAGGGCAGGTATTTGTACAATTTATAATGCCAAAAGCTGCAAATAAGGTTGATATGGAAGAAGAAGCTTTAATTAAATATGAAGAGGCTATAGAAGAGTATCAAATAAAATGAGCATCAATGAGATTTACTAAGATAAAGAAGAATGCACAAGAAGCATGTGTAAACACTTATTCTAAATGTGATAATGATAGAATGGGAAGTAGTAGCTATTTAGTTCCTTATTAGGCTAGAGCTACTACGGAGATATATGTGAAGTTGGAGGATTCTAAAGATTCAATTTTGTCCTTAATTGATCATGGATCTGAAATCAATATCATGTCTAAGTGAATATATGAGAAGAACAAGTGGCCAATTGATACCAATCATGGTTAGATAATTAGAGCTACAAACAACCAACAAGGTAATTAATACGAAGCTTCCTCAGTTGTAAAGACTAGAATTAGAAATGTGGAAGTGGAGCAAAATTTCTTTGTACAAAACTCTGCTATATATCTAGTAATACTTCGTCATCCCTATATTACACCTACTAGAATGGAAACTAGAATCTTAGATGATGGTTCACGTTATGCCAGGATTTATAGTTGAGATGGAAAAAAAGTTGTGTAATTTATTACTATAAAACCTATCAATGAGAGGATTAGAGAAAAATTAAGAAGGATGCTTTAGGAACTAGGAAAAAACTTTGTGGATTTTTAGAATGCACCCTTATAGAATGGAGATACATGGGTATAAATAAGTCATCTATAAACCCTAGTATAGATAATATGAGTTTTAGATTTTTAAACTTGATTAGTAATGGATTTGAGAGTATTCAAAAGATTCAAAATTTAGATTTTGTAAATAAAAGAAAGATGAAGAAACAAGACAAAAACTTAAAAAGAATAGATTTAGTTTCAAGTGATGAAGCCATAGTTGGAATAATAGAAGAAATAGGTTTAGAAGATGATTTGATAAAGATTCTAGAGAATTTAGCTATAAACATAGCTGAAAATGCTATAATAGAAATATATTTAAGAACTTATGAGGAATTAAAAAAGATAGTAGTAAATGGTGGACTTGCTATAAGCTATGGATTGAAACATGAGGCTAGAGTATAAACTAAATATAAAATTGTAACAAGAAAGGTAAAGCCTATAGCTACTCAATTACTAATTGATACTATAGAACATATTAAGCAAGTAATTAAAGAGCGAAGTCTAAGAGAAAGGCATGGAATTGGACATTAGTTTATTCAAGAATTATTAATTAAATTGAAGATTGGAAGAGGTGATTTCTTAACATCAACAAAAAAAAAATATGTTTCAAAAAATATTTATAAGGCATGGTAAGGCATTTGCCTTAACTCTCAATGAAATTGGATGTGTGAATCTTAATGTTGTAGTACTTATGATAATCTTTACTATGTCCCATGTTCCATGGGATTTAAAGCCTATACCTATGCCTAGAGCTTTGCTTCCAAAATTAATAGAACTATTAAAGGAGAAGGTGAAGATAGATATTTTAGAACCTCTAATTGCTCCTTATTTTAATAGATAGTTCATAATATCTAAGAAATTAAAGACATTAAGGTTTATTCAAGATATGCAATCTGCAAATAGAATAACTATTTGAAACATGAGATCAGGTCTTGTAATAGATGAAATAACTAAGTAATTTGCAGGTCATGCCATCTATTTTATTAAAGAATTATATTCTAGATATGACCAATTTCAATTGCCTAAAGAGAGTAAAGATTTAACTACAATGACGACTCCTTTGGATTTAATGGCGATGTGTACCTTACCTTAAGGTGCAACCAACTCAGTGGCTCATATGTAAAATGCTATGAATCAAATATTAAAAGAATTTATACCTAAAAAAACCATTCTATTTTTGGATAATTTACTTATAAAAAGAGATTAAAAAAAAGACAAAGATGAAACTATAGAGGTTGAAGGCTGTAAAAAGTTTGTCAAGATGCATATTAAAGATGTGGCTCGGATATTAAAGAAATTGGAATCTGTTAATTTCACTTTATCTTTGGAGAAATCAAGCTTTGAAGTTGATGAGATTCTAATGGTAGGACACATATGTGGCAGATATGGTAGGAAATTAAACCCTGATAAAATTGATGCTATATCTATAATGAAGGCTTATAGAAATGTTATAAAAGCTAAAAGATTTTTAGAAGCATGTATATTCTATCACATTTAAATGCCTCACTTTGCACATATCTCTAAGCCACTATACAAGTTATTGAGGAAGGATAAGAGATTTGTTTAGGAAGAAGAACAAGAAGCTATGAAAAATCTAAAAATGATGTTGAGTTCACTACCTATGCTGAGACAAGTAGATTATCAATATAAAAAATCAGTGGTTGTAACAATGGATACAAGCCCTATAGCAATTGGATGGACTATTGTACAAGAAAGAAGAAGATTTGCTATAAGATTTGAGACCAAGGTTCTTACAAAGTGGCAAAGGACTTATCTCTAAGTTAAAAGGGAGCTTTGGAGAACTTTCATTCCTCTATAGGCTGAGAAGAATTATTTGATTGAAGTAAGTATGGTTTTAAAAATAGATTATTTACCATTACATAGAATGATAATTAATTATATTATTTCAGACATTGCCATGTTAAGATAGATAGCCTACATAAGAACATTGAATCATGTTTATGTACATATTACTGGTAGAAAAAATTTAGTAGTAGATATGTTGTCTAGAGCTAGATATACCTTTGAAGAGGAGATGATGGTACATGAAAGAGGAGAAGATCAAGGAGAGAAGAGTTATGAAAATTCATTTGCTATTAGTGGAATGGATTTTGGTGATAAGATTCAAAATTTCTATAAAGGTTTATATGAAGGCAAATTAAAGGACATTGAAATTGATTTAAGTACAATGAAGAAACAAGAAAGGTAGATGGATAAAACCTTCAAAGATATTAGATATCAATCTTATGGTTATCTGCTGGTGGATGGATTTCTATAGAAGAGGCCAAAAAGAGGTGACAAAATTCTATTGAGGATAGCAAGACATCTTAAAATTAAGTTTAAGGTTTTAAGAAAATATCGTGATACACTTTGGACAGGACATAGAGGAGAGTAGGCCACATATATCAAGACCAAGGAAAGGTATTGGTGGAAGGATTTATACAAGGATGTAGAAGACTTTGTGAGCTCATGCATAATGTGTCAACTACAATCTAAAGTATGGAGTTCAGTTGAAGTTGACTACTTCTTATAATCTTGAAGCCAATAGAAAGAGTGAGAGCGGTCATCTTCTTATCATTTATGCATTAATTAAGATATATAAAAACAGATCAATTCAATAGCCTAAACTTCTTCCATTTGCTTTATAGACTGATAAAACTACTTATAGTATTGTCATTGGTTATATGTCCATGGAATTATTATTAGGACAAAAACCTATAATGGCAGCTAAAGAAACCTATCCTATATGATGTTTTTATCTTAGAAAGATGATATTAATAAAAAAAGATTATTGGAGCTTCGAATCCAATAGTTAGATATGTTACCTGAAGACCTACAAATTATAGCTCAGAGGTTAAATGAAGCAAGATTGAAAAATAAAGAAAGATTTTATAAGACTCATAGATTGAGGCTTAAGTCTATAGAGATTGGAGACTGAATTTTAGTTTATGATAGCAGCCTTGAATATCAGCATAGTATTATAAAAATATTTGAAAAAAATTGGTTTGAATCACATATGGTAGTTACATTCTATAATAATGCTACGTATATCTTACATTGTCGAGGTAGAGAGAATTTGCTTCAAAAAAACATTGGGCTTCTAGTTGTCACTAATCATTCAGTCAAGCTTCAAAATAAGAAAAGCCCTAAGTTTATATATAAATTTTCCCTTTTGAGTAATTACACTAAATACACAAGCCTCAAGTAACCAACAACATCTAAAATATGATAAATCCTTTAAAACCTTATATATCCTTATGTGAAAATTTTTTTGAACTTCAACAACTCATATCTCCTAATCCGACCATCCAAAAAAACTCAAATTTTATATGAAATACTGATGTATTCTTATTAACTTCTACAAAAAATTCATTGCGGATCTTGAGATATCTTGAAAATCCTAACAGTCGCTTCAAACCCTTATCTTTATACACCCACATGTAATTTTCTTTATATTTCACAAAATATAACCTCAAATGTGACAAAATTTATATGTATAGCTTCTTAACACAAAATGTTACATTTTGCAAAAAGTTTGAGCCAAAAATTCATCCAAAAACTCAAGTTATGGCTCCAACCATTACTATAAACAAAACCGCTCACTTATTGCCTTTGATTTAGAAGTGCCGCCTTCAACTCTTTATAACTACTTCACATGAACTCCGAAAGCAATATTTTTTTATAAAAGATATAGGCCTTAAAATCGCCATTCCATTTACACCTTCTAAACTTCAAAATTTGCTATACAACTCCTCGTATCCTCAAAAGAGTAACAATATATCTGAAATTAACACCTTAACTTCAAACGGCTATAACTTCTTCACCCTAACTCCAAATCCTCTAATTTTTGCACACAAATTGAATCCCAAATCCTAAACTTTACAACCTTAGCTTGAAATCTCTGAATGCCCTCTTTGAAGTCACTGAAATCCTTATTAAGGTCGCGGGCAGCCTCCTCAAAGCCCATTGGGCATGGTATTCGACCAATAGGGATGAAGTTCTCCATTCCTTGCCTTCATCCGACCATGCCTTACTTTCATCCCTTTCAATTAGCCTCCTACTAGTTTAGATTTTCATCTTTAGGCTTTCACCTTCTCCCAAGTCAAACAAAATACTTGTTTGACTTGTTAAGACAAACTTAAGTGGAATAAAGAAACCAATGCATTATTTGTTACTTTGAAGAAAGAATTTATTTTTGTACCAACTTTATATCACGTTGACTTTTTTAAGGCATTTTTTATAGAAATAGATGCATCAGACTTTGCCTTAAGTGCAGAATTGTCAGAAATGGTAATAAATGACAAACACCATCTATTAGCTTTTCATTCCACGAAATTTTTAGCAGTCGAGATTAATTATGAGATCCATGATAAAAAACTTCTTGCAATTGTGGATTCATTTCAAAAATGATATCATTATCTAGAAGGTGCTTCAAATCCAATCACAATATATACAGTCAATATCAGATCATAAGAATCTCAAGTATTTTATGTTGGTATGTATCTTAAATCATTGCCAAGCCCATTGGAGCATGTCATTATTAAGATTTGATTTCAAGATCACATATTGACTTGAAAAACAACAAGGTTTATGAGATTTTCATTTTAGACATTCTTATCTTATGTCAAAAGGAGGAGATGTATCTTTTGATCAACAAAGAACAATCTTCTTGAAGCTAGAGTATTTTCACCTTCAAGTAATGAAATCAACATTGAATATTGATTTGACCTTTGTTAAACAAATTCAATAAAGTATGTCCTTTGATCCTCTTATTTATGATATTAAGAATCTTTCTTCTAAGTCTCATGATATTTCAAAGTTCAAATTCAAAAACAACCTACTTTACTTCAAAGAACACCTATATGTTCTAGAAGGAGAAGCATGTTTATGTGTTCTTCAAACACATCATGATTTTCTAGCTGCAAGACATTTTGGATACAATAAGACTTTAGAACTTATATCCAAAGATTTTTGGTGGCCACAAATGTAGAAGGTGGTAAAAAAATTTGTTTAGTCATGTGACATTTGTTCAAGATTAAAAACTCCTTGTCATTGATCTTATAGACTTTTTCAACCATTGCCTATATTCAAACAACCATAGTCTTCTATTTCTATGGATTTTATTAAAAATCTTTTCAATTCAAGTTCATATGACTCTAAATTTTTAATTATAGATCACTTCATCAAAATAGCACATTTTATACCATGTGTAAAATCTATGTGAGATGAAAAAATAGCTAAGCTTTTTATTAATAATATCTATATCTATCATAGATTGTTGAAGGGTATTATATTAAATAGGAGGATTCAATTTATATCAAGATTTTAAAGAATCCTATTCAAGATTCTAAAGGTGGATATAAAGCTCTCTTTGACTTTTCATCCTCAAATTGATGGGCAAATGGAACGGATGAATCAAATTTTGGAGTAGTATTTGAGGTGTACCATCAACTATCATCAAGATGATAAGATAACTCTTTTGCCATTAGCAAAGTTTACATATAATAATTTGATACATTCTTCAACTCAACAAATATCTTTTTTTACTAATTATAGTTATCATCCATGACTTGATACTTTTAACTTTTCAAAAGTTAATAATCATGTGGCAAAAGATTTAGCAAATTGTTTCTTAGAGCTACATACAATAATAAAGATACAATTAAAGGAAGCTCAAGAATGACAAAAAACCAACGTAGATGCCTATCGCAAGAAGCAACCATAATTCAATGTATGTAATAAGGTATGATTACTTTGTTGTAATATTAAGACTACTTATCTTTGTAATAAGTTGGACTATCATAGGTTATGACCTTTTTTTATTTGTGAACAAATCAATATTTTTGCTTATCGATTATATCTACTGCAGTCTATGAAAATCCACCTTGTATTTCATGTATCCCTTCTTGAGCCATATAAGATAGTTAATATCTCAAGAAGTAGACAAATGCCACCTCCTCTTCTAGAAGTAGATAATAATCAAGAGTTTGAGGTGGAAGAAGTCTTAGATTCAAAGCGATGCCAAAATAGATTAGAATATCTTGTTCATTGGCATGGATATGATATTAGTAAATGTACATGGAAGCCAGTAAAAAATCTTACAAATGCAAAAAAGAAGGTTGAGGCCTTTTATTGACGACATCTATTAAAATTAAGATAAAAAATTATAAAGATCCATGAAAGATGATGACTTCTCCTTATAGAACTCGTCTCTAGAAGAGACGATAATGTCACAAACATATATATTTATCTCAATAGTTATTTATATAATTAGATAGAAGTATATAAATATAGATTAATTTCATAAAATCTTCTAAAAAAGCTTTTTAGAAGCTTCATTAATACAGTTTTGACTTTAGATATATTTATATGTTAGAAACTTAGCCAACAAGTTAATCATGTATTGTTAGCTTATGGAACAAGTTAACTTTGTATAATAGCTTGTGAAACAAGCTAACTATGTAGCACATACATGGATAACTTACCTTATAAGTTAAGACATGTGGCTAGCAAAGTCAACACATGTTGGAGGTCCTATAGGATATTGCCACGTAGTTCTTAGTTAGAGAGTATATGTGGAGGCAAGAGTGAATCTTTCTTCATTCTTATCAATGCCTTTCTAGTCCTCAATCATATTCCAAGACTTTCTAGTCTTCTTATTTTTGGCCATAGCCATTCTAGTTTAATATTACATCACCTTTTGAATAATTTTCTAGTTTTTTTTAGGGACACAAGAGTGTATTGAGGGTTTTCTTTTTTCAAGATTCATATCTTTGACACTTACTACTACAAGTATGAAGGGTGTATAAAGAAGTTTGTAATAGAAGTTTAATAAAACAAGATCAAAATTTTAAAGATTTTTAGAATAAGTGAGATTCTATCTAAATTTTTATCTTTTCTAATACCTTGATGAATTTATTCAAGTAGGATTTATAGGTGTATTTCTATCTTAGAGTGCTCTTTTTTTATTTATATCTTTCATAGAAAAGAATTTACAACTATTCTATGATTTGAATTCATTTTTAAATGTATTTATGGCCATATTTAGAAAAAATAATTAAAAAAATAAAAAAGATTAAATTTCTATCTTTATAATAAGAATGATATTCAATTAACATAAATACTATTAAAATCTAAAACCTTACTTACAAAAATAATTGAAATGGCTAAGCCTTTATCAATTAATTCCATATGAATTGAAAGATAATATCAAAGATTTATTGTTGATAATGCTATGAACAAACTTATTGAAATAATTTATTACTCATGTTATTTCATAAGATAATTAAATTTTTAATAGATGCCAAGAAAAATGTTTGGTTAGAGAGATACAAGCCAAGTCGTGGCAACAACTACTAAGTTTTCAAAAGCTTATTTATAAAGGCCAAAAAATGTAAAAATTTAATCAATATATTTTAAGCTTCTTATTTAGCAAGAAAAGATTTGATGTTATTAAGAAGATTTATCCTTATATTATAGAAAACCTAAGCACATTACTTAATATTATCCAAAGAAGCAACGTAATTATAAAATGAGGAATGCAATTGCTAAAAAGAAAGATGTATTGGAAAATAATCTTTTTCATTTATAAAAGACATCATGGGGCTGAAATCTTATATAATATCTAGTAAAGGTCCTATTTTCTCTTCAAATCCCTCACCGTGCTTTACAATAGAAGTTTATTTAAGAAAATGAATAAATAAATAATCTTTATCTTATTAGATTCAAGAGCCTCAACTTATTTTATGGATAAAAACTTAGTTAAAAAGATAAGAAATATTTTTAGTCAAGAAAATTAAATTCATATGTGAAGAAGTTATAGATGGTCATTTATTTTTTTAAAAAAATATTACCTATGAAATTGTTTCTTTAAATATAGCATCTAAATATTATAATATCTTAGTAATATGTAATTTGATTAAATCTTCTTTCAACCTAATTATTTTAGATTTATCATAATTAAAAAAGTATAACTCTCAAATAGACTAAATTTTTTATAATATTGATTTTTTCTATGATTTAATCAAAAGAATTGTTAGTTAAATAAATATCTATAAATCCAATACAACCAAACCTTTATTTGTAGGTACTAAAGCTTTCATATATACTATAAAAGAATTTTTTTTTTTTTTTTAATATGTCTCATCTATTTCTAATAGTAAAAAGATTTCAAATGGTATTTCAAGCTAGTACAAAAATTATGAAAATATTTTTATAATATATATATATATATATATATATATATATATATACTTCTAAACTATCATCTATAAGATTATTTAATTGGTCTTCAAGATCTCAACTACCATTTGGATAGATCTATAGCTTATTAAAGAATAAGTTGGTTACACTTAAAGAATATATTGTCAATAACTTAGCTAAAAACTTTATATACCATTTAAAATTTCTAATAAATGCTCATATCTTATTTGTAAAGAAAAAAAACAAATCTTTGTAGATATGTGTACACTCTCAAGGAATCAATATAATCACCATCAAGAATAAGTATCCTTTATCTTTGATTGTAGGACTTTTTAATAAATTCAATTAAATAAAGATCTATATAAAAATAGATCTACAAAGAACATAAAACATTGTATAATTCAAAGAAGGTGATGAATAAAAGACTATGTTTTGAACCAAGGATAAATATTTTGAATATGATGTCATATCTTTTGGTCTCACAAATATACTTGCTAATTTTTAATATCTAATGAATAATAATTTTTAATAAATTTTTGATGATTTTATTATCTATTATCTAAAAAAAAATTTAATCTACTCTAAAAACATAAAAGAATATGAACTTCATATTTGTCATTGGTATAATAAAGATAGTTTATTTCAAAAAAGCACTGAGCTTCTATTTGCTACTAATCATTTCAACAAGTTACAAGTTTGTAAAATAAAAATTTTATTTATAGCTTTTCTTTATGAAGGCATTTACATCAAATATACAAGTATAAGATAGACAAGAATTCTCAAGATGTGACTTGATATTCTAAAACCACTTCTATTCTTATAAAAATTTATTCTAAATTTGTATCATTTAATAACTTCCATTCTAATTGTTCAAATAGTTTCAATATTTTTTATAAATTAAATTATAACTTTGATTACATCTATACAAAAAATCAACCATAAATTTTTTTCAAATCCTTGGATATTTTCTAATTTCTTTTAGATGCTAAAAATGTCAATTTTTAAGCATCTACACACTATATCTATTAGATCTCAAAAATCCAATACTTAAATACTATGAAATTTTTTTATAAAATTTTTTAACATGGTCATTTATACTTATAGAAATTTTGAGCCAAAATTTCATCCAAAAAACTCAAGATATGGCTTAAATCAAAGCCTCCATGAAAAAATCTTACTTACAAATTGCAGTTTTAAAACACTAACTTCTAACAACTCTCTTTTTTTTGTTCCAAATTAAATTTTATTGATTCTTTTGTATAAAATATGGCTCCTTAAATCTGCTTTTTAATACCACTTTTTTATTACTAAATGCCTTTTTATAACTTGCTGTATCCTTAAAAGAAATATAGTATGTATAATATTCATACCTTAACTTCAAACAACCATATTTTTTTCCTCTAAAATCCAAATTTTACATTTTTTATTTTAATTTTTTAGCCTAAAATATAAGCTTTTTGAATCTAACCTCTAAACTATGAATAGGCTATTTTGCCTTAAATAGTCTACTTTAAAAGGCTTCAAATCCTAATATGGTCCAACACAACATCTCAAAGTCCATTAGGCATAACCTTCAATTAATGGAAATGAAGCCCTCTATCATTTATCTTATCTATCCATATAAGATGTCTAAGCACTGAAAATATTATAACTTTGATACCAAAGCCCTTCTAAACTCCTTACCAATAATTCCTATAATTTCTATCTTTAATTATAAAACTTAAATTATAAATTTAAATAAATTAAATAAATATTTTATTTTATTATATTCTATTTAAATTATTATTACTTTATCATAATCCAAATTCTCATAATATTTCATATTATTTTTACATATTATGATACTTTTTAGCATAACATTGTATATTACAAAAACTTAAAGATGTAAGATTATATTCCAAGATAGAAAAGTATATATTTCACACTATTTAAGTTGACTTCTTAGGATATATAATTTCAAATGATGTCATTATGATGGATTCAAAGAAAGTCTAAAACATCATAAATTAGATTGTTTCAAAAATAATAAGAAATTTTTAATTTTCATTGAAAATTTTCAATTATTATCAAATCTTCATTAAGATTTTTTCTCAAGTTGTAGCTCTACTTACAAGTTTGACTTGTAAAAAAACTTACGTGGAATAAATCCACGTGCTTGAATTGTTGCCAAATCCATTAGAGCATGTTTCTATTAAGATTTAATTTCAAGAGAACTTATTGACTAAAAAAACAATAAGGTTTGTTAGATGTACTTATCTTATATCAAAAAAAGGATATACATCCTTTAATCAATAACAAATCATTCTTTTGAAACAAAAATAATTATATCTTTTAATAATAAAATCAACATTAATTATAAATTCATTTTTTTTAAGCAAGTTCAATCAAGTATGTCCTTTAATTCTTTTATTCATGATATTAAGAATAATTCTTTTAAATCTCATAATATTTATAAGTTTAAATTTTAAAATAATTTATTTTATTTTAAAAAATACCTATATATTTCAAAAGATGAAGCAAATTATGAGCATTTCAAACTCATCATGTTTTTCCAAGTAGAAGATATTTTAGATATAACAAGACCTTAGAATTAATCTCAAAAGTTTTTTAGCAACCTTAAATGTGAAAGGTAATCAAAAGTTTTGTACAATCATGTAATATATATTCAAGGTCAAAAACTCCTTGTCATCAATCTTATGGACTTTTACAACCACTATGTATATCAAAACAATCATAATCTTTTATTTTTATGGATTTTATTACAAATCTTTTAACCTCAAGTTCATATAGTTCTATATTTATGATAATAGATTATTTCACTACGATGGCTCATTTTCTATTATATAAAAAATCTATCCCATATAAAAAAATAACTAAATAGTTTTTTAATCATATATATCATTATTAAAAATTTAAAAAAGATATTATATCCAATAGAGGAATCTAATTTGTATCAAAGTTTTTTAGAATATTTTTTAAGATATTGAAGATAGATATAAAATTATCTTTGGCTTTTCATCCTTAAATTAATGAATAAATAGAATGAATAAATTAAATTGTAGAACAATATTTACAATGTATCATCAACTATCATCAAGATGATTAGATAATTCTTTTGCTATTGGAATTTTTTTTATAATATTAAAATATATTCTTTTATTCAATAATTTTTTATTAATTATGGTTATCATCTATAATTTGATAATTTTAATTTAACAATAGTTAATAATCTAGTAGCAAAAGATTTAAAAAATTATTTATTAGAGTTATATGCATCAATAAAGGCATAATTAAAAGAAGCTTATAAGCAACAAAGACCAATGTAGATGTTGATTATAAAAAAAATCTCAATTCCATGTTGGCAATAAGATATGATTACTTTGTTGTAACATTAGAACTAATTATTCTTATGATAAATTAGATTATTATAGACTTAGATCATATTTTATTTATAAAAAAATTAATTCAATTGCTTATTGATTATACCTAGCAAAGTTATGAAGATCCATCTCATGTTTCCATATATTTCTTCTTGAGCCATATGAGACAATAAATATCTCCAAAAAAAGAAAAAAATTATCTCATCTTGTAGAAATAGATGATAATTAAAAGTTTAAAATTCAAAAAGTATTAGACTCAAGGTGGCATTGGCTTAGGTTAAAATATCTTGTATATTAACATAGATATGATATTAGTAAATGCACATATGAATCAACTAAGAATTTTATAAATACAACAGAGAAGGTCAAAGCTTTTTATTGACAATATCCATTAAAAACAAGATGAAGAGTACAAAAAATTTGTGTTATAAAAGAAATAAAGTTTAATAGAGATTGTATTATATCTTCTATCTTTGATTGTAGTTTTTTTATATTTGTAATGATATAGAGATAGAGAATTAATAACTAACAGATTCAACTAAAGAAGTATTGTTTGATGAGTTATGAAACAAGATATTATAATTGTCATAATTTTTAAGATGACATAATAGAAATGAAGACTCTCAAGAATGACATGTTTTTTTTTTGAATAAATGGTGAAATATAATGCATTTGATATCACAACATTCAAAAAGACTCTCAATATTTTGTGATATTAATGGAGGTAGGAATCAGTCTTCTTAATATTTCTAATATTTTGTTTGAAAGAAGTTATGAAGGCCTTAATAATGTTCAAATACCAAGGTAGTCTTTTTGCCTTACTATAAGACACTATTGATGGTTGAGAGGATCCATCAACTACCTTCAAAGGAAACAAAGTTCATATTATGTAGCAAATATAATTTGTTGCATCTTGGACTTCTTCAATATGTGATAATTGCTCCTCATAGAACTTGCTTCTAAAAGAAGAAATATTGTCAAAGACATCCATATTTATTCTAATAATTATTCGAATAATAAAAATATATAAAAATAAATAAAATTAAATAAATTTGATAATATCTTATAGAAAAGCTTCTTAAAAGCAATATAGATGTAGCTTTTCCTTTACAAATGTCTACAAGTGATTGGTGGAATTAAATCCTAGCTAATAAATTGGCCATGTATTATACATATTAGAGACTTGAGGTACAAATTGGATATGTGGTACATATATAAAAAACTTGTCTTACAAGTTAGATACGTATTGTAGAAATTGGGCACTTATTGGAGGTTCTACAAAACATTGCCACATAGTTCTTAGTTAAATAGTATATATAAAAGCAAGAGTAAAGACTTCATCTCTCTTATCAACTGATTTTTTGCTTCTAATATAGTTTCAAGGGTCTTTAGTTTTCTTATCTTTTGGCAATAGCCATTCTAGTTTCATCTTAAATATACATCTATATATATAATTATCATCTTTTTTTAAAAAAATATCACTTCTTTATTTTTATTTATTGTTTCTTGTCTCTAACAATATCTTAATAATATATTAATATTATTCTTTTAAACACATTCTTAAACTTATGATATTTGATAGCTAAATCTCTTTTAATTTTATTGATTGAGGTTCTTCATTATGTAATATAAACTACAAAAATTATATTGTTTTTGGCTTCTCATATAAAAAACTACATTTTAAATGTCAAATTTTTATTTTTATTTAATTTTTTCTTTTAAACAGTATATTCTTTAAAAAAAATATATATTTTGACCAATCTATTATCAAATTAAGTGATTCAAATTTTAAAGGTCCAAAAATAATAAAACTTGAAGCAAATTGGATGACATTTAAAATAATATTTGACATTTGATTTGCCACTATTACTTCAAAATGTGAAAAATTTTCAAAAAGCCTTATTCAACTAATTATCTACCAATAATTAAAATATTTTTTGGATTTTATTTTAATAATTAGTATTTTTTTTTATTTACAAAGTCTTTATTTTTGCATTAAGGTCTGAAAGTATTTTCAATTATCTTCATATTAATTTTTAATAGATATATAAATCATAAAACATAATGCAAGTTTAATATATGAAAAAAATAATAAAAATAAACTTATAATATCTAATTATATAGTTTCTAAGATAATTGGATCTTATTGATTTTCAAGAAATTTTTCTTATTAATTGATGATGTGCAATAAAATCCAAAGTAATCTTTTTTAAAAAAATACTATTTTCTTTATTTTTATTCTTTAGTAAGTATTTAAATTTAGTTGCATCAATTTATATTAAATATTCTTATTCCTATAAGTCATTACTATTAGTACTAGAAATTATTAATATAATTTTTTGATATATATATATATATATATATATATATATATATATATATATATATTTCAATTATTTAATAAATTCACTAAAAATATTAAAATTTGGAATTACTAAAAAAATAAATCTTTTATATCATCTTTGAAATTAAGAAAAATAATTTAACAATAAGATTTTTTATTTTAATTAATAATACCTATTATTCATTTAAAATTAATATATACATATATATATATATATATATATATAAATATAAAATTTTAGAGGTAATATTTCAAAAATATATATATTATTTTCCATTATTTTTTTAAGTCTAATTCATATTTTAATAAAAAAATATTTCAGAGTTTTTTAGAAATTCAAAATTTCTTTCTAACAAGGATACAAACCTGGTTAATATTAAAAAATTTAAAAGAATTACTAAATTTTTTACTTTGGTATCTGCATAGGATATCTTAAATGATGCAAGTATAGAAATAATTGTGCTAGTTGAATAAAGCTTAAAAAAACAAAACAAAACAAAAAAAGAAGAAAAAAAAAAAAAAAACAAAACAAAACAAAACAAAACAAAAAAGAAAAAACAAAAACAAAAACAAAACAAAACAAAAAAAAACAAAAACAAAAACAAAAACAAAACAAAACAAAACAAATCTTGTTTTATTAAACTTATCTAGCATATTATTCTTTGGATATTTTGTTAAAAGCTAATAACTTTCATTAAAGTGTTGATACTATTGTATTATTTTTAAAATATAATTTATCTAATTTTAACTTATTTAGAATAATTTAATTGTTTTAGTTGCGGTGTATTAAAATGAAAATTTGTAATTTTTTTATCGTCATTTATAAATCATCTAGTGCCATGATAATATATTTAAATGTGTCTACTATAGCAAAATAAAAAAATATATATAAATATATTATTTTTTTTGAAATTTATAATTAAAATATTCTAATTAATTTAACCACTATATTTTTTAAAAAATATATTAATATAATAATTTTAAGAAAAATTTAAAATAATATCTCTATGAATAAATAAGTTTGAAAGTTTTAAAAATAGTGGTGTTTATTGAAACATAGTTTTTTTTTTTCTAATCTTTTTTAAAAATATTACTATATTCTATGAAAGCTTGATGAAGAGATTCTAAGACATGAAGATTTTTATAGACATTTAACTAATTTTTTGTAAGAATTTATACTTGAATGAAAAAAAAAATTAAAAATCTTGTGCAATTATAGAAGCTTATGGAAGACCATAAAGATACTTAAAGACTTCTAAACTACAAAGAACCTATTTTGAAATCTTATGGAGTATTTTAGAAGATTGTAGACATTTTTAGAGATCTATGAAAAATAGTGTAAGATCCAAAAGAATTCTGAATAATTCTTATATTATCAAGAATTTATAGAAAATATTTAATGTATGCATATGATATCAAAAACATTATCAAGTGAATTGTATAATTACTATTAAAGAGGTTCTTTATAAAATCTTATTTTGAAAATCCTTTCAAAAAAAATTAAATTCATAATAATAATAAATTATTACCATTATTGTTATAATATAAAAAAAACATGGGTTTCTTGTTGAATAAAATATTATTTGGGTTTTTTTGAATTTGTATCAATACTGAAAGACAACTTTCTTTTAGGAAAGACGACAATATACAATTTGATTGTGCAATACAAAACAACGTTAAAATGATTCAATAATAAACAAAAGTTTACATGTAAAAAGGTTGGAAATTCTAAAAAAGATTAATGCCAACAAAGGCAATCACTGGAATGTAGAAATTCAAGCACGAGTGCATAAACATTCTGTGCAACATTAAAATCCACATAAAACACCAAATTACATTCAAGTAAAAGGAGAAAATTGCAAAGTAAGAAAGTAATGAACATCTAAAAAATGAGCAGATGCTCACAATGTCCACAAACTAGATTTTCGGTGATTTTACACACACACGCCGCAGATGCAGACGATGGCGGTATGACGTACTTATCACCAATTGTGAGATTGACAGGGTCAACCCCCCCCCCCCCAATACTCGTCATCAAAGGAGAAGCCTCACCGACTACAGACAAACACATGCGACCCACCAACACAAGGTGGCGGTGCAGCGGCGTGGACCCCGGGCCGGGGGGCAGAAGATCCGGGCCCGCGATGCGAAAGGGGGCAGGGGGCCAGGGGGGTGGTCCAGTGGAGCAAAGGCGTCGAGCAGAGGGGGAGTCGGGGAAGGGAAGAGAATGGGAGCGAAGCCCCCGTTTGCGAGCGAGGCCTTGCGAGGGAGGGAGGCATACCAGCGACACCACAGTACCAACACACCACACCACACGACGAGGCTCGCCTCGATCGCTGCCGCTCCGCTTTCCCCCTTCCTTCCTTGTCCACCTCACTCTGCTTCCGATCCTCGCCGCTTTGCGTCGCGCGGTGGAGTGTGGCGAAAGGCGCCCGCGCCGGAGTCTCGACGGAGGATCGCGGTTGAGTCGATGGAAGCGGAGCGGCGGAATGGTCGTCGCAGGAATTGAGGCTCGGAGGTTTAGATAGGGATATGGAAGCCGGGGCGGGAATGGGACGAGATGCGGCGGTGTCCAAGAGCGAGGCCAACGGGAAGAGCAGCAGCAGCAGCGCCAACGGGAGCGCCAACGGGGAGGCGGTAGGAGGAGAGAACATAGAGGAGATGCCATCGTCTTCCCCATCTGCTGCGCAAGCAGTGGCGGGGCGGCAGCAGGTGGCGATGGCCACGTTGCCGCGACCCGCGCCAGCGTTCCGAATGGTGAGCGCCGTGATCGAGAAGAAGGAGGATGGACCGGGGCCGCGTTGCGGGCACACGTTGACGGCCGTGGCAGCGGTTGGGGAGGAAGGGACGCCGGGATACGTCGGTCCGAGATTGATTTTGTTCGGGGGCGCGACTGCGTTGGAGGGGAATTCGTCCGCCGCGGGCGGACCTCAGACTGCTGCTGCTGGTGCCGGCATTCGTAAGATTTCGAGCTCTGTTTTGCCTCCCTCTCTCATTTTCGATTGTTTTAGAGCCTCATGGACGGGGTTCGGTTGTTGTATCGAGTTGTCGAATTAGCGTTGGGCATTGAAATTTCTCTCCCCTTAGCCGAAAAGCGTAGGCGCACAGATTTGCATCGCGGAAGGGAGCGCTGAGAATCCCGGATGTTGAGTGTCTGAGGAACAAGAGCAGCTCACAGCTCGTGTTGAGCGGCAGCTGGCTGGTTGCGAAGATTTTTCTAGGGCTAAGAGTGTGATATTTTAGGGGTGAATACGAAGGTGAGCGTTTCGAGGAAGCCTAAAGTTCTAGAGGAGGGGCCGTGTTTTATGATTACTGTTTTGAGTACAATGGCGGAGCCGGTATGAGAAGAACCTGTAGCTCATTGGACGGATTCGCCAACCCGGTTTCCCTTCATGAGTGGACTTTGAGGATTTTGAAGGCGTGACGATTGGAAGGCTGGATTACTGCTGTAATGGAGGGCTTTGGCGGTTAATTTCAATGGTCGATCGTTTTGAATAGGCTACGATGGTGCTGCGTGTGCAGATCTGTTTAGGTTTTGGCACTATTTTAGTCAAGGGACTTGGAATGTGTTGGACTTGTAGAGGTTGAAGCGGAGTTTTGAGCGGGATAGGAGATTGAGCGTTTCAAGAAGCACTTGGTGTTGATTCACGCCCTATGATCCGTTCGACCCTCGCAGCTCTATTCCGCGGTGAAGTTTTAGTTCTGTATTTGAATTCGTATCCCATAGCAATCACTCATAGAAGCTTGTCAGCGCTAGGGCTTAAACCTCATACCCTAAGAAACGGTGGGTACGGAGAAGATTCAGGTGCTGATGGTAATACTGAATTACCAGAACCGCATAAGTCCGGCATATCCTGTACCGTGAGCATCTTTGCAAATCCCTGCAGATGGTAGTTTAGTTCCGAAGGTCAGTGTCCTCTGGAGTTAGCAAGACTGTTGGGAGATGTCGTTCGCAATCCTGGATAGATAGATCGGAGGATGGGCAACTGTGAGCTATGTGGGCTCCTTGGCTGTGGGTGATGGATCTCAGAGATTCAAATGCGTTGGACTTCTGCTAGGGTTCGTGACGAGAGGTGTTACTGGAGGTCGCTGCAGGAGGGGGGTTTTACGCCTCTGCTAGAGATTGACAGCAGTGTTTACAGGATATACATGGATGCAGTATGATGAGAGTGATAGTGAGACCTGCAACCTCAAAGGTTGTGGAGGTGATCGTGCGTTCCTGCTAGGATGGGCTGGTACAGTTATCGATGGTGGAATGCATGCAATGAAAAGCCCATTTGAAGTGTCGGTGGTGGAATGGAAGTTAGGCTCCTCGTCAGATTCATGTGTCGTCTTGATCTCAACTGGTCCGAGCGTGATGTTGGATGAGCGGTGAGAGGAGTTTTCTGAGATGTGTGGTTAATTTTGTGACAGGGTTGGCGGGTGCAACCGCAGACGTGCACTGTTATGACGTGACTAGCAGAAAATGGTCAAGGTGAGTGACCCAAGTTTGTGAGAGGAAGATTATGTTGCTCAGTTTTACATGTGTTGCTGTCAGAGCTCTTGTTTTTTTCTCTTACGGCGCTAGTTTTGTCTCGATTGTCGGGCTATCGAGATCCCCAAGGGCCATGGAGAGAGAAGTAACAATAGTATTGGCAGGTGGTGGGCACGCGTGTTGTATTTTGGGTCATTGTTTGTAGATGTGTAGTGATATCCTGCTTCCTTTTACTTTGTAATGAAAGTAGGGCTGTGCTGTGTCGTGCAGACTCATTCCTGTTGGGGACCCACCTTCTCCGCGAGCAGCGCATGCAGCCACAGCGGTGGGAACCATGGTTGTTATCCAGGTATGCGACCGCGTTTTATGGCTTTCCAGTGGTAATGATAGAGTTGCCAATGGCTTCTGCATTTCGCTTATTTAGTCCTGATGATCCTTCTCGTGATGTACTTCTGGTGTCTGCGGAGCACGTCGGTTTGGTTTCAAAAGTTTCATGTCTAGTTTTTGAAAGGAAACATTATAATGAGGCGTAATTTATCAGAAATTTCAGTTTCAATATTGGCACGCGATGCTTCTATCGCAAAGTGTTCCACGTTTTGGAAGACCATGGTTGATGATACTTTTGCTGAGTGAAAGGTTGTGGTTGGATGTATCTATGCTCTTGTGAGCAGGGAGGAATCGGACCGGCAGGATTGTCAACAGACGACCTTCACGTACTGGATCTAACTCAGGCGAAGCCCCGGTGGCACAGGGTGGTGGTCCAAGGAGCGGGGCCAGGGCCTCGGTATGGGCATGTGATGTCGTTGGTGGGGCAGCGGTTTCTTTTATCTATTAGTGGGAACGACGGTGAGCTGGTGCTTGGACAGGAGGGACAGTTGTGACGTTTGTGGGAAATTTTGTGTCAATTATCGTGTAACCAAGTATTAGTTTTCTCGCGGTGCGAAGTGCCGTGGTTTTCCTTGTGTTACTTGCAACAGAGTAATACGTGATCTCTGTATGGTTGTCTTCACGTCATGTTGTGTTGTGGCTTTGTACCTTCGAATATACTCGCTTACTGATCAAGGGTTGGACACAGGCAAGCGACCCCTAGCAGACGTGTGGGCTTTGGATACAGCAGCTAAGCCGTACGAGTGGAGGAAGCTTGATCCAGAGGGAGAGGGCCCTCCTCCATGCATGTAACCATCGACTCTCTGGAGATGTCTTTGTCGTCCTGAATGCCCCTCATCCGTGTGGAATGTTTGCAATGTAAATGTAGGAATAATTGTATCAGTAAGGCCACAGTGAGCCTAGGCTTATCTATGTTGTACATCTGTCTTTGCGCGCGAAAAATGGAGGGTTTTGATTTTCCTGGAAAGCTCGGCTTCCTGTGTATTAGTACCGTTTGTAATGGTGCTGTGATTTACACGTGGTGGGGCTGTTCGTCTTGAGCAAGAGAATGGTTAGAGGTTGTGTTGATAGTGAAGCATTTGATGGTTGCAGGTATGCGACTGCATGTGCGCGATCAGATGGTCTGCTTCTTCTTTGTGGTGGGAGGGACGCAAACAGCGTGGTATGCTGCGATGTGTTTAACGCTTGTGACATAAATTTGTTCCTGCGGCAGTTGAGGCATAGATGTAAGTGGGCTGTATTTTTTGAGTGAAGTGTGGAATTCGTGAGTGCAGCCCTTGGATACTGCTTACGGGCTTGCAAAACATCGAGACGGGCGGTGGGAGTGGGCAGTAGCTCCTGGAATAGCGCCATCAGCACGTTATCAGCATGCTGCGGTACGTGGCTCCATGATACTGGAGTGCTTGTGTTGCAGACAAGCGCATGTGATGCATATTAAGAAAGTGCATTTTGAGGATGCCTGTGAGCAGTATCGGCTAGGAAACTTGTTGGTGTGAAGTGTAGTCATCATAGCAAGGCAGAGGAATTAACCCAACAACCTCGGTTGTGTTAAGTCATGCGGCCATTCATCTTCGTTTGGTTGTAACGCTTGATTGATAGCAAGAATTTTGTTCGACAAGGGTGTACAAAGCGTTGTGACTGAGAAGTTGCAACTTGAGGGTGGATTCATTAGTCTTCTGCCTGAAATGGCTTTGGTCGAAATTGGTTTTCTTGGTATGTCGTCCATGTCTCTCACTCTAGTAGTGCATTGTTTTGACAGGTTTTTGTGAATGCTAGGCTCCATGTTTCTGGGGGCGCCTTAGGAGGAGGTCGTATGGTTGAAGATGAGTCCAGTGTTGCAGGTTGGGTGAATTTCTCTTTTTTGCCAGGCACTGAAGCGATGGCACGTTGAATCATAGTATTATGTGGAGAATGGCTCTTTTCTTTGCATTTTTCAGTGAAGTTGTAAATTGTGCAGATATGTGATGAATGGAGAGCCATTGTTGTTGCAATGTTTACACGGCTCTTTCAGTTGCGTGTAATGTGCATTGTTTAGGCTGTTTGGCAGTACAATGAGACGGACATCTTTTTTTGTTGGTGGTGTGCGCAGTATTAGATACAGCTGCCGGTGTATGGTGCGATAAGAAGGCGGTAGTGAATAGTCCACGATCTGGGAGGTTTTCTCAGGACGTGGCTGGTGGGGATGCTATCCTTGAGCTGACCAGACGATGTCGACATGCAGCAGCGTCCGTTGGTGACCATATTTATTTGTATGGTGGTCTAAGAGGAGGTGCTCTTCTTTAACGGAATTTTATTGCTCTAGGAAGTGAAACTGAATTTGATCTGCAATTTGAGATTTTTTGTTTTTTTTTTTTTTTTTTTGTGCAAGTGTTGTGACAACGCGTGTGTGATAATGTCGTAGTTTATGGAGATCCTCAATTTCCTTCGGGAAACTTCAGCTGTCGAGTAGGTGCGTAATTTGATCTAGACAGTTGTGGTATTGATTCAGCTGTTGTGGTGTTTCTGTACAGGTGTTTTGTTGGATGATTTGTTAGTAGCAGAGGATCTAGCTGCTGCAGAAACGACGTCAGCAGCATTGCATCAGGCTGCTCTGCATTCGTCAGCGCCTTCATCTCAGCCTAATAGTATTTCCAGTGCCAAAGCTGTTGGTGATGGGCGACAGAAGACGGCAGATGGGTCAGTTATGATGGGGAGCCCCGTAGCAGCGCCTGCAGCCGGAGATGCAACGATGGATATCAGTACAGAGAATGCCTTGGCTCATGGACATCGGTGAGTGTTTTGCGTTTGGACTTTGGAGAGGATGCTCAGCGTTCTGCCCTCTTTTTCCCGTTTCGCCTCGCGTGCAAACCTAGTGGTTGGATGTTCTCCTCTCTTGGTCTGATGTTTCTCGAATGTGTCCGTTTAGATCCAGCAGGGATGCCCCAGGGTGATTATGTAGGATCTTGGGGTCGATAAGTTCGCCTGAGTTTGTCAACGTTCTGAAAGGCTGGATGTATTTTTCAGGAGCGAGAGAAAAGGAGTAGAGTCACTGGTAGAGGCATCGGCAGCAGAAGCAGAGGCTATCAGCAATGCGCTGAAGGCGGCAGAAGCGAAAGCTGCAGCGTGTCGAGATACGAATGAGGACGTTGAGGATGGAGCCCCGGATAGGGATCGTGGCGCGGAAGCCACTCCAAGTGGCGAATCACCCATGACACCTGCAGCAGGTTCAATGGGATTGAACAAGTTGGCTCATGCGGATGGAGCCCTTACTACACCACCTACAGGCGTCAGGCTTCATCACAGAGCAGTAAGGACCTGAACATTGTGGTTGCTGTGCATAGTGAGGCAGAGCAGTTGAATTGGAAGTAGGACTTTTTTGAATGAACTTGGCATTGAGAAAGTGTTGCTTGCAAAGACGTTTTTTTGGGAGTGCATGGGTGTATGTAGGCTGTAAGTTGAAGGAGAATTGAATTGAATGCGGAGGTGGAGGCAAAACCGAGCTCGCAACGGTGATGTTTGATATGCCGCATGGCAATATGCAATAATTATGGTGAGTGATATGGTTGTCCATCGGGTTGATGTGATGGGCGTGCGGCTGCAGGTAGTGGTGGCAGCTGAATCTGGAGGTGCGTTGGGAGGGCTGGTCAGGCAGCTATCTATCGACCAATTTGAGAACGAAGGTCGGCGAGTTAGTTATGGAACTACCCCAAATAGTGCGATGTTAGCAAGGCGGCTTCTCGACCGTCAAATGTCTATGGCTAGTGTTCAGAAGAAGGTGAGTTGTTTGCGATTCCATCTTTGTAGTATTGTGGGGGAGGAAAAAAAAAATGCGGAGCAGAGTGATCTTGAACGGGGTCCAGTTCATGTATGTGGAGTCATTCATGGCGCAGTTGTATTCGTTGTTGTCAGGTGTTGGCGTACTTGCTGAAGCCTCGAGGTTGGAAGCCGCCTGTAAAGAGGCAATTTTTCATGGACTGCAACGAGATTGCTGAGCTTTGTGATGCGGCGGAACGATTGTTTAGTCAAGAATCAAGTGTGTTGCAAATAAGAGCTCCTGTGAAGATATTTGGAGATCTTCATGGACAATTTGGTGATTTGATGCGTCTGTTCGATGAATATGGATCTCCTTCTACAGCAGGAGACATTACGTGAGTATTTGGGTGTAACTGGGTTTCTATCCAAAGTGTTTCTGTTAGCAGTTGGGTTTTGATAGGCGTGTTGGCTCCTGGGTGATTGTGGATGGGGATGTGTGTTTCTTCAATTTAGTGATGGGGAGGCATGGTTGGAATCACTGACCTTTTGGGCACATGCAGTTGCTTATTGGAAGAGGAAGCAATGTTTCGATATCTGTCGATGTGGATCTAATTTGATTCGGAGGGAGCTTCGGTCGTGGGTTGTAAATGCAAGTTGCGTGTAGTTAGGTGATGGCTAACTACGTGGTGTGTTAAACTTGCAGATATATTGATTATCTTTTCTTGGGAGATTATGTTGATCGGGGGCAGCATAGCTTAGAAACTATCACTCTTTTACTTGCTCTGAAGGTACGATTCTATCTGCTATTCATTTATACCTATCCCCGCCCCCCCCCCCCCCCCCGTTAGTGCACACCAATAGGTCTAAAGCCTATTCCTGGGTTCAGCTACTAAGGTGGCTAGTAGCTCCCAGGCTTGGGGGTTTTACATATTTCTCGCATCGTTCTGGTAGTATCGCACTTGAGGAATTAAGAAAGTGCATGGTGGGACCTATCAGTAGACGGTATCTCGACTTGTAATGCACCGCGGGCCCCTATCCATGTTAAACCTGGCAGAGTTGACCTCTGGAGTGTTGAACACCAGGGGTGCATGGGGCTAGGTTTCACCAATTTGGAGTTCAAGAATGAATTGGTAGATCCTTGATTAGAGCAATACGGTCGTTTTAAGCTATTTTCAGCATTATGAGGATGCGTAGAAAGTTCGTCGGTCGCCCCCTGGCCGAAGGAAAGGAGGGAAAAAGAAAAGCCCAAATAGTCTTGGTGAGGGGCTGGACATTAGGACCCTCTGATAAAGAGGGTAATGGGGTGTTGGTTCCTCAGATTTCTGACCTGTATTTAAGTCGTTGACACAGGTAAGGTGGCTTGTGTTGTTTGGCAGATTGAGTATCCAAATAATGTACATCTTATTCGTGGAAATCATGAAGCTGCTGATATAAATGCTCTGTTTGGGTTTCGCATCGAATGCATCGAGCGTATGGTACGTCGGCATTCGAACCATTTTAGGGGGTTGTGTAATTTGCAGCATGCAGCCATGTTTACGCTGAGGAGTTTGCTCTGTGGGTTGCTGTAGCTCTGCAGTACCTCGTTGTGCACATTTGGACATTTTGTGCGGTGCACTTGCACATCGAAGTTTTAATATGAGAAATGGGTTGTCAAATTTTGAGTATAAACCATGAGTGGGTGAAGTTAGACGAGCCTTCCATTAGGATTGTGTAGAGCGCTTTTCACATTCTTGCTGTTCGTGTGCGTTTGAGATACTAGACGACATTATGTCGATTACATTGCTGCTACTTGCATCATGTAAAGAGTAATCACGTTTCATGCAGGATGGTTGGACGGTCTGTCGGTAGGATTTGGTGTAGTTGGTGTAGTACTCATTTGATACTGGCATGGTGATGCTTAGGGTGAGCGTGATGGAATATGGGCTTGGCAACGCATCAACCAACTGTTCAACTGGCTGCCGCTTGCTGCCCTTATAGAGAAGAAGATTATCTGCATGCATGGAGGAATCGGGAGATCGATCAATCACCTACATCAAATTGAATCCCTGCAACGGCCCATCACTATGGAAGCGGGCTCTGTTGTGCTTATGGACCTTCTTTGGTACGGTGTCATATCTCTTCAGTACGGATACTAATTCTTGTGCGAAGAGTCTAATTCTGTCGCGATGTGCCGATATGATCGTCCGCGAATCGCTCAAGTAGCATGCAACGAAGGTGCAGCATACAATCATGTGGCAAGTGCCGATCTGAGCAACAATGGTGGTTTTTGCAGGTCTGATCCAACAGAGAATGATAGTGTGGAGGGCCTGCGACCAAACGCACGAGGCCCAGGGCTAGTGACCTTTGGGGTGAGTTGTAGCTCCACTGATTCTCGGTGTTGATTCGCGTGAAGCGGTTGTGACTCGCGCTTCGTCTGACTGTCGATGATTGAAGTACGTAGGGAATTCTGGAATTCCATTTGCTCATATTCCTGATGTGGTCTGTTGCAGCCGGACCGTGTCATGGAGTTTTGTAAAAATAATGACCTTCAACTTATTGTGCGGGCACATGAGTGCGTGATGGACGGGTTTGAGCGTTTTGCTCAAGGGCACCTAATTACTCTGTTTTCTGCTACGAATTACTGCGGTAAGGATGGAGGTTTGCCATATTGGATACACGCATAGGCTTTGAGGGTGTTCTTAGTTTTGTATCGCTCCAGTTGGTTTAAACTTAGGTCTGAGCCTATGAAAGTATGGACATGACTAGCAGTAGGTGCATGAAAGTGCAGTGTAGCGTGAGACGGTGCTGCTGTTAAGAAGCAGAAGTTTGGTATGTGTTAAAACTATTTGAATGAGACTTCTGGCTGTGGCGAGTTTGTGCGACTTGATATCCTACCAGTTTTACTGAGCGATTTCAATACTGTTTGTGGTTGATACTAGGCACTGCCAACAATGCGGGTGCAATTTTGGTTTTGGGAAGGGACTTGGTGGTGGTGCCGAAGCTAATCCATCCCATCCCTCCTGCCATCACGTCCCCTGAATCGTCACCAGAGCGGCATCTTGAAGACACGTGGATGCAGGTATTTGCGTGTTGTGCAATCTATCCTGCTTTGTTCGTTTAGTTATTTTTGTTATGTTATGTTTTGTTTTTTGTTTTTCTTTTTGGAGTGATGACTTCTTGCTGTTTCTAGCTGTGTGTTTTTGAAGTCCATGTTCCAAGTGCAGTGGGCATGCCAAGCCCCAAGTCTTACGGAAGGTGGGACATAAGATAAAGTGTGTGTTTGGTCGATGGTAGCCTTTGATGTTTCCAGCAACGGTTGTATGGCCTGACAATATGGTTCGACCTGATATTGGCAGGAATTGAATGTGCAAAGGCCGCCTACTCCCACTCGAGGGCGACCGCAAGCGGGAAATGATCGGGGTTCTTTAGCCTGGATTTGATGGTTAGAGTAGATTTGGCTATATGTAGGGCAAGTCACCTTATGGTGGAGATTAGTTTGAGGATTGTAGGTTTTGTAAAGTATGCCAATGTGCACTGCTTTAGGAATAACAAGTCACTTCCGGTTCCTATTCCTGGGCTTGCATGGTCACTTCTGTTGCATTTATTTTTGTTGTACAAAATTTGGGTTTGTGAGGACTCTCAATTTTTGGGCAAGAGTCCAATATCTAATCGTATTTAGGAGGAAAAAAGGACATTTAAAAACATATAGAAACTATATCACAATTTAATGACATATAACTTTGATTGGCACAGTTCTTATAGATGGAAGTATTGACATGAAAATAGATTATCAAACATATGTTGAACGTTTCACAATATTACATTAGCAAGGTAGAGGCAATAGAAAAAATATCATGAAGAATTAGAGATTCTAAGAAGAAATAATGTCTAATAAAACTCCAATGAAATATTTTTGATTAATAATTTGATAACAACTAAGTCTATAATCATTGAGATGTCAAATCAAAAGTTGCCCTTGCAAATTTGGATATATCTTAATGCATCAAATATTTTTACTATCATTTGGTGGTGGTTGTATTTACAATTCTTATTTGATAAGAAGAGATTTTTATTTCATGTTCATGGCATTCATGTATTGTATAGTATCTAGTGATGTTATGGCATCATAATTAGTGTGGAGTTTAAGTAAATATTTTTCATTGCGGCTATACAAGTTAGAAAAGTGTTAAAAGTTGTTCCTTGTCTAGAACCAAAAGACATAAGCCAGGAACCCATTTCTCAGAAGTCCAACAACTCAACACACTAAACAATATGGGGTATTTCAGAGCTGCTATAAATATTGGCTTATTGTGAAATGTCCATTATTAAGAAGAGAATTGAGGCTTTGTCCATTACTTAATTGGAATCACATGGTTTTTGGCCGAACAATATCCTAGCTAGTGGTGCAGCTGCCTAGGATCCACTAAGTATTGTACTAATTTTCCACAACCATGTTGTGCTTTCTCCAATCCTTAAATACCCTTCTACCTTACTACGTCCTTGTTAATTTTGGTGACTTCATAATAGCACATGATCTCCTTGCTTTTTGTGCCTCTAACATCTTGCCGTCATAATACTTTGGCAAGTATTATCTATGGACAAGTACAGGCTTCTCAAACGAGTAACACCATCGCATGCGGGTGTAATCACCTTGGGCAGATAACAACTGTGCATTAAAATTTGTAATGATCAAGGAAACAAATAACTAGTACAAGGTTTCCAAGTCTGAACAATTTTGGCCCATGACAACCCTATCTAGAATCATTGTACTCCATCGCAATACTAATGTTACAATTCAATATCCAAAACATTAAATTCAACACTTCATATCTTAAATTATTTTACAGCTTCTAACACTTTTCTAACTTGTATAGCCGCAATGAAAAATATTTACTTAAACTCCACACTAATTATGATGCCATAACATCACTAGATACTATACAATACATGAATGCCATGAACATGAAATAAAAATCTCTTCTTATCAAATAAGAATAGTAAATACAACCACCACCAAATGATAGTAAAAATATTTGATGCATTAAGATATATCCAAATTTGCAAGGGCAACTTTTGATTTGACATCTCAATGATTATAGACTTAGTTGTTATCAAATTATTAATCAAAAATATTTCATTGGAGTTTTATTAGACATTATTTCTTCTTAGAATCTCTAATTCTTCATGATATTTTTTCTATTGCCTCTACCTTGCTAATGTAATATTGTGAAACGTTCAACATATGTTTGATAATCTATTTTCATGTCAATACTTCCATCTATAAGAACTGTGCCAATCAAAGTTATATGTCATTAAATTGTGATATAGTTTCTATATGTTTTTAAATGTCCTTTTTTCCTCCTAAATACGATTAGATATTGGACTCTTGCCCAAAAATTGAGAGTCCTCACAAACCCAAATTTTGTACAACAAAAATAAATGCAACAGAAGTGACCATGCAAGCCCAGGAATAGGAACCGGAAGTGACTTGTTATTCCTAAAGCAGTGCACATTGGCATACTTTACAAAACCTACAATCCTCAAACTAATCTCCACCATAAGGTGACTTGCCCTACATATAGCCAAATCTACTCTAACCATCAAATCCAGGCTAAAGAACCCCGATCATTTCCCGCTTGCGGTCGCCCTCGAGTGGGAGTAGGCGGCCTTTGCACATTCAATTCCTGCCAATATCAGGTCGAACCATATTGTCAGGCCATACAACCGTTGCTGGAAACATCAAAGGCTACCATCGACCAAACACACACTTTATCTTATGTCCCACCTTCCGTAAGACTTGGGGCTTGGCATGCCCACTGCACTTGGAACATGGACTTCAAAAACACACAGCTAGAAACAGCAAGAAGTCATCACTCCAAAAAGAAAAACAAAAAACAAAACATAACATAACAAAAATAACTAAACGAACAAAGCAGGATAGATTGCACAACACGCAAATACCTGCATCCACGTGTCTTCAAGATGCCGCTCTGGTGACGATTCAGGGGACGTGATGGCAGGAGGGATGGGATGGATTAGCTTCGGCACCACCACCAAGTCCCTTCCCAAAACCAAAATTGCACCCGCATTGTTGGCAGTGCCTAGTATCAACCACAAACAGTATTGAAATCGCTCAGTAAAACTGGTAGGATATCAAGTCGCACAAACTCGCCACAGCCAGAAGTCTCATTCAAATAGTTTTAACACATACCAAACTTCTGCTTCTTAACAGCAGCACCGTCTCACGCTACACTGCACTTTCATGCACCTACTGCTAGTCATGTCCATACTTTCATAGGCTCAGACCTAAGTTTAAACCAACTGGAGCGATACAAAACTAAGAACACCCTCAAAGCCTATGCGTGTATCCAATATGGCAAACCTCCATCCTTACCGCAGTAATTCGTAGCAGAAAACAGAGTAATTAGGTGCCCTTGAGCAAAACGCTCAAACCCGTCCATCACGCACTCATGTGCCCGCACAATAAGTTGAAGGTCATTATTTTTACAAAACTCCATGACACGGTCCGGCTGCAACAGACCACATCAGGAATATGAGCAAATGGAATTCCAGAATTCCCTACGTACTTCAATCATCGACAGTCAGACGAAGCGCGAGTCACAACCGCTTCACGCGAATCAACACCGAGAATCAGTGGAGCTACAACTCACCCCAAAGGTCACTAGCCCTGGGCCTCGTGCGTTTGGTCGCAGGCCCTCCACACTATCATTCTCTGTTGGATCAGACCTGCAAAAACCACCATTGTTGCTCAGATCGGCACTTGCCACATGATTGTATGCTGCACCTTCGTTGCATGCTACTTGAGCGATTCGCGGACGATCATATCGGCACATCGCGACAGAATTAGACTCTTCGCACAAGAATTAGTATCCGTACTGAAGAGATATGACACCGTACCAAAGAAGGTCCATAAGCACAACAGAGCCCGCTTCCATAGTGATGGGCCGTTGCAGGGATTCAATTTGATGTAGGTGATTGATCGATCTCCCGATTCCTCCATGCATGCAGATAATCTTCTTCTCTATAAGGGCAGCAAGCGGCAGCCAGTTGAACAGTTGGTTGATGCGTTGCCAAGCCCATATTCCATCACGCTCACCCTAAGCATCACCATGCCAGTATCAAATGAGT
The DNA here is from genome assembly GCF_059467195.1 of Physcomitrium patens. NCBI lineage: Eukaryota > Viridiplantae > Streptophyta > Bryopsida > Funariales > Funariaceae > Physcomitrium > Physcomitrium patens. Next base: position 15,343,641 of record NC_143410.1, read on the forward strand.
ACTACACCAACTACACCAAATCCTACCGACAGACCGTCCAACCATCCTGCATGAAACGTGATTACTCTTTACATGATGCAAGTAGCAGCAATGTAATCGACATAATGTCGTCTAGTATCTCAAACGCACACGAACAGCAAGAATGTGAAAAGCGCTCTACACAATCCTAATGGAAGGCTCGTCTAACTTCACCCACTCATGGTTTATACTCAAAATTTGACAACCCATTTCTCATATTAAAACTTCGATGTGCAAGTGCACCGCACAAAATGTCCAAATGTGCACAACGAGGTACTGCAGAGCTACAGCAACCCACAGAGCAAACTCCTCAGCGTAAACATGGCTGCATGCTGCAAATTACACAACCCCCTAAAATGGTTCGAATGCCGACGTACCATACGCTCGATGCATTCGATGCGAAACCCAAACAGAGCATTTATATCAGCAGCTTCATGATTTCCACGAATAAGATGTACATTATTTGGATACTCAATCTGCCAAACAACACAAGCCACCTTACCTGTGTCAACGACTTAAATACAGGTCAGAAATCTGAGGAACCAACACCCCATTACCCTCTTTATCAGAGGGTCCTAATGTCCAGCCCCTCACCAAGACTATTTGGGCTTTTCTTTTTCCCTCCTTTCCTTCGGCCAGGGGGCGACCGACGAACTTTCTACGCATCCTCATAATGCTGAAAATAGCTTAAAACGACCGTATTGCTCTAATCAAGGATCTACCAATTCATTCTTGAACTCCAAATTGGTGAAACCTAGCCCCATGCACCCCTGGTGTTCAACACTCCAGAGGTCAACTCTGCCAGGTTTAACATGGATAGGGGCCCGCGGTGCATTACAAGTCGAGATACCGTCTACTGATAGGTCCCACCATGCACTTTCTTAATTCCTCAAGTGCGATACTACCAGAACGATGCGAGAAATATGTAAAACCCCCAAGCCTGGGAGCTACTAGCCACCTTAGTAGCTGAACCCAGGAATAGGCTTTAGACCTATTGGTGTGCACTAACGGGGGGGGGGGGGGGGGGGGCGGGGATAGGTATAAATGAATAGCAGATAGAATCGTACCTTCAGAGCAAGTAAAAGAGTGATAGTTTCTAAGCTATGCTGCCCCCGATCAACATAATCTCCCAAGAAAAGATAATCAATATATCTGCAAGTTTAACACACCACGTAGTTAGCCATCACCTAACTACACGCAACTTGCATTTACAACCCACGACCGAAGCTCCCTCCGAATCAAATTAGATCCACATCGACAGATATCGAAACATTGCTTCCTCTTCCAATAAGCAACTGCATGTGCCCAAAAGGTCAGTGATTCCAACCATGCCTCCCCATCACTAAATTGAAGAAACACACATCCCCATCCACAATCACCCAGGAGCCAACACGCCTATCAAAACCCAACTGCTAACAGAAACACTTTGGATAGAAACCCAGTTACACCCAAATACTCACGTAATGTCTCCTGCTGTAGAAGGAGATCCATATTCATCGAACAGACGCATCAAATCACCAAATTGTCCATGAAGATCTCCAAATATCTTCACAGGAGCTCTTATTTGCAACACACTTGATTCTTGACTAAACAATCGTTCCGCCGCATCACAAAGCTCAGCAATCTCGTTGCAGTCCATGAAAAATTGCCTCTTTACAGGCGGCTTCCAACCTCGAGGCTTCAGCAAGTACGCCAACACCTGACAACAACGAATACAACTGCGCCATGAATGACTCCACATACATGAACTGGACCCCGTTCAAGATCACTCTGCTCCGCATTTTTTTTTTCCTCCCCCACAATACTACAAAGATGGAATCGCAAACAACTCACCTTCTTCTGAACACTAGCCATAGACATTTGACGGTCGAGAAGCCGCCTTGCTAACATCGCACTATTTGGGGTAGTTCCATAACTAACTCGCCGACCTTCGTTCTCAAATTGGTCGATAGATAGCTGCCTGACCAGCCCTCCCAACGCACCTCCAGATTCAGCTGCCACCACTACCTGCAGCCGCACGCCCATCACATCAACCCGATGGACAACCATATCACTCACCATAATTATTGCATATTGCCATGCGGCATATCAAACATCACCGTTGCGAGCTCGGTTTTGCCTCCACCTCCGCATTCAATTCAATTCTCCTTCAACTTACAGCCTACATACACCCATGCACTCCCAAAAAAACGTCTTTGCAAGCAACACTTTCTCAATGCCAAGTTCATTCAAAAAAGTCCTACTTCCAATTCAACTGCTCTGCCTCACTATGCACAGCAACCACAATGTTCAGGTCCTTACTGCTCTGTGATGAAGCCTGACGCCTGTAGGTGGTGTAGTAAGGGCTCCATCCGCATGAGCCAACTTGTTCAATCCCATTGAACCTGCTGCAGGTGTCATGGGTGATTCGCCACTTGGAGTGGCTTCCGCGCCACGATCCCTATCCGGGGCTCCATCCTCAACGTCCTCATTCGTATCTCGACACGCTGCAGCTTTCGCTTCTGCCGCCTTCAGCGCATTGCTGATAGCCTCTGCTTCTGCTGCCGATGCCTCTACCAGTGACTCTACTCCTTTTCTCTCGCTCCTGAAAAATACATCCAGCCTTTCAGAACGTTGACAAACTCAGGCGAACTTATCGACCCCAAGATCCTACATAATCACCCTGGGGCATCCCTGCTGGATCTAAACGGACACATTCGAGAAACATCAGACCAAGAGAGGAGAACATCCAACCACTAGGTTTGCACGCGAGGCGAAACGGGAAAAAGAGGGCAGAACGCTGAGCATCCTCTCCAAAGTCCAAACGCAAAACACTCACCGATGTCCATGAGCCAAGGCATTCTCTGTACTGATATCCATCGTTGCATCTCCGGCTGCAGGCGCTGCTACGGGGCTCCCCATCATAACTGACCCATCTGCCGTCTTCTGTCGCCCATCACCAACAGCTTTGGCACTGGAAATACTATTAGGCTGAGATGAAGGCGCTGACGAATGCAGAGCAGCCTGATGCAATGCTGCTGACGTCGTTTCTGCAGCAGCTAGATCCTCTGCTACTAACAAATCATCCAACAAAACACCTGTACAGAAACACCACAACAGCTGAATCAATACCACAACTGTCTAGATCAAATTACGCACCTACTCGACAGCTGAAGTTTCCCGAAGGAAATTGAGGATCTCCATAAACTACGACATTATCACACACGCGTTGTCACAACACTTGCACAAAAAAAAAAAAAAAAAACAAAAAATCTCAAATTGCAGATCAAATTCAGTTTCACTTCCTAGAGCAATAAAATTCCGTTAAAGAAGAGCACCTCCTCTTAGACCACCATACAAATAAATATGGTCACCAACGGACGCTGCTGCATGTCGACATCGTCTGGTCAGCTCAAGGATAGCATCCCCACCAGCCACGTCCTGAGAAAACCTCCCAGATCGTGGACTATTCACTACCGCCTTCTTATCGCACCATACACCGGCAGCTGTATCTAATACTGCGCACACCACCAACAAAAAAAGATGTCCGTCTCATTGTACTGCCAAACAGCCTAAACAATGCACATTACACGCAACTGAAAGAGCCGTGTAAACATTGCAACAACAATGGCTCTCCATTCATCACATATCTGCACAATTTACAACTTCACTGAAAAATGCAAAGAAAAGAGCCATTCTCCACATAATACTATGATTCAACGTGCCATCGCTTCAGTGCCTGGCAAAAAAGAGAAATTCACCCAACCTGCAACACTGGACTCATCTTCAACCATACGACCTCCTCCTAAGGCGCCCCCAGAAACATGGAGCCTAGCATTCACAAAAACCTGTCAAAACAATGCACTACTAGAGTGAGAGACATGGACGACATACCAAGAAAACCAATTTCGACCAAAGCCATTTCAGGCAGAAGACTAATGAATCCACCCTCAAGTTGCAACTTCTCAGTCACAACGCTTTGTACACCCTTGTCGAACAAAATTCTTGCTATCAATCAAGCGTTACAACCAAACGAAGATGAATGGCCGCATGACTTAACACAACCGAGGTTGTTGGGTTAATTCCTCTGCCTTGCTATGATGACTACACTTCACACCAACAAGTTTCCTAGCCGATACTGCTCACAGGCATCCTCAAAATGCACTTTCTTAATATGCATCACATGCGCTTGTCTGCAACACAAGCACTCCAGTATCATGGAGCCACGTACCGCAGCATGCTGATAACGTGCTGATGGCGCTATTCCAGGAGCTACTGCCCACTCCCACCGCCCGTCTCGATGTTTTGCAAGCCCGTAAGCAGTATCCAAGGGCTGCACTCACGAATTCCACACTTCACTCAAAAAATACAGCCCACTTACATCTATGCCTCAACTGCCGCAGGAACAAATTTATGTCACAAGCGTTAAACACATCGCAGCATACCACGCTGTTTGCGTCCCTCCCACCACAAAGAAGAAGCAGACCATCTGATCGCGCACATGCAGTCGCATACCTGCAACCATCAAATGCTTCACTATCAACACAACCTCTAACCATTCTCTTGCTCAAGACGAACAGCCCCACCACGTGTAAATCACAGCACCATTACAAACGGTACTAATACACAGGAAGCCGAGCTTTCCAGGAAAATCAAAACCCTCCATTTTTCGCGCGCAAAGACAGATGTACAACATAGATAAGCCTAGGCTCACTGTGGCCTTACTGATACAATTATTCCTACATTTACATTGCAAACATTCCACACGGATGAGGGGCATTCAGGACGACAAAGACATCTCCAGAGAGTCGATGGTTACATGCATGGAGGAGGGCCCTCTCCCTCTGGATCAAGCTTCCTCCACTCGTACGGCTTAGCTGCTGTATCCAAAGCCCACACGTCTGCTAGGGGTCGCTTGCCTGTGTCCAACCCTTGATCAGTAAGCGAGTATATTCGAAGGTACAAAGCCACAACACAACATGACGTGAAGACAACCATACAGAGATCACGTATTACTCTGTTGCAAGTAACACAAGGAAAACCACGGCACTTCGCACCGCGAGAAAACTAATACTTGGTTACACGATAATTGACACAAAATTTCCCACAAACGTCACAACTGTCCCTCCTGTCCAAGCACCAGCTCACCGTCGTTCCCACTAATAGATAAAAGAAACCGCTGCCCCACCAACGACATCACATGCCCATACCGAGGCCCTGGCCCCGCTCCTTGGACCACCACCCTGTGCCACCGGGGCTTCGCCTGAGTTAGATCCAGTACGTGAAGGTCGTCTGTTGACAATCCTGCCGGTCCGATTCCTCCCTGCTCACAAGAGCATAGATACATCCAACCACAACCTTTCACTCAGCAAAAGTATCATCAACCATGGTCTTCCAAAACGTGGAACACTTTGCGATAGAAGCATCGCGTGCCAATATTGAAACTGAAATTTCTGATAAATTACGCCTCATTATAATGTTTCCTTTCAAAAACTAGACATGAAACTTTTGAAACCAAACCGACGTGCTCCGCAGACACCAGAAGTACATCACGAGAAGGATCATCAGGACTAAATAAGCGAAATGCAGAAGCCATTGGCAACTCTATCATTACCACTGGAAAGCCATAAAACGCGGTCGCATACCTGGATAACAACCATGGTTCCCACCGCTGTGGCTGCATGCGCTGCTCGCGGAGAAGGTGGGTCCCCAACAGGAATGAGTCTGCACGACACAGCACAGCCCTACTTTCATTACAAAGTAAAAGGAAGCAGGATATCACTACACATCTACAAACAATGACCCAAAATACAACACGCGTGCCCACCACCTGCCAATACTATTGTTACTTCTCTCTCCATGGCCCTTGGGGATCTCGATAGCCCGACAATCGAGACAAAACTAGCGCCGTAAGAGAAAAAAACAAGAGCTCTGACAGCAACACATGTAAAACTGAGCAACATAATCTTCCTCTCACAAACTTGGGTCACTCACCTTGACCATTTTCTGCTAGTCACGTCATAACAGTGCACGTCTGCGGTTGCACCCGCCAACCCTGTCACAAAATTAACCACACATCTCAGAAAACTCCTCTCACCGCTCATCCAACATCACGCTCGGACCAGTTGAGATCAAGACGACACATGAATCTGACGAGGAGCCTAACTTCCATTCCACCACCGACACTTCAAATGGGCTTTTCATTGCATGCATTCCACCATCGATAACTGTACCAGCCCATCCTAGCAGGAACGCACGATCACCTCCACAACCTTTGAGGTTGCAGGTCTCACTATCACTCTCATCATACTGCATCCATGTATATCCTGTAAACACTGCTGTCAATCTCTAGCAGAGGCGTAAAACCCCCCTCCTGCAGCGACCTCCAGTAACACCTCTCGTCACGAACCCTAGCAGAAGTCCAACGCATTTGAATCTCTGAGATCCATCACCCACAGCCAAGGAGCCCACATAGCTCACAGTTGCCCATCCTCCGATCTATCTATCCAGGATTGCGAACGACATCTCCCAACAGTCTTGCTAACTCCAGAGGACACTGACCTTCGGAACTAAACTACCATCTGCAGGGATTTGCAAAGATGCTCACGGTACAGGATATGCCGGACTTATGCGGTTCTGGTAATTCAGTATTACCATCAGCACCTGAATCTTCTCCGTACCCACCGTTTCTTAGGGTATGAGGTTTAAGCCCTAGCGCTGACAAGCTTCTATGAGTGATTGCTATGGGATACGAATTCAAATACAGAACTAAAACTTCACCGCGGAATAGAGCTGCGAGGGTCGAACGGATCATAGGGCGTGAATCAACACCAAGTGCTTCTTGAAACGCTCAATCTCCTATCCCGCTCAAAACTCCGCTTCAACCTCTACAAGTCCAACACATTCCAAGTCCCTTGACTAAAATAGTGCCAAAACCTAAACAGATCTGCACACGCAGCACCATCGTAGCCTATTCAAAACGATCGACCATTGAAATTAACCGCCAAAGCCCTCCATTACAGCAGTAATCCAGCCTTCCAATCGTCACGCCTTCAAAATCCTCAAAGTCCACTCATGAAGGGAAACCGGGTTGGCGAATCCGTCCAATGAGCTACAGGTTCTTCTCATACCGGCTCCGCCATTGTACTCAAAACAGTAATCATAAAACACGGCCCCTCCTCTAGAACTTTAGGCTTCCTCGAAACGCTCACCTTCGTATTCACCCCTAAAATATCACACTCTTAGCCCTAGAAAAATCTTCGCAACCAGCCAGCTGCCGCTCAACACGAGCTGTGAGCTGCTCTTGTTCCTCAGACACTCAACATCCGGGATTCTCAGCGCTCCCTTCCGCGATGCAAATCTGTGCGCCTACGCTTTTCGGCTAAGGGGAGAGAAATTTCAATGCCCAACGCTAATTCGACAACTCGATACAACAACCGAACCCCGTCCATGAGGCTCTAAAACAATCGAAAATGAGAGAGGGAGGCAAAACAGAGCTCGAAATCTTACGAATGCCGGCACCAGCAGCAGCAGTCTGAGGTCCGCCCGCGGCGGACGAATTCCCCTCCAACGCAGTCGCGCCCCCGAACAAAATCAATCTCGGACCGACGTATCCCGGCGTCCCTTCCTCCCCAACCGCTGCCACGGCCGTCAACGTGTGCCCGCAACGCGGCCCCGGTCCATCCTCCTTCTTCTCGATCACGGCGCTCACCATTCGGAACGCTGGCGCGGGTCGCGGCAACGTGGCCATCGCCACCTGCTGCCGCCCCGCCACTGCTTGCGCAGCAGATGGGGAAGACGATGGCATCTCCTCTATGTTCTCTCCTCCTACCGCCTCCCCGTTGGCGCTCCCGTTGGCGCTGCTGCTGCTGCTCTTCCCGTTGGCCTCGCTCTTGGACACCGCCGCATCTCGTCCCATTCCCGCCCCGGCTTCCATATCCCTATCTAAACCTCCGAGCCTCAATTCCTGCGACGACCATTCCGCCGCTCCGCTTCCATCGACTCAACCGCGATCCTCCGTCGAGACTCCGGCGCGGGCGCCTTTCGCCACACTCCACCGCGCGACGCAAAGCGGCGAGGATCGGAAGCAGAGTGAGGTGGACAAGGAAGGAAGGGGGAAAGCGGAGCGGCAGCGATCGAGGCGAGCCTCGTCGTGTGGTGTGGTGTGTTGGTACTGTGGTGTCGCTGGTATGCCTCCCTCCCTCGCAAGGCCTCGCTCGCAAACGGGGGCTTCGCTCCCATTCTCTTCCCTTCCCCGACTCCCCCTCTGCTCGACGCCTTTGCTCCACTGGACCACCCCCCTGGCCCCCTGCCCCCTTTCGCATCGCGGGCCCGGATCTTCTGCCCCCCGGCCCTGGCGCCGGCCCCGGCTTTTGAGTCATTTAGGGGAGGTTGTTTTCATGTGCCCTGATTAGTTTTGGTTAATTGATTTCATGCGTTGTTGAAATATTGTAGTTTTTTGTTGTGTGTTTTTTGTGCGTCACGTTGTATTGGTCTGGTTTTTTGCCGTTCTGAAATCCTGCCTGTGCTTTCCTCTTTGGAATATGATATATATCGTGCTTATCATTCTTCTGTTTTAAGTTTGTTTTTGTATCAGTTTTTTTTCTTTTTTTTAAAAGTTGGGTTTCGTTTTTTATGCTGTTCATATTTCTGTCGGGATAATTTTCTCTTAGGAGATACTTGTTGTAGAGCTAGTTTTTCTGTCGGTTGTAACATTGTTGCTCTGCTACAATGTCTTGTTTGAAAAACTGTTGGTGCGATTAGTTGGTTACCATATTTTCGATGTAGTTTAGGAGGTTTGACAGGGATTTTTTTGCATTATTGATTGGGTTTCGTGGTTTACTTATATTTTGGTTGTTTTGGAAGCGTTATTTAGGGGATTTGTGATGTAATTTAAGATATGTTTACGTGATTTCATTTGTGTATATGCTGGGAAATTGTACATTTTTTATTTCGTGTTTATTTTTGTTGCATCATTGTGTAAACATATCTTACGTGTTGAATGGTATTGTTTGGTTTGTTTCTGCTTGTGGAGCAGTTTGTGTGTTCTACGTTTTCTAGCTTGGGATGGGTGCAATGGTACTTAAGGTTCGGCAGTCTAGGGTGTTGGATTGGAGAGTTAAGTTTTTGTAAAACTTACTGAGAAGTGTGCTTTCAATTGAACATTGAAGAGTAATAGAGGATCGTCGACGTACCTGTTGTCGTTCTGCTTACGTTTCATTGTGCTTTCGTGTGCGTGATTGCTGCATGCAACGAAGGCTTTAATTGTGATTGATTGGGAGGTCTACAGTATTAACGGTGATTGACCCCAGCATGATACGTGGTGTAAACGTTAAATACTTTTTGCAACTGATTGTTTTTAGATCAGCTGCGATGGACTAGCTGTATAGAGTATGAGAGATTTGGTTAGACTTCAACGAATATCTTTAAATACATACAGCGTATGAATATCCAAGGCGTCAAATCAACATTGAGGCGACAATGATGTGCTCTAAGTATGACGGTTTCCAGCGACTACTTATGGAATCATGTTGATTGCAATTAGTGTTTGAAGAAAATTGTGATCTCTGAAGTTATCATTATCCAAAGCTTGATGAAAAAAATCCTTGACATCCAGTCATCTTCTGAAGAAGCTCCAACTATAAGTACATAGTTTTACTACGAAAATCAGTTCCATTTATCGGCTCAGTAAATGATATAAAGACCAACGGTCCCGCTCAAGTCCAATCCTGTTCGCCATAATTACTCTTCAAATAATCTGGCTCTTGAACTAGATGTGCAGCATCCATGACTTCTAAGTACGACCCTGCACTGTAGGGTATTTCCACGCCTAATCCAAACTAGCTCTCCCTTTTCCCTTGGGCATTTTGTGAGCACCAGCTGCACAGAGGAAGATATGCGTCGACCCAGGTTTATGTAATATCTTAAAATCACAAGGTTAGAGTAAGGATGATACGTATCAACCAATATGCAAAGCCTGCTGCAACCACTGAAGCGAAGCAATAACCATAGCGAAAGTGAGTTAAACTTAAATTAGGGCGTTCTAGCTTTAATCCATTCCGTTATTACATCCGTAAAAGGACTCTACACATGAACGGGCTCTTACACGACTGACCCAATCAAGAGAATATATCCGTGGGTTAGGTTTGCCAAGGCATGAACGAGATCGAATGAATTACAAAATGAGGGGGAAAGAGATTACTTACAGTCTTCTACATCTTTGAGCTTGTAGTAGTGAGGCGCAATCTCCACTAACCAATCTGGCTTGATTTCAATTACCTTCCATAAAAGCCACGTATCCATGTTACTGTCTAATTTGTAATATTCAATGTTTTCAAGGAAAGAAAAGCAGTAACTCCTTAGGGTACATACAGACGCCAGAGCTAATATCTCGATGGGTGAAAATGCACGAAAGGAAAATATCAGATTGAAAAAAGGGAAACCTGTCGCATATACTCCTTCGTTGTCATAACAAGCTCATGGTACACAACCCACCTTGGTAAAACCTAGTTCAAGCGAGGCTGTGTCAGTTTTGCATGATCCTGGTGTTCAATCCGTAATTGTATATGAAAAGAACCTAAAAACAAGGACAGTTCCAGGAAGTGCTACAAATGAATATTATAAAACTTTAAGATGTATCGTACCTGAGAAAGACCAGAACTTGGGTGTATGCTCACTGTTTGGGGGTTCTTTACTGTACGATAAGTGCCGTTCTTTTGAAGTTTTGCTGTGTGATAGAAAAAGCCTGCGAAAATCGGCATACATTATCAGCCTCGCTGGCTTGACAGCAATATAGACGCAATCACATATAACTGGTACACTCGACGCACAAGTAGACGCAAATAAAACTTACACAAGAACAATTTAGCAGTTGGAACTGGCACATGTTCCAAGGTCCTACCAGATGTAATGGCCTTCCTTATGTTATCAAGTTCATTAGGATTGGAACTCGACTCAATTTCCACCCTCTCCAGAAGACCTTCCAATTGATCTCTAATGTCGCGTGCTCGCTTCATGCTTCGTACCTACATTCCACACAACGTTAGACAACAGATTTTACTTTCACACTCGCGCGCAGGCTTTAAGATTGATACTATCATCACGATATTGATGCTAGCTCATCCTTTTACAAAATGTCCACAACTTCAAGCTTCGATGAGCCCGCTAATTACCATCACAATACCCATCGCAAAAACAAGCAAGCAGCGGTGTAACACCTTAACTTTAAGCATGAAGTATACCTGGATGTAATTTTCGTAGCACCATTGTGTTGAGTAATTCGTTTCCTTCCAAGAATCATAAACCTGAAAGAAGAGAAATAATATAAAAATAAATAAATAAATAAAGGTTTTTCCTTTTTAATTTAATTCTAAAACACAAATATAAAGATGCAATTTGAATATGAACTAGTTGATTGAGTCTAAATCATAACAATGTTGCGTTTAATAGCAAAGGATGTTCCCTCCATTCCAGGGTAGCGAATTTTCTGTGCATGTTCATAAAACTACATACCTTTAAAAGGGCAATGTGATCTCCAACATTCCCTGCATGGAAGTTCATGCGTGCATTATCAGCATGCACTTGCTTGTCTTTAGGGCGATAGAAAATGGAGTTTCCGATAGACAACATCGCACAGATGGTGACGACCTCCTCAGAGCATTTATAGTTATCGGAGGCAACCAACATCTTGGAAAGCATTGGGTCCATCGGGAATTCTGCCATTCGCCTTCCCATCTTCGTCAGCTCTCCACGATCATTCAATGCACCTAATGCATATAGTTGCTCTAAAGCCCTCAAAAGAGTCTCAGCAGGAGGAGGATCCATAAAGTCAAAGTTGATGAGATCATTGATGCCTAAACTTTTCAGTAAGAGAACCACATTGCCAAGGTTCGTCCTCTGAATTTCAGGAATCGTATTTTCATCCATTTCGTTTTGAAACGACCATGCAGTGTACAGACGAAAGCACTTCCCAGCAGAGGTACGTCCAGCTCGACCGGCTCGTTGTTGGGCGGCCGCCTGAGATATTGGAGTAACAATCAATGACTCCATACCGGTCCGAGGACTGTAGCTTTTCTGTTTAACAAAACCAGGGTCAATCACGTACTTGATTCCATCAATAGTTAGAGATGTCTCTGCGATGTTTGTAGCCAACACAACCTTCCGCGCCCCCTCAGGCGTTTCTTCAAAAATCTTAGCTTGCATGTCAGGTGGAAGATTAGCATAGATAGGACATATGATCAGTTCAGCTATTTTGGAGCCAAGCCCTCGAGTTCGGTGTTTCAAAATCTCCTCTGCTGATTCAATTTCCTCTTGACCAGTAAGGAATACTAGAACATCCCCTGGTGGTTGTGTCACATGAATCTGCAGAACTGTCACTATAGCTGCCTCTAAATAATCAGCTTCTGGAGCTTTGGTATACAAAATATCTACTGGGAACCGTCGCCCTGGTATACGGAAAATGGGAGCTCCGTCAAAATAATCAGAAAACTTTTGTGCATCAAGGGTAGCACTCGATATTAGGAGCTTTATGTCTGGCCGAAACCTCGTAATATCCTGTTCAGATCAGAAGTCATTCCGTCAGGGCTGGCTTAAAGCACTCCAAATATTACGAAATTTTACAAGTGCAATGCCAGGGCCACTTGTATGGCCAAGTAATGAGCATGTAGATGGGAATGTGATGCGCCGAGCTCACCTTAACTAGACCAAATAGAATATCAGTTGACAACGTTCGTTCGTGTGCCTCATCGACCATCATAACGCTGTCACAACGCAGAACACACACATTCTACTAAATCCTAATTCCATTTTGCAGTGATTTAAATAGACCAACTAAAAGCAAATCTAGGGCAGAGACAACACAATAACAAAAGAGAATAAACAAGAACATCTGCAATTTCAACCAACCTGTAGCTGGCGAGATCCGGTTCACCCAAAAACTCCCGAAGAAGCATCCCGTCCGTCATATACTTCAATATCGTAGTATCAGACGTGCAATCCTCAAAACGAATCGAATATCCAACCTGGAATTTCCCACTCATGTAAATGACATTCACCATAACATAAACTCCACCGCCATGCACCCCTGGACGTCCCCATGTACTCTTGCAAAGGGCCAACTCGGATGGTTGATGACTTTTAAAAATGATGTTGTAGAAGGTAAGTACTGAGAATTCATCAAGAGACACGATTGCCTCATTACATTACAGCTCTTCTAATGGAGCTCCATTTCATTGCAATTCAAGATCTTAAGATAACTAACCTCATGACCAAGTTTGACATCCATCTCTTGAGCGACTCGTGCAGAAACACTCATAGCTGCCACCCTCCGAGGTTGCGTGCAACCAATCTGTTACAGCATCACAATCAATATAAGAAAAATAATTTACAACACTGGTGGTTCAGATTTATCATCAAAATGCCACATCGGTGAACTCACTGTTGAAAGGAGACAAAGACCAATGCATGTAAGATCACCAACTCCACATGTAATCATATTCGAAGTTTCATTTACCTTGCCCTGCTTGCTGTATCCAGCTTCATGGAGATATTGCGGAATTTGAGTGGTCTTTCCAGACCCCGTCTCTCCTTCTATTACAAGAATCTGATTTTTTTCAAATTCAAAATATTCGTTAATATATACGAACTTATTATAAAAATAAAAATAAAACTTTTTGCGTTTTCTTTTCTTTTTTAAAAAAACTTCAAATCATGTAAAAATCCCTCATATAAAAATGCATACCATTGCGACCACCACACATCAGGAGCATTACAATTGAGATTGCATAACAGAAATTTGTACTTTCTTACAATCAATTCGACATCAATGTTACATTCAATAGTAGCCACATATTACAGTAGGTCGAATATAGGCATTGTCTGGCTCAGATGTCTGACCTGGTGATCCCTAATTGCATCAAGCAGTTGCTCTCGGTAAGCAAATATGGGCAAACATTTCCGGTCCTCCTGTTATCAATGTCATTCTATGAATATTAACATATAATTCCACATCAACCCCCGCCAACAGCAACAATCCTAAACCTACAATAATCCTTGTGCATTTTCTACAGCTGTAATGAAACAAGTGAATAGGTGTATATACATTTCCAAGTATAGTATATGAAAGATTTAACACGCAAGTTGAAAAATGGTTCTGGAACTGACCAGAATCTTCTGATGAGCAGTTATTGCAGCTGACATTCTAGCTTTCTTCTCGAATTCTGCATCCTCGTCAACCTGCCATAAGACAGAAGCTGGTTTCAAGGTAATGTATAGCTATGTAATGCACAGTGAGACAGGACGAGACCTTTCAAAAGATGTAAATCATGGACTCAAACGTCTTCATTTATCTTGACATCATTGGAAGTACAAAACTAGCGTAACCGTCAAAAAAAATGATGAATAACAACTTTGAGTGACTAGCGTGGAATCTTTGATTAAGTTTGTGATGATTAACCAGCTTAATAAAGACTGAAAAATATCACAACTTACCAACTTCTAAAACTACCATAAAAGATGACCGGACCAAAACATCGCAAGAGATCAGCCACTTTCAACACGCCAAACTGCTTCTATCTTTAAAAGAAGACAATCTCGTACCTCATCTCCAGCAATAGTGGCGGCTTGAATAAAATCAATTTGATCTTCAAACACGTATCTATTCAAAACGCAACGTCCACGTGATGAGTATTTTTGTGACCATTGACTAGATCCATCACAAATAACTTTACAAGCCGTGAAAATTCTACATAAAACCATTCTCACTGCCTTCAAGAGCTCCTTAAACTGGATCTTACATGCGGAGTTTCTCTTCATAACCCTAAGGCCAGATAAAATATTGTGTACTAGCCCCAAAGTTATCTGTGGGATCTGCTCAAGAAAAATCTAGTGATCAAGTGCCTCTTCTCAAAAGGAACCAAGGTTGCACAACTCCATCAAACTCAAGGAAAGAGCAGAAAACACCAGGCAGAATTTTACTCACTCATAGTCATCATCCTTTTTCTTGTCAGCTGCTCCAAACTTCAAAGTAGCTTTACCTGCAACAAGAGGGCAACCAATCACTTTCCACACTGCTCCTTGAAGTACAGAACATTATTCTATCCAATTGTAACTGGGTGTGTTATTGAACCAAAAGAATGGGACTGTACCTATTTGATGTTTCTCCCAAGCTTCTTGTTCGGCCATATTATTTGCACGTTCTTCCCCCTCAACATCCCTGTAAAAAGAACAGAGATATAACCAAGCATGCGCAACAAGGGAATTGAATCAAAGAGGCGTTTGATCCCTCATTCATGATTGTTCGCGATGGACTCAACACTCTGATCATATAATACAGACATGGTCAAAGAAATCACCTGTAGCGTTCCAGAGCAACGGCGAATCGTTTGTCTTGCGTAACTCTATCTGCCTTATCATACGCTTCAGGCATGTGATACTGAGGTCCAAATTATATTGTTAGATTCAAAAACGTATCTATCACTCTTGCCATTCATATTCACTTAAACAAAATATGCTAAGAAGCAATACTGACCGATTAGAATGAATATTGACTTATAGGTGGTCAGAAAAAGAGGCTAATATTATGCATCTTCAAACGTTATCCAAGCATGGTCAACATCCAGTACCCCAACAATATTATCAACGTCTTGTGCACGCTGTTTTGCTAACTCGTAGACTTGCTTCTTGTACCTGGCGTAAGAGAATACGCAGCAAAGAGTTACAAAATCTATCACCAGGCTTGGATGCAAATATGAAAATATAAACAACACTTGCACGCAACGAACTTGGACAATCAGACTAGGAAGGAACAAGCCCAAACTTGCAAAACAGTGCCCATCGTAATGTACGTATCCAGAAATATAAATAAACAAATAAACAAATAAAAGTGTCCACTAACCTATACTCTGCCTGCTCTTTGGCTGTCAACTTCATGCCTCCGAACAAAAATTCTTCATCAATCAACTCATCCCTGTCCACATCAAGGGAAATATGTGAAGTCATTAAGTGTGTCCTTCCAATAAACATCTACAGAAATTACATTAGCTGCAGAAGCAATATTCATGGAACCCTACAGTTCCTACACTCTAAAACCGAAACAGATTTAACCTAAAAAGAAGTTATTGAGACACTTACTCCAATTCCTTCAGTTTCTTCTCTTCTCTTTTCTTTAGATACTCTTCTCTTGAAACTTCCCTGCAAAATACAAGAATGACAAAAGTCAGCTCCTTGTCAAGCAAGGTCAAATTTCCACCATTATTGAAACCAACCATGTAGCCACAAATGCATTTTGCATCAGGATGTGAAATTATACCTTAGACTAGGAAGAAGCTCCTTCCGCTCCTGAGCTTCACTTCTCCTTCTCGCTTCCTCTGCGCAAGGCGCAATTGATGGTGGCAAGTCCACGGCAAATTAGGAGAAGGACATTAACAGACGCTTGTTTCTCTCATTGATATGCAAGCAACTTATCGATGTACGTGAATAATTGAAAATGACACAGTATTATCCTAACCTTCTTGTTTCTTTGAAAGCTTGAATTCGCCCACCTGCTCACAAACAAAATCATTAATTATTGACTTTCATCTAAAATATAAGAGTATCAGAGAATCAAAATTTGAAACCAGAATTAACGTGATCCAATGCTATGGTGCTCGAAACCTTTGCCCACCTTCCTGGTCGAAGCAGCATCCTTCTCCCGTAGACGTTCTTCCAGCTCCTCTTTTTCCCGCTGATCCTGCTCTCTGGCTCTTTCCCTTTGCACCTGCACAATGAGAGCATTCAAATGATGGGCCGAATGTGAACCAAAAAAATCACTCAAACACTACTTCCCAATAGATATGCAAGGCATAATACACCAGAAACCTAAACAACCAGCCAATTCTCACACCTCTCCTTCAACTCAGCCATTGTCACACTTCTGCGCTCGAAGTCAAAACGTAATTGCGCAAAATCCCAAAATCCGAAGAGCAACCTCATTGAATAATCCCGGATAGCTTAAAGCTCTATTAGCAGAAGCTACTAGATTAACGAATGAAGGGACAATAATCGTATACCCTCCAAGTATTCACCAAAAAGAAACCATCGCTAACTTATAAATCTTATGCATCGAAATCGCCAGTTCCAACCAAATGATTACGTCTTACGCGTTGCGAATCAGTTTGAAGAAAAAGCACTCCATAGTTCTCACGACACAATGTAGAAGACAACAACCGTACCTCTTCATCGTCATCCGAATCTGGTGCGGCACGTGTTCCCCTTCTCTTTGTAAACACAACTTCCTAGAAATAATACACACGTTAACTGATGACTCATGAAGAGGTCCGATCAAATAATTACCAAGAAGCTCAGGATTCAATTTATAAAGTTATGTATCATAATTATGCATACTTCAAAAACTTCAACAAACCTCATCCTCGTCCACATCCTCATCGCGTTTCCTACGAAGGTGTTTTTTACGTTTCCGCTCCTCCTTCTGCGTTACTTCTGCCGGTGCTCTCGCTGTCTCTTCCTCTTCGTCGTCGTCGGCATCCAAAAGTTGATACTGCTGCTGTTTTCTTACAAAGAGAGCAGACTCTTTTTCTGCCTTCTGATATGCCTGCTCCAGATCACATAAACATTAGATATCCTAAGAAAGTACGTGTAAGAAAACGCAATAACAATCAAGCGAACCCTACACCCTAAACCCTAAACCCTGAACCACAATTGTGTTTGACGACGCTTAACTTCGACAATATTTAATGAGTGACAAGTTAAATGGAACAAATGACATTATAATAAGATTAGCCTTGACCAGACCGCTCGAGATATCACTACATATCCTCAAAATTTGCTGTAACTGCAAATGTTGCAATGGTATGGTTGAAAAACATCACTGATTGGAGCCTTGTACAGTTAATACGACCCATGTTATTTAAAATCATAAACCTTAAACCCGGCACCCTGACTACGAGTGCGGAGCCACTCGGTCGGGATGAAGACTGCGCCAGAGGTAATGCAGTAAATAACTTACAGTCAAGCCAGAATTCTTCCGAGGTAAGCGACTCTGCAGCTCCTGAACAAATCTCTCTGTATCTTGAGAAGCCGGAAAATCGAAACTCTGCAATTCCGAAATTAAATCTCTAGAAGTCTTTGCCTTTTTAGCTGCAAGACAGAAATACAAGAAAAGATGGATTAATCCTACTGAACTCACATGAACACGCATGAGCACGACTCGTTGCGGTGGCACTGCCAGAATGCGACATCGCTAGAACTTACAGCTATTGTGCCTGCTGATTGTGCTAGTTGTACTCTAGCAACTGATCCTTCCGCTAGGAATTAAGCCGAGTAGTTTATGCAAAATATTTGATTAAACAAATATTAAGTATGGCAGTCGCAAAAGCAATCAAAGGAATGTCCTCTGTGCTCAAATTTTTAATCACTTGACCTCGACACTTGCACATCAATATCAAACCAGTAGACAATGCAAATAAGGCGGTGAATTGTAATTTCTTGTACCAATTCCAATGACGAACGAGACAGTTGTAGGGGTGTTGTATCCAAGCAAATTCATCAACTGGTCACCCACCCAGAGGCGAGTCGCCTTTTCGTCCGCCATTTTGACAGCTCAAAACTTGCCCGCTCTGCCCAACCCCTCCATGCCTACATAGAGCCCTTCTAGTCTCTCGCAGGAAGCCTCCGCTTCACCACCTAACTTGTGTTCAAAACGACGTCACAGTCAATTCCAATTTCCTTGAGCCGATAAGGGCACAATGTCGGAAGAAACATCGTAATCACCACGTTCCGGAGCGACATCACAGCCCCATGTGACAATCTGGCTCAGCAATCAGTAACAAGTATTGCTAATAATATAAAACTAAAACCCTAGCTTGTGCATCACGCGTCACGACACCGCCAACACTAAAAAAAATTAAATAAACAAACAATTCAGCTGACCACTCTCTCCAAATAAACAAAAACTGAAAAAAAACAAACAAACAAGCAAACAAGCAAACTAAAACTAAAACAAAAGTGATCTCAACACAGTAATCTACTCTAGCATAACAATAACGCCATCGCAAATGTTCCTGGTTCGAGAGCCCGAGTCCTACAGCATGATCAGCTCCGCTTCGCACCCCTACCTCAATTCCCCACACCAAGACCTCCACTACGATTTGCCAGAAACCACGTGATTACATCATCAACACTAACAACACACGCTGATTAAGAGAAAAACCCACCAACCTCAAAAACCTCTTCCTCGAATCCCTTCAAACTTTGTGCACCGAAACTACAATTTCCAGTGAAGCAAGGAATGAGACTAAACTAATTTTAATCCCTGCAAAGTGGCGACAAATCGCCTCCGAAATTGGTCACAATCAGGGTCCCGGTTGGACACACCGCGCACTCAAAATTCCACGCAACCCTCCATTGGAAGAGATGCAACGGAATCGTGATGTCGTCGAATCCATGACCTAGCCCTCGACCCCCGCAACGGAGCTATTCATTGCTCGTGCTCTGTTTTGGATGGAGATGGTGATGCCGACCGACACAACATGATCACACAACACGGACGACCAACCCTTACTTCTGCAATTCCAGCTTTCACAAAAACCGAACCCTTATTCGACTTGCGATAATTCTTCCAACATTGTACACTACTGACCCAAAACCCTAATTCCCAGCTTTGTGATTTGTGAAAACCGTCTAAGCTAATTCCAATTCTGCCATACTTTCAATAAGGATATCTTACAAAGTGTACACATTCAAATATTTTATGGATGGTAGCATTGGTTCATTATGTAACAATAAAAGTTGCAATAAGATTGTTGCATTAATGTTTCATATATGTTGTGCATGAATTAATTATGCAATATGATAGTAATATGCACAAGTCAACCACATTTTACTTTTTAATTTCAAATAATTTCTAAAAATGATATTTGAATTATTCATTACTTTAGATAATTTTTTATATGCTAATTGTACATATACACTTTTAGATTTGACATTAGAAAACATATTAAATAGTAAGCTAATTCATGACATGATATTTTATTTCAAAATTTAATTGTAAAAAATATCCTAAATAAAAAACTTCCAATACGAAAGAAAAACAAAAAAAACATACAACACAAAAAATAATTCTGTTTTAATTTTTTTAAATCTTATTTTGAATAAAATTGAGTTGTTAAATCTCTATAGTACAAAAAAACCAAATTTTTATATTAGTTTATACATTTTAAACTTAAATTGTAATGATAAAAAAATAATAATCTTTTTTTAAGTGTTTTTACTTAATTATATCTGAATTCTTATTACTACTGCATTACATTTAGTTACAACCAAACAAAAGATTATAAATTCAAGCATAAAATTTGATATATTTATGTATTCTATAATTTTTAAATGTTTGTATATTTTTCATATATCTTTAGAAATTTGTAAAACCTTTTAAAACCATAAGCTTGTAGATATTGACATGGGATATTTTTTATATTTTTATAATATTTAAAAAAATTAATAACCACTTTCAGAAGCTTCTACAAAATTTGATTGCAATAGTATAAATAAAGAAACAAGACAAAAAGACCTCATTAGACTTTGTATTTTGTCTTCAATAAATATTTATTACATCATTGTGTCAAGGACAAGAACTCGATGAAAAACAATTCAGACAAGCGAGCCTTCACTCAAAGAGAGGTAACAAAATATATATAAACAAGTATATATATTGAAATAGAAACTAGAATGGCTATTGCCAAAAGACAAGAAAACTAGAGACCCTTGAAACTAGACTAGAAGCAAGAAAGGAGTTGACAAGAGTGAAGAAGCCTTCACTCTTGTCTCTATATATACTATCTAACTAGGGGCTACGTGGCGACGTTCTATAGGACCTCCAATATGTGTTGACTTTGTAGGACACATGCCTTGACTTACAAGGCAAGTTTTTCTACATGTGGGCCACATAGTTAGCTTGATCTTCAAGCTAACAACATGTGTGGCACATGGCCAACTTGTTGACAACGTTTCTAATCCAAAAAGTCAATTAAAGACACCTATGAAGTCAAAGCAACGTCTAGGAAGTTTCTAGGAAGCTTCTATATTAAATATTATAGAATTAACTTACTTTTATCTACTTTTACTTACTTTTACCTATTTCTATATGTAATTATTAGCTTACATGATTATGGCTGTGACATTACCCCCCCTTCTAGAGACGAGTTCCACGAGGAGCGGTCATCATATGTTGAGGAAATCTATGATGCGACGAATTGTATTTGCCACATACTCTGATCTCTGTTCTCTTCGAAGATGATTGATAGGGCCTCTCAACCATCGGTAGTGTCCCATACTAGGGCGGAAAGACCACCCAGTTATTTGATCATTGTTGAGGCCGTCATAACTTCTTTCGAATAGAATATTTGGAACACCATCAGGAGTTGTTCCTACCTCTAGCAAAATCACCAAATATCGAGAGTCCCTTCCAAAATCGTGATACCAAACGCGTTGTATCTCACCATCTATTCGAGGAAGAACATGTCGTTCTTGAAGATCTTCATCTCGATTGCGTCGTCTTGAAGGTTGTGACAATCGTAAAATCTCGTTCGGCAGGTCAGCAAACGAAGGTTCTTGAGTTGAATCCACTGGTTGTTGGCTCTCCATCTAATTAGCGTCACAAATGCAAAGAAGTTACAAACAAGGATAGGAAATTGAATGTTATCTTGCCTCAATCTTATCTCTTTTATAAGAGAGATTTTCATCTTGATTTTGATGGATGTCGTTGATGAAAAACTTTGACTTTAGCTGATGCATTTGCTAGATTCCTGGATGGCTCCCATGTGCGTTCACTAATATCATATCCGCGCCAATGAACAAGATATTCCAGCTTATTTCGGCGCCGCCTTGAGTCTAATATCTCTTCCACCTCAAATTCTTCATTATTATCTACTTCTATAGGAGGCGGTGGCATTTGTCTTCTTCCTTGTATATCCACTGTCTTATATTGTTCAAGAAGAGAGACGTGGAATACAGGATGGATCTTCATTGACTCCGATAGATGTAACCGATATGCAACTGGGTTGATCTGTTCAGAAACAGAAAAGGGGCCAAGCCTACGATAGTCCAACTTGTCACAAGGTCGAGTAGTCTTGATATTGCGACGAAGTAGCCATACCTTATCACCCACGTTGATTTGTGGTTGCTCCTTACGATATAGATCTGCGTTTATTTTTTGTCGTTCTTGAGCTTCCTTCAATTGCGTCTTCATTATTGCATGTAACTCTGACAACCGATTTGCCATATCTTTTGCTGCAGGATTATCAACTTTTGAAAAATAAAAAGTATCAAGTCGTGGATGATAGCCATAATTGGCAAAGAAAGGTGTTTGTTGCGTGGAAGAATGTACCGTATTATTATAAGCAAACTCTGCCAATGGCAGAAAGGTTGTCCAATCATCTTGTTGATAATTGATAGTACACCTTAAATATTGCTCCAAGACTTGGTTTACGCGCTCTGTTTGTCCATCAGTTTGAGGATGGAAAGCCAAAGATAGCTTTATGTCCACTTTTAAAATCTTGAAAAGGGTCCTCCAAAATCTTGACACAAATTGAGTTCCCCTATCTGATATGATATCTTTAGGTAATCCATGATAGCGATAGATATTATCAATGAAAAGCTTAGCTGTTTCTTCACCTGTGATAGATTTTGTACATGGCACAAAATGTGCCATCTTGGTGAAACGATCTACTATCACAAATATAGAATCATAAGATCTTGAGCTTGGAAGATCTGTGATGAAATCCATAGAAACAGAAGACCATGGTTGTTCTGGGATAAGTAATGGCTGAAGAAGTCCATAAGGTCGATGACGAGGAATTTTTGATCTTGAACAAATATCACATGATTGTACAAAGTCTTTGACTGACTTCCACATTTGTGGCCACCAAAAATCTCTTGATATGAGTTCCAAAGTCTTATTATATCCAAAGTGTCCTGTTGTTGGAAAGTCATGACGTGCTTGAAGAACACGTAAACGTGCTTCTCTTTTTAGAACATATAGGCGTCTTTCAAAATATAATAGATTATTCTTGAACTCGAACTTAGAAGGATCATGAGACTTGGAAGAATTATTCTCGATATCATAAATAAGAGGGTCTGAGGACATACTGGACTGGATTTGCTTGAAAAAAGTTGAATCAACCGTCAATGTTGATTTCATTGCTCGGAGATGAAATTGCTCCGGTTTCAAGAGGACCGTTCTTTGTTGCTCAAAAGCTGCATCTCCTTCTTTTGGTACAAAATAAGAACGTCTAGATAGGGCATCAGACAAACCTTGTTGTTTTCCTGGCCGATAAGTGATAATGAAGTCGAATCTTGACAAAGACATACTCCAACGAGCTTGACGCCGATTCAACACGCGTGCTGACATGAAATACTCGAGGTTCTTGTGATCTGTATACACAGTGACTGGACTAGAAGCGCCTTCTAGATAATGACGCCATTCTTGAAAGGAATCCACGATCGCAAGAAGTTCTGTATCGTGGATCTCATAATTGATCTCGGCTGCTGAGAATTTTCTTGAATGAAAAGCTATTGGATGAAGTTTGTCATCTGATCCCATTTGTGATAAAACTGCACCTAAGGCAAAATCTGATGCATCTGTTTCCATAAAAAATACCTTGGAAAAGTCAACACGATATAAGACTGGTGCAGAGACAAACGATGTCTTCAAGGCTTCAAATGCTGCTTCCGCTTCTTGATTCCATTGGAATTTATCTTTACTAGTCAAGCGTGTAAGTGGAGCTGTAACTCGTGAGAAATCTTTGATGAAGATCCGATAGTAATTGGCAAATCCCAAGAAACATTGGACATCTCTTACTGTCCTTGGAATCTTCCAATCCATGATTGTTTGGACTTTCTTAGAATCCATCATGAGACCATCATTTGAAATGATGTATCCTAAAAAGTCAACTTGAGTAGTGTAAAATACACACTTTTCCATCTTGGCATACAATCCTGCATCTCTAAGTTTTTGTAATACTTGACGAACATGTATTTCATGTTCTTCGACGTTCTTAGAATAAATCAGGATATCGTCTAGATATCAGACAACAAAATTGTCTAAGAATTCACGAAATACATCATTCATGAGATGTTGAAAAGCAGCTGGTGCATTTGTGAGTCCAAAGGGCATGACATTATATTCGAAATGTCCATACCTGGTTCGAAACGCAGTCTTCTATTCATCTCCTTCTTTGATCCGTACTAGATTATATGCTCCTCTTAGATCTATTTTTGTATAGATCTTAGCTTGATTCAACTGGTCAAGGAGTCCTGATATCAAAGGTAATGGATACATGTTCTTGATTGTGATCTTGTTGAGTCCTCGATAATCAACACACATTCGTAAAGATCCATCTTTTTTCTTTACGAATAGAATTGGAGCTCTTGCTGGAGATTTTGAATGGCGTATGAAATTCTTCGCTAAATTCTCGTCAATATATGTCTTGAGTTCAGCCATCTCATCTTGCGATAAACTGTAAATTGGTCCAAATGGTGGCTGAGTTCCTTCCTTGAGGTCGATTGAACAATCATATGGGCGATGCTCAGGAAGAATATCTACATTCTTTTTCTCAAAAACGTCTTGATACTCCTGATATTGACTTAGAATGCCACTTGAAGTCTTTACGTTTTCAAAAATAGGTGCAGCATAAATAGCAAAAGTTGATCTTTCTTTTGCTGTGTATATAAATGCTTTTGCACCTATCAGTACGGGTTTTACAATACTAGACTTATAATTTTTTACTTGGTTGGTAGAACTATTAATAACGCTTTGGAAAAAGTCAAGTTTACGCGAATTCCAATCTATTCGAGGATTATATTTTTCTAGCCAGGATAAACCTAAAATAACTAGATTGGACGGGGATTTAATTATGTTAAAAGCTATGTAGCTATCATGACCATCTATTGTTACTTTTATAGGATGAGTTTCATGAGTGACATCTCCAGAAGAGAAGGGACGACCATCTATGACTTCTACATGTACTGGTTTAGGTTTCTGTACAAAGGGTATTTTACGACTTTTAACAAATTGTTCATCTAAAAAACATGTTGAGGCTCCCGAATCTAATAAAGCAGAGGCTTTGTAATTCTTAGGTCCTAAATATAAGTCTATTATAAAACAAGGAGAGGGTTCTGAGGAGAGGATAGGACCTTTGTTAGGAATTGTACAAGGTTCCAGCTGCACGGTCCCTATTGTAGCTGGACGAATCCGTTTTTCGACATGTTGTCTTCTTTGACCGTCGTACCCCTCATTTTATAGTTGCGTCGTTTCTTTGGACAATGTTGAGTAGTGTGCTTAGGTTCTCCACAATATAAACATAATCCTTCTTGACGACGATGAATCTTTTCTTGCTCAGTTAGGGGTTTAAAACGTACCGCGTCAATTTGCATGTCTTCTACTTCCGAATGTACGTTTGGCAAAGATGTTGATGTTGCCATTGAGTAATAATGTTGAGGTTCCCGTGAATGATTCTCGGATCGAAATTCGAAAAGTTGATTATCACATTTTACCGCAAAATCGATTGCTTGACTCAAAGTTTGAGAATCAGGTAAGTTGAGCATCAATTTCTTTACTTCGTATTGCAATCCATAAAGAAATTGACTGATGAGTGCAGCATCATCCTACTTGATGTCTATTGCAAGTTGTCGAAATTGTGAAGCATATACTGTTACTGAGCGATTTCCTTGTCGCAGAATTCGGATCTTATTTGTTGTAACACGAGTTGCATCGTGTTCACCATACATAGATTGAAACTCCGCCAAAAAAGCTTCCAAATTGTCCAATATTGGATTTCGTTGTTCAAAAAAAGACGAAAACCACGATAATGCAGAACCAGAAAGTAGAGTGCCAATAAACCTGACTTGTGATCCTGGAGTTAGATAGCTTTGCGGTTGAAGTTCAATTGCCAATTGTACTTGATTGATGAACCCTCGAAACTTTGATCTCGTACCATCAAATTTCTCGGATAAGGCAATTCTTGGTTCTCTAGTGCTTACAGGGTGTTGTACAATTAGAGAAGGAACGTGATTTGTTGTAGATGTTGAAGCAACTCCGATCATCTCTATATCCCCACTTTCTGCCATTCTTGTTCTTTCTTGTGTTGGTGAATTGAGTTGATGCGTCGCAAGCATTAACTCCCTCATTTGCTCTTGCATTTGTGCCATTGCACTCTTCATTTCAACAAGCTCTGCCATAATGACACTAAGAAGAAAAATTTGTTTGATACTGCTCAAGATAAAAGAAAAGAAAGACTTGATAACAAAGAAGATACTAAGAACAATATCAGTTTAGAAGTGGGTAATCCGCAAACTTCCAATACGCTTATGTCTTGTCAAGAGAAAGGGGTAATCCACTCTTACTCAAGAAAAAATAAAGCTCTGATATTCTAAATGTACTCTTGTCAATCTGTCAAGGACAAGAACTCGATGAAAGACAATTCAGACAAGTGAGCCTTCACTCAAAGAGAGGTAAATAAACAAATATATATATTGAAAGAGAAACTGGAATGGCTATTGCCAAAAGACAAGAAAACTAGAGACCCTTGAAACTAGACTAGAAGCAAGAAAGGAGTTGACAAGAGTGAAGAAGCCTTCACTCTTGTCTCTATATATACTATCTAACTAGGGGCTATGTGGCGACGTTCTATAGGACCTCCTATATGTGTTGACTTTGTAGGATACATGCCTTGACTTACAAGGCAAGTTTTTCTACATGTGGGCCACATAGTTAGCTTGATCTTCAAGCTAACAATATGTGTGGCACATGGCCAACTTGTTGACCACGTTTCTAATCCAAAAAGTCAATTAAAGACACCTATGAAGTCAAAGCAACGTCTAGGAAGTTTCTAGGAAGCTTCTATATTAAATATTATAGAATTAACTTACTTTTATCTACTTTTACTTACTATTACCTATTTCTATATGTAATTATTAGCTTACATGATTATGGCCGTGACACATTGTTTAATAGTCTTAGTTATGGAATTTTACACAAATGTTCTTTCTATTTATTATATACAGTAGTATTAACAATTTTTTTTGTACAAAAATCTCATATTTAAAAATTAAATTAAATTTATTTATTAGAAATAAATAAATTACAACAATATTATACTAGTATTTCTAAGATTTAAAATTCATAATTACTATATATATATATATAATTTATTAAATATTTATAATCCATTAAAGAAACAATATCTTTTAATCTCTTTGACATCTTAGATTAAAGAAAGATTGTTAGAAATTTGGAAGTACAATTTATTAATTTTTCTTTTAATTTTAATGTCTTATAGAATTACAAAAAAGCATCATTAACTTACAAGTGAAATGTATATTTAGTTATACATATATTTTTTTTTCTAAAGAAAATAAAAAATTAAATAATATATATTAATTATGCTTGTAATATAATTTTTTCTTATTATTTTTAAATTTACCTTCTTTGCAACTTTGTAGCATATCAAAAATTAAAAGATTAAAGGAAAATATTGTAATATGATTAAAATTTATAATTTTAGAATATTTTTCTTTTAACATTTAGGATATTCTTTTTTTTTTATCAATATAATGTAAATCATATTGCTTAAAAGCCAAATAGAAAAAATTCAAAAATAAAGTAGTATAGACAAACCATTTAACTATAATGTTCTTGTAAGAATAGAAAATACTTGAAATAAAGTATCTTTGAATAGTGTCATAGTTCTAGCTAAAGACTATAAGAATATAAAACATAAGAAGTGTAATAAGGTTTCCAAAGTCTTGATTTTTGCATTAATGCATATTAACAATTAAATTAAAACACGATCAACAACAACAAGTGATTAATTTGAAGTTTTTGAAAATGAATTAAGGTATTAATGATTTATAATTGGCATAGCTATGATTGTATTTGCAAAGATTGCAAGATTCACCTCTTAAGACCAATAGACTATAGGAATAGAATAATAATTTATGATAGTGATCAATTAACTATTGAAGAAATAGAATAATAATTTATGATAGTGATCAATTAACTATTGAAGAAATATAATAAATGAGACTTAAGTAAGTAAATATCAGAATAGTTGCACACAAAATGAAGTGTAGAATGAGGTGTCTCTCTCTTCTAATATTCTTTACTTATGAGATTACTTTATATCTATTCTAGTTAAATTTCTTCTATAATCATCTTCATGTATCCTATTTAATCCTATATTCTTTTGAATCTATTTGCCACATTAGTCAATTATCTTTATACTTTTACTACTATTTTACTATTAATAACTTACTTAAGATAATTATATCTTATACTTATTTTAACACTTCCACTTTGGTATGGGTCAAAGGCTTTTAAACCTAGAGCCTTTGTCAACTTTCAATGCCTATCCTTTATTAGTGTTTTTGTTAGCAAATCAACAAGAATGTGTTCTGTTGGACAATATTTCATATCAATCACTCTCATTTTAATCTTCTCTCTTATAAAGTGATGTTTAATATTGATGTGCTTGATTCTTAAATGACACTTTAGATACTTTGTAAAAGTAAGACACCTTTGATTATCAGACTTCATTGAAATTGCTTCCAATTCCACAAGTCTAATATCTTTTTAAATTTATCTTAGCCAAATTAAATCTATTGCATTTTGACTTGCTGCCAAGTATTTTGCTTCCATTGTTGATCTTCCAATTATTATTTGTCTCTTACAATTCTATGAAATTGCTTCCACTCCAAGAAAGAACACATATCTCATTGTTGACCTTCTATCATTTGTATTTCCAACCTAATCCACATGATAATAACCATATAATATAATATTATCTCCTCCAAGATACAATTTGAAGTTCAAAGTCCCTTCAAGTATCTTATAATCTTCTTGATGGTTGTCCGATGGATTGGTCTAACCCTTGATATGTATTCACTCATAATACTCACTGCATATCCAAGATCCATCTTTGTACTGATCATTGCATATATAAATGAATCTATTGTTGTATTTAATAAAACATCTTTCATTTCATCTTCAACTTCAACATACTCCTAATTCGTAAACTTCATTAACTTCAAATAAGTCTCCAAAGGTGTTCCAATGGGCTTGTACTCTTCTATGTTGAATCATTTCAATACCTGTCAAGGATATAAATCTCAAAAAAAGAAAATCCTTAGTATACTCTTGTTTCATTGAAAAGAACTAGAAAGTCACTCAAAGATGATATAATATTGAAATAGAATGGCTATTGCAAAAAATAAGAAGAATAGAAAGTCTTGAAACAAGACTAAAGACTAAAAAGGTATTGACAAGAGTGAAGAAGGCTTCACTCTTACCTCCATATATACTTTTAACTAGGAGCTACGTGGCAATGTCCTATAAGACCTCTAAACTGTGTTGACTTTGTATAACACATGTTTTAACTTATAAGGTAAGTTTTTTATATGTGCACTACATAGTTACCTTGTCTTGTAAGCTATTAATACGTGATTACTTTGTTGACCAAATTTCTAACCTACTAATCAACTACAAATGCATGTAAAGTCAAAGTAGCATCTATGAAGCTTCTAAAAAGTTTCTTTAGAATGTATTATGAAATTAACCTACTTTTATTTATTTCTCTCTACTTCTATCTAATCATATAGGTATTTATTAGAATACCTATGTATATCCATGACGTTATTCTCCTTTCTAGGGACGATTTCCATAAAGAGCAATCATCATGCATTAATGAAATCTAAGATGTCACAAATTATATTTGCCATATATTTTGATCTTTGTTTTTTTTATAGATAGTTGATAGGTCCTTTCAACCATTCATAATGTTTCATATCAAGGCAAAAAGACTACCATGTTATTTAGTTGTTTTTGAGGCTTATATAACTTCCTCTAAATAAAAAACTTTCAACACCATCAAAAGTTATTCCTTCTTTTAATAAAATCACCAAACATTGGGAGTCTCTTCCATAGTCGTGATACCAAACGTGTTGTATGTTGCTATCTATTTGAAAAAGGATATGTCATTCTTGAGAATCTTTATTTTGATTTTTTTAACTTGAAAGTAATAAAAATTATAATTTCTTGTCTAATAAGTCCAAAAATGAAAGTTCTTAAGTTGAATGTGTTGATTGTTGATTTTCCATCTCCTTAATATGACAAATATGCAAAAGCTATAAAAAAGCATAAAAAGGTAGAATGTTATCTTCATTTGATCTTGTTTCTTTTATAATAAAGATTTGATATTCTTCATTTTGGTTTTGATGGATGTTGTCAATGAAAAGCTTCAACTTTCTTTGTTGCATTTGCAAGATTCTTTATTGGCTCCCATATGCATTCATTAATATCGTATCTATAGCAATGAATAAGATATTTTAACCTATCTTGGTGCCACCTTGAATTTAAAACTTTTTCTACCTTGAACTCTTGATTATTATCTACTTCTATAAGAAGAAGTGGCATTTGTCTTCTTCTAGAAATATTCATTCTCTTATGTGGCTCAAGAAAAGATATGTAAAATACAAGGTGCATCTTCAAAGACTTCAGTAGATATAATCAATAAGCAACAGGATTGATTTATTCACTAATAGGAAAAGGTCCAAGCCTATGATAGTCTAACTTGTCACAAGGATGAATAGTCTTGATATTGCAATGAAGTAATCATATCTTATCATCTATGTTGAATTATAGTTGTTCTTTGCAATAAGCATTTGTATTAATTTTTTGTTGTTCTTGAACTCCCTTTAACTAAGCCTTCATTGTTGCATGTAGCTTTGACAAAAAATTTATGAAATCTTTTGCCGCTAGATTATCAACTTTTGAAAAGTCAAAAATATCAAGTCATAGATGATAACCATAATTAACAAAGAAAGATATTTATCGAGTACAAAAATTTAGCAAATTATTATATGCAAACTTTGTCAATGGTAAAAGAGTTGTTCAATTATCTTGATGATTGTTGATGGTACACCTCAAAAATTGTTCCAAAATTTCATTCATCTGTTCTGTTTTCCATCGATTTAAGGATAAAAAGTCAAAGAGAGCTTTATATCCACCTTTAAAATCTTAAAGAAAGTTCTCCAAAATCTTGATATAAACTGAGTTCTTCTATTTGATATAATATCTTTAGGTAACCTGAGATAGTACTAGATATTATTAAAAAAAAACTTAGCTATTCCTTTACTTGTAATAGATTTTGTATATAGTATAAAATAAGCCATCTTGGTAAAATAATCTACTACCATAAATATAGAATCATACAAACTTGAGACTAAAAGATTTATGATAATATCTATAGAAATGAAAGACCATAGTTGTTTTGAAATAGGTAATGGTTGAAGAAGTCCATAAGATCAATGGCAAGGAGTTTTGGATCTTGAACAAATAATACATGATTCTACAAAGTCTTTTATTTCCTTCTTTATTTGAGTCCATAAAAAATCTCTCGATACTAATTCCAAAGTCTTGTTGTATCTAAATATCTTGATGGTAGAAAATCATGACAAATTTGAAGAACATGTAAACATGTTCCACTTTCTTGAATGTATAATTGTTCCTTGAAATAGAGTAGATTATTCTTAAATTCAAACTTAGAAGTAACATGAGATTTAAAAGAATTATTTTTAATTTCATGGATAAGAGGATTAAAGGACATACCTAATTGAATTTGCTTGACAAAGGTTAAATTAGTAATTAATTTTGATTTTATTGCTAAAAGATGAAAATATTTTGACTTCAAGAAAATCATTCTTTATTGATCAAAAGATAAATCTTCTTTTTTTGGTATAAGATAAAAAAATGTAGAAAGAGCATCCAATAAATCTTGTTATTTTTTGAGTTGATAAGTTATTTTAAAATAAAATATTGATAAGAACATGCTTCAATGAGCTTTGCTACGATTCAAAACATGTGCTGATGTGAAATACTCGAGGTTCTTATGATTTGTATATAGTGATTAGACTTGAGGCATCCTCTAAATAATGATGCTATTTTAAAATAAATCCATGATTGTAAGAAGTTTTTTTTGTTATAGATCTCATAATTAATCTCGATTATTAAAAAAAAATTGGAATAAAAAACTACTAGATGGAGTTTATCATCTGCTTCTATTTATAATAATACTACATCAAAGGCAAAGTCTAATGCATCTATTTCCATGAAAAATACCTTGGAGAAGTCAACACAATATAAGATTGGTGCAAAAATAAACTCCATTTTTAAAGCATCAAACAATGCTTCAACTTCATTACTCTACTTAAGTTTGTCTTTAGAAGTCAAATATATAAATAAAGTTATAATTTAAAAAAAATTCTTGATGAAGATCCAATAGTAATTAATAAAGCTCAAAAAACATTTCATGTCTCTTATTATTCTTGAAATCATTCAATCCATAATAACTTGGATCTTCTTCAAATCCACCATTAGCTCTATTATGGAAATGATGTATCATAGGAAGTGAACTTGAGTAGTTTAGAATAGACACTTTTTTAACTTGGTATATAATCTTGCATCATTAAGTTTTTGTAATACATGATGAATATGAACTTCATGTTCTTCTATGTTTTTAGAGTAGATTAAGATGTCATCTAAATAACAAATGATAAAAATATGAAGGAACTCACAAAAGACATCATTTATTAGATTTTAAAAAGTAGCAAGTACATTCATGAATCCAAAAAGTATGAAATTATATTTAAAATGTCCATATCTAATTCAAAATAAAATTTTCCATTCATTTCTTTTTTTAATGTATATCAAATTATATGCCCTTATAGATTTATTATCATATAGATTTTTGCTTGATTCAATTGATCAAAAAGTCTTCAAATCAAAGATAAAGGATATCTATTCTTGATACTGATCTAGTTGAATCTTCAATACTGCACATACATCCACAAAGATCAATTTTTTTTCTTTACAAATAAGATAGGAGCCTCAATTAAAATTTAGAATGACGTATGAAATTCTTAGCCATGTTTTTATTAATATACTCCTAGAGTATAACCAACTTGTTTTGTGATAGGCTATAGATTAGTCTAAATAGTGTTTGAGTTTTTTTTGTCAAGATCAATAGAACAATCATAAAGACAATGCTTTAGAAGAATATATGTATTCTTCTTTTCAAAAACATCCTAGAAATCTTGTGTCACGAACATATACATTTATCTCAATAGTTACTTATATGATTAAGTAGAAATAAGAACATATAGAATAATTTCATAAAGTCTTCTAGAATAGCTTCCTAGAAGCTTCATAGACACAGTTTTGACTTTAGATGTGTTTGTAAGTTAGAAACTTGGCCAAAAAGTTAACCATGTATTGGTAGCTTGTGGAATAAGATATCTCGGTGTAGTAGCTTGTGGAATAAGCCAACTATGTGGCACATACAAAGATAACTTGCCTTGCAAGATAAGATATATAGCTAGCAAAGTCAACACATGTTAGAGGTCGTACAGGACATCATGATATAGCTCTTAGTTAGATAGTATATATGGAGGCAAGAGTGAAGCCTTCTTCACTCTTGTCAATGCCTTTTTAGTCTTAGTCTTGTTTCAAGACTTTCTAGTCTTCTTGTTTTTGGCAATAGCCATTCTAGTTAATATTACATCACTTTTTGAGTGACTTTCTAGTTCTCTTCAGTGATAGAAGAGTGTATTGAGGATTCTCTTTTTTGAAGATTCATGTCCTTGACAGTTTGACAAGAGTGCTAACATATTGTTTCTATCTTATTTTAGAAGTGAATGGATTACCGCACTTCTATTGCTGTATTTTGAAGGTTGTAGACTATCAATCTTTAAACAAAAAATCTTATTTTTTATCACTGATTTTTTTTTTAAAGAGAGTATATTATCCCTCTTTTTGAGATTTATTTTTAGATGTTATGGATTACCATCTTCTAATTTAACTTTTGAATTTGTTTGAGTTGTCAATGGAAGAAAAGATTATGGATGCTACTCTCAACGAAAGTGAGAATAGATTTGCAACTATGGCAAATCTTCATGAGCTTGTGAACACTTTAAGAGTGGAATCTCATGTATTTCCAACATGAATCATGGAAGTACTATGCTTATGTCTATGGAAGAAGTTTAGAGTCTGCAGCAAGAAGTTGTGCAATTGAAAGAAGCAGGTAGATCAACGTTACAACCAAATCCACTGAGTTTTGTTTCTACAAGGATGACAGAGACAAGGAATAGTATGCTTGAGAAGTTTGATGGAACAAGATCAAAATTTTGAAGATTTTTACAAAAAGTCAATCTCTATCTAAGATTGTACCCTTTCCAATATCTTGATGGATTTATCCAAGTTTGAATCATAGGCGCACTACTATCAGAAAGTGCTCTCTCTTGGTTTATACCTTCAATGAAAAAAGATTCACGACTCCTTTATGATTTGAATTCATTCCTAGAAGTATTTATGGCTATATTTGGAGAAAGAGATCGAAAATAAATAGTAGAGACTAAGCTTTAATCCTTACAATAAGGATCACGATCAGCCACTACATATGCTGCCGAATTCCAAAACCTCGCTTGCAAGGTGGATTCGAACAACAAAGCACTTATCAATCAATTTTGATACATGTTGAAGGATAGCATCAAAGATTTTTTATTAAAATGACAAAAGTAGAATCTTTGGAATAATTTATTACTCAAGCCATTGGATGCAATAATCATTTATTTGAAATGCATGAAGAACAAAGATTTGGTTGGAGAAGAAGAAGTCTAGAAATAGCAATAGCTCCTAAGTTTTCTAAAACGTATTCGTCAAAGCCGAAACAATGTAAATTAATATGATACATTTTAAACCTTTCACGAAGCAAGAAAAGACTTAACGTTTCCAAGAGGGGTTGTGTTTATATTGTGGAGAAGCTAAACACACTACTCAACATTATTCAAAGAAGCAACACAATTACAAAATGAAGAGTAAAATTACCAAAGAAGATAATGTGTCGGAAAATAAGTTTCTCCAACTATAATAGGGACCGTGCGGCTAGAATCATGTGCAACACCTAGTAAAGGTCATATCTTCTCCTCAGATCCTTCACCTTGTTTTATAATAGAAGTATATTTAGGACATAATAATCACAAAGTCTTTACCTCGTTAGATTCAAGAACCTCACCATGTTTTATAGACAAAGTTTTTGGCAAAAATCAAAAAATACCTTTACTGAAGAAAGTTAAATCCATACATGTAGAAGTCATAGATGGTCGTTTGTTGTCTTTTGGAAATGTTACCTATGAAGTTATTCCAGTAGATGTAGCAATTAAAGATCATAACAGCATAGTAGT
Organism: Physcomitrium patens; assembly: GCF_059467195.1. NCBI lineage: Eukaryota > Viridiplantae > Streptophyta > Bryopsida > Funariales > Funariaceae > Physcomitrium > Physcomitrium patens. Next base: position 15,378,918 of record NC_143410.1, read on the forward strand.
ATTTAATGTTATAAAATCTCCCTTTAATCTAATTATTTGAGGATTATCATGGCTAAAAAATATAATCCTCAAATAGATTGGATTTCTTGTAACCTTAACTTTTTTGATAGTATAATCCAAGATTGCATTAGTAAAGTATAATACGAAAGTCTAGTACATCCAAACCTTTACTAGTACATGAAAAAACTTTCATAGATGCTGCAAAAGAAGGATCATCTTTTGCTATATATGCTACACCTATTTCTAATGGTGAAACAACGTCGAGTGGTATTCCTAAGCAATATCAAGAATTCCAAGATATTTTTGAAAAGAAGAATGGACATATTTTTTCCAAGCATTGATCTTATGATTATTCAATTGATCTGCAAGAAGGAGCTCAACTACCATTTGGACCAATCTATAGCTTATTGCAGAATGAATTGAATGCATTAAAGGAGTACATTAATAAGAATTTGGCAAAGAATTTCATATGCCATTGCAAATCTCCAACTGAGGCTCTTATCTTATTTGTGAAGAAAAAAGACGGATCTCTGCGAATGTGTATGGATTATCAAAGACTCAATAAGATCACCATAAAAAATAGGTATCTTTTGCTTTTGATTTCAAGACTTTTGACCAACTTAATCAAGCAAAGATTTATATCAAAATAGATCTACGAGGAGCATACAACTTAGTTTGTATCAAAAAAGGAGATGAATAAAAGTGTGCTTTTTGAACTAGGTATGGACATTTTGAATATAATATCATGCTTTTTGGACTCACAAATGCACCGGCCGCTTTTCAACATCTTATGAATGATATTTTTCATGAATTTTTAGATGAATTCGTTTCTTGCTATATAGATGACATTCTAATCTACTCTAAGAATACAGAAAAACATGAGCTTTATGTTTGTCATGTGTTACAGAAACTTGAAGATACAAGATTACATGCCAAGTTAGAAAAGTGTGTATTCTATACTACTCAAGTTGACTTTTTAGGGTACATCATTTCTTATAAAAGTCTTATGATGTATCCCAAAAAGATCCAAACTATCATAGATTGGAAGATTTCCAAAACAATACGAGAAGTGAAGTGTTTTTTGGGATTTGCTAATTAATATTGAATCTTCATCAAGAATTTTTTTCAAGTTATAGCTTCACTTATACGGTTGACTTGTAAAGACAAACTTGAGTAGAATAAAGAAGCAAAAGCATCATTTGATGCTTTAAAAAAGGAGTTTATTTTTGTACCAATTTTGTATTGCGTTGACTTCTCTAAGGTATTTTTTATGGAAATAGACACATTAGATTTTGCTATAGGTGCTATGTTGTCAAAAATGGGAACAGATGACAAATTCCACCCAATAGCTTTCCATTTGACAAAATTTTTAGCAACCAAGATTAATCATGACATCCATGACAAAGAGCTCCTTGCAATTAAAGATTCATCTTAAGAATAGCATCATTATTTAGAAGACACCTCAAGTCCAATTATCATGTATATAGACCATAGGAACCTTGAGTACTTCATGTCAACACATGTCTTGAATCATTATCAAGCCCGTTGGAGCACGTTTTTATCTAGATTCAATTTCAAGATCACTTATCGATCCGAAAAATAACAAGGTCTATCAGACGTTCTTTCTACACATTCTTATTTTGCACCAAAAGAAGGAAATACATCTTTCGATCAACAAAGATCAATTCTCTTGAAGCTCGAGTATTTTCATCTTCAAGCTATAAAATCAACATTGATTGTTGATTCAATATTTGTGAAGCAAATTCAATCAAGCATGTCTTCTGATCTTCTTGTTCAAAATATCGAGGATACTTCCTCTAAGTCTCATGATACTTCCAAGTTTGAATTCAAAAATAATCTATTATATTTCGAAGGATGCCTATATGTTCTAGAAGGTGAAGCTTGATTACATGTTCTTCAAGCTCGTCATGACTTTTCGGTACCAAGATATTTTTGATACAATAAAACTTTGGAACTAATATCTAAGGATTTTTGGTGGCCGCAAATATGGAAGGTAGTCAAAGATTTTGTACAATCTTGTAATGTTTGCTCAAGATCAAAAACTCCTCGTCATCGAACTTATGAACTTCTTCAGCCGTTACCTAATGTAAAACAACCATGATCTTTTGTTTCTATGGATTTCATCACTGATCTTCTAATTTCAAGTTCTTATGACTCTATATTCGTGATAGTAGATCATTTTACCAAGATGGAAAATTTTATATTATATACAAAATCTATTATGGATGAAGAAACAGCTAAGCTTTTCATTGATAATATCTATTATTATTATGGATTGCTAAAGAAAGTACATTAGATAAGGAGACTCAATTGTATCAAGATTTTAGAGAATCCTATTCAAGATTCTTAAGGTAGATATAAAGCTTTCTTCAGCTTATCATCCTCAAACTCATGGATAAACAAAATGGATAAATCAAGTTCTGGAGTAATATTTTAAATGTACCATCAACTATTATCAAGATGATTAGACAACTCTTTTATTATTGGCAAATTTTACATATAATAATTCAGTACATTCTTCTACTCAACAAACACCTTTCTTTACCTATTATGGTTATCATCTTTATCTTGATACTTTTGACTTTTCAAAAGTTGATAATTTTATGGAGAAAGATTTAACAAATCACTTGTCAGAGCTATTTACAACAATGAAGATACAATTAAATAAAGCTCAAGAACGACAAAAGACCAACACGGATGCCTATTGCAAGGAGCAACCACAATATAATATGGGTGACAAGGTATGGTTATTTTGTCGTAATATCAAGACTACTCGTCTTTGTTATAAATTAGATTATCATAGGCTGAGACCTTTTCCTATTTGTGAACAAATCAATCATGTTGCCTATCAATTATATCTATTAGAGTCTACAAAGATCCACCTTGTATTTTACGTATCTCTTCTACAGCCATATAAGACAATGAATATCTTGGAAAGAAGACAAATATCACTTCTTCCTATAGAAGTGGATAATAACCAAGAGTTTGAAGTGGAAGAAGTTTTAGACTCAAGGTGGTGCCAAAATAAGTTGAAATATCTTGTTCATTGGCGCAGATATGATATTAGTGAATGCACATGGGAACCATCAAAGAATCTTACAAATGCAAGAAAGAAAGTTGAAGTCTTTTATCAATGACGTCCATCAAAATCAAGATGAACAATAACAAACCTTTGCTATAAAAGGAACAAGATCAAAAGAAAATAACATTCTACTTTCTATCTTTCATTGTAGCTTTTGTATATTTGTGATGAGATGGAGCACCAACAATCAACAGATCCAACCCAAGAGCTTTTATTTGCGGACTTATTAGACAAGACATTGTGATTGTTACAACCTTCAAGACAACAGAATCAAAATAAAGATCCTCAAGAACAACATATCTTTTCTCAAATAGATGGCAAGATACAATGTATTTGGTATCACGACCTTGGAAGAGACTCCCAATGTTTAGCAATTTTATTAGAAGGTGGTCTTCACACCTTGGTATGTGATACTATAGATAGTTGAGAGGACCTATCAACCATCTTTGAAGAGAGCAAAGATTGGAGTATATAGCAAATACAATTCGTCGTATCTTAAACTTCCTCGATAAATGAAAATCGCTCTTTGTGGAATTCGTCCCTAGAAGAAGAAGTAATATCATGGACATATACATTTACCTCAATAGTTACTAATATGATTAATTAGAAGTAGATAATATAAAATATTTTCATAAAGTCTTCTAGAATAGCTTCCTAGAAGCTTCATAGATACAGTTTTGACTTTAGATGTGTTTATAAGTTAGAAGCTTGACCAAAAAGCTAACCATATATTGGTAGCTTGTGGAACAAGCCAACTATATTGTACATACAAAGATAACTTGCCTTGCAAGATAAGACATGTGGCTAGCAAAGTCAACACATGTTAGAGGTCGTATAGGACATCATCATGTAGCTCTTAGTTAGATAATATATATGGAGGCAAGAGTGAAGCCTTCTTCACTCTTGTCAATGCCTTTCTAGTCTTAGTCTTATTTCAAGACTTTCTAGTCTTCTTGTTTTTGGCAATAGCCATTCTAGTTAATATTACATCACCTTTTGAGTAACTTTTTAGTTCTCTTGAGTGATAGAAGAGTGTATTGAGGATTCTCTTTCTTTGAGATTCATGTCCTTGACATCTTGATAATAGCTAAGAGTACCAATTGACGTCTTTTTGCCATTGAAAATACAAGTGGCGTATCAAATAAAAGATAGTCCTTCTTTTGTGGCATGTATAAAAGCTCTTGTACCTACTAATAAGAATTTGGATATATTAGAATTATCTATTTTTATTTGACTTAAGGGATTTTGAATTAAAATTTTAAAAAAATTAAGGTTATAAAAAATCTTATCTATCTAAGGATTATACTTTTTTAGCTAATATAATCCTAAAATAATCAACTTAGATAAAGATCTTATTACGTTAAATATTATTATGCTATTATAATCTTTAATTACTACATCTAAAGAAAGAGTTTCATATGTAATATCTCCAAAAAATAGTGAACAACTATCTATGACTTTTACATGTATATGTTTAATTTTTTTGACTAATGATATCTCTTATTTTTTGACAAAATCTTTGTCTATAAAATAGCGTGAGGCTTTTGAATCTAACAAGGCTAAGTCTTTGTGATTTTTGGTCCTAAATAAACTTCTATTATAAAATAAGGTGAGAGAATTAAATAGAAAATAGGACCTTTATTAGGAATTATACAAGATTTTAGCCGCACGATCTCTATTATAGCAAGAGAAATTCATTTTCTAACACATTGTCTTCTTTTACAACCATTCTTTTTATTTTGTGGTTGTATTGTTTCTTTGGACAATATTGAACAGTGTACTTAGTTTTTACACAATATTAGCATAACCTCTTTTGATGTTATCAAGTCTTTTTTTGCTCTATAAGGAGTTTAAAATATACTCTATCAATTTATATTAGTTTTGGCCTTAATAAATAAGTTTTTGAAATTTTAGGAACTACTATCATTATTTGATTTGTACTTAATGTCTTTCAAATAATGAGTTATTGCTTGCAATAGCTTGAGCAATAAATTATTTTAAATATTTTATCTTTGGTATTATTAATAACAAATCATTGATATTATCCACTAATCCATAGCAAAATTGATTGATTAGGGCTTTGTCATTCTAGTCTATATGATAAGAAAGGTTTTAGAATTCAATAGCATATATAGTGACTAACTGTGATTATTAACATGGAGATAAGAGCTTAATCTTTGCTACTCTTTCTCAATCACTTTTTTTGAATGTGGCCATAAACACTTTTAGGAACGAATTTAAATTATAAAAGAGTCATGAATCTTTTTCTATTAAAAGTACAAATCAAGAGAGAGTACTTTTTGATGAAATTGACTTGAGTAAATCCATCAAAGTATTGGAAAGGATGCAATATTAGAGAAAGCTTGATTTATTATAGAAATCCATGAAATTTTGATTTTGTTCCATCAAACTTTTCAAGTATACTGATCCATATCCTTGTCATACTTAGAGAAGTAAAACTCCCTAAATTTGGTTGTGAAGTTGATCTACTTGCTTCCTTCAACTTCATAATTTTTTTAATTCAGCCTCTAAATTTTTTTCTATAAGCAATTGCATATTATCTCTATATTTTACATTAAAAATATCAAAGATTTTTATTCTAAGAGTATTAAAAAATTTATGAAGATCTATAATAATTATAAATTTATTCTCATCTCCTTTGAAATAATATCGGCCTATTTCAAATATCCAAGTTCTTTCTAATCTATAATAACATAAAACTTCATCACAAGATTGGACAAACTGGATCAAATAAAATTGAATAAAACTAAACAAGATGGAATATGGAAGACAAAACTAAGCAACCAAAATTTAGATTGAATAGATCAAAACAAGAAGATACAAAATCCAATTAAATTAAGATAAAAGGTCTAAAGCTATACCTGACTAGAAGCTCCAAAGGCCTTGGTCAATTCTATTTATACTTTGTTTTATTATCCTTGATTTTCTAAAATATTCTAAGGTAGTTGATCCAACTTAGATAACTCCCTTAAATTCCTTTTAGAAGGTTCTATGGTGGACCTCACCTAGATAACCACCTTAAATCTTTTTTAGAAGATTTCATAGTAGACTCCATCAAGATAACCGCCTTCAATTCTTTTTAAAGTATTTCATAATAGATCCTATCTGGTTTACTATCCTAATCTCAATTTTAGAAACTTCCATGGATTTAATTATCTATCTCTATGTATCAATAATACAAATATATTATCTATACCACGTTATAGTTAATCCTCCTCCACTAATGCACATCATCCTCATTTTACTCAATATTGTATCTCCAAATTATTTCTTGGCAATAGATGAGGTTTTGTGTAGGTTTTCATATTGCATCATGAATGAAATAATCTTTCTAAAGAATTTTGTACTGAAGTTGTAGATGTCCACTGCCATAACGGAGGTAACAATGCTCTAAAATATTGTCTATTTCATATTCTTATTGGTCATCAACCACAACTAGTAGTTGTAGTAATTGGTATCCATCCCAAAAGTACTTTGACTTGGTATAAAATTCTTTTAATTGTAAAACATAGAAGACTAGATAGACCTGAATATGTAATGGAAGCTTAGGACGATATGCATCATCAAAAATAAGTGTAGAAATACAGAAAGGTTCAAGCCATTGATGTGTTAGTTAATGGATTTTAGTTGATGTAGCAAGTGGCAAGTTGGCGTTAGAAAGTAACATTTGATCACCTTCTCAAATGATCTTGTATTGTCAATGGTTATCTGTATACTACTCTTGTCAATTTTGTGTAGTAAAGAGGCAGTGCCGTGCCTCTTGTAAGGACATTCTAAGTTGTTGTATAAATTCTTCAATTGTCAAATTGTTGACGTTGATAAAATAATCGAGAGATGTTGGAGTAATTAGATGTTAATTGATGTTAAAGAAAAATTATGAATGACTGGTACTTGCTTGAATACTATCATTGTAAGAAAATTCCAATGATGTTAAGTATTCATCCCAATCATTATCATGAACTATCACAAATGCCCATAATATATCATCTACGGTCTAATTTACATACTCTGTTTGTCTATCTATTTGAGAATGGAAGGTTGTAGACATGATAAACCGTATACCTAATGGCTTAAATAAAGCTTGCCAAATTTTTTTTGTAAAGCATGGATCTTGACTTGAAACGTTGATACAAGATAATCTATGGTGATAAAAGACAATATCAAAGAAGTCTCCTACAAGCATTAGGACATCGATATTTGAGTACATCAATGCCAAGTGAAATTCCTTTGAGAGTCAATTTACAAAGACAGCAATTGTGATATTATTACAAAGTGACTGCAACAAACATGTAAAGAAATCCATGGTCACTTGCTCTCAACATGCCATAGATAGTAAAATTGATTGCAATAGTCTTAAAGACGTTATGTTGCGTACTTTATAATATAGACATGACTTGTAAGAGTATACAAAGGCTCAAACATTATGATCCAAACTTGTCCAAAACTATGTCTTTGAGATTTATTCTGAAGTCTTCTCTCGTATCAAATGTCCAAATATTGGGATGTCATGTCCCTCTAGAAATATGCATGTCTAGAGTATAGCATTGTTGGATATATAAATCTGCTTCTTAAAATAAAGATTAGTATAAACAACCAATGCCTTTTCCAACAAATAATATCATCATATCTTTGTAGTGTATACAATTGTTAATTGCTCTCGATCACATGCAGAGTAATTATACTCTATCCTTCTCAGCTTCCATGATTCATATGCCATAAGTTGAAGGCCCCTACTAAAATCTTATTGAAAGACCATTCCAATAGCAAAGTCAAAAGCATCAATGTCAAGTATACAAGGAAGATTAGGATCATATGATTGCAATACTGGAGCATTAATGAGAGCCTTATTTAACCTATCAAAGGCACTTTGCTGCTCCAATTTCCATTCAAATGAAATACCCTTCTCCAATAGGTTTATCATTAAGACATTAATATAAGCAAATTGCCAAACAAGATGGCAATGACATCTAGCAAGGTCTAAAAATGAGTGGACTTCATAAGCATCTTTAGAGGTTGGCCAATCCTCTACTACTTTCACATTATCTTGCTCCATGTGTATGCCTTCGAAGGATACCACATTCCCCTAAAAAATAACTTTTGACTTCCAAAGTTTACATTTTGATTGCTTACAATAGAAATGATTATCTTGTAGCTGGCACAACACATCTCGTAGGCATTGCTCATGCTCTTCAAAGCTTTCACTATATACAAGAATATCATCAATAAAGACGACTATATACTTATTCAAAAGGTCTCGAAATAATCTATTCATGTGACTTATGAAAGAGGCTAGAGTATTAATGATGCCAAAAGGTAAAATCAGCCATTCAAAATGTCCATAGCATGTATAAAATGACATCTTTTTTACATCCTCTATTGCAATAGGTATTTTCTAATAGCCACTACAAAGATCCAATTTACTAAAGATGTGAACACCTCAAAATTAATTAAGAAGATCATTCATACATGGGAGAGGATATGCATTCTTAATAGTTTGTTTATTGAGGCCTCGATAGTCAATGCAAAAGCAAAGTTTACCATCCTTCTTCGATGCAAAGAATATAATTGCTCCCTATGGAGATATACTTTTAAAAATAAAGCCTTTTTCTAAGAATTTATCTAATGTCTTCCACAATTCTTCAAGTTCTTTTGCTACTAGGCAATAAATTGGTTGACTTATTGGTTTAGCTTAAGGCAATAATTCTATTTGAAAGAAGGCACTTCAATCAAGAGGCATGCCATTAAGTAAGTTAGTTGGAAAGACATCTTGATATTCTTGTATAAGTTGATCTATCCATTCTACTCCTTTAACTATCTTTCCTATCACTGATGTAAGATTTGGAATCACTATATATAACGATTATTTATGTTGTATTTGCTTCTTTATAAATGTTGTCCCTATAAATAAGTCTTTATTTGTAGATTGTCTTTCCTCTTTACTTGATGCAAAGATACAAAGAGTCACCTTGCGTCTACCATCTTTAAAACAGATTGTCCTCACTATCTAATTAATTTACTTATTTTCCATCTTTAGCCATGGCATACTAAGGATAATATCATATCTTAGCTTTATCTCCTTGAACTTCTCTCTTAAGATGTAAGTGTCAATCAACCTCAAGGTTTCTTCTTTACATGTCTCATTCAATATGTTCTCTTCGTCATCTACAAGATATATACTTTCTTCTTTGATTGCCTTAGTTTTAATTTCAAGTCGGTTGGCAATTTCAATTGAGATATAATTTTTCCATAGAGCTAAAATTTATAAGTACTCGACATGATTGTCTTCTTAGTAGTCTTGTTAGATGCACCAATTAAATTTTTTTATAGTTATCTAAGGCCATGCCATTTGTCTCTGAGAGACAGTAGTTATTCCTAGTAGTGGCCCTCGACGCCTTTACTAGAGAGCCTTATTTTTTTGTTCTATTTCATTATCAATTTAGTGAGTTTTGAGACTATAAACTTGCCTTGTTTTGCTAGTGCCTGAATTTTGATGTTTTGGACAACCTCTGATCTAATGGCCTGACTTTCAACAATAGAAATATAATCCCTTTTATACCAATATTTGTCGATCTTGTAGTGTCAATAATCCTTGTAGGACATCAATCTCCATTGGCACTGATTGTTGTTCCATAGTATTAGATAGTGGCAAAGGACTTCATGCTATAGATTGTGCTCTACAATTTTTGAAATCTATAGTATTGATCTTTTTTACAATCTAAATTGTCTCTTCAAATGTTTGTAGATTCCTTAGCTCCACTTCTTGCTAGATTCTAGATTTCAAATCTTGCAAGAATCAATCCATTATCTTAACTTCCAAAACATTGTCAATTTGGAGACATAAAAATTTGAATCAAGAGACATAATGTTATATCGACTTAGATTGGGTAAGACTTATCAACTATTGCATACTATCTTCTTCACATTGATGGACCGAAATTGATTTTTAAACTCAGTATCTAACTCCATTTAATCACGAAATCCATCTTCAGGTCTATAGCTTTGAACTCAATGTCTCTAACAAATGGTTGTCACATCTTTCAAATAGCTAGTTCCATATATAATTCTTCCAGTGGTATTTCTTTTAGATAGTTGGAGGTATTGTTGCATGTTAAAGAGCCATTGACATACATCTTCTTGTCTTGAAATCCTAGAGTATTTACTAGACTAACTAAATTTTAATCTTGTAGATGTTAATTCCCATGTCTGTTAGAGACATACTCCTTAGAACCTTCTAGAGACAAGTTTCTAGAACCTTCTAGAAGCAAGTCTTTGGAACCTTCTAGAAGCTTCATAGTTGATGGAAGTTGCTTAAGAAGCTTCTTAGTTGATCGAAGTTACTTGAGAAGCTTCCTAATTGGTAGAAGATGTTAGGAACATAGTCCTTAGAACCTTCTAGAGACAAGTTTCTAGAACCTTCTAGAAGCTTCCTAGTTGGTAGAAGTTACTTGAGAAGTTTTCTAAATAGGAGTATATATTGGAATCAAAGCTGAAGAGTTCTTCAGTCTTGACAACACATCTCTTGGAGCTCTAGCTCACTTCTATGGTGTTGTTCTTGTATTCATCAGATTAATCTAGTTCTTGTCAGTTCTTCTTGAACTTCTTGTTAGATCTCGAGTTTGTATTTCTGTGTCCATGACAGTTTGTCAAGACTTCACTCACTTCAGATATCAGAGCTAATTTCTTCCTTGTTAGAGTGTGGATTACCCCTCTACTTGAAGATGTACTAGCGTTTTAGAGGATGCGGATAATCCTCCTCTAAAATGATACTTCTTTTATTACAATATTGGAGTCTTATTCTTCTTGGAAAGAGTGGATTACCCCATTTCTTGAAGCTCTTAAGGTGTTTTAGAGGTTGCGGAGTACCTTCTTCTAAACCAATATTGTCTTCTTGTAGAGTCATTTCTGTCCTTCTCTTAGAATGGTCGGAGGCCAAGACATTAGTATGATTGAAAGTTTGGAGTCCAAGTTGGATACTATCATGAATGCCCTCACTACGTTATCACAAAGAACTGCAGAGATTGAAGGAGTTGTGGTAAGGCTTCATAATGATAGAGCATCTGAGATGGCACAATCTAGGTTGCACCAACCTCAAACTTTTGCACTTGGAGAAACAACTTTGCCCCAGGTTCGACAAGCACCATTGGTTCTACAACATAAAGAGTTCCAAGTTAGCCTTTCAGTCAAGTTTGATGGTACGCATTCTAAGTTTCGAGGATTCATCAATCAAATTAGGTTGATAACAGTTTTACAGCCCAAATGCTATCCAACGGAGGAGTCACATGTTGAGCTTATTAGAACCTTACTTATAGGACGAGCTCTATTATGGTTTGCTCCTTTGTTTGAGAAACGATCGTCCATACTAAAAAACAATGAAACCTTTTTGGAGGCATTTGCGGAAGCATTTGGTGAACACGATAAGGTTCGATGGGCTACAACAAAGATCCGGTCACTATGACAAGGAATGCACTCTACATCAGTCTATGCATCAGATTTCAAGCAATTAGCATGCGACATCAATTGGGATGAAGAAGCATTGATGACTCAATTCTATTGGGATTTAAGAGACGACGTGAAGGATTTGTTGTTAACTCTTCTTCATCCACGAATGCTCATCGAAGCTATTAGCCAAGTTGTGAAGCGCGATAACCGCCTATTCCAATGTTGCCAAGACCAACGCTCAAGTTAACATATGGTTTGCTACACCCCAACTATATCGACAAAGAGCATGAATTCACATTCAGAGGTAGAAGACATATAAATTGATGCAGTACATGTCAAATTCTTTACTCTAGAAGAAAAAAAAGTGGCGTATGGAGGAAGGTCTATGCTTGTATTGCGGTGAAGAAGGCCTTGAAGTTGGAAACTACTCCAAGTAGCAAAATCGATGCACTCTCAAGACCATGGCACATTTGTTCAGGAAAACGAGGATGCCCAGCCACAATAGGAACCGTGCGACTAGACAGTGAAATATCGCAACAACAACCAAGTTCCTTTCTTTCCACTCAACTTGCCCTTTGCTTTACAATCCCTTTGTTTATTGGCCCTCAAAAACTGAGAACCTTAGCATTATTAGATTCAGGAGCATTTGCTAGTTTTTTAGACGAAAAATTTGCGAAGCATCATAAGATCTCTTTAGTACAAAAATCAAAACCTGTTCATGTTGAGGTCATAGATGGGCGACCTTTATTGTTTGGTAGTATCATCCATGAATCAGAACCTATAGAAGTAATGTTTAAGGGCCATAGTAATCATATTATTTTTAATATTATTAGAACTCCATCAAATCCTATTATTCTTGGTCTTTCCTCGTTTGAAAAGCATAACCCATTCATAGATTGGAGGTTGCAGAAGTTAATCTTTTCTACAAAACCATCCAAGAGCAAACCTAGTAAAAAACCTGAAATAGAAAAATCCTTATTCATTGAAGCAAGAGCGTTTGTAAGATCGTCCGAGGAAGGCACACCATTTGTCATTTATGTGGCTCCAATTGTTGGAGAGAAGATCTTGACAACAAGTATACCAGAGCAATATAAGGATTTTAAAGACGTGTTTGAAAAGAAGAATGCCGGCATACTACTGGAACATCGACCATATGATTGCGCCATAGATTTGCAGGAAGGAACACAACCGCTTTTTGGTCCAATCTACAATCTATCGCAGATGGAGTTAGCAGAGTTGTGGAAGTACATCGATGAGAATCTAGCCAAGAACTTCATTCGTCATTCAAAATCGTCAACTAGGGCACCTATCTTATTTGTGAAGAAGAAAGATGGCTCATTGCGGATGTGCGTGGACTATTGAGGCCTGAATAAGATAACAAAGAAGAATCGTTATCCGTTATCCTTGATTTCTAGTCTCTTAGAAAAACTTAGACGTGCAAGGATCTTTACAAAAATTGATCTAAGGGGAGCTTACAACCTCGTACGAATCAAGGAAGGAGATGAGTGGAAGACAACATTCCGTACAAGGTATGGCCATTTTGAGTATAATGTCATGCCCTTTGGTCTTATCAATGTTCCAACGGTCTTCCAAAATATGATGAATGACATTTTTTGGGAGTACCTTGACGTTTTTGTTGTCATCTACTTGGATGATATTTTGATATTCTCCAAAAACGAGGAAGAGCATGAAAAGTACGTTCATTTGGTCTTGGAGAAACTACCCAAGCGAGGACTATATGCCAAGTTGGAGAAGTCTTTATTTCACCAAATAGAGATGGAATTTTTGGGGTTCGTTGCAACTATGGAAGACTTGAAGATGGACCCCAAGAAGGTGGAAGCAATCATATCTTGGGAGGTTCCGAGGACGGTTAGAGACGTACAATACTTTCATGGTTTTGTTAACTTCTATTGGATCTTCATCAAGAATTATTCTCAAGTTGCTGCTCCTTTCACTCGGTTGACATGCAAGGATAAGCAAGAATGGAGATCTCTAGCGGAGAAGGCATTTCAAGACCTGAAGACGACATTTACTACGGCTCCAATCTTGGTACATCCAAACTTTACAAAGGCCTTCTATTTAGAAACTAATGCTTTGGATTTTGCTTTAAGAGTTGTACTTTCATAAATGGGAGAAGACAAGAAGCTCCATCCACTTGCATTTTATTCTCAAAAGTTCTCTGCTCTTGAAATCAATTATGATATCCACGATAAGAAACTTCTTGTTATAGTAGATTCTTTCCAAAAATGGCATCACTTTCTTGAAGGAGCTACACATCCAGTGATTGTATATACAGATCACAAGAATTTGGAGTATTTCATGTCGGCTCGAGTTCTAAATCGACGTCAAGTTCAGTGGAGTATGTTGCTATCTAGGTTCGATTTTGTTATCACTTATCGATCTGAAAAGCAGCAAGGACTATCCATTGCCTTATCAAGGAGATCATATCTTGTACCAAAGGCTGAAGAAGCAGCATTTGATTGACAAAGTACGACATTATTGAAGCTAGAGCAATTTTGGCTTTGTGCTACTATTGTGTCAATTGATGCTGACTTCCTGAATCAAGTACTTGCTATGACCATTGAAGATTTAGTAGCCATTGATGTCAAGCAGCGTGCCAATGACGACAAGTTCAAGGTGGAGGGAGATCTTTTATACTTTGAGGAGCGATTGTATATTCAAAAAAAAAAAACGAGCACGACTCCGAGTTCTTCAATCTCGCCACGATTTTCCAACTGTAGGACATTTTGGATTCAACAAGACCTTGGAGCTTATTTCTCAAGATTTTTAGTGGCCCCAAATGTGGAAGGATGTGAAAGATTTTATGCTCTCTTACGACATCTGTTCAAGATCTAGAATCCTTGGCATCGCCCTTATGGACTTCTACAGCCATTGCTGATTCCACGTCGATAATGGTCTTCAATTTCCATGGACTTTATCACGGATTTGCCATCATCGAACTCATTTGACAACAACTTTGTCGTGGTAGATCGGCTTACAAAGATGGCTCACTTTGTTCCTTGCAAGAAGACATCGTCTAGTGAAGTTACAGCAAGGCTCTTTTTCGATAATGTGTATCGATATCATGGACTACCAGATGATATCATATCTGATCGAGGTACCCAGTTCGAGTCAAAGTTTTAGAGATCTCTCTTTGAGATACTAAAGATGGATATCAAGCTTTCTTTGGCTTTTCATCCTCAAATTGATGGCCAAACGGAACGGGTGAACCAAGTCTTGGAACAATACTTACGATGCAATATCAACTATCAGCAAGATGATTGGACTGCATATCTGTCGCTAGCTGAGTTTGCATATAACAACACCCTCCATGCATCGACTCAATACACACTATTCTTTTCTAACTAAAGATATCATCCGAAGCTTGATTTATTGAATCCATCAACAAATAACAATCCAACAACTGAAGGATTTGTGAAACAACTATCAAAGCTTCAAACTACATTGAAGCTTCAATTACAATCCGCTTAAGAATCCTACAAGGCGTCTGCAAATAGATTTCGAAATCGAGCACCTACTTTCAAAATTGGAGATAAAGCATGGCTTCTTCGACGGAATATCAAGACCAAGCGATCATGTGATAAGTTGGACTATCAAAGATTGAAACCATTTATCATCCAGAAGCAAATCAATTCTGTGGCGTACCATCTCGAATTACCGGCTTCTATGAAGGTACATCCAGTCTTTCTTGTTTTTCTGTTGGAGCCTTATCGAGAGTCATCTTTTCCTAGAAGAGTGCAATGTCTGCCACCTAGTATTGAGATTGAGAACCACGAAGAATACGAGATAGAAAAGATACTGGATTCACGTCGAAGGTGGAGCAAGTTAGAGTATCTTGTTCATTGGTGCGGCTACGACATTAATGAGTGAACGTGGAAGCCAGCTGAAAATCTCGCCAATGCGCCGCAAAAGGTATAGGAGTTTCATCAACAACATCCTCATAAACCTAAGCCGGTTTGATGATAGCTTCCTTCTGAAGCTTGTTCACCCAAGAATATAAGAAAGGGAGAGAGTACTACCAAAATTCTTAGTTGATGTAGTTATTTTTCTCCAAGATAAAGTAGAATTTTTTCAATAGCCATAGTTTGGTCTTCTGATATAGATAGCCAAGAGATAGATACTATGCCAATCAGATTATCTCAATCGACTAGCTCACGAAGGCGACCCCGAGATGAAGAACCGCCTACACCACGACGACGACAAAAGATACCGAGTAACCGATCATTGGTGATTGTATTTGAAATCGAGCGTGCTTATGATGGTCAGTTAGAAGGCGTGTTTGCAGGACAATTTCACAATGAAGACACGGAAGTTCAAGCTTGGTCAGAAGTTGTAGGTGTGGGCCACTACCATTGGCTTCAAGGGCCGATGAACCACTTACCTCATGAACAATAGTTCGAGTTCATAACAGACGTTATCTGAGAGATCTTCATTTTCTTGCATTGGTACTAATTAATAACAACATTTCTTCTCAGAGACCTCCAATGTAAAGAAGGAGGTGATGTTAGGGACATAATACTTAGAACCTTTTAGAGACAAGTTTCTAGAACTTTCTAGAAGCAAGTCTTTGGAACCTTCTAAAAGCTTCCTAGTTGATGGAAGTTGCTTTAGAAGCTTCCTAGTTGGTAGAAGATATTAGAGACATAATCCTTAGAACCTTCTAGAGACAAGTTTCTTGAACCTTCTTGAAGTAAGTCTCTGGAACCTTCTAGAAGCTTCCTAGTTGATGGAAGTTGCTTGAGAAGCTTCCTAGGTTGTAGAAGATGTTAGGGACATAGTCCTTAGAACCTTCTAGGGACAAGTTTCTAGAACCTTCTAGAAGCAAGTCTCTCGAACCTTCTAGAAGCTTCCTAGTTGGTAGAAGTTACTTGAGAAGTTTCCTAAATAGGAGTATATATTGGAATCGAGGCTGAAGAGTTCTTCAATCTCGACAACACATCTCTTGGAGCTCTAGTTCACCTCTATGGTGTTATTCTTATATTTATCTCATTAATCTAGTTCTTATCAGTTCTTCTTGAACTTCTTATTAGATCTCAAGCGTGTATTTCTGTATCTGTGACACTGTCCTCGAGGCTTTTATCTATCCTTGCAAAGTAGCTATCTAGCCTAAGAAGTGTTGTATTTGAGACTCCATTTGGGATTGCTTCATTATATCTCCTATGCTGTAATTTCTCCTCTAGACTCTACTATTGTAATGCCTTGTCACCTCTGAGGTGACTTTTTAAGAGTAGTTCATGGTAGCCTGAACACATTATCTTAGGTAACCACAACAATTGATATTGGACTAGATAATGACTATCAAGATACAACTAAAAAAAAATAGTCTAATACTCACTCTGATATCAATGAAATAGGATTGATCGATCTCAAGTATCCAAGACCCTTCTAATCCACAGCAATATAAAACCTCATCATATGATAGGACAAATTGGACCATAACAAAATTAAATTAAATTAAATTGAATGAGATATAGAAGATGAAACTGAGCAACCAAAATTTAGATAGAACAAAATAAAATAAAAAGTTATAAAATCCAATTATATTTAAAAAAAAGATCCAAAGCTATATCTGACCAAATGCTCCAAAAGGCCCTAGTCAATCCTATATGTACTTTGTTCTACCATCGTGGACTTTCTAGAATGTTCTTAGGTAGAAGACTTCACTTAAATAACTACCTTCTAGAAGGTTCCATAGTAGGCCCTACCTAAATAACCTTCGTAAGTCTTTTCTATAAGGTTTCATGGTGGACCTTATTTAATAATTGCCTTAAATTCTTTTTAGAATGTTCCATGGTGGATCTTATCAAGTTTACTAAACTAATTCCAATTCTAAAAACTTCTATAGTTTTCATTATCTATTCTTATATGTCCATAATATAAATATCTTATTTATACTATGTTACATCCGTTGAGGATAGCATCTATAATCTTTTTTTTCATAAATATTTATTAGAATACCTATATATATCTATGACAATATTTCTTTGATGTTCTTGCTTTTACTCATTGTAATGATTTTCTTATCACAATCTTTTATAAACTTTATTCCTAAATAATAATGGAGTTCTTCTAAATCACTTATTTCATAATCTTTCTTTAACTTTGCGTTCAATTAATCCATTTTTTTCATTATATTACTCAATATGATTAAATCATCAATATAAAGAATGACAATCAATATGAACTCATTTGATTGCATCACATACAAGGAATGATTATCCTCACTTTTTACAAATCTCTCATTTATAAAGAATATATCAATATATTGGTACCATGTCATTGATCATTATTTTACTCCATACAATGATTTTTTTAACTTACAAACAAGATGTTATTTGCTTTCTTCAATAATTCCTTGAAGTTGATCTATGTACATGTCTTTTTCTTACTTTTCACTTAAAAAAACCATTTTTAAATCTATTTGATGCATCTCAAAGTCTACTACTCCCTTAATCATCACAATAGTTATAATGGTAGTGAATTTAGCCACAAGAGTAAATAATTCATTGAAATCAACACCAACAACTAGTAAGTAGCCTTTAGCAAGTAATCTTTTCTTATATCTTAAAACTTTGTCTATTACATCTTTTTTCATTCTAAATACCTATTTACAACTAATTGAAGATTGATTTGATAGAAGTTGAATTAATTCTCATGTTCTATTATCCATAAGTGATTTGTATTCTTTTTCTAAGGCCTTTTTTTACTTCATAGCATCTATAGACTTTATTGCATCATATAAATTCAATAAATCAGCAAGAAGCATAACATTGATATATTCTTCACTTACTTGAAGAAAGATGTGATTCTTCTACCATTCACCATGTAGTCTTCTTTTTTTCAAAAGATATATCTTTTCATTTGAAGAAGTCTCATCTTGTTGTATTTCATGCTCTCTTTTAAACTTCTTCTCTTTTAAAGCTTGCCTTTTTTCACTCAAAGGTTGATATTCTTCATCATCATCATCATTATAATCTTCAACATCTTTATTATTGGTCCTAGGAATTATAGAGGCCTTCTCCTTTAACTTCATTATTTTTTCACCTTCATTCACATCTCTACCATCTTCATTGTTATCATCATTTTTTATTTTTTATTTTTTTATTTTTTTAAATTTAAAGATGAGTCTAAAAATATACTATTACTTCCACTTGGATACATCTCTAAGTACTCATAAGTACTCTCATCTTCCAAAAATTCTACATTTCGACTTTTGATGAACTTCTTGGTATTCAAATACATTAGCCTACATGCCTTGGTACCTTCATAATATACAACAAACACACATTTTGTACCATTTGTATCAAGTTTGAATCTTATAAAATCTAGTATCTTTACATAAGCAATACACCCAAAAGTCCTTATGTATAAAACATAAAGTTTTTTCCTACTTCATACTTCTTTTGGAGTCATTAATATAAATGCACTTATAAGGCACCTATTTTTTGTATATATTTCATTCACCATGGCTTTTGTCCAAAACTCATACTCAAAGTATTGAATATGTATCATACTCCTTACCATCTCCATAATGGTTCAATTTACTCTTTTAATAATTCCATTTTGTTGTAGAATGTAAGGAGTAGAAGTTTGTCTTGCAATACCTTGAATCTTCAAGAAATCATCTAATATATGTTGACTTTACAAGATATATATCTTAACTTATAAGGCAAGTTTTTTATATGTGTGCCACATAGTTAGTTTATTCCACAAGCTACAAATATATATGACACGTGGCTAAATTATTGAGCAAGTTTTTACTCTATAAATCAACTATAAATATGTATAAAGTCAAAAACATGTCTATGAAGCTTCTCAAAAGCTTCTAAAAAGCTTTTGTAGAAGATATTATAAAATTTATTTATTTTTATTTACTACTATTTAATCATATAGGTAATTATTGGAATAAATATCTATATCAATGACAATTAATTAATAGCTTTGCAAATGATAGTACATGAATTGAGTTTGCTTATTATTGATTCTCCATCTTCTTGAGACCACAAATATATAAAAGTTACAATCAAAGATTGATAAAATGCTATCTCTATTGAACTTTGTTTCCTTCATAGCAATAATTAACTGATTTTTTATCTTAATTTTGATAGATATTTTTAATAAAAAGTATCAATCTTCTTTTATCTATTTATAAGATTTATAGATGGCTACCATGTATGTTCATTAATATCATGTACAAGATTTTTGAACTTATATTAATGTTGCTTTAAATCAAAGATTTTTTTGATTACAAATTCTTGATTATTTTCTACTTGTATAAGATGAAGTGTCATTTGTCTTCTTTTCAATATGGCCATTGTCTTATATGGATCAAAAAGAGATATATAAAATACAAGATAGATCTTCATAAATCATAATAAGTATAATTGATAAGCAATTAGATTGATTTATTTATAAATTAAAAATGATCTAAGTCTATAATAATCCAACTTATTATAAGAGCAATTAGTTTTGATATTACAAGAAATTAATTATACCTTATTACTTACATTGAAATTAGATTTTTCCTTGTAATAAGCATCTCTAATGATTTTTTATTATTCTTGAGTTTTTTTTTTTAATTGTGACCAAATTATTTGCTTTGGATATAACCTTCACAAGCAAGTAACATGGTATTGTGACTGAATTGACTAAGATCCAAGCCATTCATTATGGATTTCAATTCTTTCATGCTCTTGATATTCAAATGATTAAGACGTCAATGCTAAATTCCAAATTTACCTTGATCATATAAAAAATCAGTAAATGTGGCCATTTCAAATCTATTTATTTTTCTACACTTAATGAAGTAGATATTGCCATTTCTAAAGCCCTTAGCAACATCATCTCCATCCAATGTCTTTACAAAGCACCTATTATTATCAAATTTTACTTTACAATCATATGAAATTAATTTGCTCATCGAAAGAGGTTTTTCTTGATCTTAAAAACATTCAAGACATCTTTTAATCTGATCTTCTTGATTTGTCTTCTCATAAAAATTTCTCCTAAAATAGAGTCCATTCTAATAGCTTGTACCATGCCATTATCTCCCATAAAAATATTTGTTGCTGAAATTTCTTCATAAATATCAAATGAACACTTCTATAGAGTTATGTGATTGGTGGCATCTAAGTCAATAATCTACTTAGATATTGTAGTCATAAAAGTATCTTCACTTTCCATAAATACAAAATCATGTCATCTAAATTACTCATATACATTATTGATACTTTCTTTATCTTTTTTTTTTTTTTTTTTTTTTTTTTTTTACCTTGTAGCAATTTTATACAAAGTAAATTGGTTTTCCATGAATGAAGTAAGTTTTCACATTGCCACATTGATTAAGATAGATTTCCTTGTCTTGTCTTGAAAAGAAAGTCAAATCTTTACTTTAAGATTATTTTTCTTTTTTCTTGATTATTTTATAAGTAAGTCTTAACATCATGTAGTCCATTGTAAGTTCCTTCAACTTGATAGATTCTAATGCCACAATAAAGAAGTTGTAGGACTTAGGAAGGCTCATAAGCAAGGTCATGACAATATCACTCTCTTCTAAAGCCTTGTCAATAATTGCTAGTTAGTTTGTAAGAGCCTTACCTTAGTGACATGAGCTATGAAGTCTTCACCTTCTTCCATCTTGCAAGTGAAGAATTTTCTCCTTGTGAAGATGATGTTGGATAAGTTCTTGCCTTCATATATATTACAAAGAATCTTTTATGCTTCTGTTGGTCCTTTACAAGAGATAATATAAGAAAAGTTTGCTTTATCAAAATTAGTGGCAATTATGCCAAAAACTTTTTTTTCACGTCTTTTGAAGTCCTTCACTTTAGCTTTTGTATATGTACTTAGAGGCTCTTTACTTTCATCTACAATATTCCAAAGGTTCAAAGATGCCAATAAAAGCTCGATTTTGACCTTCCAATGGTAGAAATTATCCCTTCTAAACTTCTCAATTACTCTCAAACCTTCTTCTTCGCTAGAAGCCATGTTTAAGAAGAGTTCTATCAAAAAATATCAAGAAAAGGAGTTTCTATGTATTCAAAATCATGAAATTAATTTGACACTAGCAAAAACTCATAATGCCCTCTTGTAAACAATGGAGTGTTTTTTCACTCAAAACACTCTCAAATCAAGTTTTTAAGCTTTTAATAAGTATGTACACTCTAATGAACCTCACTATCAAGATATTCCACTCTTTCAAACCAACTATTTCACAATACACACAAGGTAAGTGAAATTACTTCAACAACTCAAAAAGTCACTATCAAGGTCTTTCTATAAAGTCTTAAACTCACAATTCTAGGAATTAAGAATCCACCAAACAATGTTAGAGATCTATAAGTTCAAAATTAGTACCTTTTCATGTCAAAATACAAGTTTAGATCCTACAAATCTTAATATCAAATACCATAAGATCTATTCTATACAAGTACAACCATTAGAGAATAACATCAACTTATTTGAATGGCACAACAAAGTATGTGCGGGCCTATAACCTATTGAAGAAATATAATAAGTAAGACACAAGAAAGTAGAAATCAGAATGGTTGTACACAAGAGAAGTATGGAATATCATGCCTCTTTCTTTCAACACTCTTTACTTATAGGAAGAGTTAATATCTGTTGTAGTTGAACTTCATCTATAATCATCTTCATCCATCAAACTTAATTCTAGATTCTTCTTAATTTAGCATCCACATTAATAAGTTATCTTCATTCTTTTATTTCTTTTTAATCATTAGCAACTTATCTAAGTTAATTATATCTTATTCTTATTTTAACATTTATAATATCTAATTTTGTATAATTTAGAAGAAAAAAAAAAACTAAAAGACTGAATAAGATAAAGACTATATTAAATTTTGAATTTTAATTTAATTAAAAAAATACATAATTTGGCCCTTAAACAAAAAAAGAGTCTACATTAATATAAATGACACTATAAAGAAGAGTTGTAGTAGACATTTAAAGAGTCATTTGTTAATTTAAAGATTTTTGCCTCTCTAATTTTTGAATATGGCTTGCAAATAAGTAACAATTGTATAAATGATTTAAAGATCCTATAGAGACATTAAATTTTGGAGCTTTGTCCCTTCTATTTTTTGTAATTTAATTACAAATTGAAGAAGATGAAAATCATATAAATCTTTTTTGTGGATCCAATTTATTTTTTCAAAAAAGAATGTAAACTACCTTTAGTAGATTCCATGCAATTATTTGATGACTATTTAAAAGAATAAATTCATGATATATACACCTTCAAAAAAATGCTTTCATTTTCATAAAAAAATATGAAGCAATGAGTAAATTTGAAAATCAAATTGATAAAGAGTGGACTAGCACAACAACCAAATAATGGACAAATATTCCTTTAAAGAAAACAAAACAAAAATGTGAACAAGCAAAGGTCTGTTAAGTCTATGAAGTGGAATGAAAACCCAATAGAACTCAAGAGTTGCATCTTGTGACCTAATCACTCATGGTGGAGTATGGAAGGCTAGTTGTGTACACTAGTTCTGAGGCAACTAGGGCAGGTTTGATTTTAGGGTGTGAAGACCTAACATGCGTTGTGACTAGTTTAACTCACGCAGCCGGAATATCCCATTTTGTGACAAAGAAATAGCAAAACAAAACACAAAACACAAAACTTGTGGGGTGGAGTGGTGTACTTCGATGCAGCTGCGCCATTCGGCCACTTACCCAGACGTGAGGCGTCTTCTCGCGACGTCGTTTCTACGTTCGATTTCCCTCTCCACAACATCATGTCGAGTACACTGCGGTCGTTGTTCACTGTGTGCAGCTTTCATTCTCTGACATTCTCTCACCGATTCGCGCGCATCGTGCCCTCTTAATTATGTCAGGATGTTGCGCAGGCTACATCGATGGATTACTTCACTCATCGGTACAAAGCTCTAACGTTGTGTTGGTGATGTGAGTTGCGTCAGCTACTGCCAGAGAGGATCAATCATGTGAGGATTCGGTGAGAGGCTTAGGTCAGTCGGTATGACAGAGTAGAGAATCGTTCATCTGCGGCCTTCAGTATGAAAATGGTAGGGGGTGAAGTGATTGCGAAGATTCTCGCCACAAGCCGTCATCACAGGATCGTCTTGTTGAAGGTTTTCGCATTTGTAGCGCTGATTACGGTACTCTTCGCCGCGACGTTGGCGATTGCACCCGCTATGGAACACGTCTCGGGGCAGCAAGCGTTGGACTTCGCGAAGCAGATGGGCGTTACGTCGATGAGTCTGTGGAATGTCACGGGTCCTGCGAAGGATCGGTTCCAGTACGAGCTTGGGGTGTTTCTCCGCGGGGTTGAGCTTCTCTCGGAGACTACCCAGGATCAGAAGTATTTAGATTTCATTAAGTTCAAGATTGACCGATTTGTGACCGATAATGGGACGATTAACACTTACAAATTCAACGAATTCCAGCTGGACAGCATCCTCACAGGTAGGCTGCTTCTCACACTCTTCAAAAGTACAGGCGCATTGAAGTACAAGACGGCTGCGGATATACTCCGTGAGCAGTTGCGGAAGCAGCCACGCACGAACGAAGGGGGATTCTGGCACAAGGATGTGTACCCCTACCAAATGTGGCTGGATGGGCTGTACATGGCGGAGCCGTACTACGCCCGCTATGCGAAAGAATTCGATGACCGTTCTGCTTTTGACGACATTGCTGCACAGTTCATCATCATGGAGAATCGGACGCGGAACGAGACGACAGGGTTGCTGTATCACGGATACGACGAAGCTAGGGTTCAGGCATGGGCGGATCCATTGACGGGGTGCTCGCCGAGCATTTGGGGTCGGTCAGTGGGATGGTTTGCAATGGGAGTGCTCGATACGTTGGAATTCTTTCCCGTGGATCACCCCAAGCGATCTGAGATGGTCGCCATTCTGAACCGTATTGCTTCAGCAGTGAAGAGATTTCAGGATGCGCAGTCTGGGCTATGGTGGCAGGTGATGGACAAGGGGGGTGAGGCCGGGAACTATCTGGAGTCGTCGGCCTCCGCCATGTTTGTGTACACTCTTGCGAAAGGAATTCGTTTAGCTTACTTGTCTAAGGATGACTATCTCGACAGTGCTTTGAAGGGATACGACGGAATTGTTGCACACTTTGTTGACAGCGGCCCAGATGGTGGTGTGAACTACTTGAGGACTGTTTCGGTGGGAGGCTTGGGGGGGAAGCCTTACCGTGATGGTAGTTACGAATACTACTTAAGTGAAGCTGTTGTCACCAACGACCCCAAGGGTATTGGCCCCTTTATAATGGCCTGTGTAGAAATTTTTCGAGTTTCATGACTACTCTGTGAGTTCTTGTGCTCAGTTTGTGTAGCTCCGAAGAATGAAAGTCTAGCCAGTTTACCTAGTCGATTGCGGAGTGCAACCTCATCTGTGCACACAGTGTAGCTGCTGCAGAATCTCAATTTCATTGTTAAACATAGTTACAGTGGTAGAGCTTGTTCCATATTAAGTGGAACATGTACGGATGCGGAAATAAATGTGTTGCTTTTATACAAGTTACATCACGGTGCAACGATTTCTGCATCACCAACTGTAATCTATTCATACATGCTGTAAGAAGCAGGAAAGATGTGCTCAGGTGTCCATTTCCTTGTAAGACTTGGTGAAAGCAACTGAGTCGAATCATCACTTAAGTTCGTGAGCAATAATCTGTGTCAAGTTTCATGTGTTTCAATCATGTCGTGTCCGCAGTTCTTTTGTATTGATGATAGTGATGAAACACCACCTTTTGCCATAAGCTTCACATAACACAACAAATGAACACGTTTACAGAGTGCGATCAGAAAAACAGCGGCAGTTTCTTGGCTATGTAACTTCCTGTACATTAATTACACATCTGTGAGATACAAGCTATCGTTTTGGGGAGGCAATATCCCAACATTCCCAGCTCCGAAGACATGGTCTATCTCTTGTTCACAGAACTTTCTGTGTGAAACGCAGCTGCAGCATCGCAATTAAAACCAGCAGGGCGTCAACGAGGACTTTCCAATGCCGAATGGGCTGCTGCAACCAACTACTTCGAGGTTTACCTTAACAAAATTCAGCCAACTGCAAGTCCACCCAATACAAGGCTACCTGACTGTATATTGTAATCATTATCCATTGAACATATGCTACGTTGATTGGGTATCAACATTTTCACCGTAGATGCTCATCCTGAACACCTGCACGAAGTATACCACCGCAAAGTTGCAAAATTTCAGTTGCTCTCGACTGGCGCTGGGGATCAGCAACTTAGTAGTAACCAGTGTAGTAGCGGGCGGGTCGAAACTCGTTGCCATATGATCGACCGCTGTAAGGATCGAAGACGGGAGCGTAGATGCTTGGATAAGTGTACATGTCATCGTATGCAGAGTATCTGGGCCTTACAACTGGAGCTGTAAGGGGATAAGGTTCAACAACATTGATCAGCGTTGCCTCCCCAATCACTTGTCGTACTAGACTAGTAATTGTGCTGGGGCTTAGTCTGGTGGACACTATCACTGTTTGATCTGGAATGTCGCATATCACGTTGTAGACACCTGGAAAAATATCCGTTGGTGTTATCATTCAAAAGTCCTTTGGAATGTTTCAAAGAAAAAGAGTGAGGCAGCATGAAAACAAGAGACGCAATAGGCCCCGTCAAAGTAACAAGGGCAGGGATTAGGGCATTCCAGCATGCTATTTTTACCTTCTAACGCCAGAGCATCCTTGATTCTGGCGATGTCTTCCAAGGTATAAATGGGAGCCTTCAGATGCACATCCTGCACAGCGACATTACCAACACAGAATAAGAAAACCTGTCTCTGCTAGAGAAACTTCACTTTTCCAGCTTCAGCTATATGCTGTAAGGAAGAATTATCCCAGATACCAGTGGTGACCAAGAGAAAGGCCGAATCGATGGATAAATCTCCATATGATCGAAGTAACGAAAAACAAAAAACACTCACCGGCACAAGCAATCCTCTAGAGTAGGGGCCAAACTCGGCTCCTGGACGATAGTAGGGATCCATAGGTTGACCGACAAGCCGCCGACGGTTGTTGATGACCCAAATGGGCTCAGGTGGCCCATACAGATCAAGCTGCACACCGCCATAAAATAACACAACACATCAAATCATCAAAGATCGTCTTCATAATAGAGTAAAGCATCAGGCCGCATGTGGCTTCGCACGCTACGCGTACACAATGCTTAATTTTCAAGGTTGTGATTCAGACAGAAGGTTTTAGACTGTCACCCTTCTGAGTATTGTCCTAAAATCACCACCTTCTCTGATTGCATTTTCAATCTCCTTACTGCGTTAAATTACACAATCGACTTCCTCATTTTGAAACGTTGGGATGATAATAATCCGAAACACGTAAGAGTAACATGCACCATGACGGTTGTACATGACATACAATTCTTTAGAATATACGAAGTAGCACCGAATTGGCCGTTAATGTGTTGAATTCGTCAAAGACCACACAGCCAAACAAAAAAGCTACTTCCTCGATTACTCGGGACACACAAAATCGGGAACGAAAGCACAACTAAAGAACCATGTAATAGTCCAGTAAACTCGCTGTATTTCTACTGTGAGCTTTGCCTCGTAATTTAGTGAAGTGAATTGCACAGACAACCCGATCTCCGAGACAAGAAACATCTCATATATTCCAACGCTTAACGCCAATGGCTCTCACCTCAGGCATATATCTCGTCGTCATCCTCCACCGCCACCCAAATTCCTGATATACTAACCACTACCACCACCAGCTCTGTTCTTTGAACTGCCGATTCGTAAAGGATCCTAGCACTACACTCCTGCTTCAACAGAACAAATACATCAAAAACAAAAAGAAGGAAAACAAACAAACAAACAACAAGGTTCAAAGGTGCAATTAATCTTGATTTCGGGCACAGATCGACTCAAACGGACTACCGCTGCGAGAAGCCTTGCAAACGAAGCAAACAAGGGAATTGTCTCGTTTTTTGGGCATGAACCATCGCACAAAGCTGCCTCGGAGTCGTCACTGGTCTTTACACAGGCGGAAAGGGGCCCTCGAAGGTTGCAGAAACATGGAGAAAGGCGCCCGCCTTTGGTGGGCCTAAGGATTGGTTTCAGCTGGGACGATGGCAACGTGTGGACAATGCACCCATCTCCCTCCCCCCTATATATATATATATATATATATATAAAAGAAAAAAAAAACCCCACCCACAAGGATCACTCATTTGAATCCCCAAGAAGGATTTCTTCTCCGGAGATGCAGCCTACGACGTTCTCTGCCATCATCCCCTCTTTCTAAAACGCGGCATCCTATGCCACCCCACCTTCTCTAGGGATCTGTGCCTTCAAAATGTTGTGGATTTCACAGCCACAGCATCTTCTTACACTGCTCAGAAGTACCCAATTCTGGGATATTGTCCTGTCGCCCTTGAAATGATTTCACCATGACCATATATTTCTTAGTATTTGTCCATCTTGATGAATCTTGCCGAATCTCAAGGCCAAATCTTGTGCCTTGATTAGTTTGATCGTTGTATTTTTTTGCTGTGTGTATAAGTGTGTTGATTTCTAAATTGCTTTCAATCTTGTTGAGAATGTTTGGACAGACATAAGAATTGTTGAGAATGTTTGGACAGATACAAGAGTTGAGAATGTTTGGACAGATACAAGAGTTGAGAATGTTTGGACAGATACAAGAGTTGAGAATGTTTGGACAAATACAAGAGTAACTCAAAGTAATGTCTACACACACAAAATAGTGTATAGAAGAAAAAAGAGGTTATCTGTGTATTTTGATGTGGTTGTCTCTTATATACAAAGAAAAAGGGAGAAGATAAACAATTTCTCTCGACTACATTCCAAACATTGTAGCTACAATATTTTTTCTAACCTACAATAAATATTATAGAGAGTGCCAACTATAATTAAATATTTATGTGTATTATTTTCATATAGTGGCTAAATAACAACTCAACAATAGTCTCTATTATAATTGGGCAAACTTGTTTTTTGACACACTATCTTCTTTAATGGCCGTAGTCCTCATTTTGTAGTTGCGTCACTTCTTTGGACAATATTGAGTAGTGTACTTAGGTTCTCCGCAATACAAGCACAATCTTTCCTAATAACGATAAGTCTTTTCTTGTTTAATAAGAGGTTTGAAACATACCATATCAATTTGTATATCCTCTACTTTTAATTGTGTGTATTGAAAAGACATTGGCATTGTCATTGAATTATAGTAACATTGACGTGTACCTATATAACTCTCAAATCAAAATTCAAAAAGTCAATTGTCACACCTCACATCAAAGTCATTATCTATATTTTTTCTCCTTGCAATTCTTCTTCCTTCCTATGGCGATAAATTAAATTAATGCATTGCAAGCATTAACTTCTTCAATTGCTTTTATACTTGTGCCATTATACTCTTCATTTTAAGAAGTTTTTTAATGATAATACTTAAAGAAGGAAAGATGTCTATTGTTGCTCAAAAAAAATAAAAGAAAAGACTTGAAAACAAAGAAAAAATATTAAGAAAAATATCAATTTAAAAGAGGGTAATCCGCAACTTTTAATACACTTAAGTCTTATCAAGAGAAAGGAATAATAAACTCTTAATCAAGAAAAGACAAAGCTTTGATATTGTAAGTATATTCTTGTTAATCTGTCAAGGATAAGAATTTGATGAAAGCAAATAAACAAGTGAGACTCTCTTAAAGAAATATGATAAAA
Source organism: Physcomitrium patens (assembly GCF_059467195.1). Taxonomy (NCBI): domain Eukaryota; kingdom Viridiplantae; phylum Streptophyta; class Bryopsida; order Funariales; family Funariaceae; genus Physcomitrium; species Physcomitrium patens. The sequence continues at coordinate 15,408,233 of NC_143410.1, forward strand.
TAATATATATATATATATATATATATATATCAAAAAAAAATTGGAATGGCTACTGTCAAAAGATAAAAAAATTAAAGACTATAAAAAAATTAGAATAGCTATTGCCAAAAAATAAAGAAATTAAAGACTATCAAAAAAAAAATTAGAATGGCTATTGCCAAAAGATAAAGAAATTAAAGACTTTTAAAACTAGACTAGAAGTAAGAAAGGAATTGACAAGAATAAAGAAGATTTCACTCTTACCTCTATATATACTATCTATCTAGGATCTATGTGGTCACATTTTATAGGACTTCCAAAAAATATAATGACTTTACATGATAGATATTTTAATTTACAAGGCAAGTTTTCTATATAGATGCCATATAGTTATCTTATTCCGCAAGCTACTAATACATGTGGCACATGGTTAGCTTGTTGACTAAGTTTCTAACCTACCAATCAACTACAAATACATGTAAAGTCAAAATACCATCTACAAAGCTTCTAGGAAGCTTTTCTAGAAGATATTATGAAATTAATCTTCTTTTATCTACTTCTACCTATTCATATTACCTAGATAATAGTTATAATAAATATATATCTATGATAGAGAATCATTATATGAAAGTCCTTAAGTTGTTTAAATTAATTTATCAATTTATTACAATCAAATACATTATCAAGATGCTTTATATAAGATAATAATTTTTACATGGTTGGATAAAGTTATAATTATAATTTATTTCACTAATTTTCATGATATTGCAGCTCCATGTTCTTAGAATATATAGCTTGTTTGACATTTAGTTGTTGCAATATCAAATTTATATCTTGCATTACAATATCCAATGAATTTTGGATCTACAAATCATATATAAATTAGGTGGAACTTTCATATAAATATCTACATCAAAAGAACCATACAAATATGTAGTTATCACATCCATAAGATGCATCTAGAAGGTGGCATGAACTATGATTCCAATAATATATGAGAATATAATTGAATCTATGACTAAAAAATACAAAGATGCATAATCAATGCCAAACTATTCGATAAATTCCAAGACAGCAAGATCAACTTTATAGCAGATTATTTGATTTTTAGCATCTTACTTATATACTAATACTATCTTATATCCTACATGACAAGATATAAGAATGTCTACAATTAAATCAAAGACTTTTTTTTTATGCAAAGAGTCATACTTCTCTTCAATGGCAATTTTATATTTTAATCAATTAAAGCAATGCATTGCTTCTTCAACAATTTATACTTTAGGTCATCTTTTTTGCAAGAAAGAGCTTTTGCAATCAGGCATATAAATGATTCATCTATTGTAATAGATGGTCTATCCCAAATATTTTTTGTAACACAATATAGAAAAAATATTTTAGTATTCAATTTAATTTTATTCCTCCTAATTTTAAGATTTTTTATTGCATAAAATGAAGATATAATTTACATGGAAATATCAATATAATTTGATAGTCCCATAGATTTAGTAAGAACTTCTATAAAAATAATATGAAAATCAGCAAATATTATAGCTTTTTTATTATGTAATTATTTATTTGGTCTATGAATCATTTTATTTTTTGATGCTATAATGTAAGCAAGTGCATTTTGAGCCTCATTAATGGAAATTCTTTTAATCCAAGGTACAACATTTAAGCTGTCAGGTGTTTCATCTGCAATTCATTTTAGATACAAAAACTTGGCAATTTCAGTTTCAGCCAAAGGCGTTCTAAGATCAAGATTCATTGTAAATATTTTTGGTGCTCCAAATACAAGTATTCTATTTCTTTGTTGATTAGATATTCTTCCTTAAAAAATAGAAATATATTCTTTTTTAAATAGAAATTTAAAAATATATACATAATAATGTGCTAGATGATAGATCAATAATACAAAAAATGTCTAATAAATCAAAATCAATATATATGTCTTTTTGTCAATAATCTCTAATAATATACCATTGAAGTTCTAATATTGGAATCTAAATACTACAATAAAATACTTATATGTGAGATAGATTAAAAATGCAATGTGAAATAAATTCTTATTGTATAATAATTTTAAAAAAAGAAAGACAAAGATGCATTAATGTTGCAACATGCAAGTTTGCATGATCCCACATAAATACAAGTAAATTTATTTGAAGGATTGGTCTAGTAATGAGTTGTATACATTTTATAAATGACTCCACAAGTCCATTTTAAACAAGTTCATATGAAATATAATATATCAACTCAATCCTTATTGCAATACAATAGTCTTCAAAAGACTTTGATACAAATTCTTTTGCATTTTCTATATACAATATTTTGATAGGATAATTAAGAAAATATGCCCAAAAAAAAATATATAAATATAAGATTGGAAAATACTATGTTTTATATTGATGATAATCAAACATCTAATTATTTGTATGATACATCAACACCCATAGAAAAAGAACAAAATCGTCCAGATATTGGATTAATAAGATCACAAATACCACTATACAACCTTTCAAGAATTTGTGGTAATTGTCATGGGAGTTTCTAAATTAAAGACCAAGTAATCACCTTGTCTTTCACACATGTATGACATAATTTAATAGAATTTATATCTATAAATATTAAATTATATCTAATTATATATGGAATTATCTTCCAAAATAATGTAGATTCTAAATGTTCTAATCTTCCATGTCAAAGAAAAATGCAACTCTTTGTGAAAGATGATACAAAATTAAATGTAATAGAAGTTTGGATTACAATCTAATATGAAGCATTTGTTGCAATAAAAGATTTTTCTAACAATTGTATGATTTTGTGCAAGAATTAAAACTTTTTACCTATCTAGGGCAGTACTTGAGAAGTGATAACTATTGATATACATATCTTGGTTGCTGATCAGACTATGAAGTATTAAAGGTGTAAACATTGCATAATTATATTTTATGATGGAGTCCATAGGTTATTTTATCATTGCTACCTTCTGTTGGAAATGAAACGCATTTGCTCTAGCCATGGTCATCAAATTTTTAGTTTGTCAGGTTGAAGATTTTTTAGTAACAAATTGTTTGTTACGTAGGATAGTATGTGTTGTTATAAAATCAATGAGTGCATCATTTAACTCATCATTAGAGGTTTTATCATTCATATAAGCCTCTAAATTATTAATACCAATTGAATCTATAAACGCATCTACAGTATGAAATTTACAAGCTTTAACTCAAAATTTCTTATTTTTTTGGAACATTTAACAAAGTATTCTAAAGTATAGCACATATGTGCTAAATGTCTAATTATTCTACATTTATGGCAAGAATGCATTTCTATTTTTTGTTTTCTATTGTAACTAATAAAAAAACATTTATTCATTCTATATGGATAGATATAGTTATGACCATGACAATCCTAATAGAAACAAAACTGGACTATTTGTAAGATCTAAGATCTTTTTAATCCATAGCAATATATATCTCATCACAATGTAAGAGAGTATAGACTAAAAAGAAATTGAATAAAATTAAATAAAATATAACATGAAAGACTAAATATAGTAAAAAAAATAAAATAAATTGAACAAAAAATGTAAAAGCAAACTTTATCAAGAAAAAGAAATCAAAGTCATATTTGATGGGATACACAAATGGCTCTAGTCAATCCTATTTATACTTTGTCTAACTACCTTGGAACTTTTTAGAATATTCTTAATGATGGATTCCATCTAAATAATCACTCTAAGCCTTTTTTAGAATATTTTATGGTGAAACTCATATAAACCACTAACCTAGTCTCAATTCTAGTAATTTCTAAAAACTTTCCAAGAACTTTTCAAACATGATTCCTACTATCTATTTCTATGCATTAACAATATGAATATCTTATCCATACCTTGTTATAGTTAATCCCTCTCTATTAATGTGCAATATCTTTGTTTTACTTCCAATGGTATTTTCAAATTATTTCTTGATAATGGATGAGATTTTGTGCAGGTTCTCACGTTGCATTATAAATAGAATACCTTTCTAAAGGACTTTATATTGAAATTGTGGATGTCCATTACTATGGCAAAGATAGTAATACTCAAAATGCTATCCACTTTATACTCTTATTGATTATCAACCACAACTGGTGGTGGTGGAGGTAGTTGATTGTGGTCTGAAAAGTGCCTTGGTTCAGTATAAAATTCCTTGATTTGCAAAATATGAAAGACCGAATGGACCCAAACATGTGACAAAAGCTCAAGATAGTATACAAGATCAAGTATCATTACAAAAATGCAAAAAGGTCTAAGCCATTGACATCCCAACTTACAAATTTGAATTGATGTAGCAAGTAAAAAGTTGGCATTGAAGAGTAACACTTGGTCATCTTTTTAGAATGTCTTATATTGTTGGTGGTTATCTCCATATTATTTTTGTAAATTTTATGCAATAAAGATGGAATATCATGCCTCTTATAAGATCACTATAAGTCATTGTATAAACTCTTCTATTATTAGATTGTTGATATTAATGAGATGATACATAGTTGTTGGCATAATTGGATGTTGATTAATGTAAATGAAGAATAGTGAATGACTAGTACTTCCTTGAATACTATCATTGTAAGCAAATTTTAAGGACATCAAATATTCATTCCAATTATTATGATGAACCGCTGTCACAAACATACTCATGTAAGCTAGTAATTATATATGCAAATAGGTAGAAATAAGTAAAAGTAGGTAAAATTAAGTTAATTCTATAGTATTTAATATGGAAGCTTCCTAGAAGCTTCATAGGTGTTGCTTTGACTTTATAGATATCTTTAATTGATTTTTTGGATTAGAAACGTGGTCAACAAGTTGGCCATGTGCCACACATATTGTTAGCTTGAAGATCAAGCTAACTATGTGGACCACACGTAGAAAAACTTGCCTTGTAAGTCAAGACATATGTCCTACAAAGTCAACACATATTGGAGGTCCTATAGAATGTCGCCACGTAGTCCCTAGTTAGATAGTATATATAGAGACAAGAATGAAGCCTTCTTCACTCTTGTCAACTCCTTTCTTGCTTCTAGTCTAGTTTCAAGGGTCTTTAATTTTCTTGTCTTTTCGCAATAGCCATTCTAGTTTCTCTTTCAATATACATACTTATTTATTTATATTTTGTTACCTTTCTTTGAGTAAAGGCTCACTTGTTTGGATAATTTTTTCATCGAGTTCTTGTCCTTAACAACCGCTAAGAATGCATATAGCATATCCTCTAAGGTTTGATTTGCATGTTCTATTTGTCCATCTATTTGAGAATGAAAGGCCGTACATATGGCAAGTTCTTTCTTCAATAGCTTGAATAAAGTATACTAGAAACTTCATGTGAAGCATAAATCTCAATTTTAAATAATAATATAAGATATCTTATAATAATAAAAGATAGTATGAAAGAAGATTCATCCAAGTATTGTAGTATCAATATCAAAACTGCAGCCATGTAAAGTTGCTTCAAGAATTGGTCTACAAAGACAATAATTGCAATGCGTTCATGAGGTATTTGGTCCAAATACGTAATGATATTCATAGTCTTTTACTTCCAACATGCAATAGGTGGTAGAATTGACTGTAATAACCTAAGAGTTGTTGTGTTGCATGTTTTGTTATGTTGACATGATTTGTAAGAATCTACAAAGGCTTGAACATCATAATCCAAATTTCTCCAAAACCATGTGTCACGGATATACATATAATTACCTACAAGAGTCGATAAAAGTATGTAAAAGTAGAAAAAGATAAGTTAATTGTGCAATATCATCTAGAGAAGCTTTGTAAAAGCTTCATAGACACTGCTTTGACGATATAGGAGTCCATAGTAGACTTTTAGGTTAGAAACTTGGTCAACAAGTTAGCCATGTGCCACACATGTTGGTAGCTTGAAGGACAAGCTAACTACGTAGTCCACTCATAGAAAACTTGCTTTGCAAGCAAAGACATGTGGCCTAGAAAGTCAACACATATTAGAGGTCTTATAGAATATTGCCACGTGGCTTCTAGTTAGATAGTATATATAGAGGCAAGAGTGAAGCTCTCTTCACTCTTGTCAACTCCTTTCTTGCTTCTAGTCTAGTTTCAAGGGTCTCTAGTTTTCTTGTCTTTTGGCAATAGCCATTCCAGTTTTTCTTTCAATATATATATTTGTTTATTTACCTCTCTTTGAGTGAAGGCTCACTTGTCTGAATTGTCTTTCATCGAGTTCTTGTCCTTGACAGATTGACAAGAGTACATTTAGAATATCAGAGCTTTATTTTTTCTTGAGTAAGAGTGGATTACCCCTTTCTCTTGACAAGACATAAGCGTATTGGAAGTTTGCGGATTACCCACTTCTAAACTGATATTGTTCTTAGTATCTTCTTTGTTATCAAGTCTTTCTTTTCTTTTATCTTGAGCAGTATCAAACAAATTTTTCTTCTTAGTGTCATTATGGCAGAGCTTGTTGAAATGAAGAGTGCAATGGCACAAATGCAAGAGCAAATGAGGGAGTTAATGCTTGCGACGCATCAACTCAATTCACCAACACAAGAAAGAACAAGAATGGCAGAAAGTGGGGATATAGAGATGATCGGAGTTGCTTCAACATCTACAACAAATCACGTTCCTTCTCTAATTGTACAACACCCTGTAAGCACTAGAGAACCAAGAATTGCCTTATCCGAGAAATTTGATGGTACGAGATCAAAGTTTCGAGGGTTCATCAATCAAGTACAATTGGCAATTGAACTTCAACCGCAAAGCTATCTAACTCCAGGATCACAAGTCAGGTTTATTGGCACTCTACTTTCTGGTTCTGCATTATCGTGGTTTTCGTCTTTTTTTGAACAACGAAATCCAATATTGGACAATTTGGAAGCTTTTTTGGCGGAGTTTCGATCTATGTATGGTGAACACGATGCAACTCGTGTTACAACAAATAAGATCCGAATTCTGCGACAAGGAAATCGCTCAGTAACAGTATATGCTTCACAATTTCGACAACTTGCAATAGACATCAAGTAGGATGATGCTGCACTCATCAGTCAATTTCTTTATGGATTGCAATACGAAGTAAAGAAATTGATGCTCAACTTACCTGATTCTCAAACTTTGAGTCAAGCAATCGATTTTGCGGTAAAATGTGATAATCAACTTTTCGAATTTCGATCCGAGAATCATTCACGGGAACCTCAACATTATTACTCAATGGCAACATCAACATCTTTGCCAAACGTACATTCGGAAGTAGAAGACATGCAAATTGACGCGGTACGTTTTAAATCCCTAACTGAACAAGAAAAGATTCATCGTCGTCAAGAAGGATTATGTTTATATTGTGGAGAACCTAAGCACACTACTCAACATTGTCCAAAGAAACGACGCAACTATAAAATGAGGGGTACGACGGTCAAAGAAGACAACATGTCGAAAAACGGATTCGTCCAGCTACAATAGGGACCGTGCAGCTGGAACCTTGTACAATTCCTAACAAAGGTCCTATCCTCTCCTCAGAACCCTCTCCTTGTTTTATAATAGACTTATATTTAGGACCTAAGAATTACAGAGCCAATGCTTTATTAGATTCGGGAGCCTCAGCATATTTTTTAGATGAATAATTTGTTAAAAGTCGTAAAATACCCTTTGTACAGAAACCTAAACCAGTACATGTAGAAGTCATAGATGGTCGTCCCTTCTCTTCTGGAGATGTCACTCATGAAACTCATCCTATAAAAGTAACAATAGATGGTCATGATAGCTACATAGCTTTTAACATAATTAAATCCCCGTCCAATCTAGTTATTTTAGGTTTATCCTGGCTAGAAAAATATAATCCTCGAATAGATTGGAATTCGCGTAAACTTGACTTTTTCTAAAGCGTTATTAATAGTTCTACCAACCAAGTAAAAAATTATAAGTCTAGTATTGTAAAACCCGTACTGATAGGTGCAAAAGCATTTATACACACAGCAAAAGAAAGATCAACTTTTGCTATTTATGCTGCACCTATTTTTGAAAACGTAAAGACTTCAAGTGGCATTCTAAGTCAATATCAGGAGTATCAAGACGTTTTTGAGAAAAAGAATGTAGATATTCTTCCTGAGCATCGCCCATATGATTGTTCAATCGACCTCAAGGAAGGAACTCAGCCACCATTTGGACCAATTTACAGTTTATCGCAAGATGAGATGGCTGAACTCAAGACATATATTGACGAGAATTTAGCGAAGAATTTCATACGCCATTCAAAATCTCCAGCAAGAGCTCCAATTCTATTCGTAAAGAAAAAAGATGGATCTTTACGAATGTGTGTTGATTATCGAGGACTCAACAAGATCACAATCAAGAACATGTATCCATTACCTTTGATATCAGGACTCCTTGACCAGTTGAATCAAGCTAAGATCTATACAAAAATAGATCTAAGAGGAGCATATAATCTAGTACGGATCAAAGAAGGAGATGAATAGAAGACTGCGTTTCGAACCAGGTATGGACATTTCGAATATAATGTCATGCCCTTTGGACTCACAAATGCACCAGCTGCTTTTCAACATCTCATGAATGATGTATTTCGTGAATTCTTAGACAATTTTGTTGTCTGATATCTAGACGATATCCTGATTTATTCTAAGAACGTCGAAGAACATGAAATACATGTTCGTCAAGTATTACAAAAACTTAGAGATGCAGGATTGTATGCCAAGATGGAAAAGTGTGTATTTTACACTACTCAAGTTGACTTTTTAGGATACATCATTTCAAATGATGGTCTCATGATGGATTCTAAGAAAGTCCAAACAATCATGGATTGGAAGATTCCAAGGACAGTAAGAGATGTCCAATGTTTCTTGGGATTTGCCAATTACTATCGGATCTTCATCAAAGATTTCTCACGAGTTACAGCTCCACTTACACGCTTGACTAGTAAAGATAAATTCCAATGGAATCAAGAAGCGGAAGCAGCATTTGAAGCCTTGAAGACATCGTTTGTCTCTGCACCAGTCTTATATCGTGTTGACTTTTCCAAGGTATTTTTTATGGAAACAGATGCATCAGATTTTGCCTTAGGTGCAGTTTTATCACAAATGGGATCAGATGACAAACTTCATCCAATAGCTTTTCATTTAAGAAAATTCTCAGCAGCCGAGATCAATTATGAGATCCACGATACAGAACTTCTTGCGATCGTGGATTCCTTTCAAGAATGGCGTCATTATCTAGAAGGCGCTTCTAGTCCAGTCACTGTGTATACAGATCACAAGAACCTCGAGTATTTTATGTCAGTACGCGTGTTGAATCGGCGTCAAGCTCGTTGGAGTATGTCTTTGTCAAGATTCGACTTCATTATCACTTATCGGCCAGGAAAACAACAAGGTTTGTCTGATGCCCTATCTAGACGTTCTTATTTTGTACCAAAAGAAGGAGATGCAGCTTTTGAGCAACAAAGAACGGTCCTCTTGAAACCGGAGCAATTTCATCTCCGAGCAATGAAATCAACATTGACGGTTGATTCAACTTTTTTCAAGCAAATCCAGTCCAGTATGTCCTCAGACCCTCTTATTTATGATATCGAGAATAATTCTTCCAAGTCTCATGATCCTTCTAAGTTCGAGTTCAAGAATAATCTATTATATTTTGAAAGACGCCTATATGTTCCAAAAAGAGAAGCACGTTTACGTGTTCTTCAAGCACGTCATGACTTTCCAACAACAGGACACTTTGGATATAATAAGACTTTGGAACTCATATCAAGAGATTTTTGGTGGCCACAAATGTGGAAGTCAGTCAAAGACTTTGTACAATCATGTGATATTTGTTCAAGATCAAAAATTCCTCGTCATCGACCTTACGGACTTCTTCAGCCATTACTTATCCCAGAACAACCATGGTCTTCTGTTTCTATGGATTTCATCATAGATCTTCCAAGCTCAAGATCTTATGATTCTATATTTGTGATAGTAGATCGTTTCACCAAGATGGCACATTTTGTGCCATGTACAAAATCTATCACAGGTGAAGAAACAGCTAAGCTTTTCATTGATAATATCTATCGCTATCATGGATTACCTAAAGATATCATATCAGATAGGGGAACTCAATTTGTGTCAAGATTTTGGAGGACCCTTTTCAAGATTTTAAAAGTGGACATAAAGCTATCTTCGGCTTTCCATCCTCAAACTGATGGACAAACAGAGCGCGTAAACCAAGTCTTGGAGCAATATTTAAGGTGTACTATCAATTATCAACAAGATGATTGGACAACCTTTCTGCCATTGGCAGAGTTTGCTTATAATAATACGGTACATTCTTCCACGCAACAAACACCTTTCTTTGCCAATTATGGCTATCATCCACGACTTGATACTTTTGATTTTTCAAAAGTTGATAATCCTGCAGCAGAAGATATGGCAAATCGATTGTCAGAGTTACATGCAATAATGAAGACGCAATTGAAGGAAGCTCAAGAACGACAAAAAATAAACGCAGATCTATATCGTAAGGAGCAACCACAAATCAACGTGGGTGATAAGGTATGGCTACTTCGTCGCAATATCAAGACTACTCGACCTTGTGACAAGTTGGACTATCGTAGGCTTGGCCCCTTTTCTATTTCTGAACAGATCAACCCAGTTGCATATCGGTTACATCTACCGGAGTCAATGAAGATCCATCCTGTATTCCACGTCTCTCTTCTTGAACAATATAAGACAGTGGATATACAAGGAAGAAGACAAATGCCACCGCCTCCTATAGAAGTAGATAATAATGAAGAATTTGAGGTGGAAGAGATATTAGACTCAAGGCGGCGCCGAAATAAGCTGGAATATCTTGTTCATTGGCGCGGATATGATATTAGTGAACGCACATGGGAGCCATCCAGGAATCTAGCAAATGCATCAGCTAAAGTCAAAGTTTTTCATCAACGACATCCATCAAAATCAAGATGAAAATCTCTCTTATAAAAGAGATAAGATTGAGGCAAGATAACATTCAATTTCCTATCCTTGTTTGTAACTTCTTTGCATTTGTGACGCTAATTAGATGAAGAGCCAACAACCAGCAGATTCAACTCATGAACCTTCGTTTGCTGACTTACCGGATGAGACATTGCGATTGTCATAACCTTCAAGATGACGCAACCGAGATGAAGACCTTCAAGAACGACATGTTCTTCCTCGAATAGATGGTGAGATATAACGCATTTGGTATCACGACCTTGAAAGAGATTCTCGATGTTTGGTGATATTACTGGAGATAGGAACGACTGCTGATGGTGTTTCAAATGTATTATTAGAAGGAAGTTATGAAGGCCTCAATAATGATCAAATAACAGGGTGGTCTTCTCGCCGTGGAATGGGACACTATCGATGGTTGAGAGGCCCTATCAATCATCTTCGAAGAGAACAGAGATCAGAGTATGTAGCAAATACAATTCGCCGCATATTAGACTTTCTCAACATATAATCACCGCTCCTCGTGGAACTCGTCCCTAGAAGGGGGGGTAATGTCACGGATATACATATAATTACCTACAAGAGTCGATAAAAGTATGTAAAAGTAGAAAAAGGTAAGTTGATTGTACAATATCTTCTAGAGAAGCTTCCTAGAAGCTTCATAGACACTGCTTTGACGATATAGGAGTCCATAGTAGACTTTTAGGTTAGAACTTGGTCAACAAGTTAGCCATGTGCCACACATGTTGGTAGCTTGAAGGACAAGCTAACTACGTAGTCCACTCATAGAAAACTTGCCTTGCAAGCAAAGACATGTGGCCTAGAAAGTCAACACATATTAGAGGTCTTATAGAATATTGCCACGTGGCTTCTAGTTAGATAGTATATATAGAGGCAAGAGTGAAGCTCTCTTCACTCTTGTCAACTCCTTTCTTGCTTCTAGTCTAGTTTCAAGGGTCTCTAGTTTTCTTGTCTTTTGGCAATAGCCATTCCAGTTTTTCTTTCAATATATATATTTGTTTATTTACCTCTCTTTGAGTGAAGGCTCACTTGTCTGAATTGTCTTTCATCGAGTTCTTGTCCTTGACACCATGTCCTTGAGATTTGTTCTAAAGTCTTCTCATGCCTTAGATATTTGTCAAGGACAAGAAATCGATGAAAAAAATAATTCAGACAAGTGAGCCTTCACTCAAAGAGAGGTAACAAAATATATATAAATAAGTATATATATTGAAAGAGGAACTAGAATGGCTATTGCCAAAAGACAAGAAAACTAGAGACTCTTGAAACTAGACTAGAAGCCAGAAAGGAGTTAACAAGAGTGAAGAAGCCTTCACTCTTATCTCTATATATACTATCTAACTAAGAACTACGTGGCGACATTCTATAGGACCTCCAATATGTGTTGACTTTGTAGGACACATGCCTTGACTTACAAGGCAAGTTTTTCTACGTGTGAGCCACATAGTTAGCTTGATCTTTAAGCTAACAACATGTGTGGCACATGGCCAACTTGTTGACCACGTTTCTAATCCAAAAAGTCAATTAAAGACACCTATGAAGTCAAAGCAGCGTCTAGGAAGTTTCTAAGAAGCTTCCATATTAAATATTATAGAATTAACTTACTTTTACCTACTTTTACTTACTTCTACCTATTTTTATATGTAATTATTAGCTTACATGATTATGGCCGTGACATTACACCCCCTTCTAGGGACGAGTTCCACGAGGGGTGGTTACCATATGTTGAGAAAATCTATGATGCGACGAATTGTATTCGCCACATACTCTGATCCCTGTTCTCTTCAAAGATGATTGATAGGGCCTCTCAACTATCGGTAGTGTCCCATACCAAGGTGGGAAGACCACTCACTTATTTGATCATTGTTGAGGCCTTTGTAACTTCTTTCGAATAGAATATTTGGAACACCATCAGGATTTATTCCTACCTCTAGCAAAATCACCAAACATCGGGAGTCCCTTCCCAAATCGTGATACCAAACGCGTTGTGTCTTACCATCTATTCGAGGAAAAACATGTCGTTCTTGAAGATATTCATCTCGATTGCGTCATCTTAAAGGTTGTGACAATCGTAATGTTTTGTCCGACAGGTCAACAAATGAAGGCTCTTGAGTGGAATCCGCTGGTTATTGGTTCTCCATCTCCTGAGCGCCACTACTACAATGAAGCTACGAACAAGAATTGAAAGTAGAATGTTATCTTGCCTAGATGTTGTTTCTTTTATAAAGAAGGTTTTCATCTTGATTTTGATGGATGTCGTCAATGAAAAGCCTCCACCATCTTTGTTGCATTTGCAAGATTCTTTAATAGCTCTCATGTGCGTTCACTAATACCATATCCGTGCCAATGGACAAGATATTCTAATTTATTTTTGTGCCGCCTTGAATCTAAGATTTCTTCTACTTCAAACTCTTCATTATTGTCTACTTCTATAGGAGGAGGTGGAGCTTGTCATCTTCTTGGTATGTCCACTGTCTTGTATGGTTCAAGAAGAGACACGTGGAATACTGGATAGATTTTCACCGACTCTAGTAGATCTAAACGATATGCAACTGTATTGATTTGTGCAGAAATAGAAAATGGTCCCAGCCTTCGATAGTCCAACTTGTCACAAGGACGAGTGGTCTTGATATTACGACGAAGTAGCCATACCTTATCACCCAAGACGAATGATGGTTGTTCCTTTCGATAGACATCCGTATTGGCGTTTTGTTATTCTTGAGCCTCTTTTAACTGCACCTTCATCGTTGCATGTAGCTCTGATAAATGAATTGTCAAATCTTTCGCAGCAAGATTATCAACTTTTGAAAAGTCAAAAGTATCAAGTCGTGGATGATAACCATAATTAGCAAAGAAAGGTGTTTGTTTTGTAGAAGAGTGTACCGTGTTATTGTAAGCAAACTCTGCCAATGGCAAAAGAGTTATCCAATCATCTTGTTGATAATTAATGGTATATCTTAAATATTGCTCCAAAACTTGATTAACACGCTCCGTTTGTCCATCAGTTTGAGGATGGAATGTCGAAGATAGTTTTATATCCACTTTAAGAATCTTGAAAAGAGTCCGCCATAATCTTGATACAAATTGAGTTCCCCTATCTGATATAATATCCTTGGGTAATCCATAATAGCGATAGATATTGTCAAGAAAGAGCTTAGCTGTTTCTTTACCTGTGATAGATTTTGTATATAGTACAAAATGTGCGATCTTGGTAAAACGATCTACTATCATGAATATAGAGTCATAAGAACCTGAGATTGGAAGATCCGTGATGAAGTCCATAGAAACAGAAGACCATGGTTGTTCTGGAATGGGTAATGGCTGAAGAAGTCCAAAAGGTCGATGACGAGGAGTTTTTGATCTTGAGCAAACATCATATGATTGTACAAAATTTTTAACTGCCTTCCACATTTGAGGCCACCAAAAATCTCTAGATATCAGCTCCAAAGTCTTATTATATCTGAAATGTCCTGCTGCTGAGAAGTCGTGACGAGCTTGAAGAACACATAAACGTGCTTCTCCTTCTCGAACATATAGGCGTCCTTCAAAATAGAGTAGGTTGTTCTTGAATTCAAATTTAGATGGATCATGAGATTTAGAAGAATTGTTCTTGATATCATGAACAAGAAGGTCTGAAGACATACTTAACTAGACTTGCTTAAGAAAAGTTTAATCAACAGTCAATGTTGATTTTATTGCTCAAAGATGAAATTGTTCTGGCTTCAAGAGAACCGTTCTTTATTGCTCAAAAGCTGCATCTCCTTCGTTTGGTGCAAAATAAGAACGTCTAGATAAGGCATCAGATAAACCTTGTTGTTTTCCTGGCCGATTAGTGATGATGAACTCGAATCTTGATAAAGACATGCTCCAACGAGCTTGGCGACGATTTAATACGCGTGCTGACATAAAATATTCGAAGTACTTGTGATCCATATACACGGTGACTATACTAGAAGCGCCTTCTAAATAATGATGCCATTCTTGGAAAGAATCCATAATTGCAAGAAGTTCTTTGTCATGGATCTCATAATTGATTTCTGCTGCTGAGAATTTTCTTGAATGAAAGGCTATTGGATGAAGTTTGTCATCTGTTCCCATTTGTAATAAAACCGCACCTAGAGCAAAGTCCGATGCATCTGTTTCCATAAAGAATGCTTTGGAAAAATCAACATGATACAAGATTGGTGCAGAAACAAATGCTGTCTTCAAAGATTTAAAAGCAACGTCCGCTTCTTGATTCCATTGGAGTTTGTCTTTACAAGTCAAACGTGTAAGTGGAGCTGCAACTCGAGAGAAGTCTTTGATGAAGATCCGATAGTAGTTGGCAAATCCCAAAAAATATTGGACATCTCTTACTGTTTTTGGAATCTTCCAGTCTATAATAGTTTGAACTTTCTCAGCATCCATCATAAGTCAATCATTTGAAATGATGTAACCTAAAAAATCGACTTGAGTAGTGTGGAATACACACTTTTCTATCTTAGCATAGAGTCCTGCATCTCTTAATTTTTGTAACACACGACGAACATGAAGTTCATGTTCTTTTGGATTCTTAGAATAGATCAAGATGTCGTCTAGATAACATACCACAAAATCGTCCAAAAACTCTCGAAAAACATCATTCATTAGATGTTGAAAAGCTGCTGGTACATTTGTAAGTTCAAAAGGCATGACGTTGTATTCAAAATGTCCATACCTAGTTTGAAACGCAGTCTATCATTCATCTCCTTCTTTGATGCGTACTAGATTGTATGCTCCCCAAAGATCTATTTTTGTATAGATCTTAGCTTGATTCAGCTGATCAAGAAGTCCAGATATTAAAGGTAGTGGATATCTGTTTTTGATGGTAATCTTGTTGAGTCCTCGATAATCAACAGACATCCGCAATGATCCATCTTTTTTCTTCACAAATAGAATTGGAGCTCCTACCGGAGATTTAGAATGGCGTATGAAATTCTTGGCTAGATTTTCTTCAATATACTCCTTGAATTCAGCCAACTCATTTTGTGATAAACTATAGATTGGTCCGAATGACGGTTGTGCTCCTTCTTGAAGGTCAATTGAACAATCATAGGGACGATGTTCCGGGAGTGTATCCGCATTCTTTTTTTTCAAATACATCTTGAAATTCTTGATATTGGCTTGGAATGCCACTTGAAGTCTTTTCATCAATAGAAACGGGTGTAGCATAAATAATGTATGGTGATTCTTTCATAGCAACATGCAAGAAAGCTTTTGCACCTATAAATACGGGTTTAATTGAACTGGACTTATGACTCTCTACTTGATTAACTACACTGTTAGTTATACTTTTAGAGAAAGTAAGAGTTCGAGAAATCCAATCTATTTGAGGGTTGTATTTTTCTAACCACAATAAACCTAAAATGACTGGATTAGAGAGAGATCTAATCATATTAAATACTACAAAATTATTATGACCATTGATTATTACTTCTATAGGAAGGGTTTCGTGAGTAATATCTCCAGAAGACAATGGACGACCATCTATGATTTCTACATGAACAGGTTTAGTTTTCTTTACTAAAGATATGCTATGTCTTTTAGTAAATTCTTCATCTAAAAAACACGTTGAGGCTCTTGAATCTAACAAGGCAGAGACTTTGTAATGTTTAGGTCCTAAAATAGCATTTAATGTAAAACAAGGAGAGGGCTCTGAGGAGAGAATAGGACCTTTACTAGAAGTTGTATAAGGTTCCAGCCGCACGGTCCCTATTGTAGCTGGACAAACTCGTTTTCTGACATATTATCTTCTTTCACAATCATACTCCTCATTTTGTGATTGCGTCGTTTCTTTGGACAATGTTGAGTAGTGTGCTTTGGTTCTCCACAATATAAACATAATCCTTCTTGACGACGACGAGTCTTTTCTTGCTCAGTAAGAGGTTTGAAACGTACTGCATCAATTTACATATCCTCTACTTCTGAATGTATGTATTAAAGAGGTGTTGGTGTTGCCATTGAATTATAGTAACGTTGAGGTCCACTTGTACGGTTCTCAAATCGGAATTCAAAAAGGTGATTGTCGCACTTCACAACAAAGTCAATTGCTTGACTCAATGTTTGAGGATCAGGTAAGTTGAGCATTAATTTTTTTACCTCATATTGTAATCCGTAGAGAATTGGCTAATAAGTGCAGCATCATCCCACTTGATATCAGTTGTAAGTTGTCAAAATTGTGAAGCATATAACGTTACTGATTGATTGCCTTGTCGTAAAATACGGATCTTATTGGTTGCAACACGAATTGCATCATGTTCTCCATACATGGATCGAAATTTTGCTAAAAGAGCCTCTAGATTATCCAATATTGGTTCTTGTCGTTCAAGAAAAGATGAAAACCACGATAGTGCCGAACCTGAAAGAAGCGTACCAATAAATCTAACTTGTGATCTTGGAGTTGGATAGCTTTGGGGTTGAAGTTCAATCACAAGTTGCACTTGATTGATAAATCCTCGAAACTTGGATCTGGTGCCATCAAACTTCTCGGGTAGGGCAATTCTTGGTTCTCTAACATTTGAAGGGCGTTCCACCATAGGAAAAAGGACATGGTTTGGTGTAGATGTTGAAGCAGCTCCAACCATTTCTATATCTTCACTTCTTGCCAATCTTGTTGCTCCTTGTGATGGTAAATTGAGTTGATGCATTGCAAGCATTAACTCCCTCAATTGCTCTTGCATTTGTACCATTGCACTCTTCATTTCAAGAAGTTCTGCCATGATAACACTTAGAAGAGAAAGATGTCTAATATCGCTCAAGACAACTAGAAAAGAAGACTTGCGGACAAAGAAAATACTAAGGACAATATCAAATTAGAAGAGGGTAATCCGCAACTTCTAATATGTTTATATCTTATCAAGAAAAAGGAGTAATCCATTCTTAATCAAGATTAGACAAAGCTCTGATATTGTAGGTGTATTCTTGTCAATCTGTCAAGAACAAGAACTTGATGAAAAAATAATTCAGACAAGTGAGCCTTCACTCAAAGAGAGGTAATAAAATATATATAAATAAGTATATATATATTGAAAGAGGAACTAGAATGTCTATTGCCAAAAGACAAGAAAACTAGAGACCCTTGAAACTAGACTAGAAGCAAGAAAGGAGTTGACAAGAGTGAAGAAGCCTTCACTCTTGTCTCTATATATACTATCTAACTAAGAGCTACGTGGCGACATTCTATAGGACCTCCAATATGTGTTGACTTTGTAGGCACATGCCTTGACTTACAAGGCAAGTTTTTCTACGTGTGGGCCACATAGTTAGCATGATCTTTAAGCTAACAACATGTGTGGCACATGGCCAACTTATTGATCACGTTTCTAATCCAAAAAGTCAATTAAAGACACCTATGAAGTCAAAGCAATGTCTAGGAAGTTTCTAGGAAGCTTCCATATTAAATATTATAGAATTAACTTACTTTTACTTACTTTTACTTACTTCTATCTATTTCTATATGTAATTATTAGCTTACATGATTATGGCCGTGACAATATCTAAATATTAAAATGTCATGTCTCTCTTGAAGTATGTACATCCAAAGTATAGCATTCTTAAGTATATTAATTTTTTTTTTGAAATAAAGCAAGCCATCAGTAAGATAATAATCTTCATATTTCACATTGTGTACTTTTAGTCAATCAATAATCATCTCAAAATAAGCATCATAATGCATAGTTTCCTTCTATTTTGTTTCTTTGGTTAGGTTTGAAATGTCATTGCTAATAGTAGTAACTTCTATCTTATCAACTAATTTAAGATTTAAATTTGGTCTATGTGACAAAGTTTTCTAAGAAAGTATATTGTTATCCTTGCTTGTATTCAAGTTGAATGTTGAAGAGCTGCAATTATTTTTTCAATAATAATGTTATGATTTCATATTTTTTAAATACAAATCATATAATAAAGGCCATTGATTAGTTCAAATAGTCACTGATTTCTTCCACAAATAGAATTGTCACACTTTTGTAATATATACAATTGTTAATTTGTCTCAATTATAAGCAGAGTAATTGAATTCTATCCTTCTGAGATTACATGATTCATATGCCATAAGTTAAAGGCTTCTATTAAAGTCTTATTGAAGGATCACATTAATAACAAAGTTGAAAGCATCAATGTCAAGTATATAAAGAAAGTTAAGATCATATGATTATAATGTTAAAGCAACAATGAGTGCCTCTTTTAACTTATCAAAGGTCCTTTTTTGCTCTAATTTCTATTTAAATGGAACATCCTTTTCTAATAGGCTTATTAGTGATGCAATAATATGTACAAATTGCCAAACAAAATAGCGATAATAGTTAGCAATGCTTGAGAATGAGCAAACTTCATAAGCATTCTTAGGGATTGGCCAATCCTCGAGTGCTTTCACTTTATTTTATTCTATGTATACACCTTTCGAAGATATAATATGCCCCAAATAGAAAACAACCAATTTCTAAAATTCACACTTTGATTGCTTGTAATAAAAGCGACTATCTTGTAGGCGATATAATATTTCTTATAGATGTTGTTCATATTTTTCAATGATTTTACTATAAACTAAAATATTATTGATGAAGACAACTACATACTTATCCAAAAGGTTCCAAAATAATCTGTTTATGTGACCTATGAAGGAAATTGGAGCATTGATGAGGCTAAAAGGTAAAACAAGTCATTTAAAATATCTATAGTGTATATAAAATGCTATTTTTTTTTATATTTTTTTGTAATAGTTGTTTACTAATAGCCACTTCAAAGATCTAATTTACTAAAGATAGTTATACTTTGAAGTTGGTTAAGAAGATCATCCATGCATAAAAGTAAATATGCATTTTTGATAATTTGCTTATTGAGGCCTTGATAGTTAATACAAAGTCAAAGTCTACCATTCTTTTTGAATGCAAAGAATACAAATACTTCCCATGATAATGTGTTTTTTTGAATGAGGCCCTTTTCTAAGAGTTTTTCCAATGTCTTTTGCAGATCTTCAAGTTCATTTGATGCTAAACAATAAATTGATCAAATTGTTGATTTGGTCTTAGGCAATAGTTATGTTTGGAAGAAAGCACTTGAATCAAGAGGCACAATACTAAGTAAGTCAATTGGAAAGATATTTTGATATTCATGTATAAATTGCACTATCTATTGTACTCTTTTAGTTGTCTTTTCCACTATTGAAGTAAGATTTGAAACCACCATATATACCAGTTGCTTATATTATATTTGTTTCTTCACAAAGATCATTCTTATAAATAAGTTTTTAGCCGCAGATCATTTTTTTACCTCACTCAATGCACAAGAATAAAGAATCATCTACATCCACCATCTTTAAAGGAGATTGTCTTCACTAGTTGATTAACTTACTTATTTTTCATTTCTAACCATAGCATATCAAAGATAATATCATATCTAAGCTTTTTTACCTTGAATTGCTTTCTTAAAACATAAATGTCACTCAACATTGTTGTATTACATGAAATTTGGCTTGAGAATGCATTGGGTACCTAATTGTGGAAGATAAAAGGAAAATTACAACAACAAGTCCTAACAACTCTAGTATGTTTTTAAATAAATTATAATTAAAGATTATCAAATATAATCAATCATCAATCAAATTCAATTAAAATTTCAAAGAAATTATATAAAAAAATCAAAGAATTCTTAGAGATCCTTTCAAAAAATCATAAAGAAATAATATAGAAATTCAAAAAATATATATGTATTAAAATAAAAATCTAAATAAAATATAAAAATAAAAACTTTAATTAAATAATAATCAAACCTTAGTCAAACTTTAGTCAAATCTTAATCAAATCCTTATCAAACCTTAATCAAATCCTAAATAAGTCCTAACCAAATCCTAGAAAAATCCTAGTCAAACCCTAATCAAACTCTAATCAAATTCTAGATAAATCATAATCAAATCCTAATCAAATTCTAATCAAATATTAATCAAATTCTATAAATCTTAAATTAATTCTAATCAAACTTTAAATTAATTCTAATTCTAATCAAATCTTAAATCAAACCAAAATCCTAATCCTAATCCTAACTAAATCCTTAAAAAAATCCAATCAAATCTCAAATAAATCCTAATCCTAATCAAATATTAAATCAAACCAAAACCCTAATCTTAATCTTAAACCAAATCCTAACTAAATCCTAATCAATTCCAAATAATTATTATAGCAGATTTAAACCTCAATAACTAATGAATGAAATATTGATTTTAACTCAAAATTTGCACATCTCTTAATAATTAAGTTGACAATAAGTACAAAAAATTTGAAGAAGATCATATTCACAAAAAATAAGATTGAGCCAAAAATTTGCTCAAGTATCGGCTATCCCTCTTCTTAAATCTGAATGATGAAGTTCCAATGCCAAAATCTTTTTTTTAAATCATTTTATTATTTTTAAATTTCATATATGTATAGTAAATTAATTCTATTATTCTTACAAATAAATTTTACTTCAATCCAATTAGTAGATTGCTAAAGGTCTTAGAAACTCTAACTGCCTCTCAAAGTTCAATTTTTAAGACCTCAATCTACTTGAAATTCAATAATTATCAATTCAACTATTTGATCAAGCTCAAAATTACAGTATATGTTAGACACATATGTACCTACAAACCTTAAGAATTTCACTTGTAGATCTATTACCAAACTTATGAAATTCTCCAATAAGTATCACCCATTTTATTTCATAAATCTAGAATCACTTAAAACAAACCTTGACTATGCAAAGCTCTTACAAAGTCAATACACACTCAAATCACTCAAAATCAATGCTCAAAGAAATCTTATTAAGTTTGCTCCCAAATCCCACTCTCTAATCTCCCAAAAGAATCTCAAAATCATCATCAAGACTTGGTTTTGTGCCTCAAGGTCTGATTTCGACCCTGATTGGTAACCGTTCTTTTCCGGATATCAATTTTTGTTTCATTTGAGGTAAATTCTACTAAAACCAACTCTTGATTCTTTCATACATATGTCTATATCTTTTATTTTACTAATCTACTTTATTTTGCCTTATTTATGGTCTTAGAAAGTAGGAAGAAGCCACTTTTTTTGAAAAATAGCATTACTACTAAAAGTTTTATTACCTTCTTAACTTTTATATATATTTTTTATTTTATCTTTTAACTTGGCTCTCCTATAATAAGATCCATATTATTATCTTTCACCATACAGTCATATTACAACATAACAACGTTAAAATTTCTTCTTTATATGTCTCATTCAATATGTTTTCTTAGTCATTTACTAAATATATACTCTCTTATTTGATTACCTTGATTTTAATTCCAACTTGATCAATAATTCCAATCAAGATATAATTTTTCATAGAACCACAATCCATAAGCAGTTAACATGGTTGTCTTCTTAGTTGACTTGTTAGATATACTAGTTAACTCTTTTGATAGTTTTCCATGGCCATGCCATTTGTTTCTAAAAGACAATAGCTATCCCCAATACTAGCCTTCAATGCCTTTACTAAAAAGCTCTATTTTTCTATTCCATTTTGTTAACAACTTCATAAGTCTTAAGATTATAAATCCACCTTGATATGTTAAAACTTGAATTTTGATGTTTTAAACAACCTCTAATTTGGTGGCCTAGCTCTCAACAATAGAAACACAATCTCTTTTGTGCCAATATTTGTCATCTTTGTTGTGTCAATAATCCTTGGAAGACATCAATCTTTCTAAGCATTGATTGTTGTAGTATAATATTAGATAGCAATATAAAAAAAATTATTTTAAGTTGTACTCTATAATTTTTAAAATCTATAGTATCAAACCTCTCTGTAATCTTAATTGCCTCTTCAAATATTTGTAGATCTCTTAATTCCATCTCTTGCTGGATCGCAAGTTTCAATCCTTGTACAAATCAATCCATCATCTCTACCTCTAAAACATTATCAATTTAGAGACATAAAAACTTGAATCGATACACATAATCTTGCATTGACATGGATTATGTAAGATTATCCAACTAAACTTGTTCTATCTTTTTTGCATTGATAGGCCAAAATTGACTCCTAAACTCGGTCTCAAATTCCTCTCAATTATAAAATTCATCTTAATCTCTATAGCTTTGAGTTCAATATCACTACAAAATGGCTACTACTCCTCTTAAATAGCTAGATGTATTCACAATTTTTTTGGTGGTGTTTGCCTTAAATAGCTAGAGGTATTATTATTCATGTTGAAAAGCCATTGGCACACATCTTCTTACCTTAAAGTCTTTAGATATGTACTAGGTTTGCTTAATTTCAACCTAGCAGTGATCAACTCCCTTGTCCTAGAAGCTTCTATTTGTCCTTATAGAATAGCTATCTAGCCTAAGAAATGTTGTATTTGAGTCTCTATCTAGAATTGCTTTGCTATATCTTCTATGTTGCAATTTTCTTATTGAACTCTACTAATGTAATGCCTTTTTTTTTTTTTTTTTTTTTTTTTTTTAACTGACTTCTTAAAAGTAGCTCGTGGTAGCTCCAAAAAAATATCTAATGTGACTACAACAATTGATCTTTAACTAGATAGTGGCTATCAATACACTACCAAAGAATAAACCAACACTTGCTCTGATATCAATTAAATAAGACTAAATAATTTCTAAGATCTAAGATCCTTCCAATCCAAAGCAATATAAATTTTATCACAACATAAGACAACATAGACTAGAAAAAAATTAAACAAAATTAAATAAAATAGAACTTAAAAGGTAAAATAAAATAAAAGAGAATAAAATAAAATTAAACAAAAAAATACATAATCAAACTTTATCAAGAAAAAAGAACTGAAGTCATACCTAATTAAGTATCCAAATGGCCTTAGACAATCTTATTTATACTTTGTTCAACTACCTTGGAACTTTCTAAAATATTTTTAATAGTGGACTCTACCTAAATAACCATCCTAAGCTTGTTTATAATGTTTCATGGTGAATCTTACATAGACCACTAACCTAGCCCAATTTTAAAAACCTCTAGAAACTTTTAGAAACTTCTCAAATATGGCTCCAAGTGCCTATCTCTATGTGCCAATAATATAAATATCTTATCCATACCCTATTATATTGGTCCTTATGAGTATCTTTTTTATGTTTGTAAAAATATTTCTTAGACTTTGAAATATTAAATGCATGAGATTTTGGAACCATGGTTTTAACAAGATGAATTTTCATATTACGCAAGAGTAACTCATTTTATTTCTCTATAAGAAGTAGATAGGACATGAGATTAGGATGACTTTGAAATTTCATATTTCTATATTTTTCTGCAAGGAAAGCAAATTGATGAAGATATATAGATAGAGTTTTCTCAATCATTTCTTCTTCAAAGACATTTTATCAATACAATTGTAGTTATAAGATAATATGATATATTTTACCATTAAAAGTATTTAAATTTTAAAGATCCAAGATACATAAATGTATTCAATCATGACATGTATGTAGAAGGAAAATGGTCTTTTGATGATCAAACTTGGATTTAAGATTCTCCCAAAGCTTGGTTGAATCTTCCATTTCTAAATATTGATGTTACAATGGACGTACAAGATGACAATAAAGAAAAAGAAGTGCTTTCCAACAAATAGCAAGAGAAATAGAAGTACTTACAGTATGAGATTCTTTAAACGAAATTGCATCTAAGAATTGTTCTACAAATAAATTTATTTTTTCTATTTTTGTCTATAATAGATAATTTTTTCTATTAACAACCAATAGTAGAAATATAAGAGCTTTAAAATGTTGGGATATAATAGTGATAGTTGGAACCATAGTAGAAGTAGTTGAAGATGTTGAAGCACTTATTATAAATAAATCAATAAAAATAATATAAGATCAAGTAGAAAAAGTTGAATAAAATGTACATAGAAATATAAAGCCAAATAAAATGATAAAGTTGAACTTAAAATAAAAAATGTTAAAAATGTGGAGAGATTTTTTTTTTTTTCTCCACAAAAAAAAGAGTATGTGGTAGATTGTGGCAATAGTGGGAGATAGCAGTGGCAGACAATGGCGGCAAAGATGGATAGCAGCAATGGATGACAAGGCACACTAGTCACCAATAATACATAGTAGCTTGGTAGGATGCAATAGTCGATGGCAAAGCACACCAATTGGAAGGGATGTGGCAGTCGGCAGCAAGGCACAACAGATAAGTAAGGTGTGGGAGTCAACAATAGGACATGATAGTTGGATAAGGTGTCACAGTTGGCAACAAGGCACGGCACTTCAACAAGATGTAGCAAGTGGCGACAAGGCTGAGCAGCTTGATTATAGGGTTGTGAAGGCAAGCGGGACATAGAATGTATCAAATAAGGTGTAGAGCACAAAGCAATGTAGTGTAGATAAAAAAAACAAAAAAAACAAAAAAACAAAAAAAAACAATGCAAAGAATAAGGTGCACACAAGTTTTTAAGAATCAAGACTAGTGCATAGGAGCGAGCATATTAATAATGTGTTGAAAATATTTGAAGAGACACAAGAATACCTAGAAGTAATGTGCATATATGCACATATATATATATATATATATATATATATATATATATATATATAAAAGAGTATATAGAAGGAGAGAAAGTTTTTTTATCTATATATTGATGTAGTTGTCTCTTGTATACAAAGAGAAAGAGAGAAGATAAACAATTTTTCTCCATTAAATTCCAAACATTGTAACTACAATATTTATTGTAAACTATAGTTAATATTATGGAGAGTGTTGGCTACATTTAATGCTCTCAATAAATTTGGTGTTTTTGTTTCATGTAATAGCTTAGGCACTTATTTTTAGTCAAGCTTTCACTATAGCTAATGCCAATCATAAACTTGAGATTTATGAATAGTCTTTGACAACCTTGATTGATGTGGTAAAGATGAAGATGTTCTTAATACTTTGCTCAAAAGAAAGCATTTTATTTGGAGTTAGTATCATATTTAGATAAATAAATAAATGTTTAACAACATTTTTGTTGTTTTTATCTTCTTATTGCATAGGAATATAAATTTTTATACAATGATGTTTTTTTAAATAATAATAATAAAATGATGTAAAACAGTTGAAAAATAAGTTTGAAGACAAAAGCATAATTTACAACTTGTAAGCTACATACATAGCAAGTGAAAAAGTTAGGAATTTTAAGAACTTTTTGAGAGAACATTTAAGGAAATGTGGCACAAGATATTTTGATTTTTATGACTCTAGTCTTATTAATTCGATTTATTTATCCATATTGATGTCATTGTTGCTTGGATACTTAGTAAAAATATTTATTTTATAAAAAATAGAAAAACAGATCTCAATAAACAATTTAAAACAATTAATGGAGGAGTATTATCAATATTTGAAAGTACATGCATTGGATGGAGATTACAGCAATTCATCTTAAACTTCTCTTTAAAAATAAAAAATAAAAACATGGTGGACACACACAAAAACATATATCTATTGATTATATAAAAAACATGGCATACACATGTACATAATATAATCAAGGTTTTTGATATTAATATGATGTGTTTTGTGTTAATGAAATTTGGGTATTCATTTAGCTTATTAGACAATATTATTTGAAAATTAATTACAAGAAAAAATAATAATGGATCAACCACTTCAATATTTGAATCTGAATCATATTGGAAATAGTATAGGTTAATAGTTAAGAACTCTCTCTCTTAATATATATATAGTTTTGCAATTTCTGTGAGGTGCTCAAAAAACTCTATTTAGAACAAGGTTGAGTATTCTTTAAATGCAGATGTTTCACACTAATGGTGAAATGAATATCCATGTGAGAATTTTAAAATACCATATTTTCAATTCAACTATTTCTTTGAAGTATAGTTATTCTTTGTGACTTTGAATTCAATATAATATCAGTTTGATTTTCACGTGCTGCTCATATGTTGTTGTAAATGGAATTTTGAACTTCTGTTGGAATTGTCAGATCGTTTTAGTGGTTTATCATATTAAAAAATTAATATGCCTAAAAATAAAAATAATAATAAACGTTATTCGGAGTATGGGGGTGCCATGGTCAAAATGGGGCACCAAGGTATGACAAATGGCACGCATGCGCCATGTCATACGATTCATACGTCCAGGTGGCAGTGCCAGCTGGGCACAAATTCCAATGGGTAGAATGTTGAGGTGACAGAGCAAAAGATAAAAATAAAAAGTGTACAAAAAGAAGTTCATAATTGTTAGGTTTTGTGAATGGCCCTTTCCAAATCGGTCTACATTACTATCACGACTATGAAATCATCATAAGTAATTTGTTGTTGCTCAAAATTGACATAATTCAACTTTACTTGATTACCTCTTACTTTCTTACATTTTAAAGATGCTTTTACACAATGAAGCTTGTGCTTGATAAGTATATAATGTAATATATGCTTGTCCTGATATAATGCCTTGGTTCATTGAGAACTATGGTAACAAGGTGAAATCATTGAAGCGGCTTTTTTGATACATATATATTAATATTTATATGTATTTATACATATAGGGAGAGATTTTGAAAATATTCATTAAAAATCACAATCAATATGTATGCTTATGATTTGTTCCTCTAACAAGACATCAAATTTTGGCAATGTACATTATTCATGGTTCCATGTGTATATAAAATAATAATAAAAACATATACTTGACTTGCATTTTTTTATAAGTATTTAACAAAAGTGGAAAACACACAACAAAAGTTGGTAATCATAATGTTTAAAAACTGTATTTAGAGCCGTTTGCTAAAATGTCAATTCCCGAATTAATCAATACATGATTAATGACAAAGCTTTTGAGATCATGCATTCACAAATTTGTGCCCGTAATAGTACTATTAATAAATTATGTTTTCAGAAGGGGTAGAGCCAAGTTTATCACAATGAATTTCATAACCTTCATTAACCTAAATTAGTCTCATACACCCATTTTATTGTACATTATATATATATATATATATATATATATGTGTGTGTGTGTGTTTGTAGACAAGCTCGACAAAAATAAGTGTAAAAAAATGATTAAAATAGTAAAATTATACCTGAATTGCCTATCATGCTATATAAAAAAGAAAAATTGTTTATAAAGAATTGGATGGTTGCAATTGGTCAAATTTCATATCTAAAGTACATTTAGTAACTTGTTAAACTTCTTAAATTGCAATAGTTGCTCTGTTTTTTCAAAAGTGAATACACCTGGACCTAAAAACTATGTGCTTGAACACAATGTTTTTTGGTAATTGTATAAATTGAAATTATCTATGAAATCAACAACATCGTGAATTACTATATTGAAAGATTTATGGGTAAGTAACGTAATTACAAGCAAGAATTCATCATCATTGTAAGTAACAATTAGCCATTTCTAGCAAATTTGAATTCAACTCATGCCATCTTTTAATAATACAAAACAAAGTAAAGTGCATTAGCTGGGGAGTGGATGGATGCACGAAAACACGGATGGATGGAGACACGAATGGATGAAGGTGCGGGCGTGGGACGAATCTGCGGTCATAGAAACCATAGAAGTTAAGTTTGCTGAATCCCCATGATCGTGGCACACCCCTTGGCCGTGGTGACGACGATCACTGATGGAGGTCACGTTCTTGAGGATTATGTTTCATCAAACCCTACTCTTGTTGTTGTTGGTTCCCATGCTTGCTCACTCCCAGATTCACTTCCCTCGGGCCTTTTGCCGCTGCTGTTCTATCCCTTCCTTCTGTTTTTAACAACTTCAAATCATCTCGGTGGCCTCAACTTCTGTGCGGAATAATTTTTTCGTGCTGTTCGCAGATAAATCCGCTCCTGTCACTGTCGAGAGCAAACAAGTCCGGTATGCCGAGGTTTAAGCTGCTTCCGTCTCTTGCGTTGTAGTATTCAGCTCCTTCGCGCTTAGCATTAGTTTTCCTCTCTTGCGTTCTAATTCTAGTCGAGTGGTCAGTGTGGTTAAGTGGATTTCTGAAGTTTTTTGTGGAGTTGGATGTTGTTGAGTTTTGCAATTACTGCGCGGGTTGGAATTTTGTTTTTTTGGACTTAATTTGGATGGTATGACTGGGTCGCAAGGGAATTCGTGTAAGGAGCGGGTGTTCTCATTGCATTCGCATGTTGTTTTTCATAGAGCGTCTTCTTAATAACTAGTCGGTGCTGCAATGACGTTGTCAACTCGAATGAGAATGTGGTGCATCTGAAAACAAAAAGTGCTTTGTTTCTGCAGAGTGAATGAGTGACCGTGGGAGAGGAAGAGGAAGCGAGTAGGTGAGAGCTGTGAAAACCGAGGCTGGAATGGCAGCATCTGTTTCCATGGCGTCTCTTACGTCCACTCCCTGTCTTCCCCAGCCTCAGCGTGTGACTGCTTTAACCATTCGTCATCAAGTTCCGTCTAGGGCTAATTTAGTTTATAAAGCTGGCAGCCAAAGTCTTTCGAATTCTAATTTCAATGGGGTTCGGTTGGAAGTACGCACCCCAAATTTTGTGAGGCCGCAGAGTTTTGCACTTTCTGTTCGCGCTGCTGGAGCTAAGGGAGATTACCTCGTGGTAATTATCTCCTTCCTTTTTCTTCCACTGTCTGAGTGCTAGCATGTGCGTAAATTTACCGACTAACTTGTTGTTTGAATCGTAATCAAAGCCCTTATTTTTTTTGATTGTCGTGTCAACATAACTCTTTCTTGGCCGGCTGCAGAAAAAGGTGTCCGCAAGTGAATTAGATGAAATCCTGTCGAACGAAAGAGATTTACCTATAGTTGTTGATTTTTACGCGACTTGGTGTGGTCCGTGCATTTTCCTAGCTCAGGAATTGGAGCAGGTACTGCCCTTGCTAGCCACCGATTGTACAGTTGCGCGATCTAGGGATACTAGATCTTTTATTTTATTTTATTTTATTTTATTTTATGAAGGGCTTACATGCTCATTTGAAGATTATGAAAATTACAATGGAGTACAGTGTACATTGTGCTGATTGGCGGGTTCTAATTTTCTTATTTGGGGTTCAGGACTGTCGTTTAAGGTTAGATGGTGTGTGTCATTCGATATTGGTGTTCTGTGGCTTATGTGTTTTGACTTTCAACTTTATGACTAATGTGCAACTTCCGCAATCCACATATTCTTAAGGCCTAAAGATCCCCCTATGAAGGTATGATTTGAAAAAATTGTGTACATATCTGAAAGGAGGTTGTTGAAATGCTCGTGTTTGCAACGCAGCTAGCAGTCGAATACACTGACAACGTTCGGTTTTTAAAAATTGACACTGATGAAGAGCACGAGTTTTGTTCTCAAATGCAGGTGAGCTTCCCATTGCTTTTAATGTACTTTTATTACCGCTTCATCAACTTGTTCAGTTGAGATGTGATTTTTTCATTACTTGTATTTTGAACAAAATGATTGTTGGCCTGTTTTTAAAATTCAACATTTTTGATATTATTTTTTCTCCAGATCCGAGGTCTGCCCACAATGGTGTTCATCAGCCCAGATGAAGAGAAGCTTGCCATTCGGACAGAAGGGTTGTTATCAACAAATGTTATCCGTGACATAATAGAAAAAGAATTAGGAGCTTCTCAATGGGATCCAGAGTGGCATCCAGATGAGATTGAAAAAGAGGCGATTCCTCAATGGGACGTAGAGCTGGAGTCCAGGTAATCGGGGTAGGATTTTCCTCAGTAGGCTTAGATTGTATGGTATGATCTCACAGTATCGCTAGATTTTCATGCTTATGTTTTACGAAGAAACCTCTTTTTTTCTTAAAAGGAATATAACGAATTCTGTTCTATTGGAGTCTCTGTATTCCTAGTCGTGACTGCCACTTCATCATATGCCTGCTTTTGTACCAGCTTAAATTGCTCAAGTAGGTTTGTATGATTAAAGTTTTTTCATGTTTTGTTGACGCTAAAGAAGTTGTTCAATCACTTTTAGCAAGCTGTCTAATCGTAATTTTAACTCTAGCTGTTCCAGTAACGATCTTCGACCTGTTCTTAGTATTGTAACATGCATTGTAATGCTTCGAAATGAGCTAGCCTCATTACGCATTTGTCGAGGATTCTCGGTATTGAATTTTCTCAAGTTCTCTATGCAATCAATCTTTTCAAAGTTGAAGCTCTATGATTCCTTGTGGATTTACGCTTTGCTTTGAACAACGATTGACCTTGATGTCTGAATGTGTGGTTTCATGTAATCGGTTGTAAGTAGGCAGTTGCTTTTCAAGGCTCTACTTTGTGGCGAAAGGGAGTAATGACGTGAAATGAGCAAATGACGTGAAATGAATGCAGCATTAAAATATGTAGAACAAGTTGTGTCTTCTTGATTACATTCATGTCTGTTGCACAAATGTGTTGTTACTATGTTTGTACCATATGAGAATATGCGTAGTTTCTGCTGTACAAAAACTTCAGTGTCTTTTAGTGCACGAGATACTATGTGTCACACTGTGGATATGTAGAAGTTATAAACAATAATGAGATGGATTGAAGTTTGTGAAAGAGCATCCACTGTGAAAATATGGCATAAAGTCACCGGGTGAAAAATGTTTGGGCGGGTTGGCATTAGATGGAAAATTAATGACTTGTAACATTTAACTGTTGTAAAAAACAGTGGATCGTCAATGGATCAAAAAATATAATGAGTGTGAGGGTTTAGAATAAAGCTGGAAGATTAGAAGACCCAGATGAGAGTAAAGTAAAACATCATGAATAAAAGCAAGCACCGGGACTTGTGTCATCACCATTTGATCTCAACTCAAGTATGTTTGTAAAACTTGGGTATAATAGTTGGAGTTTAGACTATAATACTAGTAATAAGTGGTTCCATATCCATAAATTTTTTTTACCAGAATTGAATGTAATGTATGTAAGCTTTAGCCTTATGCAAATTAAAAAATATAAAATACTAATAGCCATATTGTTAGAGGATACATATTGCAAGTATTTCCTTTTTTTTTTTTTTTTTTTTTTTTTGTTGCATTTTAATAACTTTGTAACAAATGCATCAATGGATGCATGTGGGAATATAGATAAATAAATTCAATAATTTAATCTGAATGTATGTGTGTGTGTATATATATATATATATATATATATGTGCATACAAACTTGTGATACAAGAACAGGATTTAAAATACCAATGTTTTTAGATCAAATTCTTGGTTTTGAAAATTATAAGATAAACAGAAAGGACTGTAAGAAGCAAAAAGTTTCTAATTTTAACAAACCATTCAAATCTCAAACTCTAACTATTACATCATATAGTAGTAAAATTATTCTTCAACGTGTATTTCATTTAAATCCAAGAAAATTACTTTAAAAAATTATATAATATTGGTTGTGAATTTAAATGTTATTTGAAAAACAATGAGTACGTACAACTAATATTGGTACTTAAATAAACAAGACCAGTGCTGTATTCTTAAATCACAAATACTACTGATATACAATACTCAATAGTTTAGATAAGCGAAACAGAGAAAAAAAAAACAAATAAAACAAACAAACAAACAAACAAAACAAAACAAACTAACAAACATAAGTTGAAATAATTGACTTCATAAGAATAGTAAAGAGATGCGTGTAAAAGTATATTTGTTTTAATTTCATTTTTAGTAACAATGTAAATGCATAAAAATTGGATCATTTGATTGTTACAAATTAGCTTAAATCAGCAATGTTACAGTAGGCTGAATGTATCAGTCACTTGTGCTGGACCTCATATTTGTGTTTGATGAAGTCAATTGTCCTGAATAGGTCATGTTCATACTTGACTTGAATTTTCCTGAATCCAGACGGAATCTCTTCTTTTGTCGCACTTACACATCACTATTTGTATCGGTACGTGCAGGCATTGAGACTCATCAAGTTTGCTGCTGGTAAAGCAGGCACAGAGTTTCGTCGCGAAATTCAACGACAGGCTCCAGCTGTTCTTCAATTTTTACATTACAGGTTGGAAATCGTTTTTACTTGCGAGTCGGTCGTCCAATAATATGCTTTAAGTTTTTTTAGACTGGTCTATTTACAGATAGAGTTTGGTGAACATTCTAACTGTCGGTTACGCAAATCTAATGATAAAGTTCGCCTTCATGATGTAAGATCTTTATTTCCAAGTCGAGAAGTTCTTAACCATCCTTAGAGAGGTATGCCTCTGGAATAATCGTCTTCTTATTTTATGCAGAGGAGTACCGGATGCCTTGAAAGGAGATGCTTTGAACAAAGCTGTGCGTGAGACCGCACAAGATGCCTTATCTGCCATATTTGCATCCAATGATGAAATGCCTGGGGAAGCAGTGGGTAAGCGCATGGAGGGGTTCGGAAGCACCAATTTCGACTCATCGATCCGTGTTGTTAAAAAAACGATGTTCGATGATATGATGGGGTTTGGGAGTTCATCGATTCGACAGATAAGTGGAATAGCCAGCAGTGGGACAATCGGTAACTATGGAGTTTCTAACTCTGAAACTTACAGGTGATTAATATTCATCTCTTGTATATGTTAAGGTCATTTTCATTTTTAACCTAACTGATACGAAAGTGTAGAGCTACAATGTTCACCTTTCATCAGAGTAGTGGAAGAAAACGAGTTTTCGAACTAGGTATTCAGAATTTCGACACAATTGTCCAACGATGCCACGGATAGACGACTTCTAGTGCCCTGTTTGCGACTTCTTCCTTGAACTTGTGATATGGATGCGTTACTCGCTATCAGAATTATAAGAACAGCCATGTAGAGCAGGTTTTGCAAGCAGCGTTCTTATGGGTTTGCGATTACATGACTCGCCTCACAGAGGAATCAACTTGAGAAGTTCTTTGACTGATAGAGAAAGTACTTACAGCCATTCAGATTCTCAGGCATCGACATATTCGTTGAGTTCTCACGAAACTTTCGAATCTCGTAGTAGCAAGACAGAGGGTACTGAAGGAGGACGTCCATGTCATAATGGGAAGCCGATGTCTCAAGAAGATCGATTAGTCGATGCAGTGACTACTCCAGGGGGTGTGCGACTGCAACCCAGCCGAGAAGAAGTTCAAAACTTTCTTACTGCAGCGACCAAACTGGA
Organism: Physcomitrium patens; assembly: GCF_059467195.1. Classification (NCBI taxonomy): domain Eukaryota; kingdom Viridiplantae; phylum Streptophyta; class Bryopsida; order Funariales; family Funariaceae; genus Physcomitrium; species Physcomitrium patens. The sequence goes on from NC_143410.1 coordinate 15,442,247, forward strand.
TGGAGACCTACTTGGTTATGCGCTTCTAAGCAAGTTGCAAGCACGTTTATGGCAGGTGACCTTCTTGTTGCTTCTGTGTTTTGCTTTGCAAGAAGCTTTGGAGTTAACATTTACAGACTTTAAGGCCGGTATGAAATCGTTATTTCTGGAAGTGGCTCTTTTGAGCTGCTATTGTAAGGCAGTGATGTCGTGTAGTCGTGACCGATGGGTGTTTGTACCAGGTGCGTTTGAAAGCCATGTGTATTGTGGAAGCCGTTTTGCGACAAGGAGACAGTCATGATGTATATCAGAGAATGGGTGGGATATTCCAAGAGAATTATGGATGTATAGATGAAAATGCAGAATCCCCTCAAGCCTCTTTGAAGGAGAAGTCTAAGAAGGTTTGTTTTATCTGTAGCCCTCTCTATTTAATGCGATTTGAGAGTTGTCTATTTTTGTTTCTGTGTATATCATCTGTTTCTGTCAGGTCTGATCGCATGAGGTTGTCTTTGATATCTAGGTCCGGAGTTATGATGCATCTCTTTGTAGAATCTCCCTCTACCGCATGTGATGATATGTGATCTTGCAGGTTCTGGGTTTGCTTGGACGAGGCAACTCAGCAGAGAGTCGGCATCAAACTGGGCCTGGGCACATTTCACCTGCATCATACTCATCGTCAGCTGGATCATCTGCCCAACAATCTGTGGTGTTGCCTGATCTTCTGGATGGTTGGGATGCATCCGAAGGAGCTGATGTTGTGCAGGTGATGGTTGAATCTGTTTAGATATGCTCTGTTCAGTAGTGGTTAGAGTACATTTTCGCACGAAACTTCCGTCCGTAAAGGAGTCTTTGCGGCAGTTGTAGGATACTGCCGTCAGCCTGCCTCTTTATATCATCTTTCTGAATAGAACAGTCTTGGATGCAGAATACTGGGACACTGCCTCAACAACAAATAACCTCAGCTGATGCTCCTACTGAATCTTCATCAAAAGCAGCTGGTGATGACTTACTGCGAGTTTTCAATTGGAACGAAAACGCTCTACAATCGACTCAGACCACTAGAGAAGGAGACCACTTGGCAGAACTTAGTGTGAATACTGCAAGTACCATTAGTTTTGACAATGATCTTTTCTCTGGACTCAGGGTGGACGCAGTTCACGGTGATGCCTCAAGTGGAGCCTTTGGGGATACTGGTCTTTTTGAGGGTCTCGGTGTAAAGGATTCAATCACTGCAAAGACAGCACAACCTCCTGCGGAAAACCTTGTAGATTTATTTGATGGTCTCTCGACTGAAACTTCTGTAACAGTAAATTATGCTTCCATAGATTCGTTTCAGGGTCTATCATCCTCTCTTGACTCCAAGCCTTCTGCAATTGGTACCAATATCAGTCAGTTACAGTCCTTGAGTGGCGGAAATACTTCAAGACCAAGTGTTGGAAATGGACAAATTGCTTCAAGTCAATTCGTAACATCGTCTGTTCGAGGACCTCTTCCATCACAAATGATGTATACTTATCCAGCTTTATTGGCTCCAACGGCTGGTGGCACTTTTCAGCCTAGCATGGCATCACTAGAGTTTGCTCATGGACCTGCTATAATTGCAGGGATGAGCGCTCTTATGATGCAACAGCAGCTTGCAGCGAACCTGGAAACCATGCAAGCACTTGGAATAGGAATGGGCCCTCCAGTAGGAACTGGTTCTCAAGGCAACGGAGTTTCTACATGTTCTTTTGGACAAATTTATAACGATGGGTTTGACTTCTCTAACCCTGCTGGACCTGCGCACTCAACAGAACCCCAAAAGGAAGAAACTAAGGCATTTGACTGGTTAAAATTAAGTTGACTAGGAATTTCTTAGTTGCTGTTCAGCAGGAGGTTGATTTGAGGATCTATCTTTGCAGTTTTGTATGTCCACCAGCTGCTTGATTTGGCAGAAATGGAGTTTGCTGTTGTTGCTACCTTGTATATCTTTTTTTTAGATTCCAGATAGTGAAAGGTACAGATTTGTATTTGTGGAGGTACAGTGTTTGCTTCTTGGAGAGCAATGTCTCTATCCGTTAAATATTATACATAGTACGTTTATCTGTTTCAGCTGATAACTTTGCTCGTGTCTGCCCATCAAGAAATGAATGTGTGAAAATCGGTGCCAATTATATACTTTGTGGGGCTTGCAGTAAATTCACTGTGTTTTAGGATTGGCCTACTTTTCATGTGCTGCTTCAGTTGTCACAAGGTCGACGAATTCACACGTGTCGATCATGAGGCGTATCAGTAGTTGCAGGTTAGAAACAGATTAAGTCACCATGAGAAAGAAATGGAAGGAAAAGGAGGGGTTGATATTTCATTTAATGAAGTGTAAATGCTTCCATTTTCAACAGATCTCTCTGTGCATATATTTTCCAGTAGTAGCATTTACAGGTTAGTATTTGTTTCAGTTTTACCTTCGAAGTTAAGATAACAAGTTATTCAAAAAGAAACCTTCATTATTTATAACATATTCTTTGTGATGTTCAAACTTGACTGAAAGGATGTTTGAAATCAAGCATATCCATTCTTTATCACACCGAAGTCTCATTATATTGAATTGTTCACATACCTGCTCTGCACACTAGGTTATGACTTTAGTTTTATGCTTTGTGAAAGGGACTTAAACTTTTATTTTATTGGCTTATATTATTATAACTGTAATTTATTTTACCATTTCCGTAACCAAAATTGAAGAAACATACTATGTTTGTTATTGTGCATTCGCAATTCGGCAAATATCTTCAAATTTGTGTCAAGTGAACGTGGATGAAATTAAACTTTCTTTTAACAATTATAGAATTCTCATTAAAAACGGTAAATAAAACAATTCCTATGATATAACATTCACGAAAGTCAATGAGGAATCGTTTCCTTCACAAATAGGATTACCGCAGATTCATGCACTACATAATCTACTCGATGTTTTCATTCCATGAGCTTCACAGACCATAAGATATTTCTTGAGCAATTCCCATTAATCGCTTCACCGCGAGCCCTCACTCTGCTGATGCTGCAAATTACTTCTTATAAAAACACGTTGCGGATTTGTGAGCAGAAAAGGGAGGAGTCCTCGACGTTCACTGCATTTGCTCCCATTTTCACGGCAATGGCGATGGCTATGGCGGATGCTCACCTTCGCTCCTCCACGTCCTGTGTACCTTCGCACTGCCCCGCGCTGGTGCCTGCCCTGGCCACCCTCACTTCGCTCAGGTTCGTAGCTCCTCCACGAACTTAGTTCTTGCAGAATTCGTTGTGGGGGGCGAGATAGCGGCGATGTAAAATTCCCAGAATTTGGAATGTTGGATTCCTGTAGGCTCGAGGTTCCTTGGATTCTGTTGTTCTTTCGTTGTAGAAGTTTGCCGAAAGAAGAGCTTTCTGGAGCTGTTCTGTGGACTTTCAGAATTAGGGTCTTAAGGTTTGTGTTGTGCGTGGAGATTGTGGTCGTCTGCGTTGCTCTGAGGTGATGGTTTCGTGACCGTGGTGGTTTTGGAATGTTCACGGCTGTTACGGATGCCTGGATTAATCGAGGTTCCTATGTGAATCCCGTCTGGTTCCGTGAGGGGCTTAAAAATCCAAATTTCGAGTCTTTGGGTTCATCCAGATGATCGACCTTTTCAACGTAGGAATCGTTATACGGTAGGACTTTCATTACTTGATTCATCAGTGGAATTAGAGTAAATAGCATATGCTTTTAACGAGTTCCACCCTGTGATTCAAGTCAGCAACGAGGAGAGTGAATATGTTTGCAGGGATGTAATTTCTTTTTAACATGGCAACGTCTGTCTTCGTGACTTAACCAGTTGTGCATGCGTATTTCTGATAGCAATTAGAGAGGTCAACATGGCTTAAAATTAAGTAGATTTTGGGATGATAATTTGAAGAATTTGCGCAGGAAATGTGCTTTTCATAAACCCTCGTTTCCCTCCCTTGTCTTTCAAAGCTACTGCTTGGGTTGGGCTAGTGGAAGAGGAAAGACTGCAGCATCTGCAGTGCCTGTTACCACCTCGGGTTCAAGTATTGACATTAAGAAGTGTAACGAACAAGCTCGGGATGCCCGACTTCAGCATCTAGAGGCACAGGCGTTAGAAACCTTGCAGAAGACTGTGGAAAATTTCGAGAAGCCAGCGTTTCCATGTGCTTTGATCGCAGGTGATGTGGTATGAATTTCCTCGCTTCTCTATGACTCAAGAATCTGGAATGCTGTTGAAGAAGTTGTATTGTGAGTCGAAGGTTTCAGTCCCTTCTCGTGTGTAGATAGCTTATCAAACGAGCAGTGGCGTAGTCCTGCATCAAGAACGAGGCCGTGTCACATGCGGGTGAAGCATAGTCGCTGATGTATCAATCTTTCCAATTGAGGGATTTTCTAGAAGGTGAATTTGAAGAATAGCTCTGACCTTCGTATTTTCGTATCTCACAAGAGTTAAATGACTTGTGACCAGGTCATACTAGATCTTCTTCACAGGATAGGAGCGTTTTCAGATAATAAAGTAAAAATAATCTTCATCGACACTTTTCACCTCTTCCCTGAAACATATAAGTTTCTCAGCGAAGTGGAGGTAAATATTCTTGATCTTCTAAGTCTGATACATTGGAAATGTGTTCATTCGTAATAAAGGTGTTACTATTTACTAAATTAATATGCTGACCTATGTCTTACAAGCATGAGTTTGAGTTTATCTTCTGATTACAAAATCTGAAACTGATTTGCTAATCACGAACTTTATATTCCAATATTTGAGTTATCACTTCTGCTTTCCATATTTTAAACGAAAAAAATTTCCAGTGTCTTATCCTGTACGCACTTTTGATGATACTGGCTTTCTTCAATGCATAGCAAGAGGCTTGAACCAAATGCTGTTCAGTGCGTGATATTCGTAATCTGTCAGTGCGAAATTTAGCAACTGTTTGTGCTTAAGTAACAAGTGATGCTTACTTCGCTTTGTCTCATGCAGGAGCGGTATGGATTCAAGGCACATGTGTTTCATGCTGCAGATGTAAACAACAAAGAAGCCTATGACGCCAAATTTGGTTCAGATTTGTTCATAACTGTAAGTTGATCCACCTCATTGGCTTTTGTGTTTTGATTGCTGATACGCACTATTTCAGCATCCACAGAACGAGAATTGGCTTGAATATAATGTAACCTGTTGCATGGTTCATGATGTTCATGGGAAGTGCAGGACATAGAAGAGTACGACCGCATCTGTAAAGTTGAGCCGTTCAGCCGTGCTCTGAAGACATTGGAGGTAACTTAAAGGTGTTACTTTTCCTGTTTCCGTCGGAGAATACCTCGTCGAAGTCTCATCCTGGAGCTCGTGAATCCGGCTGTGGTTGGAGTCGCAATGATAAGAACTTAGAACGTGGAGCATTGGTTGTTCGAACTTAAAATTGCTAGCGAACTGTTATTTGCGTAGTATATTGTGAAGATCGGAGGGGTATGTTGACGGGAGTTTTTGATAAAGTCGGTCTTCCTGGTGGGCATGTCACAGGTAGATGCTATGATCAATGGGCGTAGACGTGATCATGGCGCAGAAAGAGCCCATCTTGAGGTGTGCAAACGTTTGTGAAATGAAGCTCTTTCCTTGAGAGACATTTTTGTTAGTTGTTATTTACACTCATCTTACGTTCCAGTAGAGCTTCTGATCCATTATTTTTCCTTGTGTGAGTTCATTTCTGAGTATTTACATGAGTTTTGTGTCGCTGTTGGAAGCCAGCTTTTTAGTTAGTGGCGACACTTGATATCCAATATTTCATCGAATGTATTTGGCACAACTTGCTGACATGAATTGACGTGACGTTTCCATGGTTATGATGAAATGGACACGTGCACTTGCAGGTGTTCGAGGAGGGAAAAATGGTGAAAGTGCAACCTCTTGCGTATTGGGAATTCAGGTAGGGTTGAGAAAGTGATAAATGCTGCCATGATCATAAGAAATTGGGTGTTTCAAGTTTTGTACAGTTGTGTATTGGTTGAATCTCGGAATCAGATTGCGATTGATCAGACGTCAGAAATGCGATGCTGAAAACAAGCACGTGAAAGCTGATTTTTCGAGGACGCATGTACACAGGGATTGCTGGGATTACTTGACGAAATATTCGTTACCTTACCATCCTCTCCACGACCAAGGCTTTCCGAGCATTGGAGACGTGCAGTCCACGATACCAGTTCCTCGTGAGAAGTGGTTCGAGTATGCCGGAGAACGATCAGGCCGCTTTCAGGTCAGCTCCTGTGTGGTTGACCTTTTCCAAAGTGAAACAGTGCACGATTGTATGTTTGGTTTTTGTAAATCAGCATCCAGTAGCTCGCTTCAGAACAGCACCCCTTTGGAATGAGGTGAACGCAGGACTCTTCATATTTCCGGCGCGAACATGGACTAGAAGTGGTTGGTATGTGTATGGGATAGCAATTGCATTGTCACGTAGTTGACAGTGAACTGAATAGAGAAGTGGGGTTATTTTGCAGGGTTTGACGAATCCAGATGGGAGTGCAAAAACAGAGTGTGGAATTCACGTTGGTGGTAGAACATAAGTTGTGGTGTTTTAGTGGACCTGTGGTGGTGTTTTCCTTCTAATTGTACAAAGTAAGTTGAAGATTGAACAAAACTGGCATGTGCATCTGATGCACCTGATGGAGTTGCCTTCCTTTGAGTGGAAACTGATGGGCTTTGCATGAACAGTGAGCTACAATCTACATGTGGTCCCACAGAAAGAAAGAAGAGATGAAAAAAAAAAATGAAAAAGGAATTGTAAAAAGATTGTTAACAGTATAAGCCCTGAGAAGAAGGGTGCATATCTTGGTTCTCGGAAAGCATATGTGGGTAACCGAGAAGAGTCGCTAACAATGTGAAAGTGTGGAAACGAACATGGGAACATGCGAGTCAATTCACAACAACACATTATCTTCACAGTGCCCACATGCCTTTTCTTTCAAGGATGTCAGTCTAATCCTCCAAGATAAAAGACGATGACAATCCCAAACTCGACACGTTAGCCTACAATCATGATTATAAGTTAAATCGAGCACATCTGCTTAAGATTATGGTGGCATACTTCACCACCTCATCATTTGAATGCAATATAATTATATATAACTTTGTTTCATTAGTGGAAAAAAATTGTGGTTGCTATGATAGCTTTTGGAAAAGTGCAAATTAGTTCAGTATCTTGTACTAATATCCTTCACAACCATTCCACAATCTCTTAAATAATTCTTAAAAGAACTCAACCTCTTTCTTTCACCTTCCATTGTAAACAACCATTTCTTCTACCTTCTTATATATTTGGATATTGTAGAACTCCTTTGCTTTCCTTACTCCATATAACTCTAATTTTACTTCTTATTGAAATGGTGAAGTGGATGCCTAATTCTCATTTTATCTAATTTGCTCTAGCTACAAAGATACAAGCATAGATTAATATGAATGATCACACTTAGATAAACAAAGTTAAATTAGGTCAATACTACAAATAACTGTTTACAAATGTAAATAAAGCCTCGTGTAAAAAATTCTTATAGATTGTAATATATTGGAATCTAAACAAGGAACAATACATAAACACTACAAGAAGTTAAGACATTTAATGGAATGTGAAATATCTCCATGCCATTTTTAAGTTTTAGTTCTTGTGGATTACAACCTACAAACCCAATTACTTATAGCCACCTCCTACTTTCAAGAGCACTCTTACCTTAACGACTAAGACAAACAAAGGATACAATATCAACACCATCAAGCTTTGTTGTTGTCACGGACATGAACTAAAAGATGATGCATAATCCAATGAAATCCATGTCAAAGAAAGAGTAAAAAAATAGAAATAAGAAAGTATGTATATTAAAAAGAAACTAGAATGGCTTATTGCCAAAAGACAAGAAAACTTGAGACTCTTGAAACTAGATTAAAAGCAAGAAAGGAATTGACAAGAATGAAGAGGGCTTTATTCTTGTTTCTATATATACTATCTAACTAGGGGCTACACGACGATGTTCTAAAGGGCCTCCAATATGTGTTGACTTTGTAGGACACATGCTTTGACTTACAAGATAAGTTTTTCTACATGTGGGCCATATAGTTACTTTGGTCTTTAAGCTAACAACATGTGTGGCACATGGCCAACTTGTTGACCACTTTTCTAATCCAAAAAATCAATTATAAACAGCTATAAAGTCAAAGCAACGTATATGAAGCTTTTAGGAAGCTTTTATAGAAGATATTATAGAATTAATTTATTTTTACTTACTTCTACTTACTTCTACCTATTTATGCAGGTAATTATTGGCTTTTATGTATATATCCATGACATTATCTCTCCTTCTAGGGATGAGTTCCACGAAGAGCAGTCATTATATGTTGAAGAAATCTATGATGCGGCAAATTGTATTCGCCACATATTCAGATCTTTGTTTTCTTTGAAGATGGTTGATAGGGCCTCTCAATCATTAATAGTGTCCCATACTAGGGCAGGAAGACCACCCTATTATTTGATCATTGTTAAGGCCTTCATAACTTCCTTCAAATAAAATATTTAGAACACGATCAGGAGTTGTTCCTACTTCTAATAAAATTACCAAACATCAAGAGTCTCTTTGAAGGTTGTGATACCAAACGCATTGTATCTGACCATCTATTTGAGGAAAAATATGTCGCTCTTAAGGTTCTTCATCTCAATTGCGTTGTCTTGAAGGTTGTGACAATCCCAATGTCTCGTCTGGCAGGTTAGCAAATGAATCTGTTGGTTGTTAGTTTTCTATCTCCGTAGCATCACAACTACAAAGAAGCTACAAACAAGGATTGAAAGTAGAATGTTATCTTGCTTAGATCTTGTTTCTTTTATAGAAAAGATTTTCATCTTGATTTTAATAGATGTTGTCGATGAAAAGCCTCCACCACCTTTGCTACATTTACAAGATTCTTTACTGGATTCCATGAGCGTTCACTAATATTATATTTGTGCCAATGGATAAGATATTCCAATTTATTTCAGTGCGGCCTTGAATTTATGACTTCTTTCACTTTGAATTCTTTATTATTGTCTACTTCTATAGAAGGAAGTAGAGCTTGTCTTCTTCTTGGTATGTCCACTATCTTGTATGGTTCAAAAAGAGACACATAGAACACTAGATGGATTTTCATTGACTTCGGTAGGTATAAACAATATGCAACTGGATTGATTTGTGCAGAAATAAGAAATGGTCCAAGCCTATCATAGTCCAACTTGTCACAAGGATAAGTGGTCTTGATATTACGATAAAGTAACCGTACCTTGTCACCCATATGGAATGGTGGTTGTTTTTTTCGATAGACATTTATTTTGATCTTTTGTTGTTCTTGAGCTTCTTTTAACTGCACCTTCATTATTGTATGTAGCTTTGACAAATGATTTACCAAATCTTTCGTAGCAAGATTATCAGCTTTTGAAAAGTCAAAAGTATCAAGTCATGGATGATAACCATAATTGGCAAAAAAAAAGGTGTTTGTTTTGTAAAAGAATATGTCATGTTATTATAAGCAAAGTTTGCCAATGACAAAAGAATTATCCAATCATCTTGTTCGTAGTTAATGGTACATCTTAAATATTGTTCCAAGACTTGATTAATACGCTCTGTTTGTCCATGAATTTGAGGATGGAATGCCAAAGATAGTTTATATCCACTTTTAGAATCTTATAAAAAGTCCGCCAAAATCTTGATACAAATTGAGTTCCTCTATCAGATATAGTATCCTTGGTTAATCCATGATAGCGATAGATGTTGTTAGAAAAGAGTTTAGTTGTTTCTTTACTTGTGATAGATTTTGTACATGGTACAAAATGTGCCATCTTAGTAAAACGATCTACTATCATGAATGTAGAATTATAAGAATCTGAGATTAGAAGATCCGTGATTAAATCCATAGAAACAGAAGACTATGGTTGTTCTGGAATAAGTAATGGTTGAAGAAGTCCGTAAAGTCGACAACAAGGAGTTTTTCATCTTGAACAAATGTCGCATGATTGAACAAAGTCTATCATACCCTTTTATATTTGTGGCCACCAAAAATCTTTAGATATAAGCTCCAAAATATTCTTGTATCTAAAATGTCGTATTGCTCGAAAGTCACGACATGCTTGAAGAACACGTAATCATGCTTCTCCTTTTGGAATATTCAATTGACCTTTGAAATAGAATAGGTTGTTTTTGAACTCAAACTTAGAAGTATCTTGAGACTTAGAAGAAGGATTCTTGATATTGTGAACAAGAGGATGAGAAGACATACTTGATTGGATTTGTTTCACAAGGGTCAAATCAACTGTCAGTGTTGATTTCATTACTCAAAGATGAAAATACTTTGGCTTCAAGAGAATTGTTCTTTACTGATTAAAAGATGCATCTCCTTCTTTTGGTACAAGATAAGAATGTTTAGAAAGGATGTTTGACAAATCTTGTTGTTTTCCAGGTTGATATGTGATCTTAAAATCAAATCTTGATAAAAACATGCTCCAACAGGCTTGGCGACAATTTAAAACACATGCTGACATGAAATACTTAAGATTCTTATAATCCATATACACGGTGATTGGATTAGAAGCGCCTTCTAGATATTGACGCCATTCTTCAAATGAATCCTCGATTGCAAGAAGTTTTTTTTTCTGGATTTCATAATTAATCTCGGCTATTGAAAAATTTTTAGAATGAAAAGCTACTAGGTGAAGTTTATCATTTATTTCTATTTCTGATAATACGGCACCAAAAGTAAAGTTTGATGCATCTATTTCCATAAAAAATGCCTTAGAAATATTGATACGATACAAGATTGGTGCATAAATAAAGGTTGACTTCAAAGTTTCAAAAGATGCTTCAATTTTTTTGCTCTACTTAAGTTTGTCTTTGCAAGTCAAACATATAAGTGGAATTGTAACTTGAGAGAAGTCTTTGATGAAGATTCGATAATAGTTGGCAAAGCTCAAAAAGCATTAGACATCTCTTATTGTTTTTGGAATCTTCCAATCTATAATCATTTGAACTTTCTTAGGATCCATCATAAGTCTATTATTTGAAATGATGTATCCTAAGAAGTCAACTTGAGTAGTGTAGAATACATGCTTTTCTATCTTTGCATAAAGTTTCACATTTCTTAATTTTTGTAGCACACGACGAACATGAAGTTTATATTCATCTATATTCTTAGAATAGATCAAGATATCGTTTAGATAACAAACAATAAAATCATCTAAAAATTCTTGAAAAATATCATTCATAGATGATAAAAAGCTATCGGTGCATTTTTAAGTCCAAAAAGCATGACATTGTATTCAATATGCCTATATCTAGTTCAAAATGTAGTCTTCTATTTATCTCCTTCTTTAATATGTACTAGATTGTATGCTCATTATAGATCTATTTTTGTATAGATCTTAGCTTGATTTAGTTGATTGAGAAGTCCGAAAATCAAAAGTAGAAGGTATTTATTCTTGATGGTGATCTTGTTGAGTCCTTGATAATCAATATACATCCGCAATGAGCCATCTTTCTTCTTCATAATTAAGATTGAAGCTCCTGTTGATAATTTGGAATGGCGTATGAAATTCTTGGACAAATCTTCTTCAATATATTCCTTAAATTCAGCCAATTCATTTTGTAATAAACTATAGATTGGTCCAAATGGCGGTTGTACTTGTTCTTGAAGGTCCATTGAATAGTTATTGGGACGATGTTATAGAAAAATATCCACATTCTTCTTCTCAAATACATCTTGAAATTCTTAATATTGATTGGAAATGCCACTTGAAGTCTTTGCATCATTAGAAACAAGTGTGGCATAAATGACACAAGGTGATCCTTTTTTTACAGCATACAAGAAAGCTCTTGCACCTACAAACATAGATTTAATTGTACTAGACTTATGAATTTCTACTCGATTAATTTCACTCTTGATTATACTTTTAGAAAAATCAATGGTACAAGAAATCCAATCATTGCAAGGATTATATTTTTTTAACCATGATAAACCTAAAATGACTAGATTAGAAAGAGATCTAATTATATTAAAGATTATACAACTATTATGACCATTTATTGCTATATCTATAAGAAGTATTTTATGAATAAAATCTCCAAAAGATAATAGACAACTATCTGTAACTTTTATATGAATAAGTTTGATTTTTTATACTAACGATATTTTATGACTTTTAACAAATTCTATGTTTAAAAAACAAGTTGAGGCTCTTGAATCTATTAAGACAAAGGCTTTATAATTATTAGATTCCAAATACACATCTATTTTAAAATAAGAAGAGGATTCTAAAGAGATGATAAGATCTTCATTAAAAATTATATAAGATTTTATTTGCACGGTCTCTATTGTAGCTAGACAAATTCATTTTTTGACACATTATCTTTTTTGACAGATGTGCTCCTCATTTTGTGATTTTGTCATTTCTTTGGACAATTTTGAGTAATGTGTTTAGATTCTCTACTATATAAGCACAATCCTTTTTGATGGTGATGAGTCTTTTCTTGCTCGATAAAAGGTTTAAAATATACTATATTAATTTGTATATCCTCCATTTTTGACTATATGTGTTGAAGAGATGTTGGTGTTGCCATTGAATTGTAGTAACATTGAGGCCCATTTGTGTGACTTTTAGATCAAAATTCAAAAAGTTGATTGTCGCATTTCATAGCAAAATCAATTGCTTGACTCAATATTTGAGGATCAGATAAGTTGAGCATCAATTTCTTTACTTTATATTATAATCCATAGAAAAATTAGCTAATAAATGTAATATCATCCTACTTGATATTAGTTGCAAGTTATTAAAATTGTGAAGCATATAATATTATAGATCGATTAGCTTGTTGCAAAATATAAATCTTGTTGGTTGTAACATGAGTTGCATCATGTTCTCTATACATGGACCAAAATTCTACTAAAAATGCATCTAGATTATCCAATATTGGATCTTGTTATTTAAGAAAAGATGAAAAATCACGATAGTGCTCAATCAGAAAGAAGTGTACCAATGATTCTAACTAGTGATCCTGGAGTTGGATAGCTTTGATGTTGAAGTTTAATCAGAAGTTGTACTTGATTGATAAATCTTAAATTTAGATCTTGTACCATCAAACTTCTTGAGCAAAGCAATTCTTAGTTCTATAACACTTGAAGGATGTTCCACCATGGATAGAGCGATATGATTTAGTACAGATGTTGAAGCAACTCTAATTATCTCTATATCCTTACTTCTTGCTATTCTTATTGATTCTTGTGATTATAAATTAAGTTAATGCATCCTAAGCATCAACTCCCTCAATTGTTCTTGTATTTAAGCCATTGCACTCTTCATTTCAACAAGCTCTGCCATAATAATACTCAAAAAATTATCTAATATCACTCAAGACAAGTAAAAGAAAGGACTTGAGGACAAATAAAATACTAAGAATGATATCAGTTTAGAAGAAGGTAATGTGTAACTTCTAATATGCTTATGTCTTATCATGAAAAAGGAGTTATCCACTCTTAATTAAGACAAGACAAAGCTCTGATATTATAAGTGTAGTCTTGTCAATTTGTCACAGATATGAACTAAAAGATAATGCATAAATCAATGAAATCTATATCAAAGAAAGAATAACAAAATAGAAATAAGAAAGTACGTATATTAAAAAGAAACTAAAATGGCTTATTGTCAAAAGACAAGAAAACTTAAGACTCTTGAAACTAGACTAAAAGTAAGAAAAGAATTGATAAGAGTGAAGAGAGCTTCATTCTTATCTTTATATATAATATCTAACTAGAGGCAACTTGGCGATGTTCTATAGAACCTCTAGTATGTGTTGACTTTGTAGGACACATGCCATGACTTTTAAGGTAAGTTTTTCTACATGTAGGCCACATAGTTAGCTTGGTCTTCAAGCTAACAACATAAATGGCACATAGCCAACTTATTGACCATTTTTTTAATCCAAAAAGTCAATTATAGATAGCTATAAAGTCAAAGCAGTATCTATGAAGCTCTTAGAAAGCTTTTATAGAAGATATTATAAAATTAACTTACTTTTACCTACTTCTACTTATTTTCACCTATTTATACAAGTAATTAGTGGCTTATATATGTATGTCCATGATAGTTGTAACATAGTGTCATGAACATATACATTTATTTTAATAGTTATTTAAAGAATTAGACAGAAATAGGTAAATATAAATTAATTTCATAAAGACTTTTAGAGAAACTTCGTAGAAGCTTCATAGATGCGGTTTTGATTTTAGATGTATTTGTAGGATATGAACTTTGCCAACAAGTTAATGAAATGTTGGTAGCTTGTAGAACAAGTTAACTTTGTGTAGTTGCTTATGGAACAAGCTAATTATGTGGTGCATACATAGATAACTTGCCTTACAAGTTAAGACATGTGGCTAGCAAAGTTGACACGTTTTGAAGGTCCTATAATACATCTCCATATAGCTCCTAATTAAGAGTATATATGGAGGCAAGAGTGAAGCCTTCTTCACTTTTGTCAATGCCTTTCTAGTCCTTAGTCTTATTCTAAGACTTTCTAGTTTTTTTTTTTTTGATAATAGCCATTCTAGTTCAATATTATATCATTTTTGAGTGACTTTTTAGTTCCTTTCAGTGACTTAAGAGTGTATTGAGGATTTTCTTTCTTCAAGATTTATATCTTTGATACCTAGATAAATACACGCATATTTATAAGATCATTACTTATGTATTTTTTTTGCAAACAATTAAATTTCATATCTAAAGTCATGATAGATATATATTTATTTATTGAGGCAGTTGAGGAGATTAAATGGAGTTAGATCATCTATGAAAAATTCATATGACAGTTGCATTACATGAAACAAGACTTTTATTGATGTCGTAACATGCAGACTCTCCTTACAAGTTACATATGCAAATAGAAGTGCTATGTCTTAAAATATTATTGTCCTCTTTCTTGGCAGATAATAAAAAAAAATCAAGGACTATCTTAAGGATGACGCCCAACAAAAGTGACATCACAAAGAATACAACCACAAATATGAATGAATAAAAACGAATGTAGATATTGATATCAATACTATTTCAATTAAAATAATGACGCCTCAACATAGTCTTGAGGAGACAAGGAAGAAGAAAGAGAGAGAGAAAAAAAATTAAAAATAAAGAAAAAAACAAACATGGAATCAATACTCTAAACTACCTATTTACAACACAAAGCCTTATGACGTATCATCCAAAAGCTAGTTTTGTTGGACACAGGTCAAAGCACACAACTATAAAGTATTTGAGACATTATTTATCTGATTATTTAAGAATACTTGGAACTAAGCACCACCTTACAAGTCCAACTCATTGAAACGTAATAGTAGCTACATGACATGTAAAATGCTCCCTCTACTTTTGTGAATATGGAAGATTTAAAGAACATACATTATGAGATTAAAAACATCTGAATATAGCTCAAAGAACAAGATCGAATAATAGAGCAAAATCAAAAGAATATCATAGCACTCTCTTATAAACATACAACTATAAAATGATATATGCAAGTATTACAAGACAAGTTTCAAGCAATGCGACAAAAGAAGAATAAGTTGGTAGCCATGAAGAACACTTTGTAAGTACAAGTAAAAGAATTACAAGCGGCAAAGGAAGAAGCCAAGTCTACAATTAAAGACTTGAGAATGCAACTCAAAGAGTTAGTCCAATAAATGCTGTGATATAAACTATATAATGTGGCACTTTATAGAGTTTTTTCTTATGCTTGCTTATTACCATGAAAGCTTAAGTAACAATTTCACATCCTTTACCATCAAGTTGATCACTTTTCCATCTTGTGCAAGAAAAGCCTTTACTTTTTTGGTTTATTTGTGAGCCAAGTCTGATCTTTTGGTATAATTTAGATATGAAAAAATTGATTTTCCTTATATCAATCAACATAGAAACTTTTTTATTAGCAATATTAGAACATAATCAAATTAAATTAAATTATTTTATTTTTTAAATTTTATAATAAAGAGTTTTCAAATTAATCTTTTCTTCAAATCTTTCTTTTCTTTCCAAGTTTCTTTTGCTCAAATTTATAACTTTAAAAGTGTCTTTGTTTACTTTTCTTTTATCATGACTTTCAAATATAGAAGAAGTATTAGAAATTTTACTTATCTTTCTTTGCATTTCGTTATTCTTGTATTCATTATAATAGTACTCTTTTGTTGACATTTGAAGCAAGTTACATTCCTTGCACATGTCTTGAACTTTTTGTTGTTGCTACCTTAATTCTTTTTGATTTTAGATTTGAGAGATTGTGAAGCATTTTTTTCAAACCTCTCTTTGAAAAATAGAGGTTTTTTTATTGCTACAAAATAACTTTACTTCATCTTAAGAGTTGCTCTTTCCTTCCTAAGTTTTGGTTATAATATTTTATTCACTATGTTTCAAATATTATTCTTCTAATTTTAATTGTAATGCCAAATCAAATGCATCATTGATATTAGTAGGAATGTTATTTCTTTGTTAACACCTTTTTCTAGTTATCACACTTAATTCATTATAAATTAAAATTAGTAGGCTTTTTTCATAATCAAGTTGGATATAAGTAAATTAGTTTTGATAATTGCCAATATATTTTAAAAAAGAATCCTTTCTCCCTTCTTGTCTCAACTTTAATAATTGCAAGTCTTTTATGAAATTTTGGCACTTGCTTTTAAATCTCATAATTAATCTTTTATACACATCACTCTAAGTTTTATATTTGACATAATTACAATTGGTTTTGATTTCACCATCAATTTAATTCAAAGTACTTTAAATTAAATTTTAATTTTTTCTACATCACTTTTAATGTTATTGATCAAATGCTAATGTTCAACATCTTTGAGAAATCTCCTTGTGGTTCTCTTGTGCTTTGTGCCTTTCATTTTTTTGGTTGATAAGTTTTGGTTCTATAAGAATTTGACTTGTCTTTTTGGCTTTTAAGTAATGTCTCTTTTCTTACATTTTTTTTCATCAAAGAGTCTATAAAAAGTTTGAATTTTTGCATCTTTTTTTCAAAATCTTTATTTCTTTCTTCGATCATTTTTGTGACAATCTTTTTTACTTCATTAAGATGAATAATTTATTTATCAATCCATAAATTTTGCATAGAATCCTTTGAATCTTTAAAGTTGGTCATCTTTTGTGACTTTGGCTTTCTCCTCTTTCTTTTGTATTCTTTGTCTTCAATTGTACAATCATAAACTTCTTGAAAACTTTCAACTTGCTTCTTTTGATCTCCCACATTTTTCTCTTCTTCATCAACTTCAAGATGAATTAGAAGCTCTTCATTTACAACTTTCTTCTTAGTTAATTTTTTTCTTGGTCTTAGAACCTCTTGACTCAATTACACTTCTTGTGCACTTTTTGCATCAAGGACCTCTTCTTCAATTTGTTGGAAGCTAGTTCTTATGGTCTTTCTCAATATCTTGATTATGCTATTTTTGCCTTCATCAAAATTCTTGGATTCTTACTAAATCTTCACTCCCAATTTCAAATTCAAAAGCACTAATACTTTATGTAATGGCCTTCACTTTCAAATCAATCTTTCACTTGAAAAACATAAGGTCATTATCTTAACTTAAAACCCCCTCTTATAGATCCCTTCTCAAAACTCAAGCATCCAAGACTCACTTAGTCTAGATGGCATTCTAAATTGCACCACAATCCAAATTTGCAATATGATCTTATGCTGTAGTATGACACTTAAATGCTACATTTGAGGTATCAATCTCCACCCAGGCTATCTCGGATAAAGCTCGATACCTTGACCGCTTAATTCATGTTGCCTTGTGCCTCTTGCTTTAGCCCCCAACAAGCAACGCTTTGCTTTCCGGCTACTAATGCTGTTGGTTAGACTAGGGGTGTTGAGAAGCACCCTGGACCAACCAACTTCAACCACATAATCCACCCTAAGTCGTACCCCGCACCACTAGAACCTTGGGGCGGATGGTGGCCCTCCCTACCTCTCAATTGCCACCATGCCTTGGCGCTCTCATGGACATGGGGATTGCCTTGACTCACATGCTTGTCATTTTTCCCCAAAGCTCACAAAGCAGGGTCAGAGCCGACTTTCGACCCTCACACCTGCTTCTGTGCGTGTTAGGCATGATATATCAATAGTAGCATCTGAAACCGAGTGACCTTTCACAAAAGAAGATGGTCGAACTTTTTTTAGAGCAATGTTCTTTGCTGCCTCACCGTTAGTAAAGTTCTGGAATCATGGGAAATCCAACAGGTATTATCTTAACTAGTGCACGCGCATATTTGAAAGTAGACTCGTAAGACCGGGAAGAAAAAATAATGAAAAACGATGAATATAGAGAGGAATCCAACAAGGGGAAGGTTTTAACAAGTAACGCAATCTGAACTCCTTGTTCCATTTCTTTCACGAGCAGGGACTCAAACCTTCCTCACGAACAAGCCTCGGTAAGAACCCAATCTATTAGCAGTATTAATGTTCCTTGAACAGCGTTCAGTTAAGTCAACAGCACTGCGAATTCTTCAGTTCATCGTGGCAGGTTGCCAGCAATTTTCCCCATCTGATTGTTGATATCCATCTACCTTCGGCCCAGGCTCTCTGTAACGGCTCTGGTCGTCAAACTAGAGAGGACCTGGTTGGATTAATCCGGAAAATGACAACTTAACCTCTGCATTATATTCTCACAACAATTCTTTCCAGCGTGAAGTTACATGATGGCAGTCTGAATATGCTGAAACAAGCTCTTCAACCGCATGAAAGCACTGTCAGGTGCTTTGTGTTTAAGAAAAAACGACATCGAATACATATCAACTTTTGCTTCGAGGTAACGACTACTTCATAATTGTTCTTGACTTAACTCGATTCTCAAACAACAAACTGAAGGTGCCCAAGAGCATTTGACAATTGTTGGCAGCAGTGAATATTTCATTTCAAAGACGCCTTATATGAGCAGGAAACGCAAAAAGAAAAATATGAATCACACGTGTCAATACGGTCCCCTTTGCCACGCCGTGTTGCAAAATAGACCGCAATCTGAACATGTCATTGATCCCAAATCGGTGTAGCGAAAACCTAGTCTCGAAAATTTTCGATTATACACAGTACTGGTGTGCGACCATCCGTCTACTAGCGGCGAGATGAAATTGAGTCCAAGGGTGACCTCAAACATAGTCCACGTCGTAGGTGATCAACTTGCTGAGGAGAAATTGATCACATCACTAGATAAAAGCTGCATGCAAAGGAAAATAAACGCTACAACGCAATCAAACTCTAACAACCAATTATACGTGACTGAAGAAAAAAAGCGCGAGAGAGACAGAGAGCGCGGTAAAGGATCCTGGAATCGTCTCTTCAAATATCTACGTGTACAACGTTCTTACCCTTTTACCGTGGTTGCGAATGCCTTGGATGGATACAATGTCATCCATAATCGATGAATGAGTATTTCGTTCCCGCTCTCTTTTTGAAGCAGGGAACGTGTGTTGAGAACGTAACCTAACCCTAATTGCGTGGGAGGGATTCTCCCTTTTGTGTCACGCTTGTCGAAGAATGCTTCCCTTTAGCAAAGTGTGAGAAACGCTCAGCACGCTCGCTCCATCGCTTTGCATTCGTGGAGTCATCGCCTAGAGTGGTGACGGCGGCTAAGCAATATGCTGATCCCCAAGAAGAACCGAGTGGAGGTGTACAAGTACCTCTTCAAGGAGGGCGTGTTGTATGCCAAGAAGGATTACAATGCCCCCAAGCACCCCGAGATTGATGTGCCCAATCTGCAGGTCATCAAGCTCATGCAGAGCTTCAAGTCCAAGGAGTACGTGAAGGAGAACTTCGCGTGGAGGCACTATTACTGGTGAGTTGCTCTGTGCCATCGATGTAGATACCGTTTGGTTGTGTTTTTTGTGAGAGCTTTTTTAGGGTACCTATTCTACCTGTATCAGGGTTTGGAGTTTGGACCTCCTGGTTGGCACTGATAAAATGTAGTTACTTCAGCTAAATACTAAGTAATGAAAATTGTCTATTTCAAAACCGTATTCTATATTGTTCAGGAGTGTACATCTGCATTCCAACACCGAATTGCTACGAGGTTGATGAACTTGTTGGTCCTTTGCATTTTGGATCGTCAAACTGGCATCAATATCGCGACACTTGCGTGGTTTAGGTGTTTCGGAGCCTCTTGAAACTGATACTGCATTCATTTTGCAGTGCGAGTGAAACTATCAAAATAATTTTTAACGGTAGAATGTTTTCTTCGAGTGATTTTCATCGGAAAACATTAATTTTGCTTACATTCTCTGGATAACGTCACTTGCATCATCTCCTTAACTCCATTTTACCCTGACCACAACTTTTCTCAGAATCTCCCTGTCGTTGTAGTATGTGGGAATTATTCTTATCAGGCGCATTATTCATCTGTACGACATCAGTGCATTTGCAGTCAAGTTTGCCACTTATATTTTCTGATTGTGTCCTAGGAGTCTGCGTTGTAAGCGATTAGGGTCGTTAAATTTTTGTTTGCATAGATCAGGAAATCGTTTCAATATCGTGGAATTGAGTTTGAAAATCCTACCCCTTGAGCGATGTCTTTGTTAGCAGTTGCATCGTCAACCACTAGATATTTTTCGTGTTCCACCGAAGTGGCTCATACCCTTTTTTTCTGCTGATAATTCAAATTACATAAGAATGTTGAAGTAAGCGGTTTACTGACTTCATCACATGTCGCTTACATTACAGGTATTTGACCAATGATGGCATTGAGCACCTAAGGACCTACCTCAACCTTCCATCTGAGATCGTCCCTGCCACTCTGAAGAAGTCCGCGCGCCCTCCAAGCAGGCCAATGGGAGGTGCTGGAGGTGACAGACCTCCCCGCGGTCCCCCAAGAGAAGGGGAGAGGCCACGATTTGGTGGTGACAGGGAAGGTTACCGCAGCAGCGGCGGCCGTGGAGGTGCTTTTGATGGAGAGAAAGGTGGAGCTCCTGGAGAATACCGCCCCGAATTCCGTGGTGGACGTGGTGGTGGTTTTGGCCGAGGAGGTGGTAGCTTTGGAGGTGGTGCGCCTGGTGCTATTACTGAATAGAGACTCTTACTGAGTGTGTCTTTTACTCTTCTCCATTCTGTGGTTTGTGGGGCTCCTTTGTAGCATCAGCTCGGCAGGGTTTTGGGTTTGAAGTTAAAAGTTGGAAACTGTAACTCTGATCACTGCGTAATTCGAATGTCCGCAATAAACTTTGTCGGAGAATCACCAATTTCACTCGCATCATTGTTGTTGACCAATGCGTCAAAACCCCAATGGATTCCTTTTGGTTCAAGTCGACGGGAAAGTCTGGCGTTGGACCTATCCATTCTTACTGGTTTTTGCAATGGACACTCAGCAAAGTGTACTTATTTGTACTTGTGATCATTCACTTCACTACTCAATGCTATGCATGGCTTTTAGTTTGATACTTGTGTGTTCGATGTTAGAGTTTGGATTTCGAAATCTGAGTTGAATTGTGTATCCTCAGTTTGCACGATCTAAAATCAACATTCATTCTCTTATACATGATTGAGTCCTGCGTTGGACAGGAGTGTCCGCAGGAACTGGCAATTAGAAAGGAAGGCTCGCAAGTTGTAGGGGTCTTAAGAAATTGGTTGTGCCATGCTTCGCATCTCCTCGGCTGTGTACGTAAATCCTGGATCAGATTTTTTTCAGCAGAACCCATTTACACTCTGAAGAACGGTATCTGAGTTGATTCAGAGACAATATACTTTCCTCACAGTTTGTCGAGAGCAACTCATTTTCATAGTGATCAGGTCTACTCCCAAATACTATCCAAACTGTCTGGTAGGACAAATTACCTCACTGGCATTGCTTTGGAAAGCCTGAAGATTAGATATTAATTTTGAGCACAATTAAATTTCGTCTAAGTAACTTCTGCTCTGTGAATGATATGGATGTGAACAGTGTCAGTGCTTGTGTATGCTTCTCCTTACTCCAGCTAAACACAAAACTTGTGGATGTGAAGTGATTAAGTAATGGGTAGAATATCACGAATAATTTCTCCCGACACATGTAGAAGCTTGCATTGTCTGTGTTGTGCGGGGCTACGGGCACCTGGTGGTTTTCCGGTGGGATTCCCTGTCAGAGGGGTTTTCTCCTTGAACGCGCTACCAAGGTTTGTGCCCTTCGTCGTTTGTCTCTTCCCACCCAGATGAATCACTCATGCATGATGTGGATGTTGGAAACCGATTGTGGTTGACCTCGTGAGATGCTCCTGTCCTTTTGCATCACAATCAATCGAAGTGCGTTTTCTTGAGTAACTCCATCGTTAGATTGTGGACTGACAAACCTTCAAGAATGTGAAGAGTTGCATAAATTATATACAGCCACTTACACAGCGTTTACTTGGGCACCACTGGTGAAAAGCAGGCACAAGGCAGACGGTCCTGGTTATTCAAGTCGTGGGTTGTCGACGTATTCATTGCTTGATTCGATAGCATAATGAATACGAGTGAGTGGATAGGTTTGCACAGTTTTGCGATTGTCGGACTTGCATTGAAACTGCTACTTGTTGAGACGTCATGTTGATGTAGATGGTGGGTCACACATGGTCTGAGGATTTGCGCCAGGAATTGAGCTAGGTTTGAAGAGAGGTTGACGTTGGTTTTGAGGTTTTTGGGGTTAGGCCTTATTGTGATATGGATGGGTGATTTGGAACGAACTGAGTGTGTAGGATGACCTACCCCATGCTCTGCAGTGGGTTTTGTGAAAGTTGACTAGAGATAGTTTTGATGTGTGCCGATTTTTATCGGAAAGGTGTCGCAAATTGGGAGGGAGTGGTGGGGTTACCTAACGCATTTTATATGTATGCGGTTTACGGGCTTTTCTTGTGGTAGTTTGAGGGTATGTTTATTTGTTCGGAGTAGGTCAGGTTCGTGGAATCTGTTTATTACACGTAACGTTACGATAGTCTTATAATTTTAATGGACGATTGCTCATTCTGTGATGCAGGAAGTTTCGTGAATGCAATGTTTGTGCCAGATCGGTCGTCAGCGTGAACCCTGCGTCTCTTTTCAAGAAGATCTCAAGTTTTTAGGGCACATGTTTCGTCTTCTCCGTCTTCTCCGTCTCCTCTACTGTATCGAAGGATAGTATCTCGTATCGACTGGATTGGTGCAGGTTGTCTTCCCCTACTTCGTCTCTCTGGGGATTAGGGGTGACAGATTACACGCGTGGCCTAGTGAGGGTACTTGGTCTTAGTTGATGTGTCTAAAGGCCAATGGTATTCCAACCCGAATCAACTTCAATTTTTCGTATTTCATGTCTCTTATTGATGCAAGGGACCTCCACCCTCAGGGCTGTGTAAATGCGACGCGCACCTGTGGCAATAGCTTGAATAGGGTGATCCTAATTAATTCCGTGACTACAGATTTTGCCTGTCGATAGAGCTCACAGGTGGTTCTGAAAATTTAGCTCCTGCTGTAAGCTTTATTTTAATTTCAATGGAGGGAACATCAGAGAACAGTCCTGTCGTGGAGAAACCAGAAACGAACGAGAGAACTGAAGGCAATGTGAAAGTGGCAAAGAATCCCGGGAATTCAGCAGTACTTCACAAGAAGAATAGCATGGTGCGTGCAGATCTTGTCAACCTTGCGGACTTAGATACTGCTCTAAACAGAGTTCATAATAAGCTACCTAATTCCATAGAAACAGCTAGTGCAGAGCCTCCTGCTCCTCCAGAAGAATGGGAAATAAATCCTCGAGAGATCACTTTGAAGCATATGATTGCGCGTGGCACCTTTGGGACTGTCCACAAAGGAGTGTACAAAGGTCAGGATGTCGCAGTTAAGCTACTTGAGTGGGGCGAGGAGAATACCATGAAGAAAACAGAGGTTCAATACTACAGAAACCAATTCAGACAAGAGGTTGCTGTGTGGCATAAACTCGACCACCCTAATGTCACGAAGTTCATCGGAGCCTCGATGGGGAACTCAGATTTGCGGATTCCCTCAGCCGTGGATGGTGATGATGGATTCCATCATGTGCCGAACAATGCTTGTTGTGTTGTCGTTGAGTACCTTGCAGGCGGGACTCTTAAAGATCATCTCATTCGCAGCCGGCGGAAAAAACTCTCGTACAAGGTGGTCGTGCAATTAGCCTTGGATGTTTCTAGAGGGCTTGCATACCTCCATTCTCAGAAGATCGCTCATCGTGATGTGAAGACAGAGAACATGTTGCTCGATAAACAGATGAGGGTCAAAATTGCAGATTTCGGAGTTGCACGAGTGGAGGCATCCAATCCCAAGGACATGACTGGTGATACTGGTACCCCAGGATACATGGCTCCGGAGATTCTCGACGGCAAGCCCTACAACAAGAAGTGCGATGTGTACAGCTTCGGGATCTGTTTGTGGGAAGTTTATTGCTGCGACATGCCGTACTTGGACCTCTCCTTTGCGGACATGACATCGGCAGTTGTGCATCAGAATTTGAGACCCGAGGTGCCCAAGTGCTGCCCTCAGGGACTCGCGGATATCATGAGGCAGTGTTGGGATGCAAATCCTGAGAAACGGCCTGCCATGGCTGATGTGGTGCAGATGCTGGAGGCTCTAGACACCTCCAAAGGTGGAGGTATGATACCAACAGACGCCCAGCCGCATGGGTGTCTCTGTTTTGGGAGATTCAAGGGCCCATAGCACGTTTTTGGTTTTTTTTTTCCTTAATTGTGGTTTTACATTTTATTTATATTTTTCCCTTTTTTAATGTAGGGATGACATGATAATAAGTGTGCAAACATTTTGTTGTCTCCCCTGGTTTCGTTTCAAGCGTAGCTGCTTGACTTGCAATTTCAGAAACCTGGTGCAGAACCCTATTGAGTATGCACTGGAAAGGAAGTTTCTGTCCAAAACGTTTAGCATTCAGCAATCATCATTCTAACAGTATTGAAGCTGGTACCTTTTTGTTAATTCACGAGTGACAATTCTCTTGTGTACAAGACTAGATTCTGTTGTGAGTGTTGTGTTGTGTATGTTTTCGTAGATTGTGTAGTCTTAGCACGCAGCAGATGTTACCACAGGACACGGTTAAAGGCTCGCTAAACAATAGCTCTTCAGTTTACTGGCTGCAATTTCAGTTAACAATACTGTGCTTTGCCATTTGAACACTTACTACTGTCTGCAATGCTAACTACAATAGAGTTGTTTCAAGAGTTGGTTTTCCAAAGCACAATTTTGGTAAAGAAATAAATCTACTTGTTGAGATAATGCAAAGACATGTACTTCTGCCATTTTGATGATAAAGATAATGAATCATGAGTGGGATTTTGGTGTTTGCCAATGTCTCAAATTTTAACAGTGTCCAATTCTAATTTTGATTATTTGAATGAAAATTTTATTGATTCAAAGATAATCTTTTAAAAAAAATAAAATGACAAAAATTAATTATTGTCAAATAAATTTCTGGATTCAAACACTCTACTTCACAGCATTTGGTGGTTGAAATGTTTTCTAATTTTTCACAAACAATTTTACTCAGTATCTTTGATCTAATTTGGATTAATCTGATTGCATACATTGAGGTGGATTTATTTATTCTTTAAATGAAAATTATTTACATGTTGCCTTTTGTTCAATAAATAGAAAAAGCTTACATACTTGAAGTTTATACATCAATTTAATTATAGAAAATTATCAAAGAATATATAAAGGAAAATTCTTTTAAAACTCTACTCATGTCAGCACACTTCAAAATAAGTTCAAGCAACTTATATATCTATGTTTGTGAAACGCTCCCATTATATTTGAGTGACTGTTTAAAATGGAGACAAAGTATTTCAAGTACGTAAATACATCATATTTAGTTAAACGTGTTTTAAGCATACTATTTAAAATACGGGTAATATATATTTATATATATATATATAAACAAAGCAAGTACAATAATAATAAATCAAAAAAGTACCTTCCATGTTTTGTATCAATAGAGTGATGTTTGATAAATAAAGTATGTATATTAACAAAATATAGTACAAAATATATAGAATAAAAAATTAAAATATAAAAAAATATATAAAAAGTAGAAACTAAATTAAATTTATAAGCTATTTGATTTTTTTATAAAGAATTAACTTGATTTTTAAAAAATAGTCAAAATATTTGGAAAATGAAACTGATTAAAATAATGCTATAATATTATTAGGGGAATTGATATATTGACCATAGTTTTTATTAAATTAATTGGATTTTGATCATAGTATCTTATTGTATATCATATAATTTTAACACATAATCTTTTTGTGTTAAAAAAAAAAAAAATGTTTATATTTATTATTGGTATGTGTTAAAAGTAGTTGAAGTGTTGAAACTAAGTTAATGTTTGATATCCAAAAATTGATGTGTGTACTTTTAGCAATTATTAATATAAGTTCTCAATTATTTTTATAAACTAGCTCTTGAGATGCATCTATTGCAAACTTTAAGCAACAACAATATTCATGCCATGTGGAGAAAAGATGCATTCTGTATCTCTCTCTATTTTTATATATATCTTCTTTAATTGGTATATTTAAATATAGAATAAATTAAGTAAGGCTTTTTAATTTCAACAAATTATAATCCTTCAAAAGTTGTAGCTATTTACCTTCTTTCTTGAATATAAAAAAATCTTAAATAATTAGTATGTATCGAGGCAAAATTAAAACCACTATTACTCTTATTATTGCTTGTCTTGTACTATAGTCTTGGTTTGAGTTAAGCAAATTGCTTGTCTTGTACTATACTCTAACTTTTTTGTACTTGTTTATAACTATTCTAGTATAAAATTGTATTATAAAATTGTATTACAATATTGTATCACAAGTATTTGTTTATATATACATATAATCCATGTAAATGTCAAAATATATATAAATATCAAAATCACTCTATTATATATATACACACACATATATATATATATATATATATATATATGTATGTATATGTATGTATGTATGTACATATACTTATATAGTCATGTATTTTTTAAGTTAAAAAAGTAATTTAAAAATAAGTCAAATTATTAAAGTAATTTTCCGCGATTGTCGGAAAGGGGAATCAATGCCGTGGTTGTCAACGCGACACTGTGTCAATTTCAAAGTTGGAGACTAATCGATACAACGTCATGTATGGTGTGCAATTTAGTCGGGATATCGCTGCTTCCTAACGACTCGCAGTCGATCGTAAACAGTGAAACCGTCGAAATTTTGTGATCTACGAAAAGGGAGGAGTACCGGTAATCGGTAGGAGTGAACACCAAGTGTTGTGTGTTGGACTGCTGTTCAGTAGTGTTGAGATCAGCTTCACATTTCACATTTCACATTTCGCGAACTGTTGCGGATGAAGGTCGATGAAAAGGAAGCGTCCCTTGTTTCAGTGCGAATTAGACGCTGGTTTTGTTAATTCGAGGTTTTGTAAAGTTAAGTTGAAGTGTTCTGGAACTTGAGTGAGGGTAGTCTGCGGGGCTTACGAATTGCACCTGCAAGTGAGCTCGGAAATCAGTTCTCGGTGGCCCGGCGAAAGAGACGGCATGCATCACCACGAAGGTTTAATAAGGAGTCCGCGCAGGTCTTCGTCAATTCTGAAGAACGGGAATCAGACTTCCAGAGTGCTTTACAACTAACTCTCAAGCGACGGATTCCTGCGACGGATTCCTGCGACGGATTCGGGCTTTGGCTTCCCCTTCCTCGCACCAGCCGCCAGCCATCGCAACTGTGGGCCTTCTCCACGTCTATGCACAAGGTCTCGTGGCACTGTTCATGGTGCGTGTCAGAAGCGTATGCTCGATAGCTGTCTTTCCTATTTTTCTCTTTGCAAAGTTTTCCCGTCGGCTTTTACACGCAGTTGCTTATTGGCGGGTCTGAATACAGATGATTTTAGTGCCGGGATGTTGTGATCTTTGGTTCGGTGTTAAGGACTTAGTGGAGCTGCTGCATTGTGAGATCGCGGCGAAATAAGGTCGGAATGGGTGATTACTGTATGCTGTTTTTACACGCTCGTGTGGCTGTTTTTAGGGAGTTGGTATGTATTTATAAATTGCATGCTCATACTTTTGGGAGACGAATTGCGTGTTTAATCGCCGCGTTTGGGTATGCGTTGACGTTCAGGAAATGGTATGAGTGTTATTTTTTGGGAGGGGGGAGATGGAGCTCATTGAGTTTGGCTTCTACTGCTGCTTTTGACATGGTAGCCTGTCCGATCAACAATTTGCTTCTCGTGGAATCTATTTGTAGGGGTTATATGTGTCGATATGTCTTGCGTGTGGTCGATTGCGTGGTGTATGCGAGTGGCGAACAACGCTAGTCTTCTGAAGCCGTGTGCCGATTCGTTTTCGTTTATAAGGAGGGTTAATTAAAAGCAACAATTGGCTGCTACTCGGTCGATGTTATTGCGCTGCTGCTACTGTTGCTTCTCCACCGATTTGAAGGACCCTGCATTCTGAACCCTCTTGTGCCTGAAGATCGATCTCGTACCTGTGCTTATCGCAGCGAAGTCACGGCTTCTGTTCGTGGACTCTCTCAGTGCTCCTTTCGTAAAGTTTGGCTGTTTTTAAGGTGTCTTCATGTATCATGAAGATAGAAATGACATTCTTACATCTGCCGTGCAGATTTTGAGAAGTGCCAAATGATTTTGGCTGGAGGTGACGAACGCTGGCATGAAAGCAAAGAGTGTGTTCAGAGATAGCGCGAAAGAGAGGGAGAAGACGACGAGCGCGAAACTCTTGCGACATGTAGTGTTGATCAGAGGGCTGATATGACTGCTGGTTGAGCACGAAGACAGGCTCGATAATATCGGAATGAAGGTTTCCAGGGCGTGTCGAAGAGTGTAGATATAGGAATAGCACCAAGTGCTGCAATGTGGCGATTGCTGCCGCCTTGGCTGATCTTCAATAATGGCTCAATTGTTTCTTTTTGGCCCTGCATTCCTGGTTCTCATCGGTACACGCTGGGGCTGCGCACTTCAATGTGTACGCTCGTTAAGCAACCTCCGACTACTGAAGTGGCGGATTGTCATCATGATCGCTCGACGCAGTTGTGGCTAACAGCGCTTTCATTCTCGATCATATTTTCGATTTTTCTGGCAAGTCTGCTATCTCTGAAATATCATTTTCCACGACCTTGTTCAGCATCTTGTCCATCGATTGCTTCCTCTTCAGTCGACCCTACATCTCAAATCAGCACTTGCCTCTCTTTTTGTGAGGAATGTATTGTTAGCTGTATTTTAACTTGCTCATTTGATTACGATCCGTTCATTTAATGATCCCTGTTGTGACCTTCCTCGTACATCCTACTCTCTGCAATACCTTGCGCTGACGCCTTTTTTAAAGCTCAGCTGACATTGAATCCAGATGGTCAGCACATTGATCATGTTTTCCAATTTTGGCGATGGACGGTGTATATGGTCCGGTCTGTCTGCTAGGTGGTAGAGTTTTTGATATTCTTTTAACATAAACTAAACTTGTTTTCTTAGATTACTACAGTACTATAATTGAATCGTTTCTGATTACTTGTGTATTCGAGGGCAATGTTACATAGAAAACGGGATTCCCCTGGTGCTTCTACACTTCACTTCATATATTTTGAAGCTTGCAAGGTTTTGCGACACTGAGGATATGGCCCCTAGTCTATGCCGGTTAGATGCGTTCCTGTTGAGATACTAGCGCATAACTTCCCTCTACTCTGCGTCAAATATTCTTGACAGCAGATAACTACATGAGGTAGATTTATAGAAATACGTGTTTCGATATTTATGAATGATAGTGACTTATGATAGTACTGAGCAAGAGCGAGTCTTGACAAAATATTCTTATTAATTTTTTTAGATGTTGGTGAATCTAACTTTATCTCAAGTGACACATCTATAGCACAGGGAGGATTTGCTCGGACCCTTCTATACCACAGCCCGTAATTTCTTCATGCCATTCTTGTAGTATTTTTTTTCAGGAAGTTTTATGAATTGTCCATAGTAGCCCCGTTACTAAAGGTCATTAGGTAGAAAGTAACGAATTGCAACACATCCTTCCTACTGGCTGTACAATTTCTCAAATGTAATCCTAATCAATGACATTTATGAGTTTAGATCCAGTTCATTGGTCGTTTCTCTACGTCTCATAGAGCCTTTACAAAGTAATTTTATTTGTACTCCGTCATAGTTTGAGTATGTACTGAATCAAGGAATGCTTGGATCTGTCTGTTGCCTGTTGTACTTAATGAAACGCCTTCTCTGAATTTGAATCTTCGTGTCTTCTCTCTGATTGCTACAATCCTGAAGTCCTGCTGAGAAAAGTTCCTGGTCAACACATGTTGACAAGCTAGGTATTTTTAGAGAATCATTTATATTATCTTCGAGCTAACCACTGATATTCTGTCGTGCAGTTATCAATAGCAGTGCAAGATTTCACCGTAGGTGACACGACCTCAAAAGCACAACCTCAACTTCCACTAAATCAGAGAATCTACATAGGATTTTCTTTAAAAACCAGAGGCTCTTCTTCATTGAACGTAATTGCTGAAAAATTAGGACATTTTTTCGGTTTTAGAAGATTTAATCCCAACTCGTTTAGGAGTAAACAGAGAGCCTCAACAACACCTGTAAAAATTCCATCATTTGGATCCGCGTTGGGCAAGCCAATGAAGACTGAACCAGGGGGGGAACATCAGCAACCGTCAGCACAGCAAGCTACTCAGTCCTCCAGCGGGTTCAAAACAGATCTTCTGCCAAATCTGATTTCTAATTCAAACAAGGGCATTCCTTGGCTTCCAAGGTAGGGGCTTTTCACTGCGATCATTTGGCCTCTGATTACTTTGGTTCTAATAATTCTACTACGTAGAAAAAAAGAATCGTCTATGTTGCTTTGAGGTCATGTCCAACAATGCGAGTGCATTGTTTTCCATCACCTGTAGGTGGCAGCAGCCGTTTTTTCTTTTTCAAACCCTAGCATCTATGAGACTAAAATTGTGCTAAATCTTTTGCGGTATCGCGTCTTTTTTAGAAGGGGCTCTTCTACTGATCTCAATCATGCTTTTCTTGTTCATTGCGGTTCTTTCCGTCTCAACTATTGAAGCAGAGCATCATTCATTAGATATCCTCGGCGATTGCTCTTGTTTTAATGATCTTATGTAGACCATCAACAGGCTTAAGCAACCTAAAATTAAGGAGCATTTGATTAAGTCATCTACAACAATTCAGCATGAAATAAAGCTTGAATTTAGGAAATTGGTTTCGCTCCCGAAGAGAACTTGTTCTGATGCATATCAATGCAGTAATGCAAATTGCGGCCATGAAGCGCAAGGGAGCTTTTGCAATGAATCTTTAGTACATATAGCAATGACCTTGGATGCCAACTATTTGCGCGGTTCTATGGCGGTATGTAAGCAATCTTTTTCATGATACGACCTGTTTGTCAGCTGTCATTTTCGACGTTATTTGGCATCAGTTTAAGAGCTTCGTAGTAAACATTTTAACTTTTTCCTTTTCCAATGCTTCGTCTCTGCTCCTTATCTTGCGGACAGATTTTTGTGAACTAGTTTCTTTCACAGTGCGGCTGTACACGAACTGGCTACCTCAAGTTTGTGTAGATCATGTACGTCATGAACAATCGTTGATCAGCAGCATGTATGTGTTGTCGTTCCTGCAGGCTATCTACTCCATATTGCTGCACGCTGAGTGTGCCAGCAACGTTCGATTTCACTTTGTGGCGACTAAAGAGAAGGTGAGTTAAATGACGTTTTCAAGTATTCGTCAAGTCTTTTTGCAACTTGGTCGTATTGTGCGGATGTCAATGTCCTGAAGGGATCTAATTTTACAGGAGGAGCTGGAAAAGGTAGTTGCAGAAGCATTTCCATTCTTGCAGTTCCAGACATATACCTTTGATGAATCCTTAGTGAAATCTCGCATTTCACATGCTGTAAGGCATGCATTGGAGATATCGATTCCGTTAGCTTTATCGATTTCTTCTTTGCATTGATGTGGCGTGATACATTATGCACAAAATCTTATGAGCAATGCAACCTAAACACTGACGCTAGAAAGTAGCTTCTATCAAAAAATTATACCCATCTAGCTTAACTTAATTCAATTTACTGATTCAGTATGCTTTGAGTGGATAGTGAATAAGAAGAACAAATGCAAATCGTTTTGCAGGTCTGCTATGTATTTCTATTCTTGTGAACTGCTTAAACTTATTTACTCGTCCGATTTCGTCATCACTCAGGAGCCTCTCAATTACGCAAGGTTTTACTTGGCGCACATGATTGATTCATGTGTCAAGAGAATTATCTACCTCGATTTAGATGTGCTTGTCTTGGGCAGGTGTTAAAACCGCGACCTTAAGTTTCTTCGATCATGATGAAGCTCGTGATGTCCTGCAAGACTTGTTTACCTTCGAACTTTTGGATCAAGTGCAATTTTGTATAATCATACTTGAATGCCTTGGTTGCCATATCCCTATGGTCAGTGTTCTCTTGTACATCAAGCATTTTGTAGCATGTAGTCTAAATACCTGTTTGGACGTAGTCTGATTTTTTGTTCCTTCTTGCACAGAATTGAGGAGCTATGGATGACCAACATGGGAAATTCCACTGTGGGCACGCCAGAGTATTGCCATGCAAACTTTCCTTCTGTAAGTACCCAACAGTTTAACCATACTCCTCTTTCTGTTCTCTTCTGGTTACTGAGAACATGCTAATTGTATCACGCAGTTGAGGATCTATCTTTTCTATCACGCCATTGATATATTTCTAGGTGAGCTTTTTTTGGAAAGTTGTGGTTTTCAAGAGTGCTAGACAGAAAGGAATGGTTTGCCAGAGCTGCACTGGTGAGAGCTACACTTTCTGCTCTTTTTGATTCCTAGTCTAGAACTTTTGCAAGCCTGATACTCATTTTGTGTACAGAACAGTATTTCACAGAAAATTTCTGGATAAATTCTTCACTTGCATCAACATTTGCGAATAAGCAGCCCTGCTACTTCAATTCCGGGGTGAGTTTCTTGTGATCAATTACGTTGTGCTTTCTGGCCTGTCACTGCTCCACTGTCTTTTCTGTGTATGAAACCATCCCTTAATTTACAATTAAGCTTTCTAGGCTGCCCTTATAATTTGATGGTGGACTGCTCGATTTACTCTGTTCTGATGTCTTTGCATCTGATCTTGCAGATGATGTTAATTAATCTGGAAAGGTGGCGCAAAACGAGATGCACATCCACTCTTGAATACTGGATGGAGGTCTGGTCTTCTTTTAACTTTGTCGTCAGCTTTTCTGTGACATTTGGTAGTTTACTAGAGGGCTTCTAAGTCTCCCAGTTCGCTGCCACACTTAATTGAGGATTCAAGGTCTGTTGGTTGAATGCTCTCGAGCAGGTGCAAAAACAACAGCACATTTACGAGCTTGGTTCTTTGCCCCCGCTTTTGCTCACTTTTGCCGGAAGCATTCAGGTTAATGTTTTCTGTACTTTTTCGGCATTTATGTTGCACGATGATATTGGTGTCCTGTGAATTAGTCGTTGCAAAAAGTAATGTGAACTCAACAATGGTTGATTATCGCCTTATCAGGAAATTGGACTCTGGTAGTCCTTATAAGTTCCTTGTTATTGCCTTGATAGTTGAAGTAATCAGTACGTTTGTAATCCTCAGATATGGCTACAAATCCTAATCGCTCATTGTAAAGAATTCGGCATACTTTCGATGAGTCTATTGTACAACCAATTTTTATTTGTTTGGAAGTCAATGTGTTGGGGTTGTAAGACTTCAAAATCTCATCAGAAGATTATTTTACCATGCGCAGAACGATTTTTTTGAAAGCAATTTCTAAGCTACAGTGTTAGGCACCAAATTGCAAACGCCAAATGCAGGAACCTCAATAAATGCTATCTGACCTAACAATGTGCATCCTTGCAGGCTATCGACAACCGCTGGAACCAACATGGCCTGGGGGGCGACATCGTTAAGGGAGACTGCAGGTCTGTGATGTTCAATTTAATAGAACTGTTGTCTCAGTCTTCACTCCTGTTTCTTGGACCAATTTCACGTCTTACTCAGAGGATTCAAAGTTATGTCGTATGGTTTGCGTGTTTGAATAATCTCTTCCATTAGACGCACGTGGCGGATTTCTTGACAACATTTACTATGTGTTGATGCTTCCTCTGTTCTGTGAAACAGACCCACTCGAAATGAACCTGCAAGTTAGCTACACTGGAGTGGAGGTGGAAAGCCATGGCGGCGACTCGATATGCATCAACCATGTCCAGTTGAATGTATTTGGGCGCAATATGATCTCCTGGATCCTACCACTTGATAGAACCCAAGTGAAATATGGATGTGTGGAAATAATTGCTTGGTAGAGAAAATATTGTTCTCTGATTAACAGAAATCAGCTGAATGTCGCCGAAAGGTTGAAGGTTGAATGTGTGTATGTGAGAATAACTGATGCGCAGGAGTTGTTAGAGGGAAAATGGAAAGAAAGTAACCGACTTATGGATCCAGATCAGCCATAGTTTTCTGCATCTTCGTCTATGGGATTGTGGTCCTTCTGATATCACAATGGCCGGAATATTGGCCCTTTCAAAACAGATTGATGTATTGCAAACAGCGTGCTCTCAGGAAATAATACCACTTGTCTGCATTGTGTGGTATGCTAATCTAAGCAAAACATAGTATGCTTCTTCTCCTTATCATGCCTCATGAAATGTCAGTTTTCTCACCTTCCTAACTCACGAGAATGTAGTGCTGATTTCTGTCTCATGCAAGGTACACTGTTCGAAATTTCTATTACTTCTGCTTCCTTGATATCAATATCACATAGTCATGTCTCATGTGAGATCGCTTGTCGAAAATCCCTTTTTCCCCCGTTGCCGCTGTGATCGTCGAACCCCCTCAATCCCACCAACCTTGGAGCGCCGCGCTTGCAGGCCGCATAAACCGAGTGAGCTACAAACACAACCGGCTCCCAAGCTTCAGCAGGCTGTGGGGTCAGGTATGAATCTCTGCAGCCCCCATCACCCAGTGACGACTTTAGCCGCCGGGACATAGTTAGACCATCGATTTAATCCACCAAATTCCCACTATGCATCATGGGAAGAAGGGCGATATTCCAGCCATCGACGGTTTCGAAGAACTGGTGAGAGCTTCGCGGGGTAGGTGGGCCAGAGAGGCGAGGTGCGCTTTTTATAGTAAAGCCCTCGGTGGACGCGAAAGATGGGGGAGGTCTATTTCCCTGCCCAGTGACGTCCGATACAGCTGTTCATGCCATGATTCTGGGCTGCAAGTCGGTAACACGTCTGGTAACGCTTTCAAACCCCCTTTGGCTGTTCACCTCGAAAGCGAGCAATCGGCGGGGGTTGTAGGGGGACACCGCAGGGAGAAGTGAATCTCCTTTTGTCCCTGTCTTCCTCAGCTTCCAGTATCCTCTCGCAGCGGCTCAAACCAGTGTTGTGAGAGAATAGCAATGGGAAGAGCGAGGTTTGTTCCCTCACAATCCACGCAGGTGAGTTGGATAGCGGTTTCGTTACTTTCGCGACACTTGTTGGAAAGTGGTAGGTGTGGTGAGATTGTGACCATGGGCGGTGTTTGGGTTGACTGGATTTCTGTTGAAGTGTCTGCGTCTGAGAAGTAGTCGTGTTGAACGGGATTTGAAGTTGTGGGCCTGGATCCTGGAGTGAAACACATAGGGATTGTATAGTAATAATTCTTGATGGTGCGACATGAAGATTGTGTGGTGGTTGGTGAATATTGTGGGAGAACGTTGTTTGAGATGTTTTGATGGAATGTGCAGATTTGACCGAGAAGGGACAGCGTTATGTGTGGATTAGATCGCTGGTTTGATGTATTTGTTTTAGGTTATTAGTGAGTTTACCAGGATAGACGTTATTAGTGAGGCAATTAGAGTTTACCAGGATAGACGTTACCGACTTGAAGATGCGTGGCCATCTGTTGCAAACAAGCTAATCAGATTTTATTTTTGAAAAACTGAGAATTATTTGAGCAGTTGAAAAGAACTGGTGATTTTTCTCTTTCATCTAGATTTTCTTCCACAGACCTAGAAATTCGCGGTTTTCACTTGCTCTGAGGACTGTTTTCGAACCTGAAGTGGTTGGGAGGAGGGAGGAAACGAGGATTTTTCGAAAATGAGTTCTCATGGCAGAGGCGGCTTCCAGGCCTCAAAATGGTAAGATTGGGCGAGTATTAGGGCACTCTGAAGACATTATCTACAATTTGTTTATTCATTTATTTATTTATCTACCTATTAATTGCTTACATTTATTTCTCTGTGTTAAAGACGTCTCAAGTCCTGAGGCTGTTGTAATGGGGTCATTGCAGATTAGTTTCCGTTTAGAATCAGGGTAAAGATTAGAGTCATAATTTGCACAATAGAATTTTACGTCTCTGTGTAAAAGACTTGAGCAAATCCATGTCCATGATGCATTTAAAACACTGCTCTTTGGTTGTTGGCTGACTTCAGCATTTCCTTTGATCCCGTGTATTATTGCAGCAAAACTCAACTTCGAATGGGATCCTCTCGAATGAAGAGATTCTGCAACAAAAAACTTGACTGCATTGCAGATACTGGGAAAGAAGTTGCCGGCTTATTGAAGGCCGGTAATGAGGACAGTGCTCGATCACGGGTTCGTCTTTTCTTACTTTATGTCAACAATCATGGGTTTGTGGCCGCTAAGATGGGCACTAGCCGACGCTGCGACCGTTTCAAGCTTGCCTTCGAATTACGAAGTTTCTCCAACTGTGGTGCTCATGATTGAAATTGGTGGTTACAGGTAGAGGAAATCATTAGGGAGAAGAATCTTATTGAAGCTTATGAATTGCTTACTGCGTGTGCCGAACGAATATCGAGTCAAATGTCGAGCATCGATTCTCAGGAGTAAGTTCCCTGCCATTCAACCAGGCTCCATGTTCGTTTTGTGTGAGTCTTTTCTTGACCAGCATAAGTGTTCCTCAAGCACGACATGTCCCTCTTCTACTTATTTGGATTAACCAGAGTAGCAATTCAAATTGTTCATTTGTTTGGTGATTCGGGTGTGCTTACAGGACCTGCCCTTCAGGCATTAAGGGTGACATATCAACCTTACTATATGCATCCTCTAAGCGCACTGAGCTAGTGGATTTTTCCCAGCTCCATCCTATGTTTGTAGATAAATATGGTGAAGAGTTTGTAACAACCGCAATTGAATTGCGCCAAGGGTGCGGGGTGGATGTGAAGGTGAATTAATTCACATGCTGAAGTTGTAGTAATACGCATCGCTCATAACGGAATTTGCAAATTTCTTATGACTGCATTTGGTTTGTTTTCTTATCGATAGTTAAATGGCGGTAACTTATGTTCGTTTAAGTTTGTAACGGTGGTCCCCTCATTGGCTGTGAGTAGATCGATGCTGCTTCTGGAGTGCGTCGAGTTTTATTTTGCATTTATACCATATCGTAGTTTTACTGATACCATGATGGGTTTGCAGGTCGTTGAGAAGCTATTAGTGAATCCTGTGACAGAAGCAGCAAAGTTCAAGGTAATGAAAGAAATAGCATCTGACCATAATGTGGAGTGGAATCCAGCTCCTGGTCTGGTGGCACCGGCGACCATGTCGGCAGGCCCAATCGAGGATCTTCAATCAAGTTCAGTGGGCAGTGGTGGCCTTAACGGAGAAGCTCCTCTTCCTGATTCTTCTGGTCGAATAAAATCGAAGCAAGAGGATCTTCGAGCAGGTTCAGTGGGCAGTAGTGTCCAGAGTAGAGAACCTCCTCCTGTTAATCCTCGCGAAGGAATGCAGGCGAGCTCAGAGGAGCGTCGGACAGGTTTAGTGTACAGCAGGGTCCCGAGCAAAGAAGCTCTGCTTCCTAATCCTCCTGGGAAAATGCAAGCGAGACCAGGTTCAACGGGCAGTAGTGTTCGGACAGTTTCAGTAGCCAGTGGTGACCCAAGCAGAGAAGCTCCTCCTGGTAATCCTGCCGGAGGAATGCATGCAAGCTCAGAGGAGCGTCGGACAAGTTCTTTGAGCAGTAGTGACCCTAGCAGAGAAGCTCCTCTTGCTAATCCTCCTGGGAGAACACAAGCGAGACCAAGTTCAATGGGTAGTGGTGCTCCAGGCAGAGAAGCTCCTCTTGCTAATCCTCCTGGGAGAATGCAAGCGGGGTCAGAGGATTCGTTCAGCGATGACATTCGCGTCGATTCGAACTCAAGGAAAATGGAAGGTCAATCCAGCTGGAATTCAAGGCGAGAATCGGATATTTTTCCTGCTTCCTCAGTGCATCAATTTGTGGATACCTCAAGGCGTCACTCTGGTGGTATGATTGGGAAAAATAGTTCTTGGGATCAGACTGGTTCGGCGAAATATGTCGGAGGTGAGAGTTCTTTGTACGAACAGAAGGAAAATGATCACACGGAGAATTTGGGTGCTGAAGGAAAAGGTGTAAATAGAAGTAAAGCAACCCATTGGTCAGATCGTATTTCTCATGAGGATGATTGGGTAACCAATATCAAGACTACATCTGGTCCCGACGGAAGCCTTAAAAAACCTGCAGATAAGCATGAGGGATCAGGACGTGATTCTCCAAATAGCAAACCTGTTGGTACATCGCAGAAAGCTCATTCAGTGCATGGTTCGGAAGGCAGCGACCGGAGAGTTGGTATTGTTGGAAAGTCCGAGGCAAGATTCGACAGCCCTCGTGATTCTCCAAATAGGAAACCTGTTGGTGCATCTCAGAAAGCTCATTCAGTGCATGGTTCGGAAGGTAATGACCGGAGAGTTGGTAGTGTTGGAAAGTCTGAAGCAAGATTCGACAGCCCTCGTGATTCTCCAAATAGGAAACCTGTTGGTGCATCTCAGAAAGCTCATTCAGTGCATGGTTCGGAAGGTAATGACCGGAGAGTTGGTAGTGTTGGAAAGTCTGAAGCAAGATTCGACAGCCCTCGTGATTCTCCAAATAGGAAACCTGTTGGTACGTCGCAGAAAGCTCATTCAGTGCATGGTTCGGAAGGTAGTGTTGGAAAGTCCGAAGCAAGATTCGACAGCCCTCGAAAACCTGTTCTTAATACGGAGTATAGGTCTTCAGAGTCTGGAGATGAAGTGGATGATCGTGATCGTAACCGAAGGATCGCCAAAGGATCAAGATATGCACATAAAAAGAAAAATTCTTTTCCCCGTTCTGATTATGATGACTATCGTGGGAAAGGACAGGTTGGAGATGACTTAGGATATTCTGAAGTTCCAAGGAACAGTAGGGACCCTACGTCAATGCGAGATAGGAAGGAGAGAGACAGAAACGGACGAGCTGCAGACGACCAGATGGGTCCCCGTCCAGTGCGCCAGGGGAAGGAGGGTGTGGAGTTGGATAAGCGGCAGAGTTTTCCGATGGAAAGTGTGGAGCGCGACAAATACTCAGCAACCCGACATCGTGATGAATTTGATGTCCTTCCACGCACCGGGAGCTCATCTGGGCGACTAGTGGCAGTTAGGCCAGACGAGGATCGTTCAGACAAGAGTCGGGGTTCCCGACAGCAGAACTCATATGTAGATAGGTCTAAGCAGTACCTTGAGTCTGATGACTTTTCCAGTTCTGATGATGACGAACTTCGCTCCACCAAAAATACTTCACCGGGAAGAGACAAACCAGGTCCACAGGCAAAGCTTGGAAGGCATGGAGAATCATCTCATTCTAATAATGGGCGTGTGCCATCACACAAATCTACTGGTTCTGCGCAAGGGTCGAACCCGCCAGCAGTGGCTACTCCGAAGGAATCTGAAAGAAAGCCAGATAATGAGCCCCGAGCTAAACCCACGTATCTCAAACCTCCAAACATGGATGATTTAATTCGAATCTTCGGTAAAAGGTAGGCGGATAACTAATTGAGTGTAACATATGAAACATCTGGCTTCAGTCTCATGGTGCGCCTTGAGTAGGCACTAGCTTTGACGCCCTGTTTGGAGTACAACCTAGGGTACTAATTTCTACAGCTGCTACAGCTCTAACTTTACCTT
Source organism: Physcomitrium patens (assembly GCF_059467195.1). Lineage (NCBI taxonomy): Eukaryota > Viridiplantae > Streptophyta > Bryopsida > Funariales > Funariaceae > Physcomitrium > Physcomitrium patens. The sequence goes on from NC_143410.1 coordinate 15,482,245, forward strand.
CGCCATGGTCTTTCATTATTTTGCATCTATTTTTGAAGTCCAGAGAGAAGGAAACAACCACGGATCATCAGCACGAGGTGGCTGGTGGTTCTCGAGGTTATTCGGTCAATAAAAACCGCAGCCGTGTCTATGAGTTCGGGCCTGTTGGTTGTCATTAAACGTAGACGATTTCTCTATGTGTTTCATAGAAATTGACGTTGTGGATCCCTTTCTCAGCTTTACTCGGCCTCAATCCATGTCTAGTATCAAATGATCAATACCAAACAAGGCTATTCTTGATCACAAGGATCTTCGCAAATGCGTAGGAGAAAAGCATAATTTTGAAGGCTGTTTAAACCACTTTATGGCTGTTTACACGAACATTTTTACTCAATCTTTCAATAAAGTGAGCATTTTAATTGGATGATAATTCGTCACCTATCAGCTGGAATTTTTCTATTTCTTTGGGTTGGAGCAAGTTTGTCTGTTCACATACATGCAGTAGCTTGAACAATAGATACAAATCAACATCGTCATAAATCAATGACACATGAAGAGAAAAAAGAAAACCCATCTCAAAAAATGCAAGAGGTGGTTTTAGTCAGCGAACTGTACCACAACGGCGATTAGATTCTCCAGAAGATCATCTGCCGAGAAATCGGATTTGCCGAACCGCACATGGACGATACCGGTCTTGTCCGCTCGGTACTCCACTTTACCCGCCTTGAATTCTCCGATGGCCTGCAAGAGGTTTACAAGTGCTTGTTAGTGCTGTGTGTGCGTTCACATCCTTGTTCAGCTCGTGAAAAACATCAGGTACATATACTGTCTATAAGGAGTGGTCAGTCCAACCTAGTAAATCGCAAGGAAATACATATAATAACAGATTAATGACTTAGTTTTTTTAAAAAAATTAAAGAAGGAAAATCAATCGCTAATCTCAGCAATATTCACAGCAAAACAACTTACATACGTGTTCAGAGAAGTTCAAGGAATTCAGGTACGTACACTAGTGACGTCAGTGGTAACGGTCCCTGCCTTGGGATTGGGCATCAAACCCCTTGGACCAATGAACAAGACAATGTTACAAACAAAAGTGTGTTTACAGATAGTAATAAATCAAAAATCCTAAACTCGGGAAACTGAATGTTATTAAACGTCACGAAATAAGTTGTATTTAGTATGGAATTACAAAATACGTGAAACTGCTGAAATCAGAGAAACAGGAGAAAAAGAGCTTTTATGACAACAACACTAACACACGAAAGTTATTTTAAACATAGCTTAGTAATTTCCAGCAGTAGTATACCATTATGTTAAAATCATTCTTGACCTGTTGCATGATGGTGATTTGTGATGACAATAACAAAACATTTCTATAATTTTGACAAATTTTTACACTGTATAATTTACTTATTTATATTTATTTACAAACAGTAGAATTTTATTAACATTTTTATTTTAATTTTTTCAATAAATATATATATATATATATATATATATATAAGTATAGGCTAAAAGAATGATTATATGTTATTACCATACTATAAATATATGCACTATCAACTCATATATTATCAAAGAGTTTAATTTATCTCATTATATATATATATATATATATATATATATATTTTATAATTATATATATTTTTATAATTATATATATTCCTAATTCATACAATTACAGAAATGATAATAACATAATTTTCTCTTTATTTTTAAATTCAAAAAATAAACTTATTTCTGCAAAAGTATCAATAATAGATTTAATTTCATTTATTATTACCAAGTAATTTTACATGCCCTTACACAATTCACATGCATACATCTTTTAATATTATTATCCAATAAATAAGACGGGCAGAAAATGATGAGAACAAGCTAAAAATTACGCTACAAATTTTAATACTACCACCTCACTTGTTCCAGACTAGATGTATAGTACAACCTTATTCCATGGTCTGATTATCCTTGACAATGTCAACTTTTTACTATATACCATGTATAATGCCTCCATATTTTAATGGAAAAAAATTTCAATGCCACTCATTTTTGCTGTAAAATTGGCAAGACAAGTACTCTACCATGTCAATGCCTTTTATTTAAAATTAATTCTAAAAGTTGCTCCCATGCAAGTACAACCATCCAAACAATTCAAAAACATGCCATCTATGGAAAGATCTCATCTTTGGTTTCATCAACTTAAATCCTTTCTCTAATTTCTTCAAAAGCACATAATGGTAAAATTATGAGTTGTTCCTAATGCCAAATTTTAATGTCTTTAATATATATATATATATATATATATATATAAGTTGTTCCTAATGCCAACATTGTTTTTAATATTACCATGAAAAAAAATTATTGAAAATTTCAATATTTTTCACTAAAATAAAAAAACACTGTGTATATATATATATACATACATAAAAAAAAATACTATAATTTATGATAATTATTTTATTATAATAAATAAAACTAAAGAAATGTATTGAATAGATGGCAAGTTGTGGTAGTAGTAATAAAAATTGTGATTGTCATACTAAAAATTGTGGTTGCATTAGCAATACCATCTATATATATATATATATATATATATAGATAGATAGATATGGCTCAAGCTACAAGCACATCCCAAGTTGTTATATTTACATCCATCATATCTATACATACACCCAATATTTTTGATTGGCTTATCTAGATTTTTTTTTTTTTTTTTTTTTTTCTTTATCCTAGTGCAAGTCTCTATCCCTTTCTTTCTCTCTCTTGCCTTGGCACAAGTCCCACTTCTCTTGCTTTTCTTGACATTGGTCCAAATCTCCTTTCTTCTCTTCTTTGTCTAAGCACTGTCATATATTGTGAAGTGTGCTTGAGAATGAATTGGGCACTTGACTTTACAAGATAAAATAGAATTTACAACAAGAAAGTCCTAACAACTCTAATAGAATTCTAACCAAATTCTAATCCATCTTTAATCAAATCCAAAAGAAGTCTTAAAGAAATTACTAAAGAAATATAAAAAAATTATAAATTAATCTTAAAAAATATTTTTAAAATATTAAAAATAAAAACCTTAAATAAATCCTATATAAATCCTAATGTAATCTTAAATTTTTTTTAATGAAATCCTAAACCGATTCTAATTAAATTCTAATCAAACCTTAAATTCTAATTAAATCCTAAATCAACTCTAACCAAATCTTAACCAAATTCTAATAAAATTCTAAACCAACAGTAATCAAATTCTAGTAAAATTCTAACCAAATCCTAAACAAAATTAACATCTTTATTAACAAGCATATAAAATTTGAAATAAATTAATACATTAATAAAAAGAAATAGCTCCTAAATTTCTTAGATTTTAGCCACCTTTCTTCTCTAACCTACATGTTGATCTTTTAGCAACAATTTTTTCTTATTAAATAGTTAAATTTCTTTAAAAATTGGCTAATGTATAAATTTTTATATCTAGACTTTTCTTTCTAATTTTCTTATCAATCAAACTGGTAGATTTTTCAAGATTGTAAAAATCCTTAGTAATCATAAATTTCAAATTTTTGAGAACTTGATCCAATAAAACTCTCATATCCTTCAATCTAATTTTTTGATTGATATTAATTTATTCTAATATATTGAAGACAATCATAATAAAAAACTTCTACACTTTCACCTATAAATACTCAAAGTCCAAAACCATTGAATACATCTTTTAATTTGGAAAGCCCTCAATAACTCACTATGTCTCCATATCACATAAAACCAACCCCCAAAAAAATCTCTCACCAATTTACTCTCAAATACCACTCTTTAAATAACCAAAGAATCCTTAAATTGCCATAGATGTGTTATTTTGTACCTCAAGATTTGATTTTGATCTTGATTCACAACAAGTCTTCTTTGGGTATCAATTCTTGGTTTTTTAGAATAAATTTTACTAAAACCTATTCTTAACTTTTTTTTAAAGAAATCTATATGATTTAATTTCTTTAATTTTTTTATTTTTTATTTTAAATTTATGGTCTTACAAAGTAAGTAGAAGCCTCTTTTACAAGCAAGTAGTATTAATACTTATCAATTTTTAGTACTTCCTTGTCTATTTTATATATTTCTAAGATAATTTTTCAAAATATTTTCATTTAAGCTCCTCTATAATATAATATATCCTTTCTTCTTTCATCTAATGGCCATGTTATAAGACAATAGTACAAGTCCTAGTCTTTAACAAGGAAGAGAGGGAAGAAGGGACCAAAACTTGCACTAGAGCAATAAAAAGATAGAGGGGACAAAGACCTACATTAAGGCAAGCAAAAGAAGGACAAGAATTAAGACTTGCATTGAAGAAAGAAAGAGAGCTAAGACTTATATAGAAAAAATGAAGAAAAGAAGGGAGATTGGAATCTGCACAAGGTTAAGATAAAAGAATCTAGATGAACCAATCAAAAGTCTTAGATATGTATATAGACATAATAGATGTACATATAACAACTTAAGATATATATATATATATATATATATATAAATTAAAATATTTAAATATCTAAAATAAATCTAATATATATATATATATATAAAAATTAAAATATTTAAATATCTAAAATAAATCTAATATATATATATATATATATTTATAAGATACAAGTACATCCTAAGTTGTTATATTCACACCCATTATTTAATATATACATCCAAGGCTTTTGATTAGCTCATTTAGATCTTTTTATTTTTATCATGGCACTAGTTTTAGCTCCTATCTGTCTCTTTCTTGCCCTAATGCAAGACTTGATTCCATCCTTCCTTACTTTCTTCTTAGATAAGAGGTCCTATTATAACAATACTTTGATGGCATGACAAAGAGTTAATATGATTATTATTGGTGATGATTGTACAAGTCGGATATCTATTACTCCATCAAAATCAAAGTGGAATCCAAAGCCTTGAGATGAGCAAGTATGTAATTATAGAACATAAAAAGAAGAAATAGAAGGAGAAAAAAATAAAATAAAAATAAAAATAAAATAAATAAAATATGAAAGGTTTTGATTGATGAGGGTCTATTCAATCTCTATTATTTGCTTATTCTACTCCAAGCTCTTGTTGCTTAATGTTTTTTGAACTCCTTAAATTTATTGTCCTATGTAGCTTTATCTATGAATCTCTCTACAACAACGATGTATATGTCTTGCACCATGACAAACTTTCCAACATCTAGACATGGCCCAAGAAGCAACGTCTTTAAGTTGGTGATAACTAATTCATCTTTGGTGGTGATAGTAGAAAGGAGCTTCTCAACATCAATGACAATTAGGATTTCATATATCATTTCTAGATTCTTACTTACTTGCATAGACAAGACAATATGAAAATTTAATCTTAGAACATATGTGGCACAATATAAATTACAACAAGGGAGGGAGTGATTTAGAGAGGAAATAAAATAAGTTGTGTACATAAATGACCTAAGACTTGCATAAGAACAAAGAAGATATAGAGGGAGGTGGGAATCCACATTAGAAGGGGACCAAAATCTATATTGAGATAAGAAAGAAAGGCTGCACGTGCACTGAGGCAATAAAGAAAGGAAAAGAAGCTAGGATCCATATTAAATCAAGGAAGAGAAGAAAATGGATCAAGACCTGTGTCAAGACAAAAAAGAAACATTTACATGAACCAATCAAAAGCCTTGGATATGTACGTAAACATATTAAGTATATGTATAATAATTTAGGGTGTACTTATGGCTTGAGCTATACATACATACATACAAATATAATATATTTACTTTTTAAATTTTCAAAAATAATTAATTATTGTATATATATAATTAAATTATGAATGAAACATGATTAATTTTCCTGTTAGTTCAATAAAAATATTGGAGACCAAGAATAAAATAATTATTTTTAAAGATGTGATTTTTAGATTTTGATAAATTATTTAAAGTCAAATTTAAAATTTTAACTTGTGATAATATATGCATATGTGTATATAATATATATATGTGTATATATATATATATATATATACATGGTCTGTAATTAAAAGAATAAAAGCCAAAATATTGTTGAGTAGATGTGTTAATCTTTTGCATAATTTTTCTTCTACATACCTTGTATTTCTATACTTCCATTGATTGTAAGAATTATAATTTTATTGTAACTGGTACTAAATTTGTTTTTATATTTTAAAAATATTTTTGGTCATATTTTAGTTTCGAATGGTATTTCATATATATTTTTATTGAATTAAATTTTATAATTTGGCATTTAGAAAATGTGTTGAGTTCAATTGTATTGATCCTATCCATTGATCCTATCCTATACTGGCATGTGAAAGCTTTTTGTAATTGGTAATTTTATTAAATAATACTTTTACAATATTTCTCTAAAAAATTGCAAAGTATTATATTTTTGTTCAATACAACAAAATCCAAGATGATTATTATTATATTTATGCTTTTGATTAATTAAAAACAATCATAAAAATCATACTTTCAACTATTTGTTATATGCATAGATTAGTAATTTTATGATGTAAATTTATAGTTGTTTTAAAAAGACATTAAGTGAGTTGAGATGGATTTGTTGACAATCAATATAGATTTCCAATCCTGTTGTAATTTATTCTAATTGATGATTATAAAAATAATAATCAAGTTAAATATATATAAAACATAACTTCTAAAATCACTTATATAAAATGCGTATATATATACACATGTATATGTAGTTGTGGTTATATTTTATTTTTCTCAAGGAAAGATACCATCATGGCTAAGAAAATCATCTATGTATAATTCAAATTTGTCTCAAACGGTTCCATAATATTTTCATTATACAAGATAAAATTAGTAAATATACAATATTTTAATTGGATTAAACAAGTTGATCAATATTATAGCTCATATACATAAAATATATATTCACTGAAGATCATTTGAATGCTCAAATTTCAAAATAATCATTGCACAGTCAAGTACACAAGATATATCTTCACCTAGCACACAGAATGTGTAGCACCATTTCCAATATAGAGTTCCAAAGGGAACCAATAAATATATAGATATATATATATATATATATATAGCAATACGGTTTGCAACGGAAAGATATTCAAAATAATATTATCACGAAAAACAATGGCTGTGTTTAGTAGCTTTTAAAAGCTACGAGGTTTTTAATTTGGAGCTCATTTTTCTGGAAATTTCATAAATACACTTTTCAAAACATAGCTTTAAAATTAATTTTAGGTAAAGTACATCTGAAACATTCACAATTTGCGACAATAACAGATAGTAATTATTATCGAATTCAAAAAATATTGTAAAGGCATTTCTCTTTGGTTTTTACAATAAAAATCACTTGTAAAAAATAATATTAAAAATGAAAAAAGAGGGTTCAAAACTGAACATATAAATATGTTTGCAAAGGTGCTGGTGAATTCCTCCCACAGCGAGCATTGATTTCAATTCTACATTTAATTTGTAGATGCTCCCAACCTCCTGAAAGCATAAAGTGAGGTGGCAGAGGACCCACTGGATGGTATTATTGACCACACTATTTTGCCATGAATGGATGATGAATAGTTTGCTTTCGTGCATTGAAAGTGCTTTTAAAGGTCGTCGTCCAACTTCTCCCCATTTCATATCTATATATATATATATATATTTATATATTTATATACACACAATGAACTGCAGTTAATGCCAAATTGTAGGCAATGTTGTGGGTATTTATGGATGTATATATAAAGTAATGTTGACGCAACATCCTTAAATTGTTGCATTGACATCCCCCAACAATCTTTTGGCACCCCACCCTTTGAATCTTTGGAATCTCTCTCTCTCTCTATATATATATCTCTGTTGTATGTCTCTACAATTAGTTCTTAATACTTAATGCTTGTAGACTTGGAAAAGTGTTGATGTTATGTCTAGCTTGTCCACATCTCTTATACGGCATTTGCCATTCATCTACAAGTTCAAATTAGGAGGAGCCATGTTGCGTAGATGATTGCAATTGATTTTGATTGAGCATCTTAGATTGCTATATTTTAGCATGTTGTTTGATAGAATTATTTGGAGTTCGAATTCTGTGAGATGAAAGATTTATCAAGATTGATTGTGCTGCAGATTATTAATTTGGGGTCCAACAAGAGAATACTTTGCAACACTATTGAAGGAATAACAAAATGTCTAAAATTTATTGTTAAAGGATGTGATGTGGTAGAAGAAGTAAGGAAGGAAGAGGATCAAAGTACTATTATAGATGGAGTTTATTCATATCCAAAACATCATTTATTTGAAGCCTTTTATAAAGCCAATGCTTGCATGGCAATCTAATTCTTGATATGAACTGTCCAGTGTAAAGTATTTTACTATTATTATTTTACTTCAATGCAAACACCAATCCAAGGATTTTTATCAAAGAAAACCTTGAGATCTTGTTTACTACTTGATCACAAAAATTTCTTTCCAAATAAAACAAAAATAATATTTATTTACTTCAAATCTTAGCTTGCAACTTCTTTCAATACTCCTCATATATTATAATCTTCATCCAAACATCATAAAAGTTCTTTGTTAATACTAATAATCACTTTTTTTTTTTTAATATTGCATGACTACTTTCAACTTTTAAAGTATTAATGTTTCTATAATAAAGGTGTTGGAAGGACCACTTGGTTACAAAATGTTTTTTAAAATGAATCTAAGTTGTTGATATGTAGTTGATGGTTATTTGGTAATAGCTATTCAATTATTAAAACTTATTCTTATTACTTTCAAAAACCTCAAACGACTAGCTTAAAACAAGAATGTTTTAATGCTGAATGAAGATCATTCAATTATCTATATAAAAAAAAAAACCTTATTTATAATATAAACAAATGTTTTATTTGACATGTCATATGTAAAGAAAATTTGCAATCATGGAAAAAACTTGTCATATAATAGTTATAAGTATAAGCTTTCTATAAATTACAATGGCCAAAAGAGCAATTGTTAAGAATATGAATTTAAAACAGCTAAAAATTCAATAAATTTTTGTGATACTAAAAAAAAATAGATATTCAATCAAAAATAGTATAATATTAAAACTAAAATGACTATTACCAAAGTCTAAAAGATTAAAGACTCTTCAAATAAGACTAAGAACAAAAAAGATATTCAGAAGAATGAAGAAGGTTTTATTCTTATCTCTATATATACTATCAAATTAGAAGCTAGGTAGCAATATTTTATAAGACCTCCAATACATGTCCAACTTGCAAGATATATTTCTAACTTATAAAATAAGTCTCACATATGCACGACATGACAAACTTCAATCATAGGTGGACAACTTGTAGGCCAAGATTTTAACCTATCAATCATCTATAGACATGTATAAAATTAAATACACATTTATTTAGCTTTTAAGAAGTTTTTTTTTAGATTTTATTAAAATTATTTATTTTTATTTAATTCTTTTAAATCTAAATAAATATTTATATTTGTGACATTATCATCTTTCTTTTAAAGAAATAATCTACAAGAAGAAATAATCACATGTTGAAAAAGTCTAAGATGCAACAAATTATATTTACAATATATTTTGATTTTTGTTTTTTTTTTAAGTAATTTATAGGTCATCTTACTCATTGATAGTATCTCATATGAAGGTAGAAAGACCAACCTAATATTTGATCATTATTGAGGCTTTTATAACTTCTTTCAAATAAAATATTTAAAATACTATTAAATATGGTTTCTACCTCTAATAATATTATTAAACATTGGAAGTCTCTTCTAAGGTTGTAATATCAAAAACATTGTATCTTGCCATCTCTTTGAAGTCAAATATGTTGTTCTTGAGAGTCTTTATCTCTAGTATGTCATCTTAAAGGGTATAATAATTTCAATGCTTTATTTGATAATTTAACATATATTAGCTCTTAAAATTGAATCTTTTGATTTTTGATTATCTATTTCATTAGTGCTACATATATAAAAAAATCAAAAACAAGGATAAGAAATAGAATGCAATCTTTCTTATACTTGATTTATTTTATAGTAAATAATTATTTATCATCAATAAATATATATATATATATATATATTTTATTATATTTTTAAGATTCTTAGATGGCTTCTATGTGTATTTATTAATATCATATCTATACTAATATATAAGATATTTAAACTTATTTTCATGCTACCTTAAATCTAAAACTTCTTTGATTTCAAACTATATAATATTATCTTCTTTTATAGCAAGAAATGACATGAATTTTTTTTGGCATATCCATTGTCTCATATGGTTCAAAAAATTACACGTGGAATACAAGATAGATCTTCATAGACTTTGATAGGTATAATCAATATGCAATTAGATTAATTTGTTTATAAATTAAAAATGATTATAATCTATAATAATCCACATAATTTTTATAAAAAATATTTCTAAATAGAAGAATATATTTTTTTATTATATACAAAATTTACCAATAGCAAAAGATTTGTCCAATTATTTTGATGGTAATTGATGGTATACTTCAAAAACTGCTCCAAAACTTCATTCAATTATTTATTTTGTCCATCAATTTGAAGATGGAATGCCAAAGTTTTATGTCTACCTTCAATATTTTAAAAAATATTTTCTATAACTCTAATATTATTTGAATTTTTCTATCCAATATAATATTTTTTGGTAATTCATAATAGTAATAAAAATTATCAAAAAAATTTAGATATTTTTTTACTTATGATATTTTTTGTATATAATAAAAAATATGAAATCTTAGTAAAATGATTCACTATTATAAATATAAGGTTATAAAAACTTAAGATTAAAAGATTTGTACTAAAATCCATAGAAATAAAAGACCATGGTTATTTTGGTATATATTTGGTAAAGTCCAAAAGCTTTATAATAAAGATTTTTTAATCTAAAATAATCATCTTAGGATTATATTTTTTTTAAAAATTTCCTTCCATATTTAAGACTATCAAAAAATCTTTTGATATCAATTCTAAGATCTTATTGTATCTAAAAAGTCATAAAACTAAAAATTATGATAAGCTTAAAGAGCATATAATTATGCTTCACATTTTGTCATATATATATACATATTTATTTAAATAAGAAGTAGTATATGAAAGATAAATATAGGTAGATTTGATATTATCTTATGGCAAAGCTTCTTAGATGCTTCACAAATACATATTTAATTTTTTCTTTAAAAAGAGTGGATTACCCTTCTTTGTAGAAATTTTCATTTGATATTAGAGGTTGCAGATTACTCTCTTCTAATTTGACTTATAGATTTTTTTGAGTTGTTTATAGAAGGAAAAATTGTAGATGCTACTTTTGGCAGATATAAGAATAGATTTGCAACCATTATAGATCTTTACAAATTTATCAATATTCTTAGGATAGAAATCTCACATATCTCTAATATCAACCATAGAAGTAATATTCCAATGCCTATAGAAGAGGTCAAAAATAAACTTTAAACTCCATGCCAAAAAATTGTGTAATTGAAAGAAACAAGTAAATCAGGTTCACAACTAAATCTGAGAAGTCTTATTGCTATAAGTATAAAAGAAGCAAAGATAAGTATAACAAAGAAGTTCAATGGAACAAGATTAAAGTTTCAAAGATTTTTATAACAAGTAAAGCTTTATCTAAGGTTGCATCCTTTTCAATACCTTGATAGATTTATCCAAGTTAGATTCATAGATGCACTTCTCTTGGAGAGTATTCTCTCTTGGATTATATCTTTGATAGGAAAGGATTCACGACTACTCTATGATTTAAATTTATTTTTGGAAGTCTTCATGGCTATATTTTGAGAAAGTAATTGAAAAAAGGTAATAAATCCCAAATTCATATCTTTATAATAAAGATTACATTTAGCCACCATATATATTGCTAAATTCCAAAACCTTACTTGCGACATGGATTAAAATGACAATTTTCTTATTAATTAATTTTTATATGGATTAAAAGATAAAATCAAACATTTATTATTGATGATGCCAAGAATAAATTCATTAAAGTAATTTATTGCTCAAGCCATTGCATGAAAAAATTAATTCTTTAAAAAATGCCAAGAATAAAGGTTTGATTGCAGAAGTACAAGTCAAGTCATGGTAACACCTTCTAAGTTTACAAAAGCTTATTAATCAATATTGGAACCTATGCAAATTGACATGGTATATTTCAAACCTCTTATTGAGCAAAAAAAAGACTCAATGCCATTAAAAAGACTTATACTTATATTGTAGAGAATCTAAGCATACTACTCTATGTTATTCAAAGAAGCAATACAACCACAAAATAAAGAACATAGTTGCCAAAGAGGATGATGTGTCAAAAAATAAATTTCTCCAACTACAATAGAGACTATGCAATTGAAATCTTCTATGACACTTAATAAAGATCCTATCTTTTCTTTAGATCCTTCATCTTGTTTTACAATAGAAATTTATTTAGGATAAAAAAATCACAAAGTTTTAGCCTTGTTAGATTCAAGAGTCTCAACTTATTTTACAGACAAAGATTTTATCAAAATACACAAAATATCTTTAGTGTAAAAAATCATATCTATGCATGTCGAAGTAATAGATAGTTATTCATTATCTTTTAGAGATGTCATTTATGAAATTATTCGTTTACATGTAGTCATTAATGGCCATAATAGCTTCTTAATATTTAATGTGATTAATTTTTTTTAATCTAGTTATTTTAAGATTATTATGGCTAGAAAAGTATTACCTTCAAATAGACTAGATTTTTTGTAATCTTAATTTCTTCCATAGTTTAGCTTAAGATTCTAATATTCAAATAAAAATCCATAAATCCAATACATCCAAAATCTTATTGATAGGTAGAAGGGCTTTCATACACACTACAAAAAAAGGTCAATTTTTGTTATATATGTCACATTTATTCTTAATAGAAAAAAGTTTTTAAGTGGCATTTTAAATCAATATCAATTTTATTAAGATTTTTTTGAGAAAAAAATGTAGATATTCTTTTAAACCATCATTCCTATAATTGCTATATCAATCTTCAAGAAGAAGCTCAGTCACCATTTGAATCAATTTATAATTTATTACAAAATGAATTGGCTGCACTCAAGAAATATACTGATAAGAATTTGGCTATTAACTTCATATGCTATTTTAAATCTCCAATAAGACCTCCCATCTTATTTGTGAAGGAAAAAAAAAAAAAAAAAAAAAGATCTTTGCAAATATGTGTAGACTATTAAAGATTCAACAAGATCACAATAAAAAATAAATATCATCTATTTTTATTTTAATATTTTTTAATAAAATCAATCAAAAAAAGATATATATAAGAATAGATCTACAAAGAGCATATAATTTGATATGCATTAAAGAAGCAGAATAGAAGATTAGCATTAAAGATGAATAGAAGATTACATTTTGAACTAGATATTGACATTTTGAATATAATGTCATGCCTTTTAGTTTCACAAATATACTAACTACTTTTCAACATCTAATAAATAATATTTTTTGTGAGTTTTTTAATTATTTTTTTACCTATTATTTAGACAATATTTTATTTTACTTTAAAAATATAAAGAAATATAAATTTTATATTTGTTACATATTATAAAAACTTAGAGATGTAGGATTAAATACTAAGATAAAAGAATATGTATTTCTCACTATTTAAGTTGATTTTTTAAGATACAGTATTTCAAATGATGGCCTTATGATAGATTCTAAAAATGTCCAAACTATCATAAATTAGAAGATTTTAAAAATAGTCAAAGATATGTAATATTTTTTGGTATTTGGCTATTATTATCAAATCTTCATGAAGAATTTTTTTTAAGTTACAACTCTTCTTATACATCTAATATGTAAAGAAAAACTTTTTGTGGAATAAAGAAGCTAAAGCAATTTTTGAAGCCTTGAAGATATCATTCAATTTTACACAAATTTTATATTATATTAACTTTTTTAATGAATTTTTTATGAAAATATATGCATCACACTTTGCTATGGGTATAATATTGTCATAAATAGAAGTAAGAAATAAGCTCTATTTTGTAGCTTTTTTAATTCCAAAAAATTCTTAATATCCAAGATTAAGTATAAAATCTACAATAAAGAACTTTTTGTAATTGTAGATTCATTTCAAAAAATGATTTCACTATTTAAAAGGCAGTTTTAGTCCAATCACTATCTATAAAAAGTATAAGAATCTTGAGTATTTTATGTTTGCTTATATTTTGAATTGTTTCCAAATCCGTTGGAACATGTCTATATCAAGATTGATTTTAAGATCACTTATTGATTTAAAATAAAATAAACTTGTCAAATATCTTTTTTTAAATATTTTTATTTTATACCAAAAGAAAGAGATGTAGGTTTTGATTATTAAAGAATAATTCTCTTGAAGTGAGAGCATTTTCATTTTCAAGCAATAAAATCAATATTGATTATTGATTCAACCTTTCTCAAGTAAGTTCAATTAAGTATGTCCTCTTATCTTCTTATTCATGATATTAAAAATAATTTTTTTAAGTCCCATGATACTTCTCAGTTTGAATTTAAGAATAATCTACTATATTTTAAAGAACAATTATATATTCTAAAAGACAAAGTATGATTATGTGTTCTTCAAGCTCGTCATAATTTTTTAATAGTTGGAGATTTTGGATACAAGATTTTGGAGTTAATATCAAGAGATTTTTAGTGGCCTCAAATGTAGAATATAGTCAAAGACTTTGTATAATCATGTAACATTTATTCAAGATCTAAAACTCCTTGTCATCGATCTTGTGGATTTCTTCAATTATTATCTATTTCAAAACAATCATAATCTTTTATCTTTATGAATTTTGTTATAGATCTTCTAATCTTAGATTTATATGATTCTATATTCATAATAATAGATCATTTTATCAAGTTGACATATTTTGTATCATCTACAAAATCTATCACTAATAAAAAAAAATAACTTAGATTTTTTAACGATACCTATTGCTATCATGGATTGTTTAAGGATATTATATTGAATAAGTAGACTCAATTTGTATTGAGATTTAAAGAATCCTTTTTAAGATTTTAATAGTAGATATAAAGCTATCTTTGGCTTTTTATTCTAAAATTAAAAAACAAATAAAACATATAAACCAATTTTTAGAAAAATATTTAAAGTGTATCATCAACCAATAAAAAGTTGATTGGATAACTCTATTACCATTGGAAAAATTTGCTTTTAATAACACAATATATTTTCTAATAAAAAAATACCTTTTTTTTACTAACTATGGTTATCATCTACAATTTGATGCTTTTAACTTTTAAAAGTTGATAATCTTCAAGCAAAAGATTTGAAAAATTATTTATTTAAGCTTCATACAAAAGTAAAGGCATAATTTAAAGAAACTCAAGAATAACAAAAGACCAACACAGTTTTATTATTACAAGGACAAATCTCAATTACATGTTGGTAATAAAATATGGTTACTTTGTCACAATATCAAGACTATCCATTCTTATAACAAGTTGAATTATTATAGACTTTATCATTTCTTATTTGTGAACAAATCAATTCTATTGCCTATCAATTACATCTATTAAAGTCTATGAAGATTCATCCTATATTCTACTTGTCTTGTCTTGAGTCATATAAGAGAGTAAATATCTTGGAAAGAAAACAAATGCTACCTCCTCTTATAGAAATAAATATATATGAAAGGTTTGAAGTAGAAGAAGTCTTGAACTCAAGATGGCCCCAAAATAAGTTAAAATATCGTGTTCTTTAGTTTGGATAAATATACATGGGAACCAGCAAAGAATCTTGTAAATGCAACAAAAAAGATTGATGCTATTCATTGATAACATCCATCAAAATTAAGATAAAGAATAGCAAATCTTTGCTATAAAAGAAATATAGTTTAAAAAATATTTTATTTTACCTTCTATCTTTATTTGTAGTACTAAAAAAAATAGAAAATCAATAACCAATAAATTCAACTCAAGAATTATTGTTTGTTGACTTACTAGATGAGACATTAAGATTGTCACAACCTTTAATATAACATAATCAAGATGAAGACCTTAAAAAATGATAAATTCTTCATTGAATAGATAGAAAGATATAATGCATTTGATATCTCAACCTTGGAAGAGATTCTCAATTTTTGGTGATTTTATTGGATGTAGAAATGATTCTTGATGGTCTTATAAATGTTTTGTTTGAAAGAAGTCATGAAGGACTCAACAACAAAAAAATAACGAGACAAACTTCTTATTCTAAAATAAGATATTATCAATAGCAGAGATGATTAGTCAATCACTTTCAAAAGAAACAAGATCAAAATATGTAGCAAATACAATTTACTACATCTTGTACTTCCTTAACTTATGATTATTTCTCATGGAACTTGTCCCTAGAAGAGGAAATAATGTTACAAATATATATATTTACCTAAATAAGAAGTATCAAGTAGAAGGTAAATATAAATAGATTTGATATTATCTTGTAGTAAAGCTTTTTAGAAGCTTCATAGACATTGATTTGACTTTATATAGGTTTATAATTGATTGGTAGATTAGAAACTTAGTGAACAAATTAGCTATGTCTTGTACATTTTTGTATTATGTGAAGTCTTATTTGAGAATGGGCCAAGCAATTGGCTATAGAAGATAAATTTTTTTTGTAATAATAAGTTTTAACAACTCCAATAGAATCATATATAAATTATAATTAAAGCTTAGTTAACATAATTAAATATTAATCAAGCTCAATCAAATTTTAAAATCAATTTAAAAAGAAACATAAAAAAATCCTAAAGAATGTCTAAAGAAATCTAAAAGAAATAAAAATAAAAAATCTTTAAAGAAATAAAAAGAAAATCCTAAAGAAATTCTAATAAAATATTAAAAAAATCTTTAAAAAATCTTTAAAAAATCCTAAATTCTAAATTAATATTAATTAGATCTTAAATTTTTAATTAAGATGAATTAGATCCTAAATTTTAAATCAATCCTATTCAAAACTTAAATCTTGAAGCAAATACTAATCAGTTCTTAAACAAATCCTAATCAAAATCTAACTAATTCAAATCAATCTTAGGATAACTTTAGAACCTTAATATCTATTGATTAAACCATTGATCTTACTTAAAATTTCATATAATTCTCAATTTCTTAGTTGACAATAAAAAAATAATAAATTTGAAGAAAATTGAACTTATAAAATAGGAGAATAATATCATAATCCACTTGGATGTTGGCTCGCCTCTATCTTTGACCTTAATATTAATCTTCTAGCATAATAACTCGTAATTTAATTATTAACTTGATTTCAAATTTTGCATAAGTATTAAAAATCAAATTAATTATTAGCTGTAATAAAAATCACTTCAATCCAACTGACAAATTGTTGCAAATATTACATAACCTTATTTGACCTAAAAATCCAATTTCTAAGATTCTAATCTACTTGATCTTCAATAACCTCCAATACAATTATTGATTAAGCTCAAATTCAAAATTTATATCCAATACAATTATACTCAAAATTCTAAAAAAAATCATTATCAAATCTATTACAAAACTCACAAATTTGTCCAAATTATAAATTCTATTTTATTTGACAAAATTTAGAGTCATGCAAAGCAATCCTAACTTTACAAAGCTTTCACAAAGTCATTACAAATTCAAATTTCTTAAAACCAATTCTTTAAAAAATCTTATGAAATCTTCTTCCAAATTGTACTCTCCAATTAGCAAAAAAAAAAATCTAGAGTTGCTGTATTTATTCGGTTTTATGCCTTGAAATTTGATTTTGAACCAAGTTGACAATTGATCTTCTTTGGATATCAATTTTTTTTCTTAAAATATTTTTTACTATAATAAATTTTTAACTCCTTCTTATATATATGTATATCCTCTATTTTTCTAATTTATTTTATTTTGCCTTATTTATGGTCCTACAAAATAAGTAAAAGCTTACTTTGCAAAAAGATAGTATTTGATATTTAATGTACTACACCTTGACTATTATCTGTATTTTTAAGATAATTTTTTATAATATATTTTTTTTTATTCTTTCACCTATTAACTATGTTACATCACATCAACATGTGAATAGTTTGTGGTATAAGCTAACAGTGTTGTGCATATATAGGAAACTTGCCTTCCAAGTTAAGATATGTGTCTTAGAAATTGGACATATATTAAAGGTCTTATAGGATATTGCTACATAGTTCCTAGTTGATAGTATATATAGAAGTAAGAGTGAAGCCTTCTTCACTCTTATCAATGCCTTTTCAAGCCTTAGTCTTATTTCAAGACTTTCTAGTCTTCTAGTCTTTATCAATAGCCATTCTAGTTTCAATATTGTATTATTTTTGAATGAATATCTATTCTTTTTTATTTACATAAGAATTTATTGAGTTTTTGGTTCTTCAAGATTCATATCTTTAATATCTTTTGGTATATATAAGCATCTCTTCAAATAAAAAAAGATTGTTTTTTAACTTAAACTTTAAAATATTATAAAATTTAAAAGATTATTTTTAATATCTCAAATAAGAAGATCTAAGAATATACTTGATTGAACTTAATTAAAAAAATTTAAAACAATAGACAATATTGATTTTATTGCTTAAAAATAAAATTGCTTCAACTTCAAAAGAATAGTTTGTTGTTTATTAAAAATTATATCTCTTTCTATTAGTATAAGATAAGATAGTCTAAAAAAAGTATTTGATAAATTTTTTTAGTTTCTTAGTCAATATATGTTCATGAATTCAAATCTTTATAAAGACTTGCTCCAAAAAGCTTAATAATGATTTAAAATATATATTAAAAAAATAATTAAGATTCTTATGATTTGTATAAATAGTCATTAGATTAAAAGCATCTTTTAGATAATGGTGCTATTCTTGAAATGAATCTATAATTGCAAGAAGTTCTTTGTTATAGATTTTATAATTATTTTAAACTACTGAAATAATTTTTGAACAAAAAGCTATAAAATGAAATTTTTTATTTGCTCCTGTTTGTCATAATATTGCAAAATCTATTGTATCTATTCCTATAAAAAATGCCTTAGAAAATTTAAATCAATACAAAATTGAAGCCATAGTAAAAGCTGACTTCAAGCTTCAAATACCACTTCAGCATCTTTATTCTATACAAATTTGTCTTTATAAGTCTAATGAATAAATAAAGTTGTAACTTGAAAAAATATTAATGAAAATTAAATAATAATTTAAAAATCTTAAAAAATATTGAATATTTTCTATTATTCTTAAAATATCCCTATCTATAATAAACTAATTTTTTTTAGAATCTATCATCAAGCTATAATTTGAAATGATTTATCCTAGAAGTTATTTTGAATTGAATAAATCACACACCTCTTTGTCTTTGCATAAAAGTTTGAATTTTTAAGTTTTTGTAATATATGAAAAATATAAAATTTATATTTTTAAAATATTCTTAGAATAGATTAAAATATTCTTTAAATAGAAAACAACAAAATCATCTTAATTGTCTCAAAAAACATCATTCATTAGATGTTAAAAAGTAATAAATATATTTATGAGTCTAAAAGGTATGATATTATATTTATAATACTTATACTTAATTTTAAATGAAGTCTTCTATTTATCATTTTTTCAAATTTTATTAGATTATATATTTTTTATAAATCTATTTTAATATAGATCTTTATTTAATTTAATTTATCAAGAAATTCTTGTATCAATGTTAAAAGATACTTATTCTTAATAGTGATCTTTTTAAATCTTTGATTATCTACATACATCTGCATTAATTTTTTTCTTCACAAATAAAATAAGAGCTCCTACTAGAGATTTTAAATGACATATGAAGTTCTTTATTAGGTTTTTATAAATATATTCTTTAACTACAACTAATTTTTTTTCATAAGCTATAGATTGGTATAAATGGTGGTTGAGTTCCTACTTAAAAATTAATTGAGCAATTATAAAGACAATTCTTTAAATGAATATCTACATTATTCTTTTAAAAAATGTCTTTGTTATTTTTATAATAACTTATAATATCATTTGAAGTCTTTCTACTGTAAAAAATAGATGAGACATAAATAGCTAAAGGTGACCATTCTTTTGCAACATGTATAAAGACTTAAGCACCAACTAATAAGGATTATTTTTATTAGACCTATGACTTTCTATTTAGATATCAAAAGTCTAAATTATCCTATAAGACAAATTAAAATTATAAGAAATCTATTATATTTAAGGATTATAATTTTTTAGCCATGTTAAACTTAAAATAATTGAATTAGAAGAAAATTTAATAATATTAAATATTACTAAGTTATTATGACCATTAGTTGCTACATTTAGAAAAATAATTTTATGAATAACATCTTTAAAAGATAAAAAATAACTATCAATGGCTTTTATATGCATGAACTTATTTTTATTAATTAAAAATATTTTCTATACTTTAACAAAGTCTTGTCTATAAAATCAAGCTCAAGTTCTAGAAACTAACAAAGCACAAATTTATAATATTTTGGTTGTAAAAAAATAACTATTATTAAGGAAGGTAAACAAATCTAAGAAGAAGATAGGACCTTTATTAGATATTGAACAAGATTTCAGCCATATAGTTTCTATTATAGTAGAAAAAAATTATTTCTTAACACATTATTTTTTTTTGTATCCATAATCATTATTTTGTGATTGTATTGCTTCATTAGATAATATTAAGTAGTGTGTTTAAATTTTCTATAATATAAATACAATTCTTTTTGATAATATCAAGTCTTTTCTTACTCAATAAGAAATTTGAAACATATTTTATCTATTTGCATAGGTTCATGACTTTATGAATGATTTTTTAAAAACTTAAGAATTGTTGTCATGACTTAATTTTTTCTTCTCTATCTAAATCTTTCTTCTTAGTATCTTTCAAAAAATCAATTATTGCATATAATTACTTAAACAATATTTTCTTTCAATAAGTCTATTTTTTATATTGTCAATAAATAAATTTTAATATTATCATTTAACTCATATAAAAATAGATTGATAAAGACTTTATAATTTCAATCCATATTATAAGTAAGGTTTTGGCATTTAATAGTATATATGGTAGTTGATTGTGATATTTATTGTAAAAATAGAAATTTTATCTTTGTTATTATTTTTTGATTATTTTCTTCATATGTCGCCATAAATAATTTTAAGAATAGATTTAAATCATATAAGAGGTAGGAATTATTTTTGAAATAGGATTGGTTTCTCTAAAGTCTAAAAACCTTATCAAATCTATAATAATAAAGATCTTGATACAATGTAAGACTTAGCACATCAGCACAAAATTAAAAATAAATAAATGGAATAGAAATTAAAAAAAAAAAATTAGTAAAAGAAAATAAAACCAAAGAAAACCAAAGAAAATCAAACTTGATTGAGAAAAAGAATTTGAAGCCATGCTTCATCAAATGTCCAAAATGGCCTTAGTCAATCTTATTTATACTTTATTCAACTATCTCGAAACTTTCTAGAATGTGCTTTATGGTGGATCCTACTAAGATAACTATCTCTTTAGAAGATTTTAGAGGTGGTATCTAATATGATAATTATCTTAATCCTTTTTAAAAAGTTTTATGGTAGATCCTACATGAACCAAAAAATTATAACCATCTTAACTTAAATTCTAGAACCTTTTCAAAAACAACTCTAGTTACATATCTTTATATGAAAATAATACAAATATCCTATCTATACTTTATTACAGCCAATTTTCTTCCACTAATGCAGAATGTCTTTGTTTTACTTCCAATGGTATTTTCAAATGGTTTCTTAATAATGATTGAAGTTTTGTGTAGGTTCTCACATTGTATCGTGGATAGAATAATCTTTCCAAAGAACTTTGTATTGAAGTCGCGATCATCCATTGCTATAATAAAAGTAACAATGCTCCAAAATACTATCTACTTCATACTCTTGTTGGTCATCAATCATAATTAGTGGTGGCAATGGTGGTTGGTGTCAATCCAAAAAGCACTATGGTTCAATATAAAATTCCTTGAGCTGCAAAACATCAAAGATTGGATGGACTTAAAGATGTGGCAAAAGCTTGAGGCAATATACAATATCAAAAATTACTATAGAAATGAAGAAAGATCCAAGCCATTAAAGTGCTAGCTTATGGATTTGGGTTGATGTAGCAAGTAGAAAGTTAGTATTGGAGGGTAATACTTAGTCACCATTTTGAAAGATCTTATATTGCTGGTAGTTATTTACATACTACTTCTATTGATTTTGTGCAATAAAGAGTTAGTGTCATGCCTCCTGTAAGGCTATTGTAAGCTATTATATAAACTCCTATATTATTAGATTGTTGGTGTTGATGAGACAATAAAGAATTGTTGGCATAATTGGATACTGACTAGTGTTAAAGAAGAATGGTGAATAACTAATACTTGTTTGAATATTATCATTGTAGGGAAGCTTCAAGGGTGTCAAATATTCATCAAAGTCATTATAGTGAACTGCCACAAATATCCATAGCATATCCTCTAGGATCCAATTTGCATGCTTCGTTTATCTATCTATTTTAGGATAAAAGACTATAGACATGGTAAGATGCATGCCTAGTAGCTTGAATAAGGCTTATCAAAAATTCCTTAAGAAACATGGATCTTGATTTGAAATAATGATACAAGGTAATTCATGGTAATGAAAGATAGTATCAAAGAAAACTCAAGTTGGTACTGAGACTTCAATATCAATGCATATTGCAACCAAGTTAAGTTATTTAGAGAGTCGATCGATAAAGATAGAAATTGTAGTGTGATTATAAATTATTTGCAATAAATTCATACTAAGATCCATAGTCATTTACTCCCAACATACTATAGATAGTAAAATTGGCTGTAATAGCCTAGGAGATGTTATATTGTATGTTTTATTATATTGGCATGATTTATAAGAATATATAAAAGCTCAAATATCACAACCCAAACTTGCTCAAATCTATGCTCTTGAAAACCATTCTAAAGTCTTCTTGTACCCTAGGTGTGCAAACATTGGAATGTTGTGTCTCTCTTGAAGTATGTGCGATTGAAATATAACATTGTCATATACATAAATTCACTTCTTGAAATAAAATAAACCATCACTAAAATGATAATCTTGATATTGTACATCTTTTATCTTTAATCAGTCAATAATCATCTTGAAATAAGCATCTTAATCCTCAACTTCCTTCTATTCCACTACTCTCATTAAGTTTGAAATGATACTACTAATAGTAGTGATTTTTGCCTTGCCCTTTGATTTGGATTTTAAATTGGATCTGTACAATAAGGTATTTGGCATAATAGATTATTGCCTTTTTTTGTATTCAAGTTAAATATCAAAAAACTACAACTGCTCTTTTCAACAATAATGTTGTGATTTCATATTTTTTAAATGTAAATTATGTAGCAAGGGTTGGTGGTCAGTTCGAACAATCACTGGTTTTTCCAAAAAATAATGTCGCCACACCTTTGTTACATATATAATTATTAGCTATTCTTAATCTCATGTAGAATAATTGTGCTTTATTTTTTTGAGCTTACATAACTCATATGCCACAAGTTGAAGGCCCCTATCAAAGTCTTATTAACAAACCGTACTAATAGCAAAATTAAAAGCATTAATGTCAAGTGTATATAAAAGGTCACAATCATATGGTTATAATATTGGAGTAGTAATTAGTGCCTCCTTCAATTCCTTGAAAGTTTTTTTTTTTTTATTCTGATTTTTACTCAAGTTTTCAAAGTTCACACTTTCATTGCTTGTAATAGAAGCAATTGTCACATAGCTAGTACAAAACTTCCCGTAGATGTTGCTCATGCTCCTCAAAGATTTTACTATAGACCAAGATATCATCAATAAAGACAATCACACACTTATTCAAAAGGTCTCAAAATAATCTGTTCATGTGACTCATAAAAGAGGTTGGAGCATTGATGAAGCCAAAAGGTAATACAAGCCAATCAAAATATCCATAGCACATACAAAATGTAGTCTTTTTTATATCCTCATTGATAAAAGAGGTCTACCAATATCCACTTTGAAGGTCCAATTTACTAAAAATAGTTACACTTTGAAATTGGTCAAGAAAATTATTCACATGTAAAAGCATGTATGCATTCTTGACAGTCTGCTTATTGAGGCCCTGATAATCAATGCAAAGTCAAACTCTACCATCTTTTTTGGGTGCAAAAAGTACAAGTACTTTCTATGGCAACCTATTTTTTTAAATGAGGCCTTTCTTCAAGAGTTTATTTAATGTCTTTTACAACTCTTCAAGTTCATTTGGTGCTAGGCAATAAATTGGGCCATATGGCACTAGTTCCATTTGGAAGAAGGCACCTCGATCAAGTGGCATGCTACTAAGTAAATCAATTAGAAAGACATCCTGATATTCACATATGAATTGTTCTATCCTTTCTAGTTCTTTTGGCTATCTTTTCTTCCACTGAGGCAAGATTCAAAATTACCACATATATTGACTACTTATGTCATATTTGTTTCTTCATAAAGGTCATTCCTATGAGTAGGCTTTTATCCACAGATTATTTTGCTATTCGACTTGATAAAAGGGCACAAAGAATCACCGGTCATCCTCCATCCTTAAAAGAGATTGTCCTTACTAGCCAATCAAGCTGATTATTTCATACTTTTAGCCATGGTATACCAAAGATAATATCATATTTAAGCTTTGTTACTTTGAACTTCTTCTTCGAGGCATAAGTGTCACTTAACATTGTCGGAATAGAAAGAATTAGCCTCAAGAAAATGTTGAGCTTTTGGTTATTACTAATTATTCAATCAAACTTCAAAATAAGAGAAGCCCTAAGTTTATATATAATTTTTCTTTTTTGAGCAATTACACTAAATACACAAGCCTCAAGTAACCAACAACATCCAAAATATGATAAAATCTTCTAAAACCTTGTATATCCTTATATAGAAATTTTTCCAAACTTCAATACCTCATATTTCCTAATCCAACCATCCAAACAAACTCAAATTTTACATGACATACTGATATATTTTTATTAACTTCTACAATAAATTTAATTTACAAATTTATTGCAGATCTTGAGATATCTTGAAAATCCTAACACTCACTTCAAATCCTTGTCTTTATATACCTGTGCATTATATTTTTCATATCTCACAAAATATAAGCTCAAATGCTACAAAATTTGTATGAATAGCATTTTATCATAAAATGTTATATTTTCCAAAATATTTGAACTAAAAATTCGTCCATAAACTCAAGTTAAGGCTCCAATGATTATTATAAATAAAATCGCTCACTTACTTCCTTTGATTTGAAAGTTCCACCTTCAACTCCCTAAAATTCCTTCATATAAAGTCCAAAAGCAACAATTTTTTCATAAATGATGTAGACCTTAGAATTGCCATTCTAGCTGCATCTTCCAATCTTCAAAAGCTGCCGTATAATTCCTTGTATCTTCAAAAGAGTAATAATATATCTTAAATTAATACCTTAATTTCAAATAGCTATAACTTTTTTATCCTAACTCTAAATTTTCTAATTTTTTATACAAATTGTAGCCCAAATCCTAAACTTTACAAATTTTAAAACCCTTAGGATATTTGAAAGGCTGAGGAGCTATCTACCTCAATGAAGCATATTTTAAAACTTAATGACTATCCTTCACAATTCAAAATCCATAAACACACAATCACAAGGTTCACAATGAGATTTAAAATCTAAATAAAATTAAGATTAGGATTCTGGCCACATTTTGGCATGGCTTCACCTTTCATCCAAAAGAAGAGAGAGAGAGGGCTTGGAAAACCAAGATTTTCTTATACAATTGAGTGGAGGCTTGTAGAAGGGTGGCTACATCTCCATACTTGATTTTTAAGATCCTTAATCTAAATCTACGGCCTTTATTCATCCAAGAGTCAATCTCATTATCAAGGCTGATGGCTCTTCTAAGTGGTCAAAAAATCATTTTTTGGTAAATCTAACTTCACCATTGTCTTCAAAACACTTTTTTAAACTAAGATCAACTACTCACATGCCTCAATCCATGCTCAATTACAATTTTCATGGAGGTTTTTACTTACAAGGATCTTGATAATTTTTTTGTAAAATTCTTCAAAATGAGAATTTCATTGCTTCACTTGTATTTTGAAAGAAAGGGTGCTGATCTTTTTTTCTTCACTCTACAAAGAAAATCCGGTGCCACCATTGCATTAAAAAGACTCCTATTAATTAGAAGAACCAACATGCCACTTGAATTTGTCGAATTTGGAAGAAAACTCAAAATTATCATTCCTAACTTCACTAAATCTTTTAGAGAATTATAATTCCAACTCCTAAATCATGTGAATGATTATAGGTGCACTCATAGGCTTTTATTCAATCTTCATAATAATGACTAACAACCTCTAAATTATTAAACTAACTATGTTGCTATTCTAATTTTATAACTTTTATCACTTTATTCCTAATTAATCTAATTCAAGAAATTAGGCTATAATTTATATCATCAAGGATTGTAATCCTAAAAATTCTATAAAATTAAATTCTACTTATATAAATCCTAATTTAACATGCTCAATTATCATAATATAGGAAAATAACAAAAATTTAAATTTTATAGTATAATTGAGAGCTCACAATCTATTTTCTTCTTTCAACTATATATTTTTTAAATATAGGCATTAGACTTCATTATTGACTTCTTCTCAATATAATAATACAAACTATATAAAATAATATATCTATGATTGTCATTAATTAAGTATAAAATTTCTACCTTGAAAGTCTTGATAAGCTTATAAAGATCTATAATAGTTGAAAGTCTATTTTTACTTCTAATAAATATAGCATCCATAAAAATTATTTCTATTTCTATATTAAATAATTTAAATATATTCAAATATCAAATTAAAAGAAGATAATTTTTAATTTCTAATATCAAATAAAAAAATTCATAAGAAAGAATAATCTATTCTTTTTGAAGAATAAATCATTGAAATAAATAAATAAATATTATTTTAAAAATATATGTATATATTTATTTATTTATTTATTTATTTATTTATTATATTTTTTGTACTATTTTATTAGGAATTAAATGGCAATATTCTAAAGGACCTCCAATACATGTCTAATTTAGAAGAAAAGTTCACATATGTACCTTACAGCAAACTTTTACTACAAATGGATAATTTTTTGGCCAAGTTTTCAATCTATCAATCACCTACAGACATATATAGAATCAAATTTACATCTATATAGCTTCTAAGAAGCTTTTCTTTTAGATATTATTAAATTTATTTACTTTTAATCACTTCTACTTATTAAAACTTATTAATTTTATATATGCAATAAAAAAAAGACATATGATTAATTGCACTTCAATTTAATTCCTAGTAAATAGATATAAAAGAAACAAGTAATGGCGTTGGTTTTAAAATTATAAAAAAAAAAAAAAAAAAAAAAAAAATTGAAAATTATCTTTACTGATTTTTTCTAATAATGTTACAATAAATGAATGTCTTTGAAGCAAGTCACATCTAATCAATGATAGATTATAGATGTTGATATTAGTAGTAAAGATATTAAGATTGAATTGATAAAGAGTGATTATAACTACTGCAAGCATAGATCTTATCATAAAGAGTTAGTAGATTATTTGTCGTAATTCATTCAAAAGTTTTCTAGCAATACTATAGTTAAATATATCAATAGACAGTACATGGTTATAGAAGAGACGTTGAATAATTAATTTTTAAATGCATGTTGGTTTGAATTTCTTTACATACACTACAAAAGGATATCTACAAAGCTTCATATAAGCTTAGTATTCTATAGTATAATTTTTATATACATTAATACTTTCTTAGTTGCACTTCAATAACAACCTCTTATTACCAATAGAATAGCATTTGATAATAGAATAACTTTAAAAGTGAACAAAAGATTATACTTTTGAATAATTTGCCTTGAAAGAAATATTTATACTTATATAAAGGCCTCCATCAAGATGTCTATTGACTATTGGCAACATTGTTGACTTTCTTGCACCTAATTTATTGATTTATTCTTTTTAATACATATTCCAATGCCCTCCAATATCTTCTCTTCTTTCAAAAATGCAACTTCTATAAAATGTGTAATTTTGAGCATAAATAATCCATTAATATTTTAAATAAATTTTAATAAGAAATTTTGCAATAAATGTTCATGCATAAAGCTTAATAAGTTTTTTTTTAGTTTAAAAGTAGCTTCATTGAATGGTCTAATGGGCAAAATTTTAACACGATTTTAATGGAATGTATCAATTTAATAACTATAAGGTGTTGTATTAACAATATCTTCAATATATATATATATTTTTTTTATGTATGTGTCTATACAATTGATGAAGTTGGATGAGCATTTGAAAGAATAAATAAATTGATAAGAGAAAAAATCCAAAATAAAATATCAATATAGGTGAATATAATAATAAAAATAAAATAAAATAAAATAAAATAAAGATAAATTTTAAAATAATAAAAAAAAATCTTGACTATTTTATATGTATTTTTTTCTTTTTCTTTTATATTCCTATAATTGAAAATAGCACTGCCTCAAAATGATAAAAATATGGTTTTTTTGAATAAAATTTAAGTTCCATAATGTAATTGGATTTTCTTAAAACTATGTCTACTAAGAATATTATCGTTGCTATTTGTTATATGATAAATGAAAGGCTAGAACACCTTATGGTTATTAAATGAAAGGCTAGAACATCTAATTTGTTAAGTGTTGTTTTCTTGGAATTTGTATCTAATAGATATCATTGGAATCTTATCTTTATTATGAAATTTTATTATTTATTTATTTTTTATTAAATTTGATGTCAAATACTTTCAATATTGAAGAATCCAATATACAATCATCTATACATACTTTTCATAACTATCATATTTATTGAAAAATATTGGTTCATTAAAAGTTGGAGTTGTTATTACAAAAAATATTTCTACTTACAAATTGAATTTGACATCTTAACAAATTAGATGTTCTAGCCTTTCATTTATTTGTTTGTTTATATACACATGTTTTGCTAAAATAATTGTTGGAAGATCCATTTTCACTATCAAACAAAATAAACAAGTTTATTGAGTTTGTTTAAGCAAAATTATTAGAATCAAATTTGTTTTTTTGCTGATTAATCATGTTATTTGAAACTAAATTTTTTATGTCAAATAAGATCCCACCATTTACAGTTTACTGATTCTATTAGTTGAAACTCTATTTTAAACATCAAACAAGAATAGATGCAGATATGAGCATGATAATTTTAGCTTTATAGCAACTTGTTGCAATAAAGTTTTGCTGGTATAGTATCACACAGCAAATACGGATTACAGATTTCAACATTTCCATGTAATTGGATCTTCTATTGTTTTACCCAATTTCTTTATGACATGTATTAAAATTATAAATTTGATCATTGTGTTGCTCATATATTCAATCTATTCATATACACTATAAATAGATATATATATATATATATATATAAAAGAGAGAAAAAAAATTGTTAATATTATATCTCCAATTGATATTGGTACTTCCCTCTATACAACTTAAATTGACTAAAAGTATGCTTGTGCAGTTAGGATGTGTTTGAAAATCCAATATTTAACCTCAATATTGATCCAAAAATAGAATAGATTAAAAAATAAGTTTTTTATATTTTTGGCAGCCAAAATTTTTTAAAATGAAATAAAACATGAAATAAATATTTTTTGAGACAAATATTTTGTTTTTTGAAAAAATAACTTGTGAAATATGTTTTTATAAAATATTCATTGTCTTCCTTTCAAACACCACGCATTATTAAAGCAAAGGAAGAAAAATATTTACAAAATATATATATTATTTACTAATTGTTTACAACAAAGTCATATAAGAAGTACCAATATCAATTGGAGTTGTAGTGTAAATAATTCTATATATATATATATATATATATATATATATATATTACTAATGTCATCTCAATTTAGGCTATTATTACTAGAATTCTTTATTTACTTATCATATCAAATAAATTATTAATATATTTAATTTTTTTTCTTTGTATGAAATTATATTAAAATTAATTTAATATGAAAAATTAAAAAAAATAATAAAAATTAATTATAGTAGCAATAACAAAAAATATTGCTGTATTAGCAACACTTTATATATATATTTGAGTTCTATTGCCATATTAATAATAGAGATCATATTATAATATTTTCAACTTTATCAATAGAATTCATTTGTATAAAATAAGTGAGACTAGGTGTTATTGATAAAATTGTCAATTTTATAGATGTGCAACATATTAAAAATTTATTCATTTGTATCAAGTCAAAAAATAAATTTTAGTTAGTTTATAATTATAATTTTTTTATTATTAGAAATAAATACATGAACCAAGAAATATATGTGATGAAAAAACTTTTAAAAGTTCAATTGGAATTTATAATTTCATATAAAATCATATAGTGCACAACCATCATAATTGCATGAATAGTAAAATGTATAGAAATACAAAACTAAAGAAGTTGAAAAAATTAATAAATGAATAAATAATAAAAATCTCAATAATTTATATTTAATTTTATGACAAGTTTTTAGAAGTAAAATAAACTCATTTTATCTATATGTGATTTTATTCACTTGGAGGCCTAATAGAAAACTTATAAAAAATTCTTTCTATGAAAAAATAATTGAGTGGCTTAGTACTAATTAAATCAAGATAAATCAATTCTATATTAATTTGGTATCTTTGCAAGAGTACAAATAGTGTTCAAGAGACAATGATACCTTGATTATAGAAATTTTAGGCATTAAATAAGTCCATAGGAATATACTAGCTTCTTATAGATAAATCTTTGGAATTAATCTATTCCAAAAATATCTAAATTTTTATAGATTTTTTCAAATTCTACATCAATTTGATAGAAGATTTAGATTCCTTGTATTAAAGACTTAGTTGTTTGTATTTATAGTATTAAATGTAACTATTTAGTTTTACAAAAAAGGCCAATTTTTATTCCAACTTAGTAGAATAGTTAAAAAAGGTTGTCTTTTATAATATTGGCACCACCTTCCATTGCTATTTACTCAGGTCAGATGTGATGGTGCAAATGAGGCTAAGAAAAAAAATTGCTCATGAGTACAATTGTTTGAAGTTAAGGGATGCAGTGCAAAGTTTTTCTCAAATTCCCTATTCCCTCTCCTTCTTTTGTTCTTCTCACTCTCTTTCTTTTTTCTTCTTTCTTCTCTTTCCTCTTCCCAGATCATAATATACATGTGATGTAAATGAAAGCATGTAATATTAATTGAAGGATCTGAGGTTGATTGATATATGTTGGTATATGTCTTTTTAAAGAGGGCTTCTTTGAAAAGGCCTCAAAGTTGAAAGAATTGGTCAATTTGGCTTCACTTATCTAAACTCAATTTGATGGTGCTATAATATGGTAGTTGTTGCTTAAGTGCCTTTATTATTACTTTGAAGCAAGCTTTAGCCATAATTCAAAAGTCCACCATAAATTCTAAGTACTTTGTTATTTCTCAAGAGAAAAGCCAACAGAGGTGTTTAATAACACCTTATATAAAAATATATTGCATTTAAAAAATCCAGATTGCATGGAATTTATTCTAATTAATTTGGAAGATTGTAACCAGAGAGAACTTTGTTAAAACCATCTTAATTTGGTCTAAGTTTTCTTCAATGTCTTCCAAATAAAGATTTGTATTATCAACATATTTTTTATCAATCACATTATATTATAAATCCAATAAGAAGATACTTTTGATTTTCTTATCACTTTTTAGAAGATATCTAAGGTAATTAATAATAAATAAATAAAAAAAGATGCATATAGATAACCTTACCTTATAAAGCAGATGAAGTTAAAAGAATCACTAATAAGTTCGTGAAGTCAAACTAAACACCATGAATCCATATAAAGTATTTGAATCCACTCTATTTATTAGCTATTAAATTTCATGGCCTTTATTATTTATTTTAAGAATCTCAACTCTACATGGTCATATGCTTCTTTAAAATCAAGCAAAAATATGATATGAATTGGTAGAATTTTACTATTTAATCGATGGTTTCAAATATAAAAAATATATTATCAATAATACTACAAACTTTTGTAAAATTAGATGATTAGGCCTAATGAGCATGTTAAGCATGGATTGGATACATTGTGCCATAGTCTTTGCTGTAACTTGTAGACATTTCCTAACATGGCAATAGACCATCAATTCTTGAAATTAGTCTTGCAGTCTCCTTTGAAAATGAATCAAAGGAAGTTGATGTTGAAATATTCATAGAGAGTACCAAAAGAGAAGGCTTTTCAAAAGACCTACATCAAATTATTGTCAATATGGTCCTAAAATTTAACAAAAAAATTAGTTAGAAACTTGTCTTTTTTCAAGGCATAGTTATAAGGTAAAGCCTTGACGGCTACAAACACTTCTTTTCAAGTGAGTGGTGTTATTAATATGGAGTTTATATCAAGGGCCATCTTGCATATAATCTTATTCTAGCATGCCACCTTGGCTTTTTTGCATCCAAGAAGAGTACCTTAGATGCAAAACAAATCATTGTAATAATGTGTTGTATATTTTTTGATTTCTAAATTAATACATTATTTCTTCTAATTGTCATCTCAAAAGCTTTAGATTGGAGGTGCAAAGGTCACATCTTGTTTACCCAAAAAAAATATTTTTTATTATACCATTGATATAAACCTATCAGAACAAGGCCCTTAAAGCCATCCATTTTCTATTATAGATTTTTTTTTTTAATTAATTCTTGCATCACATTGTTATATGTGGCCTAAAACATGGAATATTTAAAATGATATTAAAATAATCTTTCTATTGTAGCCAAAGATGCTTATAGCAAAGTAATTTATTTCTTTTTGTTATGAGTCTTTTAGATTTTTTTTTTGTTTGTAAAGTAATTTTAATAAATCTAACATTATTGTTGTCTAGATTACCTACCTCTCCTATCTTAGTTGTAGTTTCATAGTGAGATCCTACTAGAACTTAAGTTGTTCTAGTAAATCTAAGTCTTCTAAAAAAGTTGTGCCAAATCAAAACTGACAATTAACTTTGTTGTTTTGGGATTACCTTCAAATCACAAGTTAAATTGGTAGTTAGTTGAACAAGGTGCTAAAGCCATTAAGAATGTTCACTTGGCCTTTTTTGTTCTTTTTTCAATTGCTAATATAAAACCTATCTAATATGGCCAAGCTATGATAGCCATTGGCCTACTAGTTGGACCAATTGTATGACAGAGAATTCCAATGCTTGTAGTCATCATAATGTTATGCTTCAACAAAGCTAAATTGTAGTATGAGATTATTCTATGTGACTTATTTATCTTATGATGGTTTTTTAGAGAGATTTTTGCTACTATTTTTGTTTAATTCTATTATGTTAAAATCTGCACTTATGATCCATAAATGAATAGTAGATAGATTTTGATTAATTGGATTCCAAAAAAATATTTGATTTTGGCTCCTATTAGGGGTGTAAATATTATGGAGGCTCATATTTGCATTATTAATCATAAAAATAATCCACTAGGCTCTTTTAGCTACCAAAATACTAAATTCTATTATGATATGTTTTATGGTAAATTTTAAAAGAATTGTTGTTTCTTGATAATGATAGTTGCTAGTTATATTAAAGATTGCAACATTCTAAAAGATCTACTCGCTTTGCATGCCAAAGCTCGACACATTAGCAATTTAATTGAGGTGAGAGTTTGTGCTCTTAAAAAAAATCACATTTGTACAAGATTGGATGTTCTTTAGATGCATGGATAATCTCCGGTGTTAAGGTAGAGAGAGTTTGCCTCAAAAAAGTATTGGACTGCTGGCTCCCACTAATTTTTTAATCAAATCTTGAGATAAAGAAGACCAAATTTGTATATATATGAAACACTTTTAAGAGCAATTATATCAAATATATAAGTCTTAAGTTTCCAAAAACATCCAAAATATGATAAAAAAAATTCTAAATCCTTATAGATCCTTGTGGAGTATTACTCCTAAACTTCAACAACTCATATCTTCCAATCAGACCGTTCAAACATACTCAAATTTTACATGAAGTACTGATATACTTCTAAAAACTACGACAACAAATTTCAACTATAAGTTTATTGTGGATCTTAAGATATCACCAAAATCTTAATTGTAGCTTCAAATCCTAGTTTTTATACACATGCATGCAATTTCTTCATATCTCACAAACTAAGCACTCAAATGCCACAAAATTTATATATATATAGTTTTTTAACACAATAATCTACCTTCTTTAAAAGGTTTAAGCAAAAAATTCGTCCAAAAACTTAAGATATGGCTCCAACCATTACTGTGAATAAAATCACTTACTTAGTACCTTTGGTTTGAATACATTGACTTCAACTCTCTGTTACTTCTTCATCCGAACTCCAAATTCATCAAATAGTATATAAAAAATGCATTTGAAAAAATATTCTCTCCAATCCTAATCTCTGATTCTTTGTTGTTCTTTGTAAACATATGTTATGTTCCAAAGAGTGACAGTAGGTATGAAATTGACACCTTAACTTTGAGCACCAATAACTCCTTCATAAAAACTCCAAATCACACAAAATTTGCACTCAATCCATATTCAAAAATCTAAACTTATTGACTTTAGCCTCCAAAACTCAAATGATCTCAGAAGAGAAATCCTAATCTCTAATAAGGCCTTGGTCAGCCTCCTTGAAGTCCATTGGGCATGGCTTTCAACCAATAGAGTTGAAGATTCCTATTCCTTGCCTTCATCTCACCATGCCTTCCTATCATCCCTTCCAGTAAGCCTCCTACTAGTTAAGATTTTCATCTTCAGGCTATAATCTCCTCTCAAGATTTTATACTAAACATTTAGGTCCTATAATTTTTTTAATGTCATAATCAAAATAGATAAAACTCAAAATAAAGTTTCTTATATTCACTCTCTTTAAATTAATCTATAAACCATTCTAATATACATCAAGACTAAAAATATATTATATGTATTAATTAATTTTTACATACTATAAATAATTTTAGTATGACATTCGCACTTGATTAGACTCATTTGTAGACTCAAGAGCCTTCAAATATTCCATAAAATTATGCTTATTTATCATTTATACATGAAGGTAGACCAAGTAAAGAAGCTGTATTTGGATCAATCATCTCTTACAAGAAAGAAAATATCTCATAGTATGTGATTAGCCTAAGAGCAAAAAAATTTAGTCCATTATTCTAGATCATATTGTGATTAATAAAGAATTATAGAATAAGTAGCATAAGAATGTATTGCTGATCTATTTTTAATATTTTATTGATAGTGAAGTTAAAAGTCTTGAAGAGCAAGTAATTATTTTAGTCCTTGTCTAGTAACTAGTTTGATATCTCATTGAGAAGAAAAACCTTTAAGAGTTGGAATTGAGTTGAACAATTGACTTACATTGCAATTGTCGATAATAGCATCTTAGATCCATCTTTTTTCATAAGAATACATGCCAAGATATGTTTTAGAAAAGATCAAAATATTATGTTGACACAAAGTGTTAATGGAGAAACAAAAGTAAAAACTGAGGTCTCTAAAGATGGAAGGCAAAGAAATAATCTAGTTAAACTCAATAGATTGACTTTATTGTAGTAGTTTGGAATCAATAAAATATTATGGAATTTAACTAATGTACTCATAGTCATTTCTCGATTCAATGTATGAGTGGACATTGCTAGTGCCTCTCCATCTGTCAAGGACAAGAACTCGATGAAAGCTAAAGAGTAAGTGAGACTTTTCTCAAAAAGAAATAGGACAAAATAGAAATATGTATATTAAGAAAGAAACTGGAATGGCTATTGCCAAAATACAAGAAAACTAGAGACCCTTGAAACTAGACTAGAAGCAAGAAAGGAGTTGACAAGAGTGAAGAGGGCTTCACTCTTGCCTCTATATATACTATCTAACTAGAAGCCACGTGGCGATGTTCTATAAGACCTCCAATATATGTTGACTTTCTAGGCCACATGCCTTTGCTTGCAAGGCAAGTTTTCTATGGATGGACCACGTAGTTAGCTTGTTCTTTAAGCTTCCAACATGCGTGGCACATGGCTAACTTGTTGACCAAGTTTCTAACCTAAAAGTCAACTATAGACTCCTATAAAGTCAAAGCAGCGTCTATGAAGCTTCTAAGAAGCTTCTCTAGAAGATATTACACAATTAACCTACTTTTACATACTTTTATCTATTCATATAGGTAATTATATGTATGTCCGTGACATTACCCCCCCTTCTAGGGACGAGTTCCATGAGGAGCGGTGATTATATATTGAGAAAATCTAATATGCGGCGAATTGTATTTGCTACATACTCTGATCTTTGTTCTCTTCGAAGATAGTTGATGGGTCCTCTTAGCCATCGATAGTGTCCCATTCCAGGGCGAGAAGACCACCCTGTTATTTGATCACTGTTGAGGCCTTCATAACTTCCTCAATCTTGTCTCTTTTATAAGAGAGGTTTTCATCTTGGTTTTGATGGATGTCGTTGATGAAAAACTTTGACTTTAGCTGATGCATTTGCTAGATTCCTGGATGGCTCCCATGTGCGCTCACTAATATCATATCCGCACCAATGAACAAGATATTCCAGCTTATTTCGGCGCCGCCTTGAGTCTAATATCTCTTCCACCTCAAATTCTTCATTATTATCTACTTCTATAGGAGACGGTGGCATTTGTCTTCTTCCTTGTATATCCACTGTCTTATATGGTTCAAGAAGAGACACGTGGAATACAGGATGGATCTTCATTGACTCCGGTAGATGTAACCGATATGCAACTGGGTTGATCTGTTCAGAAACAGAAAAGGGGCCAAGCCTACGATAGTCCAATTTGTCACAAGGTCGAGTGGTCTTGATATTGCGACGAAGTAGCCATACCTTATCACCCACGTTGAGTTGTGGTTGCTCTTTACGATATACATCTGCATTTATCTTTTGTCGTTCTTGAGCTTTCTTCAACTGCGCCTTCATTATTGCATGTAACTCTGACAACCGATTTGCCATATCTTCTGCTGCAGGATTATCAACTTTTGAAAAATCAAAAGTATCAAGTCGTGGATGATAGCCATAATTGGCAAAGAAAGGTGTTTGTTGCGTGGAGGAATGTACCGTATTATTATAAGCAAACTCTGCCAATGGCAGAAGGTTTGTCCAATCATCTTGTTGGTAGTTGATGGTACACCTTAAATACTGTTCCAAGACTTGGTTTACGCGCTCTGTTTGTCCATCAGTTTGAGGATGGAAAGCTGAAGATAGCTTTATGTCCACTTTTAAAATCTTGAAAAGAGTCCCCCAAAATCTCGACACAAATTGAGTTCCCCTATCCGATATGATATCTTTAGGCAATCCATGATAGCGATAGATATTATCAATGAAAAGCTTAGCTGTTTCTTCACCTGTGATAGATTTTGTACATGGCATAAAATGTGCCATCTTGGTGAAACGATCTACTATCACAAATATAGAATCATAAGATCTTGAGTTTGGAAGATCTGTGATGAAATCCATAGAAACAGAAGACCATGGTTGTTCTGGTATAGGTAATGGCTGAAGAAGTCCGTAAGGTCGATGTCAAGGAATTTTTGATCTTGAACAAATATCACATGATTGTACAAAGTCTTTGACTGACTTCCACATTTGTGGCCACCAAAAATCTCTTGATATGAGTTCCAAAGTCTTATTATATCCAAAGTGTCCTGCTGCTGGAAAGTCATGACGTGCTTGAAGAACACGCAAACGTGCTTTTCCTTCTGGAACATATAGGCGTCCTTCAAAATATAATAGATTATTCTTGAACTCGAACTTAGAAGAATCATGAGACTTAGAAGAATTATTCTCGATATCATGAACAAGAGGGTCTGAGGACATACTGGACTGGATTTGCTTGAGAAAAGTTGAATCAACAGTCAATGTTGATTTCACTGCTCGGAGATGAAATTTCTCCGGTTTCAAGAGGACCGTTCTTTGTTGCTCAAAAGCTGCATCTCCTTCTTTTGGTGCAAAATAAGAACGTCTAGACAGGGCATCGGACAAACCTTGTTGTTTTCCTGGCCGATAAGTGATAATGAAGTCGAATCTTGACAAAGACATACTCCAACGAGCTTGACGACGATTCAACACGCGTGCTGACATGAAATACTCGAGGTTCTTGTGATCTGTATACACAATGACTGGACTAGAAGCACCTTCTAGATAATGACGCCATTCTTGAAAAGAATCCACGATTGCAAGAAGTTCTTTATCGTGGATCTCATAATTGATCTCGGCTGCTGAGAATTTTCTTGAATGAAAAGCTATCGGATGAAGTTTGTCATCTGTTCCCATTTGTGATAAAACTGCACCCAAGGCAAAATCCGATGCGTTTGTTTCCATAAAAAATGCCTTGAAAAAGTCAACACGATATAAGACTGGTGCAGAGACAAACGATGTCTTCAAGGCTTCAAATGCTGCTTTCGCTTCTTGATTCCATTGGAATTTATCTTTACTAGTCAAGCGTGTAAGTGGAGCTGCAACTCGTGAGAAGTCTTTGATGAAGATCCGATAGTAATTGGCAAATCCCAAGAAACATTGGACATCTCTTACAGTCTTTGGAATCTTCCAATCCATGATTGTTTGGACTTTCTTAGAATCCATCATAAGACCATCATTTGAAATGATGTATCCTAAAAAGTCAACTTGAGTAGTGTGAAATACACACTTTTCCATCTTGGCGTACAATCCTGCATCTCTGAGTTTTTGTAATACTTGACGAACATGTATTTCATGTTCTTCAACATTCTTAGAATAAATCAGGATATCGTCTAGGTAGCAGACGACAAAATTGTCTAAGAATTCACGAAATACATCATTCATGAGATGTTGAAAAGCAGCTGGTGCATTTGTGAGTCCAAAAGGCATGACATTATATTCAAAATGCCCGTACCTGGTTCGAAACGCAGTCTTCCATTCATCTCCTTCTTTGATCCGTACTAGATTATATGCTCCTCTTAGATCTATTTTTGTATAGATCTTAGCTTGATTTAACTGGTCAAGGAGTCCTGATATCAAAGGTAATGGATACATGTTCTTGATTGTGATCTTGTTGAGTCCTCGATAGTCAACACACATTCGTAAAGATCCATCTTTTTTCTTTACGAATAGAATTGGAGCTCCTGCTGG
Organism: Physcomitrium patens; assembly: GCF_059467195.1. NCBI lineage: Eukaryota > Viridiplantae > Streptophyta > Bryopsida > Funariales > Funariaceae > Physcomitrium > Physcomitrium patens. The sequence continues at coordinate 15,521,561 of NC_143410.1, forward strand.
AGATTTTGAATGGCGTATGAAATTCTTCGCTAAATTTTCGTCAATATATGTCTTGAGTTCAGCCAACTCATCTTGCGATAAACTGTAAATTGGTCCAAATGGTGGCTGAGTTCCTTCCTTGAGATCGATTGAACAATCGTATGGGCGATGCTCAGGAAGAATATCTGCATTCTTTTTCTCAAAAACGTCTTGATAATCCTGATATTGACTTGGAATGCCACTTGAAGTCTTTACGCTTTCAGAAATAGGTGCAGCATAAATAGCAAAAGTTGATCCTTCTTTTGCTGCGTGTATAAATGCTTTTGCACCTATAGGTGCGAGTTTTACTATACTAGACTCATGGTTTTTTACTTGGTTAATAGAACTGTTACTAATGCTCTGAGGAAAATCAAGTTTACGAGAAATCCAATCTATTCGAGGATTATACTTTTCTAACCATGATAAGCCTAAAATTACTTGATTAGAGGGAGATCTAATTATATTAAAAATTACGCAACTACTATGACCATTTATTACTACATCTACAGGAAGTGTTTCGTGAGTTACATCTCCAGAAGACAACGGACGACCATCTATGACTTCTACGTGTACAGGTTTAGTTTTTTGTATTAATGATATTCTATGACATCTAGCAAATTCTTCATCTAAAAAACAAGATGAGGCTCCTGAATCTACCAAGGCAGAGGCTTTGTAATTATTAGGTCCTAAACGCACATCTATTATAAAACAAGGAGATGGTTCTGAGGAGAGGATAGGACCTTTATTAGAAGTTGTACAAGATTCCAGCCGCACGGTCCCTATTGTAGCTGGACGTACTCGTTTTCCGACATACTGTCTTCTTTGACAGCCGTACTCCTCATTTTGTAGTTACGTCGCTTCTTTGGACAATGTTGAGCAGTGTGCTTAGGTTCTCCACAATATAAGCACAATCCTTCTTGTCGACGACGAGACTTTTCTTGCTCAGTAAGAGGTTTGAAACGTACCGCATCAATTTGCATATCCTCTACTTCTGAAGGTATGTGTTGAGGAGACGTCGGTGTTGCCATTGAATTGTAGTAACGTTGAGGCCCACTTGTGCGACTCTCGGATCGAAATTCAAAAAGTCGATTGTCGCACTTCACAGCAAAGTCAATTGCTTGACTCAATGTTTGAGGATCAGGTAAATTAAGCATCAATTTCTTTACCTCATATTGTAATCCGTAGAGAAATTGACTCACAAGTGCGGCATCATCCCACTTGATATCAGTTGCAAGTTGTCGAAATTGCGAAGCATATAATGTTACTGATCGATTGCCTTGTCGCAAAATACGGATCTTGTTGGTTGCAACACGAATTGCATCATGTTCTCCAAACATGGATCGAAACTCCGCCAAAAAAGCCTCCAGATTATCCAATATTGGATCTCGTCGTTCAAGAAAAGATGAAAACCATGACAATGCTGAACCTGAAAGAAGTGTACCAATGAATCTTACTTGTGACCCTGGAGTTGGATAGCTCTGGGGTTGAAGTTCAATCACTAGTTGGACCTGATTGATGAATCCTCGAAACTTGGATCTGGTACCATCAAACTTCTCGGACAAGGCAACTCTCGGTTCTCTAACACTCGAAGGGTGTTCCATTCTGGGAGAAGGGACATGGTTTGGTGCAGATGTTGAAGCAGCCCCAATCATCTCTATATCTTCACTTCCTACCATTCTTGTTGCTCCTTGTGGTGGTAAATTGAGTTGATGCATCGCAAGCATTAACTCCCTCAATTGTTCTTGCATCTGTGCCATTGCACTCTTCATTTCAACAAGCTCTGCCATAGTAGCACTTAGAAAAGAGAAGATGCCTAATAATGCTCAAAACAAATAGAAGAGAGGAATTGATAACAAAAAAAATACTAAGAACAATATCAGTTTAAAAGAGGGTAATCCGCAACTTCTAATGCGCTTATGTCTTATCAAGAAAAAGGGGTAATCCACTCTTAATCAAGAAAAGACAAAGCTCTGATATTGTAAGTGTACTCTTGTCAATCTGTCAAGGACAAGAACTCGATGAAAGCTAAAGAGTAAGTGAGACTTTTCTCAAAAAAGAAATAGGACAAAATAGAAATATGTATATTAAGAAAGAAACTGGAATGGCTATTGCCAAAATACAAGAAAACTAGAGACCCTTGAAACTAGACTAGAAGCAAGAAAGGAGTTGACAAGAGTGAAGAGGGCTTCACTCTTGCCTCTATATATACTATCTAACTAGAAGCCACGTGGCGATGTTCTATAAGACCTCCAATATATGTTGACTTTCTAGGCCACATGCCTTTGCTTGCAAGGCAAGTTTTCTATGGATGGACCACGTAGTTAGCTTGTTCTTTAAGCTTCCAACATGCGTGGCACATGGCTAACTTGTTGACCAAGTTTCTAACCTAAAAGTCAACTATAGACTCCTATAAAGTCAAAGCAGCGTCTATGAAGCTTCTAAGAAGCTTCTCTAGAAGATATTACACAATTAACCTACTTTTACATACTTTTATCTATTCATATAGGTAATTATATGTATGTCCGTGACACCATCTCTAATGTTATGTTTTTTGATAGGATGTAGATTCAAAGAGTTGTTATGTGTCAATTACTACTTAAGTTAGAAACAAATATTATCATATCTTCTTGAATTGGGCATGAATTAACACTATTGATTTCAATATCTGTATGGAAGACAAGTATGGTAAGTAGATAAAAATCTCTAAGTGCCATTTTTCATTCCATATAGATCCAAACTTTAAGATCTTCCATATCCATCCATTGATATTGAGATTTATTAAAGTAAAAAGAGTTGTTCTTAGGAAAAAATTCTATAAGGGCCAAAACATGATAGATGGCACTTTTAGTTTGAAGATTCTACGATTGATGTATCTAATGTAATGAGTCTTAACTTTGTAAATAGAGAGCTTTGTTGCCTACTATAAGAGCTCATGCATAGTCCATTTGCAATTGTTTCCAACAACTTTGCCAAACATTCTTTATTATTTGAAGTTTGCTAATTGGCAAGGTGGTCATAATTCCTTATATTTTGCCAAAAAGAGCACTAAGGTTTTGTTTTTGACAATTGGAGTTAAACACATGTATAATCAATCATATCAAAAGTTGTTTCTTGACATCTATAAGGATCAAGGAAAATTAAAGGAGGTCCCAAACTTGGCTTCAAATAGGCTGGAAGAAACTAAGCGTTTCTTACTCGGAGTATGGGCCATGGATCCTTTGTTTAACGATGGCTTCTCCACTCTTCCCTTCTTGCCTACTGCTTGTTATTCTAGGCTCTCGGTAGGGGGTGTGTTACGGTGCTTGGGCAGAATAATTGTTGGATTGTCTTAGAGGTGCCCTAGAGGCTCATCCCACTCTGATTTTTCTAGCTCCGTCGCCAGTAGTTCTGTCGCAAGAGAATTGGAGCTCTAGTTCAATGTTGCTGCTGGTGTAGGAGGGGAAGGAGGAGAAGCTGATCAAGGTGAGTTTTTGGCGGGTTTTTTTTTTGTGATTAGTTTTTTGGTTTGGGTTTGCACGGGCATTGGTCGGAATCATGCTCAAGCTTAAGGCAAGAGCTACACTGCCAAGGTATATCCTTGTACTCTAATGTCACCTTGAATTCCTCATGAGTGATAGGAACTGGGATGATAATGGAGGAGGGGATAGATTTAACGTCGAAAACTAGTATACAGATTCGCGGTGTAGAAGATTGTTTTAAATACTGTGAGGGCTTCCTTAGCTCTTGCTTTTGTTACAAAAGTCAAGATAAAATAACCTCTTTGTAACATGCGGATCCAGATGGCTGTCATGGAGGGATCAATCAAGTTGACATTAACCCTATCTCATAGTTTGGTAATGGATGGGTGCTTAGTTGGAGCAAATCCAATAAGCGCTAATCGAAACAGGGTGTGTGCATCTTCGGCAATGATTGTGAGGGCATCAAATGACAGTGAAGGTCAACTTAAGGCCGGACAAAAAATGTAGCCTTGACGGCCTTGGGTGTTTTTGACCGGAGCGACGTTTTTTTCACACCTACTGTTTTGATTTTCATGTGATTCACATATTGCAAATTTCTGAACCTGATTTGCGCAATTGAACAATTCAATCGCAAACTTCGAAGTAATAACACTTAAATTTTAAATTTTAAATTATTATTATTATTATTATTATTTTTGAAATATGGGGGAGGGATCTAAAATCACGGGGTGCGTGGGGATAGAGTTGGCACGTCCGCAAGGACAAAACCCGCGGAAAGGCTTATAAGGGCACCCCACATGCGAACCCCGTTACCACACAAAACCAGGAGAAGAGAGAGCTGGGCTCCCCAAAACGGGTAGCCCCGCAACAACTGGCCCGCGTCTTTACAGATGGCCACCTGCCTTTCCTACTTTTATAACGTCCCCCTCCTCCTCCTCCTCCTCCTCCTCATGGGAGCCCGACGCGTACCCGACTTCCTCGGGGGAATTCCCATATCGGGAACAGAGGGTTCACTGGTGGTACCTTTCCCGGCCCCACGAACACTCCCTCCCCCGCCCAGCTTCCCCCGGACCCGCTCCCGCCCGACTCACGACTCTGACAGCGACCAACCTGCGGTGAGTGCGACTGCAGGGCGGGGACGACGACGAATTGGAATTCAGAATGATGGATGAATATGTGTATATATAGATGAATGTTTTGATGGATGGATGGGTGGGGGATTGATTGAGCTCACAATGCTGCTCCGATCCATGCGCAGTTAGTACCACGTCTTGCTGCAAGCTCGTAAGTTCATTCACCATCAGGGGAGTCTATAGCAGAATTCTTCTACTGTTCTTGTACAGCTTGTGGCCTTATTTTGTTTCTTTTTTATTCGTTTCTTTATTCGTTTTTTAAAATTTTCTTGTTGTTGTTGTTGTGTGCTCTTCTCTCGATCGAGAGTCTGGACGGAGTCGTAGAAGGGGAATCATTGAGAGTTGAAGTTGCACGGGCACGGGAAGATCACCGAGAGTGACATTTCAGAATAATGCCTGTGTGTTCCTAGTGTGGATTCGAAGCTTCGGTTTAAGACCAGGAAATGATGGTGGTGTTGTGGACGTGTTGAAGGCGATTCGTATCTGAGCGATCCGTGGTTTTCATCATTTCCGACGATTGAGCAGATGTTGATGTTATTTGCGTGTGTGTGTGTGTGCGGGTGAAAGGCGTAGCGAGTGCGTGATGCAAGGGTACGTTTCCTACTCCAGCGAAGGCTTCATAGCATGAGGTGCATTGGTTGGTGGCGTGCTTGCTTTGGTAGTGATTTCTCGAGTGGTTTGGATCAGCAGAGCCTGGAATCTGGCTAGTTTTTAGGTGGGGAGGTGGATTCGGATAGGAATGTGGAAAGGGAAGAGGATTGCCTGGTTATTTGATGGTGTTGTTGGTGTTGTTGTTGTTGGCAGGATGTGGAAAGCTTTTATTCACTTATTTTTTCGAGTGAACTACCTAGAGATTGTGGATTCGAATCGGAGACCGGATTGTATTGTGTTATTTTATTTAGAAGGCTCTAGTTTGTACGTTCTCTGAGCGCAGAATGAGGAGAAGAATATTATGCGTGCGGCATTTTGCGAGATAAGAAGACTTCAATATAGGAGGATCTGCTTTGCGCCAATTCTTTCAGGCCAGTAAGAACTTTCTGTATACTTTACTACCCTGTACAATGCACGTTTTGGGCTTGCGAAGCATCATATGCATCCCTCAGTGAATGATGACAAGCAAAGGAGTATCTACGGTTTCCTAAGGGCCACTACTTTCACTGCTTCTTGCTCGCTACACCTGCAACAATACGTCACTTTCCGACAGGAGTGGGTAGATCGGAGAGCTACTGCGCGACATTGGATTTCGACAATGAAGGGAAATAGTCTGGCGATCTTTGTGGTAGTTTAAGCGTGATTGGATTTGGGGATAATGCTGTGCACCGTAATATGAATTGCCCACAAATCAAGACACTGACTAGGCAGGTTTCATGAGGCTCAATGGATGTAGAGATAGTGGTCGTCTTTCGTCCAACTTTGGCCTTATATCTATCCACTCCCTCACGCGGTGACGTGCAGCTAACTGCAGAATGGTGAGAACCTATGAAATGGTGGATATGGAATTGGAAGTTCGATCAACTGTTTTCTCCCACTGAAACCTCTCTACGAAGGAATACCAAAATTGGACGGATTTTGAGGTGCATGGTTTTAGGATACATGAATGCAGAAGCTAGTCTTATGAAGTACCATCAGACATGGATATTCAAAGATGAAAAGAATGTGTTGGATAGAAGTATTTGGTGTTTTCATGGCAAGTTGAGCAGTAGAAGCCAATACTCAAACATAGGACCCTTGCTTTGGTCATCTTGGTACATATTTTAGCTTCTAATTGAGCTTCTTCCTGAGAGGAACCGGCATTCTTTCAATTGGACGTTTGCATAGCGCTCTGTGGGTACGGGAGCCTTACTAGTCTCGTAAATATTACTAAACGATCAAAGACCCAGCAGGGACAGTGAAATTTAGTAGCGTTCACTGGGCTATCTCCCCAGGATTCATGTGTTCAAGCGTCTGTCGCAATGCGCAGCAATCTCTGCAGTCTTGCAGGGTTGCTGCCTCTGCTGTTGTTGGCAGCAACTCTTGGAAGCTTTGGTTGTGGTGAGTGGCTTTTATTCTGAATGTTAACATCCTCATCGGTCCCGAAAAGGAATGCGTTGGAGTTAATAGCTCGATGAAGCTGAAAGCTACAATTCCATGATGTAGTTTTTGTGTTCGTCTCTGTTTTTTAAAGAGTACATGTCTAACCATTACCTTGTATCTGTCGTGAAGATGTGCCGGACGAAACAACAGGATACCGGTTAGGTCACCCATGCAAGAACCATTCAAGATTAGAAACAGTGCTATCTTCTCGCCGAAGTATATGGGTTAGAAAACTCTCCCTAAGAGACTCTTCTTTACTTCGCTTTGCTAAAAGACGGCCTTCTCCTACGTCCTCTAAAACAGCCAACGAGCAGAATTCTCCTGCTGAATCCATTCCTTCAACAGCTCCGTCTGGTCCAAGTGGTTCTCCTTTGGCATCTGCATTGGTTACTCCACCTGGAGATGACACATCTTTGGGGAGTTCTCACAATAATACAAAAGTATCACCTTCACAAACCCCTGCAGCAGGTGAGTGTCCACTCGATTCTGTAATTCCTTTTAAGCTCGAACCTGGTGTTCTTTATCGCCTTTCCTTAAACCGAAACTTCTACATCGTCAGTTGCTTTTGGCTTGGTCTTCCTGTACATCTTGTTACTGTTTCTGTCTTCCGTCGTATTACACTTTCATTTTCTTCCGGACGTTTTCTGGAGTTTCGTAACCTGGAATCAATTATTGAGCCAGTGTCAAGGTAACCTTACAAGTATGTGCGAATTCCGAAAGAATTTTCAGAAAAAGTTATATTGCTTCAACAGATTGCCGCCAAATTTGTCCAGATGGCTACACATACACACCACGAGGTTCGCCATCATGTAGCTGTGTCATTCCTATGCACGCACAATTTCGGCTTGGAATCAAGTTGGAGCAACTTTTTCCTCTGGTGTCTGAGCTGGCCACGGAGCTGGCTGATGGATTGTTCTTACAAACTAGTCAAATCCGCATTGTAGGAGCCAATGCTGTTGAACCAAACCAGGATGAGACAGACGTGACTGTAGATTTTGTGCCGTTGGATTCTGAGTTCGGTAATACCACAGCACAACTCCTTGCCTCACGCTTGTGGAGTGGACAAGTTCCACTGGACGAGACAATTTTTGGAAACTACCTCGTCATTTTCGTTCGTTACCCAGGTAATTATTACACACTCGATTTCTACTCTGACGCATAGAAGGGTTCCGAGGTCAGCTTCAAATGCTTCCAGCATTGTAAAATGGTCCACGTCTTGACTTGCAACAATTTTTACTATGACGCTGATGCATTACTATCTTTTTGTTTTGTGTAGGTCTTCCTCCTCCTCCACCTTCTCAGATTCCTGGAAATAATGATTCTCCGCTAGGTCCTGGTAACCAGCTTCCATCTGGAGTGGATCCGAACAGTAAACATCATAAGCTCAGCACGGGCATTATCCTTGTAATTGTTTTGGCAACGGCTATGGGCGTTTTGTCATTTGTTTGTTTTGTGTGGCTCATTCTCCTACGCCGCAGTTTGCATAAAAAATCTTCATCCTCGGTTGTTAGCCCTTTACATGCTTTTTTCAACCCTAAACCCGAAGGACTGATCCAATTGCGAATGAACGCGTATTTCAACTCTAAACCTGAAGGTGTGCATCTGATCCAGTTGAGAAAGTATTGTCAGCCGTGTTTCCTTTTTTTCCTCAATTTCAAGTCGTTTATTGATGCTTTACAAGGCTGTAAAATGTTTTCCATTATTGTTCACTTGATTATTAGTTTGTTGCGCTGTTTTTCGCAGTCAGTCCATCAGACATTATAATGCTCAGCCTCACATTCTGCGATTTCATCTGGAGTGATTCATAGATACTCTGGTTCACGATCATCACCAATTCACGCACTTAGTTGTGTTGCATGCATGGCTTCCAATTTGTTGAGCAAGTCATTTTAAACACTCTGTATTCTTTGCTACAGGCTCATTACTGTCAGAAAGTATGGCAAGCTCTACAATTTCTTATCCATCTAACGTGGAAAACTATACCGGGACTGCCAAGACCTTCACTTTATCGGAAATGGAAAGGGCAACAGATTATTTCAGACCCAGTAATGTAATTGGCGAAGGGGGCTTTGGACGAGTTTACCAAGGGGTGTTGGACAGTGGTATTGAAGTGGCTGTTAAGGTACTAACAAGGGATGACCACCAGGGTGGTCGCGAATTTATTGCAGAGGTGGAAATGTTGGGCAGATTACATCATCGGAACCTTGTGAGGTTAATTGGTATCTGCACCGAGCAAATTCGATGCTTGGTTTATGAACTCATAACGAATGGGAGTGTGGAATCTCATTTGCATGGTATGTAATTCTGTTCACTGAATAACTTGTCAGAATCTTCTTCGATGATTAGAGTCAAGTGTGAGTCCGAACCGTCTGAAATACCAAGAAATTCTGTACATTTGTACGCCGGGGAAGAATAATGAAGACGAGCTAATTCGTCGTTAACTACGTTTTTTTATTTTTATTTTTATTATTGTAGATGCATTTTTAATATTTTACTACCAGTGTGTGGACTTCATAAACGTACCATCCAAAGTGTAATCTACTTTCTACCTTCCATAGTGATTTCAGGGCAGTTTTTATCTACAGGTTGAGAATATGCAGCAAACTGTGTCTAATTAAGTTACATTTGAACCCATAATCTGCAGGTTTAGACAAATACACAGCTCCTCTCAACTGGGAGGCACGTGTCAAAATTGCTCTGGGATCTGCACGCGGGCTGGCATACCTACATGAGGATTCCCAGCCCAGGGTGATTCATAGGGACTTTAAAGGAAGCAACATTCTACTTGAAGATGACTACACTCCTAAAGTATCTGATTTTGGCCTGGCGAAATCGGCAGCCGAGGGTGGCAAGGAGCATATATCTACTCGAGTGATGGGCACGTTCGGGTAAGCTTCTCTTATTGCTACCGAACATGTGAAGTGCGAATCAAGTCCTACAGCCAATTTAAGCTCTTTTGTTACTACTGAGATCTTCTACGTTACCAATTTTACTGTACACAATTATTGTAGTGATTCAGTCTCCTGGTTTCAGTCCCAGGAAATCACAAGTACTCCAGTTCTTAATTCTCAAATTAAATTGCTTAATGCTCTTAAGCTGCCTTTGAGACATCCTTCTTGCAAGAATCATATTCTTCGAAATTTATGTTCCTCGAGTCATCTCTGGTGTAAAAGTTGAGTTGTTAAACTATTTTCAAGTTTCATTGAGGAGAATGCCCTCTTTCACCTTCACATCTGAATATTTAGGATGTATTTTGACCAGACTGGTAAGGTTGTGTCTTGATTATTGACTTACGGTAGTAGTTGATTTCAACTGCAGGTATGTGGCCCCGGAGTACGCTATGACAGGGCATTTACTTGTGAAGAGTGATGTTTATAGTTATGGAGTGGTGCTTCTGGAGCTCCTTTCTGGACGAAAACCTGTTGACATGTCTCAACCACCTGGGCAAGAAAATCTAGTCACATGGGCACGCCCCCTTCTTACAAGCAAGGACGGGATTGAGCAGCTTGCTGACCCTTACCTTGGAAGCAACTTTCCATTTGACAACTTTGCTAAAGTGGCTGCAATAGCCTCAATGTGTGTTCAACCGGAAGTGTCTAATCGACCGTTTATGGGTGAGGTCGTTCAGGCCTTGAAACTTGTGTGCAGTGAATTAGAATCTAGTGATGTTGGGAGCATGAGAGGAACAGTCTCGTCACATTCTGACTTGTTAGACACACGGAATCCTCAGTTCCTCCATGACGCCTCGTTTATAAGCATTGATTATGACTCAGGACCACTCGAGTCCTTGGATTTTGAACAGCGAAAGCCTTTCTCTGCTTCAGCTGTTGTGGCTGGTTCTGAACGGTTCTTTCGACAACTTTCAGGTTCATTAAGACGTTACATTGCTTCTCCTCCACCTAAAGCCTCTTCACTACCGAGAGGTTCATGGTTTGGACTGGAACATCCAAATCCCGGAAGCATTAGCGATCACAGGGGTCCTAAATATTGTGATCCTTAACATAGGTTTTTGCTTAGTTTCGTAGTGGCAGTTGCGGAAACAATATAGCAGTCAAATTAGTCCTGTTGGCTTCCGCTGTGTCAGCTTGTATATTGAGTTAGGTGTGTCCCATTTATGAGCCCTAACTTAGGGCTTTCGTGATCCTGTATCGTTCTCACATTTCCATGTCGTGCTCGGGTGTACATGTTCAAGTAGTGCTCTCAGGAAATGAATTGCGTAAGTGTTGAATCTATCATTTGACATTTCGTTCACAGGTTTATGAAGCTCATGTTAAAATGATTTGGTGGGTTTGTGTCCCAAGACGGCAGAAGCTTGACTAATGAATGTAGGTACAGACCTCCGAATGAGTATGCCGCGAACAAGAGCAGTTGGGTTAAGTGCACAGGTCGATGTGGGTACATGCTGTTTATTTTCAGAACTGCTCGTTCAGTAGGAAGATGAATCATCTGGTATCTGTACTCATTAGTTGATTGCAGTGTGACTACCTTGCAGTTTGAGTGGATTGTCACATTTCTCAAGGGTTCTCTTTCCCCTTAACTTGTTTCCTTTTTAAGTTGTGCCAAAGACTCTTGACTTTTTTTCTTTTCCCACATGAAAGATGATGACTCTATATGAGGGCTTTTCAAAGTCTTGGGTTTCATTCATACTTAATGAGATGGCTAGCCTAGTTTTTCTTTTTCTGTTTCATTTTCTAATTTTTCGAATGTAGTGGTGTTGACTCTTTGGTCATTTACAGATAAGTATTGTCATCTGAAAAGGATGTTCACTGTATAACATATATATATATATATATATATACAACAAATTCGCAATGCTAAATGTCTTCTTTTTTGTTTGAAAACACTTATAAATAAAGGTGGGTCGATTTTTTAAGACTTAAAAAAATTAACTTGTTACTATAAACTCACACTTATCAACACACATCCATTAATATCTTGTTCAGCTTTCTTTCCTTTTCTATTTACAAATTCTTAGAATATTGATCTGATTATTTTTCCAAAATAATAAAAATATAACAATAATGACAAGAAATCATGTCCAAACATTTAACTATATGAAGGATGTTTATCATCATTTTTTAAATTGTGAAAAGATAAATTTCCAAAAATAGTTTTGAACCAAAACTCAGCTACATGTACCCACCTTTAAAAATAAAAAAACACGCAAAAAAACTTTTAACACATTTACAAAATTAATTATACCTTGGAAAAATATTACACAATGTTTCAAGATTTCAAAACTGGTAAACTGGTTTTTTGGGTTGGCAAGCTAATTCTGCTTTTTTATTTGCAAAATATTGTTTCTTAACAACATCAAGTTCTTTCATGGATGTGTCAATTTCCGTTTTATATTCATCAACTTGAATTTGATTCCTTGCAAGCTCCGAGGTTATGTATGACAAGTGTTTCATCTTATCTTGCAATTTACGTTTGTAAACATCAACTTGTTTTGCTACCTCAATACCTGGTTGGGATGCTGAAATTTTACACAATTCAATGTAAAGTTTTTCTTTTTCTCGTATAAGTATATCTTTCTCAATCACTTCTTCCGTTTTTGAGGTGAGTTTTTTTTGAAGCAATTGAATTTTTATAATTAATTCATAAGAATGCGGATCTGTACCTTCAAGTTTTCTCCACCTATGCACATTAAGAGGGTTTTCAAGCTCCTCACTTAATGCTTTAACTTTTGTCTTTTCTTGCACCAATTGTTGACTCAAATTGTGAACCTCTTTCCTTAATATTACAATATTCTTACACGAACCCGTGAGCATTGTGTACTCACGTTTTAGATTATGAAGTTTAAATTTGTATTGACGAAGTTCAGAAAGCCGATTGCAATAATCAATGTGGCCTTTATGGATACTTGACTCTTGTATTCGGATCTTATTATACACTTCCATCAATTCGTTGTTTTTGTGAATCAATTGTGCTCCAAGAACTCTTTTTTCACTTTGAACAATTTCAAGTTCTTTCTTTTGATGCATGACATCTAGATCGCCTTCTTCAAGGATGTGCTTTAAACTATCATTTTGTAGATTATGGTCATTTATGACAACATCTATTGATTTGATTTTCCATTGGACTTTACAAAGTTCTTCTTTCAATTTTTCTCTTTCTTTTTCAATCTTTTGATGATTCTCATGTTCTTTGATTATAGCAACATCTTTGGATGTGATTTCATCTTTCAAATTCTCAACTAAGTTGTTCATCACTTTAAACTTACGTTTCATTTCACCAATTTCATCATGAGCTTCTATGTACTTTTTGTTATTTACATTCCGCTCTATTTGAATCACTTTGTATAGATTTTGTTGATGTTTGATTTTGGGTTCCCATGCTAATATTTCTTTTTGGATTTTGACATTATTAGTCTCACATTTCAAAAGCTCTTCACATGCATTTATGTGTTTCAATCCATAGGCTTGAAGTTCCATATTCTTTTGGTTGCATTCTTCTTCAAGTTTAAGAATAGTTTCCAATTGTTTTTTAATGTATCCCTGATACTTTGACAATTCAACCTCTAGATTATGAATTCTGACTTGATTAATTTGCATCAAGTCCTGTTGTTTTTCTACAACACCTTTAACTTGAGACTTCATTTTATTCAGAACATCTCTTTCTCTTGCACACTCATCGATGCGCTTTTGTGCATGATTCGTTTTCTTCTTTTGCAATTCAATTTCTTTTTCAATATTTACTTTCTCTTCAATAATATGAGCCTTGTGTTTCTCTAAATCCTCTTTGGCAAACTCAACTTGTTTCAATTTATTGTGTGTATTATTGCAAACCTTATTGATTTTACTAATGTTGTCTTTGCAAGTTTCAATTTCCTCCTCTTTTGCTTTGAGTTCACTTTGTCTTTGACTGTTCTCAAACATCAATTGTGTATTTGTTTTAAGTTGCACTTCTAACTCAATGCTAACTTTAGCTACCTTTTGCAAGACTAAATCAAGCTCCCTTTGAGCTTTGTCAATGAGAGTTCTTTGTTCTTTTAATTTTAGTTCCAATTTGTCAATTTGGTGTTGTGCCTCTTGCATTAAGGCTTGTTTTTTTTTAATCTCTTCTTGCTTATTTTCCATCTCCAAATGCAAACTCTTCATTTCTTTCTCCAATTTTTCTTTCCTTTTTGTTTCTCGATCACATTCTTTTCTTTTCATGATATACTCTTCTTGAAGAAGTGAGGTGCTATGCTCAAGATTAATTTTTTCTAGCTCAATTGCTTGATTCTTATCACTCCATTCATTAAGCACGTTTTTGAGCTCTTGTAGAGCATGCATTTGAGCATCTCTTTCCTTTAAAACATTCATTTTTTCTTTTTCTAAATCTTGAAGTTGCACGTCTTCGGCCATAGCCTCTGTTTGACCACTTTCCACAACTTTGTTCAATTCATCGATTTCCTTCTTAAGAGAATTGATTTTGATATTGTAATTTGATTCTTTGTCTTGAGCATCATCAACCAAAATCCAATTCTTGTCAATATCATTTTTTAGTTGGGCTATGGTGATTTGATGTTGTTCATTTATTTTTTCCACATCTTTCATGGTTTTCTTATTTTTGGCTATTGCTATGGAAAGGTTTTGATGTTGTTGGTGCAATATTTTTTCAAAATTGTGTTGTTTTTGAATTGTGGCATAAAGCATTTCATACTCCTTGCGAAATCCATCCAAAGCCGTTTCTCCTTGGATTTCCGCAAGGAATTCCTTAACATTTTTGTCAAGTGTAGCAAAAGCCCGATCCTCAAAATCACCCATGGATGATGATGCTTCGGGATATAAATCTTGTCTATCATCATTATTCTCCATTTATTCTTATGGGCATTCATTATAAATATTTTTCAAAGTGAATAAACATTATTTTTATTTTATTTTATTTTATTTTTTGGTTCAAATTCTAAGGGAAAAATGAATATCCACTGTATCTTGAATTATGTGTCAAATTCATTTTTGCACCAAAATGCATTAATATGCAAACAATCAATTTTTGACATATACATGTATTTGAATGTTGAAGTGTCGGATCTTTGAACTTGAATTATTATAAATTGTGTTCAATTCTATTAATCTTTGACAATGATTCTCATGAAATATAAGTCATGTAATATGTGTTAATACACAATAATATTCTAAATTCTATCACTTAGAAACTGAACTTTGATACTGACTCAACATACTGATCACAAGTTGTGTAGCACTACAGAATTCGCACATTTATCATTGAAATAAAATACCACTTTTGATCATTTCTCTGATTAATTTAGATTATACCATATATTCAAAGAAAGTTTTTAGGTCAATATTTGAATCATGATCAGATCGAATCCATCATTATTGGTATACAAGAAAACAGAAAAGATAAAATATATTAAATTGTGTTACCCTAAATTTTTAATAAATTGTGCAATATTCATAATTTGATTTTAATCTTTAAAAAAATATAATATATATTATAGGTCAAATTAAAGAAAATCAGATATTACAAAAAGTATATATATCATTAGTTTCAAAATTATCTTGAAAACTAATTATTAGAAAGTTATTGCATTATGATAATTGTGGATTTCATCAATATGTTTATTGATAGTAAAACTTGTTGAATTGCAGATAAGATAGAAAAGTTTAAAAATGATGACAATAATTGTATACATTTTTTTCGAGAAAATAATAATTTTGGGTTTAAACCTTCATAATACAATCAGTAAAATATTATTAACTAGTAATTGACTTCAGTGAAAGTAAATTTAATTTTTTTTTTTAGTGTTCTTAGTATTTTATTTTTTTTATTTTTTTTTCTAACATGATATAAATACGTATGTTTATATGTAAATTTGCCTACCTAGCAGGTAATACACCTGAAAACCAAACCTCACAACTTGACTTCAATGTTAAAAGCTTGTTTTGAAAACAAATATGATCATTTTCAATCAAAATGCTTTTCATAATCTATATTTTCAATAACCCATGTCAAGAAAGAAAAATATTAAAAATTAAAAATTAAAAATACAAAGAGCATGGTAGACCTTGTTATTAGCATGTGGGTATCTTGAACAATAAAGTTGCTTCTCAGGAAATCCACAAGTAACCGAAACTTGACGTGAATGCTGATTCTGAGAAGTGTTTGAATTGAGCCATCGATTGACTGTTGGATTGGTTGAGTTATTTTTATTCCCATTCTTTCTTGCTTCACTGCTAGAATTCTTTGATAATACTAGAGACAAATCATTTCATGACAGGTTGTATGTTTTGTAATATATCATCTATTCTTTTCGAAAACTTTGATGGTTCATTGGAACATACCAATTTCTGATTCTACGATGATTCGCATCATACATGCAGTTACTAATTTTATACGACCACTGCCAAGTAACAACTGCATGTATCTACATGATTGTACATGATAGAAGTCTGCTTTTATCTTCTCAAAATATCAGAAACGTGCAATTCATCTCCTTTTCCCTCCCCAAGCACGAAGTCGAAGTATTTTAACGTTCAAAGGGAGGTGAAGCTTTACTCAAGTTGGTAGTATTGCTGTCAGTGACAAGGATTGAAACTGGATGGTGTATCGGTTTTAGAAGAGGTACCGTGTACGGACAACATGATATGCAGCGGTGAAGATGACCGAAGCAAAGCTTCATTGGAGAAAACATGTCCAACACAAACAAACACTAAAAAGCGTGGTTGAATCCACACAGTGGTTGATAACTAGCCTACCACTTACCAACTGTCTTTTTTACCCAGAACCAACGTATTGTGAACATACCCATCGTAACTAATCCAGCAGAAACTTGCGTATCATACTCTGCCAGAAAATGTTCATCGCGCCACAAAATAAATCAAGAGCTTATTGAAATCATCACACCGTAATTCACAAAGGTTTGCACATTTTGCAGTGTCAGGTGTGTAAGAGATGGGTGTTGTCATTTCTGCATGTGTTATTTCATGCAAAGCAGAGTCTAGACGTAAGGGAAGATGTCTACAAAACACAAGTATTTCTTAAAATATGTACACAGTTCAACACAGTCGTCAGTCACCGAGTGGAAGGACATTCAGGCAACTGAGAGTTGTGACGAAACGAACACAATTCGGATTGAGAATTTCACTGTTTAATTGCTACCTCCAATCGAAAGAAGTAGAAAACCCGGTCACATGTGGTATGCGGTGGTGACATCATTGGCACTCATACCCTCGAGTGAAGCGTTTGCAGCTTGCAGAAGCGATCACGAAGCAAAAGTAATGCAGTATCACCTCTACAGATAAGCCGAACCTCCACATCTCCCAAGATTAAATGATGTTCCGCCGTTACTGTCTGCAAAACACATGTGCTTCTTTATTTGTGGACATTGTGCAATGGTATGTGTTCATGTGAAGGATGGACGCGCCAGATACATCAATTTGACGATCGAATGTCGGCAACAGGATCCTATTGTTCTAGTGACGATTGACGCATTCAATAATTTGCTCGTCTACATTGTCAAATCTCGATACAAAAACGTGCTACGGAAAGAATTAATCGCGCCGATTTTCTTCAGATTGATCAGTTCTCAACCACGAAGACTCCGGATGAAGGGTGAGTGTGCGTGGGCGTTGCGGATCTGCTGCCGGTGCCCTTGGGACTGCCGCTGGATGTTGCAGCCGCGGCGGCGGCCGCGAGGGGGCACACGGAAGATTCGTTCACGTGGCCTAACTGAGTGATGTCTTCCAACAGAAGCACCACTTCTTCCATCTTAGGGCGACTTTCGGGAATTGCATCGGCACATGCCAACGCCAGCTGCAACACCTGCAAAGCCTCCTCTTCAACGAAATTTTCCGCCCTCTTCAGCTCAGGGTCGATCACGTCGGAAGCCCAGCGATCTCTTCCGAAGGACCTGACCCACTTTGGAAGATCAAGTCCGGCGTCATTCTTACAGATCGCTCGCTCCGGTGCCCGTCCGGTCACAAGCTCCAGCATCATTACGCCGAAGCTGTACACGTCCGACTGCATCGTGATTTTGCGAATGTCAGTGACCTCCGGAGCTCGGTATCCGACAAACCGCGAAGGGCCGACGCTGCCGGGGTTCAGAAGATGCACGAGGCCATGGTCGGCGACGAAAGGCTCATAGTCTCTATTTAGTAAGATGTTGGATGACTTGATGTCCCCGTGCGGCATCTTCACACATGGCTTGTCTAAGTAAGCCAACGCCCTTGCTGTGCCTAGGGCGATCTTCTCTCGACTCACCCAGTCCAAAGGATAGCGGCCGCTGAGTTTCGTATCTAGCACATAGACATTAACACACTGAATTATCTTTCAAGTTGTACATCCAAAAACATCACAATACGCAAGTCTGTCAATGGTACCCCTCTGGAATTATACGTAGAAGAAGCAAGAGGAGGTTGATCGCGTATTCAGTTTCAATACCATGCATAAGAGAGTGTAAGCTTCCTGCGGGCATGAAGTCCGTGACAAGCAATTTCTCGTCCCGGGAGAAGTAGTAAGCTCGCAGCGGCATCAAATGTCTGTGCCGCAACCTCCCGAGCTTCTCCACACGAGTTTCAAACTCCTTCTGATCCGCTGCGACGTCCTTGAGCCTCTTCACGATCACAACACTATCTCCATGGAGATCGGCTTTGTACGAAGTACCTATGCTCCCTTTACCAAGCACCTCAGCCGACGCTTGAAGCAACTCGTCCAACCCAAATTCCTCACGCTTCCCTTGGTCTATGAACACAAGCTTGCCGCGGCTAGCGGGTTCGCTGGAAATCGTGATCGCATAGCTTTCATTGAATTCAGTTGGGCCCTGCTCTGGTGATGCACCCTCGCCGTTGAAATGTGTCGCATCTTTCCCTGCGTGAGACTTGTCAAAGTCACCATCGTCACGTCGCGAACGACACACAACGAACACAATAAATACGAGCGCAACGAAGCTGCCCGCTGTAATGCTAGCAATAGATGCAACGCTGAGTTTGAGACGATTTTTTTTCTTAGACGATGCTTCTGCAATTCCTTGAGGCCCATCACCCGACCAAGGTTCGTCAGCTGGTGTAGGAGCCCCCGCGTCGGGTGAGGGAACAGGTGCAGTGAGGGGACAAGGGGTCGCCGTCGGCGGGCCACAGAGCCCATCGTTGCCAGAAAAACTATCAGACGTGAAATTCTGCAGCGCAGGTGGCACAGAACCTTCGAGCTTGTTGTTGGCAACCGAGAACCTCACCAAATTCGCAGCCGACACGGCTGGTAACTTACCCGAGAGGGCATTACCCTGCAAGTCCAACTCGATTAACATTCTGAGCTCAGAGATGGAAGCAGGGATTTCACCCGAGAAATTGTTGAATGCTACGTTGAAATGGGTCAAGCGCGGCCAGACACCAATGAAATCCGGTAAAGAACCCGAAAAGGAGTTGTAACCCAGGAAGATCCCCTGCAGGATGGTGCATCTTGAGAGGTCAACTGGAAACGGGCCCGTGAGGCCATTGTGGTGTAGGCTTAGAACGCGGAGCTGGTCGAGGTCTCCGATAGTGCTTGCAGGGATGAACCCTGTGAGCTTATTTCCGGGGAGGCGTAGCGTTGCCACGCGATTGCCGAAGCATTGCACGCCAACCCAGGTGCAGGGATTGGTGCCAGAGACCCAAGGCAAGAGGTCCCCCGCCGGATCTACCGCAGCCTTGAATCGCTCTAGCGCTGCTCTATCCGTTTCAAGGCTTGGTTGCGCTTGTCCATGCGCGCCAATGAAGGGACCCAAGATTACGAGCACAATGACGCATATATGGAGTAGCCTCCAACCATGCTCGCTAGAGCCCCTTACCTGTTTCCTCTTTCCCATCCTCTTCGGTAACGACATACTCAACAGATAATTCTGGAATACCGCTGTCCAGATGAGGTTCCACTTTGATTTGGTAATTTTACCAAGGAGGGCTTTGCACCACAACCTATGCGGTCGGTTTCTTCCTCTTAGCAGCCATGCTCACGTCTGCAACGAATTTTACCAAGGCGCACGTTAAACTTCAGAATTCGAAACCAAAATGAGTATTATTCATAATGCGAAGTTGCTCATAACACATTGACGAATTCTTGTACACAAAACTGTTTGCCACATTATGTGTGCAGTGCCTTCACCACAACCATGGACACTCAGAAGCAATCCAAAGCCCTGGAATCTAACACAACTGGCGCGGAGTCGTAGATGCAGAACTCCTGTCCCAAAACTAGAAACATTGCAAAATGCGAAGCAAGTGTCGCCAGAGCTAGTAGCTGTCGCAAACTGGAGGTTTACCTGCAAACTTCCGAAAATACACACAGAAGTATTCACCAGTATCACGTACCTGAAAATGTAGTTTCTGAGAAGACATGAGTCACGGTCCAATGCACCCCACAGGCCTACCAGACCCCCGTCGATACTGGTGAGTCGACATGACCTTCTGAAGCCTCCTTGATTCCCCATGAGTAGCCTCGAGTCCAAAGTTCACAGACAAGCCTTCCAAAGTTCTCCGCAGCCCTCTCGACCACACCCATTGGCTAGCCTCGTGTCAACGTCCTCGCGGGGCGCGTGCTAACCTCCAAATTCTTACAACATAAATGTCGAGGTAGATTCCCCGGTTTGTTGCTGCTTTCGAAAGCGCTACAACTGGTCTCGTTCCGGTAACCTCACCTTGTTGCAGCGTTTCGCCCATAGTAAATGCGGTCGTAATCCTGATTAATCCACATGAACTTCCAGCTCTATATATCTTTGTCGTCTCACTGCCCTCTGGGCTTTACAGATAACACAAATTGGGCCAGAGTGGCGACACATAATTCTGGATTGATCATTTACAAGAGCGTGAGTCGCATGGCCCTGTCTCTCACAGTCCCCGACTTCACTGTCCAGATGATGAGCTCACAGTAACTCGTATCGGGAAAGCCGTGTCCGAGCCGCAACCTTGCTGCGCAGCTTCTCCCCATAATTCACGATCACGTCTAATTATAGTGAAAACAAAATAGATTGTTTTTGCAATTAATGCTTCTCAGTGGGCAGTGGGTGGTGTAGTTGTAGATACGGGCTCTTCAGCGATGCGTGGGCTGTTGGGCGGACTTTACGAAAGCTATTTCCTGAAACCAAACAAAACCTCGATTAATTCTCCTTATTTTCCTTTTTTTAGTCTGATTGTTTTTGAGGCCCACATATTGCTGCGGGTAACAGGAACAAGCCATGAATTTTTTGTGTGGATGGATATGGGTGCAATAAGTCTATTTGTAGGTGAGCCTGATGCAATTTGTTTTACTTTTCATTCAGGCTGTTTTCCATCAAATGAGGGCAATTCAAATTCGCGAACAGAATATCAGGGTTTCGGTAGGTTCACCGATTCACCTCACCCAGGAATGGGGAATCCAATCCAGAACAGTATTTGATTCTATCCACGCATGGTATCGACACACAGTAGGTCATTGACAGTGGTTCCTCAAGAGAAAATTGTTGCCATGGTTGTGCAGCAGGATGTTTTCAACCTCAGGCCGATAATGAGTTTCGCTCAGATCAAGTTGGTGTGTGCAGTAGTCCAGGACAATCCAAGTTAGGAGTTGTTCTTCTGGTCTAATTGCGTCTGTTGCTACCCCGGCCCTAATTTTCGAATGACTTCACCCGCGTAGGTTGAACGCCGACGCTCCTCGGGCAACCTTCCAGATGCTTCTATTTATGTTTTTATATTTATATTTATATATACGTTCATTTCGTAGCATTTGATCAACACACACACACACACACACACATATATATATATATATATAGATAGATATATATCCCTAAGTTGACTGGGCTTGGTTCCGGTTGCTGAATTGATGTCAAGATCAATTACTCCATCTTTTCCAAACTTACCTCGAATGTGAGGAAAA
The DNA here is from genome assembly GCF_059467195.1 of Physcomitrium patens. Taxonomy (NCBI): domain Eukaryota; kingdom Viridiplantae; phylum Streptophyta; class Bryopsida; order Funariales; family Funariaceae; genus Physcomitrium; species Physcomitrium patens. Next base: position 15,543,075 of record NC_143410.1, read on the forward strand.
CAAAATAAAAATATAAAACTCAGTTAATCAGATCCCCTAATCTAGAGCATTTTAAATGGATGACTGGGAGGTCACCACACCGAACGTTCTAATTCGTGTTCGAGAGCTTACTGGAAAGTTGTGACATTAGTTCATAAGATTTCGTCCGGCGATTACTTCCTTCAACTTTCAACCACAGATAGCGATGAAAATCTTGCGTTCATTCTGGATGTAACGGAAAATTTGATCCAAACTGTTATGTAATTGCTTGTTAGCTTCTTCATCGAAAGGCAACTGAACAACCTTGAAAAATTTGCAATTACGCTCCTACATGTGAGAGTCAACATACTAGCACTGTGAAGTTTCCAAGCCTTCCAGTGTATCTTAATTGGACACAGATGACATCATTAAGTTGACTGCAAATACATGAACAGAAAAAATTCAGGTTGTCCACGGACAAGAAAACTATGTAGTGTAGAAATCAGTTGGATCCATCATCCTAGCAAATAAAAATCCCTCATTGATATATGTGGGAAATACCAGACTATTACAGTATACACCTCAGCTGATAAGTAACAAAACTTACAACTATATTCGAAGTGTGGACTGCTATGTTCGATGAGGTGTCTTCAAACTAGCATTTCCATACATATAAACGATCAAGCACTCGAATAGTTTTTAAAAAATCTTGGACTATAGTGTGAAATGCTCAATTGGCTCCAGCAGGAACTCTAACTTGTTCTTCGACGAAGAAATCCTGTAAAGCAATCATCTCCACGGGACTGTCTTTCAAACCGGAAACGGCCTGAAGAGAAGCTAGGGCTCCTGCAATGGTGGTGATGATAGGTACCTTGTAAGCCAAGGCCAATCGCCGCAATTGCCTGCCATCGATTTGATCAAGGGCGTCACCTGAGCTGGTTATGATCATGAGTTGGATGTCTCCGTTGGCTAGCAAGTCAGCTGCATGTGGTCGTCCTTCATGAAGCTTCAACACAGTCTCCACTTCCACGCCAACCTTTTGTAGGTAACTCGCGGTGCCAGTTGTACTTACGATTCTGAAACCAAGGTCCTGAAAACCTTTCGCTATGGGCACAACCTTATCTTTCATCATATCGTTCATGCTAATAAAAACAGTCCCAGTCAGAGGTAGACTCTGATTAGCAGCAATTTGAGCTTTGGCAAAAGCCTTGTCAAAATTTAAGTCAATTCCCATGACTTCACCTGTGCTTCGCATCTCGGGACCCAACAGAACATCACATCCTTGAAACTTGTCGAAGGGTAAAACTGCTTCTTTCACGGACACGTGACGGGGAATGACCTCCTCTGTAAAATTCAGATCAGCTAATGTCTTGCCAGACATCACCAAAGCAGCATACTTGGCCAAAGGATGCCCAATTGCCTTCGAAACAAATGGGACTGTTCGAGACGCACGGGGATTAGCCTCAATAATGTAAACCTCACACTCCGACGTTATGGCGTATTGGCAATTCATCAAACCAACAACGCCAAGTCGACGGGCAAGTTTGGTTGTGTAGTCGCGAATCTTCCCCAATGCCTCGGCCCCAATATTTTGGGAAGGAAGCGTACATGCTGAATCACCAGAATGCACACCAGCCTGTTCAATGTGCTCCATGATCCCTCCAATCACAACATTCCCTTCGGCATCCGTCAGGGAATCTACATCAATTTCAGTGGCATCTATTAAGTACTTGTCCACAAGAACGGGCCTCTCGGGATCAACCTCCACAGCCGTCTCTAGATAAGTCTTCAACTTATCGTCGTTGTAGACGATTTCCATTGCTCTTCCTCCAAGCACGTACGAAGGCCTGACTACAACAGGGTAGCCCACTCTCTTTGCAATTGCTAAAGCGTCATCCTCACTCTTTGCAATTCCACCTGAAGGTGATTTTATTCCAAGATCATTAAGGATAGCATCGAACCTTTTCCTATCCTCCGCTGCATCAATCGAATCCGGAGTCGTCCCCCAGATCTTTACCTTGCCCTCCCCACTAGCAGCATCAGGTTGAAACTTCTCCAGGTATGTTTGAATGGGAACAGCCAACTTCAGTGGTGTCTGACCACCGAACTGAACGATAATACCATCAGGCCTTTCTAAGTCAATCACGTTGCACACATCCTCAGCTGTCAGAGGCTCGAAGTAAAGCCGATCAGAAGTATCGTAATCGGTAGATACGGTCTCTGGGTTCGAGTTCATCATAATGGTTTCAAATCCGGTTTCCTGCACAGCTCCCAAGCTTCCCATCAGATGATCCACATTGTGACTTAGCGCATAATAACTAGGCACACGGCTCAATCATCTGTGGATTGACTATGATACGCATTGGCAGATACCGTCGTATGATTTTGACGGATGCTTCGTGTTACATGTGAAGTTTGAGCTTTCAGGGACACGCACCGCGAGAGAGAAAGCTGCATGGCAGCAACAGTAATCGAACTCAATTCCCTGGCCAATTCTGTTAGGTCCACCTCCAAGAATGAGCACCTTCTTCCGAGTGGTAGGAGCTGACTCGCACTCCGCGTCGTAAGAAGAATACAAGTAAGGGGTATTAGCCTCAAATTCCGCAGCACAGGTGTCCACACGCTTATAAGCAGGTTTCACACCTTGTTCAAGTCGATGAGCACGTACTTCTAATTCTGTAGTCTTTGTGACATAAGCAATCTGTTTGTCACTAAAGCCTCGCCTCTTGACCTCATAGAGGTCGTCTTTGGAGAGATCACTCAACTTGACACTTTCCAAAAACTTTTCTGCTTGCAACAATTCTCTCAGCTGGGAGAGGAACCATGGGTCGATGAAAGTCAGATCCTGGATCTCATCTAGAGACATCCCACGCTTCATGGCAGCATAAAGGGAATACATACGTTCAGGGTTAGGTACACGCAAATTATATTTGATTTTATCCCAGTCCCATTCAAGCTCCTTCACCTTCTCACAGCCCCAGCCACTGTGCCCGGTCTCCAAAGACCTCAAAGCCTTCTGGAAGGACTCCTGAAACGTCCGTCCCATGGCCATGGCTTCACCCACAGACTTCATTTGCGTAGTCAAAATTGGCTGGGAACCAGGGAATTTCTCGAATGCAAATCGCGGAATCTGTACCACTCCAAAGACGGACACAAAACGCGATGAGTCTATCTTCCCATTTCATCATAATAACTCGTTTTTAAATACATGAGAAATACCAAGAATCCTACAAAGCATAGAACTTATTTGGGGGAGAAGGCTGCACCTTAGTAACAACGTAGTCAATGGAGGGCTCAAAACTAGCTGGAGTTTTCTTGGTGATATCATTTGGAATTTGATCCAATGTGTATCCGACTGAAAGTTTTGCTGCCATTTTAGCAATTGGAAAACCAGTCGCTTTGGATGCAAGGGCTGAAGAACGAGACACTCGAGGATTCATCTCAATGACCATGACCTCGCCATCCTTAGGATTCACTGCAAATTGCACGTTTGAACCTCCGCATTCTACACCGATTTCCCGAATGATTGCAACCGATTGATCCTGCATTTCAGTGCAAGCCACAAAAGACCATAACTTAGAGTACGCACGTACACTTCCAATTTCCAAGACATATACAATTACATGCCAAAGCACAACATCACAAAGGAAAAGAAAAAAGGAAACCAACTGCATGAGAACAGATATCGTGTATGCTAAAGACTAGCCTTACCCTCAAGCGTTGATATTCTTTGTCTGTCAACGTTTGAGCAGGTGCCACGGTAATGGAATCTCCAGTGTGTACACCCATGGAGTCGATATTCTCAATTGAACAGATGATCACTACGTTGTCGGCCAAATCTCGCATCACCTCCAACTCGTACTCTTTCCAGCCGAGGAGAGACTTTTCAACCAAAACCTGGAGAGCGTGAAGCACATTATTAATCAACTTGAATTTATTATCCGTCAACGCCGTAAATTCAAGCAGATTCAAAATTCTCGCGTCACAGTAAGCTCTTTAGGTGCAACAGTTACTAAAAGAATAGACAATTTCCCAGGGCACTATGAAACCCTAAACCACTATACAGAATACCATGATATAAACAGAATGTGCACACAACCACCATAGTCGATGCAAATGATGGCTGAAGCATACAACCGCGCTGAAAGAAGTTTCTGTAAAGTCAGACGTGGGATGGTAGCAAGCAAGAGTTAGATACGTTATGACAGCTACATCAGCTCACCTGCGAATTTATACTTGCATTAAGACCAGCTTTGCAAATCGCCTCAAACTCTTCTTTGTTATAGGCAATACCACCACCAGTGCCTCCAAGGGTAAATGCAGGCCGGATAATCAACGGAAACTCACCGATCCGTTCAGCGATTACGAAGCACTCGTCTAAAGTATGAGCGATTCCAGAGGGTGGGGTTTTAACTCCGATCTTAGCCATAGCTTGCTTAAACAAGTCTCTGTCTTCGGCCTTTTGAATAGCATCCAATTTAGCACCTATCAGTTCTACGTTGTACTTGTCAAGCACCCCACTTTCTGCCAAGGCACAGGCAAGATTAAGAGCGGTTTGTCCTCCCATTGTAGGCAAAATCGCATCAGGTCTCTCCTTTTCCAGAACCTTCTCGACCAGTTCAGGGGTCATGGGGGTGATGTATGTGCGATCAGCAGTTTCGGGGTCAGTCATAATTGTTGCAGGATTAGAATTGATAAGAATTACTTCGTACCCTTCTTCCTTCAAAGCTTTGCATGCTTGAGTTCCTGAGTAGTCAAACTCACAGGCTTGGCCGATAACAATGGGACCTGCAATGTCACAGGGCCCCAACCACGTCAATAAAAAGTTTTGGTCACGGATAGATTGTAGAAATGAATTCTAAGAGCCTTGAGTTTATGACAATAATCAGAGTGAGAAGGATTCTCATGGTCAACATCTCGTTCTTAACGACAGTCACTAAACTATGAAATTCTGATGAGATGAAATAAGAACCCCACACAGTAGATTTCCAGCGCTCCATGAGGTCAAAAAAATATTACAATGCGGGCGCAAGCAATTTAATGCTGGCTGTATATGACGATTATTGACAGCTTTACAAATGAGCCATCGAATGATCAACATCCAACGCCAAGAGAAATGAAACGGCAACGTTTCAACGTCAAATGTCTGAACCTAGAGATCTGAGCTCTGTAAAAGAAAAAGGATGCAAAAGGCCAGAATGCCACGAGGGTCTGCAACCAGACCTGCTCCCAAGACGAGGATTTTCCTAAGGTCCTTTCGCTTGCCCTCATTGTGCCCAAGATTGCTCCACGAGGCAAACGGCGCATCCTCAAACGAAGCGGCCATCTCCTTTACCTCTCCGGCAACACTCGCAATCTTCCAATTAATACGCTTGCCACCCGCTGGGTTTTGACCTACAGCACTGCCACTGTAGAAGAACACCTCTGGCACAGGCTCAGGCATTCTGCAAGAGCTGCTGGAGCTTCCTCCCGAAGCAGAGCAGATAGAGGAAGCCCGGCTGGCGCGCCTCGAGAATGTGCAGATTTTTGAGCGGTGACGAAGAGGCACAGCACTTCCCAAGAAAGCTGACTGCAAGGGCGCCATCCTCACCCCCCGGGAAGCATGTGAACGAGCTCCCGTGGACGTCGATGCGATCTCCAGCACTGGCATTGTGGCTGCCACAACCCGATGCCGACAAACCCCTTCCATTTCACTTCGATCCTCGAAAGAAAGGCCTAAAATCTACCTGCACCCAGCTACAAACTCCACGGTTCGCGATCTCTGAACGACGAATGAGCCCAAAAGCGCAATTACTCTCTCTTCTGCTCCGTGTAACTTGCCAGAGTGAAGCGCAGTCCTCTTCCGTCTCTTCCTTCTCCGTCTCCCCCTCTGCAAGCGCAACGATCCACCACACCGCATACGAAGTGGCGCAGGCAAACCAAGTTGGCCACGCCCACTTCAATGCATGCTCAAAATCCTTCCAAGTGGAGAAGAACCCACAGGGCAGATTCCACTCCAAACCCCTCCTTTCCCCTATAAACCCCGCCGGCACCTAAACCTCCGTAACGAAACACAGCACAACACACCACAGGACTCCAATCCAGCGCAGTCTCTCTCTGCCAACCCTCCCTCCCTCTCTTGCGAGCCTGGCCAGGGCCGGGCAGCGACGGGCAGGGCTAGGAAGGGCGGAGCACCAGGAACCGCTGGACGGCGTCCACAGTCCGCAAGCACTCGGGCCACGCCGCAGCTTTTGTCCACGTATGCCAAATGCATTTTGACGTGGCGCCTACGTTGTCCTAAACCGGGCCACGTCAGCAGAAACGATTCCCCCCTTGGGTTCCCGACGAAGACCACGACAACGACGACTTTCGTGACGTGGCGCTCTCCGTCGACGATGAAGTGTAGCGCTCCTGCTCCTCACTTTTTCCCCTTTCCCCTTTCTTTTCATTGTTTTCTTTCCATTGCTGATGCTTCTTCTTTCCGTTCTCGCTGTTCTTTTCCATTTCTTCTTCTTATTCTTTCGTTCGGTTTCTCTTTCCTTCCCTTTTCGCTTTTCCATGCTTATTTTGATGTGTAAGTCTGTGATTTTCATTTATGTTTTTATCTTTTTTTACTTTCCATATCAATCTACGTATATGTATATATGTACGTATTAAAAAATTCCAAAAATATACTTTTTAAATTGGTTAGTTGGGTGGTCAAGATAAATTATTGAATACAATGAAATTTTATGTTTGAATAGGAAACTTACTTCCTCAGAATTAAACAAAAAAAACTCCACCTTGAGAAAAAAAAATAAAGGAGGGATTTTACAAAAGCACTGCTGTTGGCGATCCAATGGACAGGATGAATTAATCTTTTGATCAACAATTGTGCAAAACGTGAGGGGATCCACACAAGACTTTAAAATATTAAATCATAAATAACAAATTCCAGTTTAAAATTTTCAGGTTATTGTTATACAACACATATACACAAATGATACTGAATAAGAATCATGGAACCCAAAAAATTATTGTAGACTTTAAAATTCCGAATTAAATCGAATCAATGAATTTATCTGTTGAAGTAGATTAATGTAGCAATTTTGATATGTTGATCTTAAGAATTAGTTTACTCACATACGAAGTCACAAAAAACAAAACCCTGATTAAGATACCTGACTGGAACTTGAAATAGTTTCCATAACAAGCACATATTTTGCTTTAAAATTCACTGACTACAGTAATTGACATTGTTATGAATTTGGAACGTAAAAATAATATGATACAAATAAAAGTAAGTCATGCTGAAGCAACTAAAAAAGAAGCCATGCCGCTGCTTCTTTTATGTGCTACCAGAAGAAAGAGGGAAAGTAAACAAGTGCATGTGCATATATATATATATATATATATACACACACACATTAATGCTTACCTTGAATTCAAAATGATAACTTTTTAGTTTGTGTGATTTATGCTTATTTTTACCATGATTTTATATGATACTAATTTCTACTCATTCTTAAAAATATCACACTGAATATAGTATATCAAACTAAAAACACACATAATATAACATATTTTTGGATTAATTAATTCACTTCACACTAAAATTTAAAATAAATTTGATTTTGTATCACCAATTTTTAATTAAATTAGAATAGAGTTGAGGTGCCCAATTAAACTTCTCATTGGCTAAACAAGGGAACATGGATGAACAGAAAATGGATGACAGTGGTTGTGGTGCCCAACGACACAATTTTCTGCTAGTCGATAAATATGTTTAGCATCAAACAAACAAAGAAAATCTTATTCCATTAAAGTCCAAGTATTAATCAAGTCTTGGTTTGGCAATTCTGATCTGTCAATTCATTTATTGACACAATGATAGGATATACCCAATGTGCTTTTTTTGTCAAGCATGATGGCAGTTGTGAGATAGAATCATAGTATTATCACATTTTTGTATTTACAAATATCATAAAAGATTATTTTTTTTGTAGTATGTATTATATATTTAAAAATAAATAAATTTAGTGAATTTTGTAATGTTTAAATTTAATTTGATATTAACGTGATGCATCTTAATATTTAATTATTTGAAATGACATAAAATTAACTTCCAAAAATCTCTTCTTAAGTCTACTTTCAAAATCTATTCTCTAATTTGCAAAAAAATCCTAGAATTACCATAGGTGCAAGATTTTGTGCCTTGGGATCTGATATTGACCTAGATTCACAATTGGTCTTCTTTGGGTATCAATTTTTGGTAATTTGAGGTATTTTTTTCTTAAATCTATTGTTAATTTTTTCTTTAAAATACTTATATTATTTACTAGAAGTCTTTTATATAAAAAAAAAGCATTAAGTCTAAATTTTTTATTACATGCCTATCATTTATCCTTATTTTTTTAGTACATTTTTCTACTAGGCTCTTGTGTAATAACATCCTTATTCCTATTTTTTATTGTATAGTCATATTATCATACAACAATGTAATGATAAAAATTTTAAAAATTACAATAGTGAAATGCCAATGTCAAGGACAAGAACTTAATAAAAATAAATAAACAAGTGAGACTTTTCTCAAAGAAAGATGACAAAATAGAAATAACTAAATATCTATATTAAAAAAGAAACTCGAATAGCTATTGCCAAAAGACAAGAAAATTAAAGACCCTTGAAACTAGATTAGAAGCAAGAAAAGAGTTACAAGAGTGAAAAGGGCTTCACTCTTGTCTCTATATATACTATCTAACTAGAGGCTACGCGGCCATGTTCTATAAGACATCTATTATGTATTGACTTTGTAGGACACATGTCTTAATTTACAAGGTAAGTTTTTCTATGTATGAGCCATATACTTAGCTTGGTCTTCAAGCTTATAACATGTGTGGCACATGGCCAACTTATTGATCATATTTCTAAACCAAAAGACAATTAAATACACCTATAAAGTCAAAGCAACATCTATAAAGCTTCTAAGAAGCTTCCATAGAAGATTTTAAAGAATTAACTTATTTTTATCTATTTCTATTTATTTCTACCTATTTATACAGATAATTACTAGCTTACATGCATGTGTGTGTGACATTATCCTTCCTTTTAGGGATGAGTTCTACAAAGAGCAGTCATCATATATTGAAGAAATGTATGATGTGACAAATTGTATTTGCCACATACTCAGATCTTTGTTTTTTTCGAAGATGGTTGATAGAGCCTCTCAACCATCGATAGTGTCTCATATTAGGATAGGAAGACCACCTTGTTATTTGATCGTTGCTGAGGCCTTCATAACTTCCTTCAAATAAAATATTTGGAATACCATCATGAGTTGTTTCTACTTCTAATAAAATTATCAAACATTGGGAGTCTCTTCCAAGGTCGTGATACCAAACACATTGTATCTTGCCATTTATTCAACAAAAAAATATCTCATTCATGAGGAACTTCATCTCAATTGCCTTGTCCTAAAGGTTATGACAATCACAATGTCTCGTCTGGCAGGTCAGCAAATAAAGGCTCTTCAGTCGAATCTGCTAGTTGTTGGTTTTCTATCTCTTTAGCCTCACAACTACAAAGAAGCTACAAATAAGGATTGAAAATAGAATGTTATCTTACCTAGATCTTTTTTCTTTTAAAAAGAAGGTTTTTATCTTGATTTTGATGGATGTCATTGATGAAAAGCTTCTACTGCCTTTGTTACATTTATAAGATTCTTTACTGGCTTTCATGTGTGTTTACTAATATTATATCCGCATCAATGGATAAGATATTCGAATTTATTTCAGCACCGCCTAGAATCTAGAACTTCTTCTATTTTGAATTCTTTATTATTGTCTACTTCTATAGGAGGAGGTAGAGCTCGTCTTCTTCTTGGTATGTCCGCTATCTTGTATGATTCAAGAAGAAACATGTGAAATACTGGATGGATTTTGATTGACTTCGATAGGTGTAAATGATATGCAACTCAATTGATTTGTGTTGAAATAGGAAATGGTCCAAGCCTACAATAGTCCAACTTATCACAAGAATGAATGGTCTTGAAATTACGATGAAGTAACCATACCTTGTCACCTATATAGAATGGTGGTTGTTCCTTTCGATAGATATCCGCATTGATCTTTTATTGTTCATGAATTTCTTTTAACTATGCCTTCATTGTTGTATGTAGCTTTGATAAATGATTTGTCAAATCTTTTGCCACAATATTATCAGCTTTTAAAAAGTCAAAAGTATCAAATCATGGATGATAACCATAACTAGCAAAGAAAGGTGTTTGTTTTGTAGAAGAATATACTATGTTATTATAAGCAAACTTTGCCAATGGCAAAAGAATTGTTAAATCATCTTCTTCGTAGTTGATGGTACATCTTAAATACTGTTCCAAAACATGATTAACATACTCTGTTTGTCCACTAATTTGAGGATGGAATACCAAAGATAGTTTTATATGTACTTTTAGAATCTTAAAAGAGTCCGCTAAAATCTTGATACAAATTGAGTTCTCTTATCTGATATATAATCTTTGGATAATCCATAATAGTGATAGATATTGTCAAGAAAGAGCATAATTATTTCTTCACATGTGATAAATTTTGTACATAGTAAAAAATATGCCATCTTGATAAAACAATCTACTATCACAAATATAGAGTCATAAGAACTTGAGATTGGAAGTTTTGTGATAAAATCCATAGAAACAGAAGACTATGGTTGTTCTGAAATAAGTAATGGTTGAAGAAGTCCGTATGATCAATCACGAGGAGTTTTTGATCTTGAACAAATATCACATGATTGAACAAAGTCTTTCACATCCTTCCACATTTGTCACTACCAAAAATCTCTTAATATAAGCTCCAAAGTCTTATTGTATCCAAAACGTCATGCTGTTAGAAAGTTGTGACATGCTTGAAGAATACATAATTGTGCTTCTCTTTTTGGAATATATAATCGACCTTCAAAATAGAGTAGATTGTTTTTGAACTCAAACTTAGAAGTATCTTGAAGCTTAGAAGAAGGATTCTTGATAGTGTGAACAAGAGGATCAGAAGACATACTTGATTGGATTTGTTTCACAAGAGTTGAATCAACAGTCAATGTTGATTTCAGTACTCGAAGATGAAAATGCTTTGGCTTCAAGAAAATTATTCTTTGTTAATTAAAAGATACATTTCTTTCTTTTGATATAAGATAAGAGCATCTAAAAAGGGCGTTTGATAAACCTTGTTGTTTTCTAAGTCAATATGTGATCTTGAACTCAAATCTTAATAAAGACATGCTCCAATGAGCTTGGTGACGATTCAAAACACATACAAACATGAAGTACTTGAGATTCTTGTAGTTCATATATACAATGAATGAATTAGAAGCGCCTTCTAAATAATGATGCCATTCTTAAAATGAATCCATGATTATAAAAAGCTCTTTGTCATGGATTTCATAGTTAATTTTGGCTATTAAAATTTTTTTGGAATGAAAAGCTATTAGATGAAGTTTATTATCTATTCCCATTTGTGATAATATGGCATCCAAAGCAAAATTTGATGCATCTGTTTACATAAAAAATGCATTAAAATAGTTGACGCAATACAAGATTGGTGCAAAAATAAATATCAACTTCAAAGTTTCAAAAGATGCTTCAACTTCTTTACTCTACTCAAGTTTATCTTTGCAAGTCAAAGGTGTAAGTGGGGTTGCAATTTAAAAAAAGTCTTTGATGAAGTTTTGATAATAGTTAGCAAAGCCCAAAAAGCATTGAACATCTCTTATCGTTTTTGGAATCTTCTAATCTGTAATCATTTGAACTTTCTTAGGATCCATCATAAATCCATCATTTGAAATGATGTATCCTAAGAAGTTGACTTGAATAGTGTGGAATACACACTTTTCTATCTTGGCAAAGAGTCCTTCATCTCTTAATTTTTGTAATATAGGACGAATATGAAGTTCATTTTCATTTATATTCTTCGAATAGATCAAGATGTCGTCCAAATAATAGACAACAAAATCTTCTAAAAAATCTCAAAAAATATCATTCATTAGATGTTGAAAACCTATTGGTATATTTGTAAGTCCAAAAGGTATGATGTTGTATTCAAAATGTCCATACTCAGTTCAAAACACAATCTTTCATTCATCTCTTTCTTTAATACGTACTAAATTGTATGCTCCATTTAGATCTATTTTTGTGTAGATCTTAGCTTGATTCACTTAATTGAGAAGTCAGGATATCAAAAGTAAAGGATATCTATTCTTGATGGTGATCTTGTTGAGTCTTCAATAATCAACACACATCCACAATGATCTATCTTTCTTCTTCACAAATAAGACTAGAGCTCCTGCTTTTAATTTGGAATGGCATATGAAATTCTTAATTGATTCTTTTCAATATATTCCTTGAGTTCAACCAATTCATTTTGTTATAAACCATAGATTGGTCCAAATGGCAGTTATGCTCCTTCTTGAAGGTCAATTGAGCAATCATAGGGACAATGTTCTATAAGAGTATCTGCATTCTTCTTCTCAAATACATCTTGAAATTCTTAATATTGGCTGGAAATGCCACTTGAAGTTTTTGCATCATTAGAAATAGGTATAGCATAAATGACACAAGGTGATCCTTCTTTTGCAGCATACAAGAAAGCTCTCGTACCTACAAACATAGGTTGAATTGTACTAGACTTATAACTTTCTACTGGATTAATTTTATTCTTAATTATACTTTTAGAGAAGTTAAGGATACGAGAAATTCAATCTATGTAAGGATTATACCTTTTCAACCATGTTAAACCTAAAATGACTAGATTAGAAGGAGATCTAATTATATTAAAGATTACGTAATTACTATGATCATTTATTGTTACATCTACAAGAAGTGTTTCATGAATAATATCTCCAAAAGACAAGGGAGGACCATCTATGACTTCTACATGAACATGTTTGATTTTCTATACTAACAGTATTTTATGACTTTTAACAAGTTCTAGGTCTAAAAAATAAGTTGAGGCTCCTGAATCTATTAAGGCACAAGCTTTATAATTATTAGGTCCTCAACACACTGTCACGGCCATAATCATGTAAGCTAATAATTACATATAGAAATAGGTAGAAGTAAGTAAAAGTAGATAAAAGTAAGTTAATTCTATAATATTTAATATAGAAGCTTCCTAGAAACTTCCTAGACGCTGCTTTGACTTCATAGGTGTCTTTAATTGACTTTTTGGATTAGAAACGTGGTCAACAAGTTGGCCATGTGCCACACATGTTGTTAGCTTGAAGATCAAGCTAACTATGTGGCCCACACGTAGAAAAACTTGCCTTACAAGTCAAGGCATGTGTCCTACAAAGTCAACACATATTGGAGGTCCTATAGAACGTCACCACGTAGCCCCTAGTTAGATAGTATATATAGAGACAAGAGTGAAGGCTTCTTCACTCTTGTCAACTCCTTTCTTGCTTCTAGTCCAGGTTCAAGAGTCTTTAGTTTCTTGTCTTGTGGCAATAGCCATTCTAGTTTCCTTTTAATATACCTACTTGTTTATATTTTATATCGAGATAGCCTTTTGGTGTATATTTTTCCTCATTGAATCTTTGTCCTTGACAGATTGACAAGAGTACACTTACAATATCAGAGCTTTGTTTTTTCTTGAGTAAGAGTGGATTACCCCTTTCTCTTGCCAAGACATAAGCGTATTAGAAGTTTGCGGATTACCCACTTCTAAACTGATATTGTTCTTAGTATCTTCTTTGTTATCAAGTCTTTCTTTTCTTTTGTCTTGAGCAATATCAAACAAATTTTTCTTCTTAGTGTCATTATGGCAGAGCTTGTTGAAATGAAGAGTGCAATGGCACAAATGCAAGAGCAAATGAGGGAGTTAATGCTTGCGATGCATCAACTCAATTCACCAACACAGGAAAGAACAAGAATAGCAGAAAGTGGAGATATAGAGATGATCGGAGCTGCTTCAACATCTAAAACAAATCACGTTCCTTCTCCAATTGTACAACACCCTATAAGCACTAGAGAACCAAGAATTGCCTTACCTGAGAAATTTGATGGTACGAGATCAAAGTTTCGAGGGTTCATCAATCAAGTACAATTGGCAATTGAACTTCAACCGCAAAGCTATCCAATTCCAGGATCACAAGTCAGGTTTATTGGCACTCTACTTTCTGGTTCTGCATTATCATGGTTTTCGTCTTTTCTTGAACAACGAAATCCAATATTGGACAATTTGGAAGCTTTTTTGGCAGAGTTTCGATCTATGTATGGTGAACACAATGCAACTCGTGTTGCAACAAATAAGATCCGAATTCTGCGACAAGAAAATCGCTCAGTAACAGTATATGCTTCACAATTTTGACAACTTGCAATTGACATCAAGTGGGATGATGCTGCACTCATCAGTCAATTTCTTTATGGATTGCAATACGAAGTAAAGAAATTGATGCTCAACTTACCCGATCCTCAAACTTTGAGTCAAGCAATCGATTTTGCGGTAAAATGTGATAATCGACTTTTTGAATTTCGATCTGAGAATCATTCACGGGAACCTCAACGTTATTACTCAATGGCAACATCAACATCTTTGCCAAACGTACATTCGGAAGTAGAAGACATGCAAATTGACGCGGTACGTTTTAAACCTCTAACTGAGCAAGAAAAGATTCGTCGTCGTCAAGAAGGATTATGTTTATATTGTGGAGAACCTAAGCACACTGCTCAACATTGTCCAAAGAAACGACGCAACTATAAAATGAGGGGTACGACGGTCAAAGAAGACAACATGTCGAAAAACGGATTCGTCTAGCTACAATAGGGACCATGCAGCTGGAACCTTGTACAATTCCTAATGAAGGTCCTATCCTCTCCTCAGAACCCTCTCCTTGTTTTATAATAGACTTATATTTAGGACCTAAGAATTACAAAGCCTCTGCTTTATTAGGTTCGGGAGCCTCAGCATGTTTTTTAGATGAACAATTTGTTAAAAGTCGTAAAATACCCTTTGTACAGAAACCTAAACCAGTACATGTAGAAGTCATAGATGGTCGTCCCTTGTCTTCTGGAGATGTCACTCATGAAACTCATCCTATAAAAGTAACAATAGACGGTCATGATAGCTACATAGCTTTTAACATAATTAAATCCCCGTCCAATCCAGTTATTTTAGGTTTATCCTGGCTAGAAAAATATAACCCTCGAATAGATTGGAATTTGCGTAAACTTGACTTTTCCAAAAGCGTTATTAATAGTTCTACGAATCAAGTAAAAAATTATAAGTCTAGTACAGTAAAACTCGTACTGATAGGTGCAAAAGCATTTATACACGCAGCAAAAGAAGGATCAACTTTTGCTATTTATGCTGCACCTATTTCTGAAAACGTAAAGACTTCAAGTGGCATTCCAAGTCAATATCAGGAGTATCAAGACGTTTTTGAGAAAAAGAATGCAGATATTCTTCCTGAGCACCGTCCATATGATTGTTCAATCGACCTCAAGGAAGAAACTCAGCCACCATTTGGACCAATTTACAGTTTATCGCAAGATGAGATGGCTGAACTCAAGACATATATTGACGAGAATTTAGCGAAGAATTTCATACGCCATTCAAAATCTCCAGCAGGAGCTCCAATTCTATTCGTAAAGAAAAAAGATGGATCTTTACGAATGTGTGTTGATTATCGAGGACTCAACAAGATCACAATCAAGAACAGGTATCCATTACCTTTGATATCAGGACTCCTTGACCAGTTGAATCAAGCTAAGATCTATACAAAAATAGATCTAAGAGGAGCATATAATCTAGTACGGATCAAAGAAGGAGATGAATGGAAGACTGCGTTTCGAACCAAGTATGGACATTTCGAATATAATGTCATGCTCTTTGGACTCACGAATGCACCAGCTGCTTTTCAACATCTCATGAATGATGTATTTCGTGAATTCTTAGACAATTTTGTCGTCTGCTATCTAGACGATATCCTGATCTATTCCAAGAACGTCGAAGAACATGAAATACATGTTCGTCAAGTATTACAAAAACTTAGAGATGCAGGATTGTACGCCAAGATGGAAAAGTGTGTATTTCACACTACTCAAGTTGACTTTTTAGGATACATCATTTCAAATGATGGTCTCATGATGGATTCTAAGAAAGTCCAAACAATCATGGATTGGAAGATTCCAAGGACGGTAAGAGATGTCCAATGTTTCTTGGGATTTGCCAATTACTATCGGATCTTCATCAAAGATTTCTCACGAGTTGCAGCTCCACTTACACGCTTGACTAGTAAAGATAAATTTCAATGGAATCAAGAAGCGGAAGCAGCATTTGAAGCCTTGAAGACATCGTTTGTCTCTGCACCAGTCTTATATCGTGTTGACTTTTCCAAGGCATTTTTTATGGAAACAGATGCATCAGATTTTGCTTTGGGTGCAGTTTTATCACAAATGGGAACAGATGACAAACTCCATCCGATAGCTTTTCATTCAAGAAAATTCTCAGCAGCCGAGATCAATTATGAGATCCACGATAAAGAACTTCTTGCGATCGTGGATTCCTTTCAAGAATGGCGTCATTATCTAGAAGGCGCTTCTAGTCCAGTCATTGTGTATACAGATCACAAGAACCTCGAGTATTTCATGTCAGCACGTGTGTTGAATCGTCGTCAAGCTCGTTGGAGTATGTCTTTGTCAAGATTCGAGTTCATTATCACTTATCAGCCAGGAAAACAATAAGGTTTATCCGATGCCCTATCTAGACGTTCTTATTTTGCACCAAAAGAAGGAGATGCAGCTTTTGAGCAACAAAGAACGGTCCTCTTGAAACCGGAGCAATTTCATCTCCGAGCAATGAAATCAACATTGACTGTTGATTCAACTTTTCTCAAGCAAATCCAGTCCAGTATGTCCTCAGACCCTCTTGTTTATGATATCGAGAATAATTCTTCCAAGTCTCATGATCCTTCTAAGTTTGAGTTCAAGAATAATCTATTATATTTTGAAGGACGCCTATATGTTCCAGAAGGAGAAGCACGTTTACGTGTTCTTCAAGCACGTCATGACTTTCCAGCAGCAGGGCACTTTGGATATAATAAGACTTTGGAACTCATATCAAGAGATTTTTGGTGGCCACAAATGTGGAAGTCAGTCAAAGACTTTGTACAATCATGTGATATTTGTTCAAGATCAAAAATTCCTCGTCATCGACCTTACGGACTTCTTCAGCCATTACCTATACCAGAACAACCATGGTCTTCTGTTTCTATGGATTTCATCACAGATCTTCCAAGCTCAAGATCTTATGATTCTATATTTGTGATAGTAGATCGTTTCACCAAGATGGCACATTTTGTGCCATGTACAAAATCTATCACAGGTGAAGAAACAGCTAAGCTTTTCATTGATAATATCTATCGCTATCATGGATTACCTAAAGATATCATATCGGATAGGGGAACTCAATTTGTGTCAAGATTTTGGAGGACCCTTTTCAAGATTTTAAAAGTGGACATAAAGCTATCTTCGGCTTTCCATCCTCAAACTGATGGACAAATAGAGCGCGTAAACCAAGTCTTGGAGCAATATTTAAGGTGTACTATCAACTACCAACAAGATGATTGGACAACCCTTCTGCCATTGGCAGAGTTTGCTTATAATAATACGGTACATTCCTCCACGCAACAAACACCTTTCTTTGTCAATTATGGCTATCATCCACGACTTGATACTTTTGATTTTTCAAAAGTTGATAATCCTGCAGCAGAAGATATGGCAAATCGGTTGTCAGAGTTACATGCAATAATGAAGACACAATTGAAGGAAGCTCAAGAACGACAAAAGATAAACGCAGATCTATATTGTAAGGAGCAACCAAAAATCAACGTGGGTGATAAGGTATGGCTACTTCGTCGCAATATCAAGACTACTCGACCTTGTGACAAGTTGGACTATCGTAGGCTTGGCCCCTTTTCTGTTTCTGAACAGATCAACCCAGTTGCATATCGGTTACATCTACCGGAGTCAATGAAGATCCATCCTGTATTCCACGTATCTCTTCTTGAACCATATAAGAGAGTGGATATACAAAGAAGAAGACAAATGCCACCGCCTCCTATAGAAGTAGATAATAATGAAGAATTTGAGGTGGAAGAGATATTAGACTCAAGGCGGCGCCGAAATAAGCTGGAATATCTTGTTCATTGGCGCGGATATGATATTAGTGAACGCACATGGGAGCCATCCAGGAATCTAGCAAATGCATCAACTAAAGTCAAAGTTTTTCATCAACGACATCCATCAAAACCAAGATGAAAATCTCTCTTATAAAAGAGACAAGATTGAGGCAAGATAACATTCAATTTTCTATCCTTGTTTGTAACTTCTTTACATTTGTGATGCTAATTAGATAGAGAGCCAACAACCAGCGGATTCAACTCAAGAACCTTCGTTTGCTGACCTGCCGGACGAGACATTACGATTGTCACAACCTTCAAGACGATGCAATCGAGATGAAGATCTTCAAGAACGACATGTTCTTCCTCGAACAGATGGTGAGATACAACGCGTTTGGTATCACGATTTGGGAAGGGACTCCCGATGTTTGGTGATTTTGCTAGAGGTAGGAACAACTCCTGATGATGTTCCGAATATTCTATTCGAAGGAAGTTACGAAGGCCTCAACAATGATCAAATAACTGGGTGGTCTTCCCGCCCTGGTATGGGACACTACCGATGGTTGAGAGGCCGTATCAATCATCTTCGAAGAGAACAGAGATCAAAATATGTGGCGAATACAATTCATCGCATCATAGATTTCCTCAACATATGATGACCGCTCCTCGTAGAACTCGTCTCTAGAAGGGGGGGTAATGTCACGGCCATAATCATGTAAGCTAATAATTACATATAGAAATAGGTAGAAGTAAGTAAAAGTAGATAAAAGTAAGTTAATTGTATAATATTTAATATAGAAGCTTCCTAGAAACTTCCTAGACGCTGCTTTGACTTCATAGGTGTCTTTAATTGACTTTTTGGATTAGAAACGTGGTCAACAAGTTGGCCATGTGCCACACATGTTGTTAGCTTGAAGATCAAGCTAACTATGTGGCCCACACGTAGAAAAACTTGCCTTATAAGTCAAGGCATGTGTCCTATAAAGTCAACACATATTGGAGGTCCTATAGAACGTCGCCACGTAGCTCCTAGTTAGATAGTATATATAGAGACAAGAGTGAAGGCTTCTTCACTCTTGTCAACTCCTTTCTTGCTTCTAGTCCAGGTTCAAGAGTCTTTAGTTTCTTGTCTTTTGGCAATAGCCATTCTAGTTTCCTTTTAATATACCTACTTGTTTATATTTTATATCGAGATAGCCTTTTGGTGTATATTTTTCCTCATTGAATCTTTGTCCTTGACACACACATTTATTATAAATCAAGGAGAGGGTTCTAAAGAGAGGATAGGACCTTCATTAGAAATTGTACAAGATTCCAGCCTCACAATTTCTATTATAGCTGGACAAATTTGTTTTTCGACACATTGTCTTCTTTGACAAATGTGCTCTTTATTTTGTAATTTTGTCGCTTCTTTGAATAATATTGAGCACTGTATTTAGGTTCTCCACAATATAAGTATAATCTTTCTTGATGGCAACGAGTCCTTTCTTGCTCGATAAGAGGTTTAAAACGTACCGCGTCAATTTAAATATCCTCTACTTTTGAATGTATGTGTTGAGGAAATGTTAGTATTGCCATCGAATTGTAATAACGTTGAGTCTCATTTGTACAACTCTCATATCAAAATTCAAAAAGTCGATTGTCATATTTCACAACAAAGTCAATTGCTTGACTCAATGTTTGAGGATCAAATAAGTTGAGCATCAATTTCTTTACTTCATATTGTAATCCATAGAAAAATTGGCTAATAAATGCAACATCATTCCACTTGATATCAATTATAAGTTGTCAAAATTATGAAGCATATAACATTACAAATCAATTGCCTTGTCACAAAATTTGGATCTTGTTGGTTGTAACATGAGTTGCATCATATTCTCCATACATGGATCAGAATTCTGTTAAAAATGCCTCCAGATTATTCAATATTGGATCTTGTCATTCAAGAAAAGATGAAAACTACAATAGTATTGAACCTAAAAGAAGTGTACCAATAAATCTAACTTGTAATCCTGGAGTTGGATAGCTTTGAGGTTGAACTTCAATCACAAGTTTTACTTGATTGATAAATCCTCAAAATTTGGATCTTGTACCATGAAACTTCTCGAGCAAAGTAACTCTTGGTTCTCTAATACTTGAAGGATGGTCCATTGTAGGTGGAAGGACATGATTTGGTGCAGATGTTGAAGTAGCTTTAATTATCTCTATATCCTCATTTCTTGCCATTCTTGTTGATCTTTGTGGTAGTAAGCTAAGTTGATGCATCACAAGCATTAACTTCCTCAATTGCTCTTGCATTTGTGCCATTGCACTCTTCATTTCAACAAGCTCTACCATAATAATATGCAAAAAAATATCTAATATCATTCAAGATAAGTAGAAGAAAGAACTTGATGATAAAGAAAATACTAAAAATAATATCAGTTTAGAAGAAGGTAATCCGCAACTTCTAATATGCTTATGTCTTATCATAAAAAAGGAATAATCTACTCTTAATCAAGATAAGACAAAGCTCTGATATTATAAATATATTCTTATCAATCTGTAATGATAAGAACTTGATAAAAATAAATAAACAAGTGAGACTTTTTTCAAAGAAAGATAACAAAATAGAAATAATTAAATATATATATTAAGAAAGAAATTGGAATAGCTATTGCCAAAAGACAAGAAAACTAGAGATCCTTGAAATTAGACTAAAAGAAAGAAAGGAGTTACAAGAGTGAAGAGGGCTTCACTCTTGTCTCTATATATACTTTTTAATTAGGGGCTATGTGGCGATGTTCTATAGAACCTCTATTATGTGTTGACTTTGTAAGACACATGCCTTCACTTACAAGGTAAGTTTTTCTACGTGTAGGCCACATAGTTAGCTTGGTCTTCAAGCTTATAACATGTGTGGCACATGGCCAACTTGTTGACCATGTTTCTAAACCAAAAAGTCAATTAAAGACACCTATAAAGTTAAAGTGGCATCTATAAAGCTTCTAAAAAGCTTCCATAGAAGATTTTAAAGAATTAATTTATTTTTAGCTATTTTTACTTACTTCTACATATTTATACAAATAATTAGTGGCTTACATGCATATGTTCATGACAGCCAATTACAATCACTTGAATCATTTATAAAAAGTTACATTCTATTATTAATAATAAAATATAAAAAATATAAATTAAATAGTTTTATTTGTATAATCTAATTTCTATCAATATTCATTGTAGCAAGTTTTTTAATTGATAAATATAAACATAGAATTATTAACATCTAGATTGAATGTTGGTATTATTGAAAAATTTGCAATTGAAGGTTTTCAAGTCTTAGGACCTCCTTCCATATTTGATTGATAGACAAATTTGGCACTAAAATACAAAGCCTTCTTTCAAATCTTTGACATATCATTATTTTAAGAAATATGGCTAGAAATTATCTTTAACCAACTTAAGAAAGCAAAAAGAGAAAGAGGTGGAGTAGTCCACATATGAATTTGTCAACTTTGACTTGTTATAGAAAGTTATTAGGTCTTTTTATGACCTCCTATAAAATGTCACTTTTTTATTTAAAAAAAAGTTCCAAACTATTTTTATTTAATTCTTAGAAGTTGGTTGAAAATGGATTTGATCTTGTTTTTGCATTTCAAGCTTATAAAGATCAAACTTGAAAGATAATATGATTTTATTAGATTTTTTTATTTAGTTTAATATAACTTACATATGTTAACATATTTACTTTTGTCACATATTTTTTGAGTTTGTAGTTGTTAAATGTAAGAACATTTAATCATTGCAAATGAAAATTTGAAAACTTCATTTGCATGTAATTTTTGTAAAAATATCCAATATTTAAGTATGATATTATTATTTTTTAAAAATCCTTAATAATGAAGAGCACAATCATAATTAGATTCTATTTTTTTTAGTAAAGATGCAATATATATATATATATATATATATATATATATATGCAAGTCCAAAGTTGAATTTTAAAAATGAAGTTTGAACCTCAAAATGATATCAAAACTTTGTTTTGATATATATATTTTTTATATAATATCTTTTTTTATTGATTTTGATCATTTCAAAAATCTTATAAGATATATTTAAAGATTGTGCTAATTATTATTTTTAATTTTTTATTATAATTTATTTTTATAAAAAATAAGTCTTAAAAGACCTTTCATTGATTTTAATTAAAATCTTGAGTTAATAAATTTTGAAACACAATCACAAGATGAGATTAAAATAGAATTGAGAGAAGTTCATGGTGGTAAAAATGATAAAGTTTGCAAAATTGGAAGATGGTCCTCGATAAAGATTGTAGGCATGTATTATTATAATAGAGTAGATTTTGAGAAATATGGGCCAATTAAATCATAACATGTGCAAATGACTACTGTGACAAAGCAATAGAAAGTCATAGTAGATAATTTGTAAAAAATAGGTGTGCATAAAAATCAACAACAAGTTTAAGATAAATAGAATCAATTATCACTAAACTTCAAGAAAGTGCATGATTATAAGAAAAAAATATCCTTTAGTCAATTAAATTATTTTTGTATATGTCTAATAGACAAAAAAAACCATCCAAAAAGATTCTATAGGAGCCACTAGATTAAACTATCTATCTAACAATATTAGAGTGGTTTCTTAATACTTCACAAGTTGTGGATATAAGATGTCTTCTTCTTGATAGTGAAATCATGATACCTATGACTAATATATTCTAAAAATTTTAATTTATTTATTAGATATTATACATATAAATTTATATATTAAGATGTTTTTAAACTTCTTGTATAAATTGCATATAATTTTTATTTGGAATTTTAATCTTTAATAATATATTTATATATTATATATGGTGATAAATCATCTATTGATTATTCTACCAAAAAATGTCACTTATTAATGAAGGTTGCAGATGGTACATTAGCTCCTATGGATGAGATAAGGTTTGAATTTGTTCAAGCCATTAGTAGTGGCCATGATTTAAAGGATATTTATCATAAGAAAATCATGGACTTAGATAGACAAAAGTTACAATAAGTGGAATTGAACCATCTTAATATAATGAAACTTGTACATACTAGTGTCACAAGATAGGATTATATAAATGTTCTTCTAAGCTTGAGTGATGTCATGAAAAAAATTAGAAACATCCTTGTAAATAGGCAATAGTTTAAATCATCATCTATGGCTTATTCATTTTAAGTATGTTCTATTATATTTTTAAAAAAATCCATTAAAAAATCAATGTTATTTTATATACCATTGTTTGGTTGTTATTTTTTTATTTTTTTATTATTTTGATAATTTTAATGGTTGATTTTTTTAACATTTATATTTATTTTTTATTTATAAATAATTATTATCTTTTTATGTGAAGATCATGCAATATAGATGATTTTAATATTAATGTTGTAATTACTATGACAGAAATAGCAACAACATCAATTGAAACTATAGTACAATTAATAACTCATGGAATGTTTGAAAGGATTCAAACATGTAGAACACTAAAAGTATCAACCTTGACAATTTCAAGCCACAAAAAGAGAGGCAAAGAATTTTTTTTCTATCATTCATTCAATTATAGAATGTAAACAAGTATTTCAAGAAGTATTGATTAACAAGCTTAGAAAGAAGAATATATTTAGATCAGAGAATGGTTTTTTTTTATATCAAGCCATGTACAATTGATTGGTAGGAACAATTCTTAACTTTAGTGATAGAAGATGTTGAATGCTTTTATTAATTTTTTTGACTATCTCTTTCCTAGGCTAATTAATATCACACAATGATTGATGAGTATGCCCAAACAAATTGCCATTACCTTAAGAAGGCTTGAAACTAGAGACACTCATGACTCTATAGATGAATTTTTTGGCATGAATAACTTAACAATCATGAAAGCTTGTAAGAAATTTATTATTGCTTTAATTAATATTGCTTTGCTTTTATACTTAAAATAACTAAGAAGAAAACCATTTTCAAAAGTAAAACTTGGATTTGAAAATACGCATAGCATACCACAATATTATAGTGCTCTTGATTGTTTCCATGTCCAATTTGATCTACTCGCAAGATCTGGATCAACAAATTGACATGATTGTGGTCATAACTATTCTACAATTGTTTATACCATTGTACAAAGCTTAGTTTATAGATGTTTTTATAGGTATCTCTAAATCAATATATAATTCTCATATACTTCTAATATCAAATCACTTCAAAGATATGATTGCATGAAGAAGATTGAATGGAGGAACAATAGAAATTAAAGGTATTGATATTAGTAAATTAATTATAGTTGATGCAATATATATTGGTGATAAGAACTTGTTTGTACCTTAATATGGAATCCAACTTCTTTAAATATACAATGAATTTAACTTTAAGTATTCATCAATACATATGCTAAATAAACATTCATTTAGAAATTTAAATAGAATGTGGAGGATTTTGGAAAATCCTATCACAAATCTTGATTTGAAAAGAATTCTTAGCTTGATATTGGCATGTTGTTCATTTTGTAATATTAACATTAACAAACAATGGTCTCATTGATGAGTCTATTGTTCTTTGGAGGTACTATAAATTAAGATATAGACAACAAGTAATGAGAAATGTATCCCAAAGTGACAATGAACAATTATGAATAGTAATTGTAAGACATTTGTTTCAATTAGAAGAAATGCACTTCAATAAATAAAATTTGATACCTATTTTGTCACATGATTATTTTTAATTCATATATATATATATATATATATATATATAATTATTAAGTAAAGAGACAATCATATAATGTATAGAAAATTATCCTTTAAAAATAATGTTATTTTCAATATGATTATTTTGAAGAATTGATATATACTATAAATTTTATGTAATTTGTTTATGGAAATAAATCATAAACAATAGCTTAAGATACTTAATCTTGTAAATTACCTAAACTTTAAACTTCAATCTTAAAACAGATCTTATAAGGTCTTCAAAATTAATAAAAACAAACTTCACATGAAAAAGATAAGTCAAATCAAAGTTTTGGTGTGATTTTGAGGCTCAAACTTCATTTTATAAATTTTAAGAAAATGAAGTTTTTAAATTGGTCTCAAGACTTGTACAGATGTTTTTTGTTGTTTTTCTGTTTTGTTTTTTTGTTTTTTAAATTGAAACAAACCTCATTTTATTAAGTGCCATTTTTGAAATGGTATAACACTTAAAGATTGGATGTTTTTTGCGAAAGTTGTATGTGGTTAAAGTTTTCAAATTTTTATCCACAACAATTGAATATTTTTACACTTAACAACTACAAACTGTAAATGTGTTATAATATGTGAATTGTATTATGAATTTTGAGCATAAAGTTACATAAAGTTCCATGGAAGTGCAAATTTTGAGAATGGGTGGACTTTGCCTTGCGGGGATCACCAGAGATCACCAGATGTGGGGCAAAGTATAAGATTAACATTACCCACCAATCAGCATGGAAGGAGGCCCTTACTTGTAGAGAATACAGAGGAGCAATCGATGTACAACATCTATGAATGGGCAATCTTGAATGCAACAGAATTTCGATCCTTTTTACAGTGCCGAATCCTCCCACAACGAACTTTGAAGCTCAGAATCTCGTAGCTGCTTAACAACACTCGCTAGAGTTTTGTCATCTTCGCAAATGACCAGTTATGGTGAGTTTATTGCCAGGTTGCGGGCTTCCCCAGAACAGTCTAACGTCAAATCCTAAATCTCAAGCATGAAGCTCATACAGAGTGATGGAGATGATAGCTTTACTTAAGCATGGCGGACCCTAATTCGAGAAGAATGCTCTATTGCCGAAAATACATACACAAAATATAGATATCGTTTTTAAAGGACTTGAAACGATATATCTGAAATAGAAATGGCACGCCAGAGGCCCGCGAGGTAGACTGAGTCCGAGGATGTGACGCTCGAAACTTTGCGTCAGGGATCCCGTACCCTTCTCCCATTATAACACGCACGCTCTCATTACCCCACTGCGACTCCCAGCCCATGAGCAACGCCTGGCTTGCTGGTACTCCCTCGCGCTCTCTCTCTCTCTCTCTCGCCAACTCTGTAGCCCCATGGCATAGCAATGATGGTGCTCTCGTACGAATACTACGTCAATCCTCGCACAGTACAGTGACTCAGAAGAGTGAGAAAGAAGTAACGCACCACCGGCAGCGAAATGCACGGCCCCACCTGCACTAGCACCCCCTCCCTTGGCTTCCCGAACACAGAGAAAGAGTCAGAGACAGACACGGGCTGCGGAGTCGATGATGATGGGGGGGGGGGAGGGGGTTGCGAAGGAATTGAGGGAGGAGGGGGGATGGACTGACTGCACGAGGTCTTCTTCTGCCACACTCTGACTGACTGACTGCAGTAGTATTAATAGTAGTAGTACTGCCACTACTACTACTAAGTTACTTACTGCCCTGGAAGTGTGCGATCAATCCCTCCGGCTCTGTCTGTCCGTCTGTTTGTCCTGTCCTGCCCCACCCTCTGCTGCTGCTGTTGCTGGTTGCTGGCTGCACCATGGCTGTCCTCCCTGGCCCAGCTCTGACTGCTCCGTGAAACCCAACTCCCCTCGCGGAGCTCCATCGCCGGGGCTGCGCTGCAATTAGGGTTTTGCCGTGTGTGTGTGTGTCTGTATGAGACGTGGCATGGAGTGCTTCAATGCATGCTGGAATAGAGCCTGCCTGCGTGGATTTTGGCTGCCACTACCCCCTCCTTCGTCTTCTTCTTTCTTCTAAGCAAAATCACAATAACATTCATGTATTATATATATATATATATATATATATATATTTATTTAGTTCCATTAACGCACCATTATAATCCACTGAAATCTTTCATGCGTAATTATAACTTCTTTCTTATGCTTGGATTTTTTTAATTTTTTTGGGAAGAGCTGGATTGGATTTGTGTTGGTGTGGTTTTGAACTGTATTTTGTGACTTGATATTTAATATTGGGTTTTGAATGATGTGATGATTTTTGTTGTGTTTAGTTATAGTACTTTAATTATTTTATTTATTTATTTATGTATGTGTGTAGAAACTGGATGAATTTATTTGTACCATTTTTATACAAAAATATTCATACGTAAAACACTTGTGCTGTTCAAGCATGTAACATGAATGGTGATGGTTTGTTAGCCAATAGACTGATGAAGCACATTATCTATTTTCTGACACATTACTTTTAATGAACAAGAGTAAACCTTCTTTTCTAATTGTTGCAGTGTTTTTTTTTTTTTTTTTTTTTTTTAATAAATGAAAAACTGTAATATAATATAACATGATAATCACCCTTTTTCAGACCCGAGAATATGGTATCCCAAAAATTAGATAATATCTTATGACTATAAAAATGGTTAGAGCAGTAAAAATGCTCTAGTTATTTGCAGCAGTTTAAAGTTTAAGATATCTGGGATAAAACGATTATGAAAACAGAGTATCAACACATATCATGAAGTAAACTAGAAAAGTAACAAAACAAATTTGGGGTTTGAATTTTGAAACTTTTCAAAGACATTATGTACCTTTGATTTAAGAAGTACAGTGTAAAAAGATTTAAAACCAAATAAAAACTAAGTTAAAAGAAATTTGTGATACACTATATTTATGGTGATGTTTTCATCTTCATTATTTTTAGGATGTAAGTTCTTGATCATATTTGGAGAAAATGGAATTTGTGCCATTGATCACAAAAAAAAAAAAAAAAAATGTTTGTATATTCTTGAGAGTTTCTATGGATTCATGTATGTTCTTATGAATTCCTTAGGTTCCTATGCATTCCATGAATTCTAGTAGATTCTTATGCATTTCTTGAGTTCTTATTAAATATAATCATTTTTTTTAAAACTTTTGGTGTTGTAATTGATTATGCTTATAAAACATGTATTATTAATAATTTATTGTTTAAAATCAATGTATTTATTAATTTATTGTTCAAAATTAGTCTTATCATTAATTCAATGTTCAAAATTAAGTAGAATTTATTTGTTAGGTTTATATAATCCTTAGTTGTTACATCTAAAAGATTTTTTTTTATAAATAACATCTCCATAAGACAATAAATAACCATCTATTACTTCTACATACAAAAGTTTGATTTTCTTGACTAAGAATAATTCATATTTTTTGATAACATTTAGGTCTATAAAATAGGCTAAGGCTTCTAAATCTAATAAGACAAAGATTTTGTGATTTTTTGGTCTTAAACAAAAATCTATTGTAAAACAAGGTGAATGATCTAAAGAGAGAATAAAACCTTTATTAGGTATTGCACTAGATTCTAGCTACATAGTCCTTATTGTAGTTGAAGAAACTTGTTCTTTGACATATTACCTTCTTTGGCATATGTGTTTTTTTTTTTTTTTTTTTTTTTTTTTGTAATTATATTTTTTTTTTGAATAATGTTAGCCAATATGCTTGGATTTTTCACAATATAAGTAGAAACTTTCTTGACAATATTAAGTCTTTTTTTCCTCAATAAGAAGTTTGAAACATATTGTATCAATTTGCATAGGCTTTGGTCTAAATGAATAAGCTTCCAAAACTTTAGAAGATATCACCATGACTTTACTTGCACTTCTCCAACCAAATCTTTGTTCTTAACATCTTTCAAAGAATCAATTGTTGTACGCAATCACTTAAACAATAAACTACTCCAATGAATCTATTCTTGGCGTTGTCAATAATAAATCTTTGACATTATCTTTCAATCTATATTCAAATTCATTGAAAATGACTTTGTCATTCCAATCTATCTTGCTAGTAAGGCTTTAGAATTCAACAACATATATGGTGGTTGAATTTGATCTTTCTTGTAAAAATACAAGTTTAGTCTCTATTACATTTTTTTTATTTTTTTCTTTGAATGTATTCAAAAGCACTTCTAATAATGAATTTATACTATTAAAAAGTAGTGAATTATTTTCCATCAATGATACAAATCAAGAAAGAGTACTTTGAAATAGAAATGTATATATAAATCTGACTTGAATAAATTCATTAGAATATTATAATTGATGCAAATTTAGATAAAGCTTCATTTGTTGTAGAAACCCTTGAAACTTTGATTTTATTCCATCAAACTTCTTTTAGACATATTTATCTTTACCTCCATTATACTTGAAGTAACAAAACATCTTAGATTTTATTCTAAACTTGATTTACTTGTTTTTCTTAATTGCACAACTTCTTAGAATAGACTTTGAATTTTATTGTTGACTTCTTCCATGGACATAGGAATAGTACCTCTATGATTCATATTAGAAAAACTTGAGATTTTTAGTCCAAAAATATTAAAAAGTTTGTAAAGATTTGCTATAGTTGCAAATCTATTTTCACTTTTGCAAAGAGTAATATCTATAATTTTTTTCTTCTATAGACAATTCAAACAAATTTAGAAGTCAAATTCGAAGAAAATAATTTGGAGCCTTGAATATTAAATTAAATTTCTACAAAGAGGAATAATCTTCTCTTTTTAAGAAAAAAATCAGCATTAGAAAATTAAATGTTAGTTTATAGGTAGATAGTCTACAACCTTCAAAAACACAACAATAGAAGTGGGATAACTCATTCACTTTTAAAACAAAACAAAAACAATGAATTAACACTCTTGTCAAATTATCAAGGATATGAATCTTAAAGAACTAAAATATTAATACATTCTTTTGTGATACAAAAAGACTAAATAATCACTCAAAGATGATATGATATTAAACTAGAATGACTATTGGCAAAGACAAAAAAATTGGAAAGTCTTGAAACAAAACTGAGGACTAAACAGGCATAGATAAGAGTGAAGAAGGTTTTATTCTTGCCTCCATATATACTATCTAATTAAAAGTTATGTGACAATGTTTCATAGGTTCTCTAACACATATCCAACTTACAAGACACGTGTCTTAGCTTGGAAGGCAAGTTTTCTATATGTGCATCATATAATTAATGAGTACCACAAGCTACTAATACATGCAACACATGATTAATTTATTGGCTAAGTTTCCAACCTATCAATTAATTATAAACATATATAAAATCAGAGTTGCATTTATGAAGCTTTTAAGAAGCTTTTCTATAAGAAATTATCAAATTTATCTACTTTAATCTACTTCTATCTATTCATATTATCTAGGTAATTATTGGAGTAAATATGTATGTCCATGATATCTATATATACAAAGTACTTCATTGCGTATCTATATTATGTAGTATGCTAGATATGGTTTAGGCAAAATTTGTTTGAAAGTATTTTTTTTCTTGTTATTGTAAATGCATTGATGTTGTTAAATTGAGGTATATGATAGAACATATGTATTGAAGTTGAAGAATTGTGAACTATGGATGTTTTTGGATTAAAGATTTCTTGAATGAGTTTGATAATGTATGTACATTATGATTTGAATGAGCTATATATGTATTATGAATTAATTACATACCAATACAAAGTCAAATAATTCTATCTATCTATCTATTAGGAGGTGTTTGTTTATCTCATGGTGTCTTGGCTTCTACTTAGATTTTTTTCAATACAAACATATCTATTAAGGATGCATCTAATGAAGAACTATAATATAAAATTGTAGTAACCTAGACATAAGGAACTTATAATAGTAGGCCAAGCGGAGCTAGAAAGACTTTAGAATGTTGAAATTGAAAGTTTATTGATATTATAAATATCATCGACATGGATATATAAAATAAAAAATATATTTATTTTTAAAATAATAATTTAAATAGTATTTTTATGATTAGGTTTATTTTTGTCATTATTTTAAATATATGATATCAAAGAAAATATTACATTAAATTTCTATAACATAAAATAATATTGTATGATGAATTGATATATTTTATTTTATTCTTTTTATATATTTGATGCTTAAATTTTTTTAAAAATACAATGATTATAATCTTTAAAAAATATTAAAAATTTTAAATACATTAAGTTTATTTTTTAATAGAATTATTTATTTTTTAATTTTTTAATTCATATATATAGCTTATTTTAAATATTTTATTTTATTTTTGTTTTTTAGAATTTATTTTAAAATAAAAAAAAACATACCAAATTATTAGCTATAGCAAATAATAATTTCAATTCTTTTTATTGAAGATCCTACAATCTACAAGTCTAATTGGATTTTTCATCTTGTCTTACAAGAAGAATCATCAAAATAAACTATATACTTTGCAATTATGGACAAAATCTACAAAATTCATCATAATACTTTTCTTGCTATAGCTAGCTTGATTATCAATGTTATATAGTGCACGAATAATAAACCAATTAAGCTTCAATGTCCTTGACCTTACAAACTCTTTTCATGTATGTTATAAAAATAGGGTCATCTTTTACAATATACACCATATCTATTTTTGATGGTAAAAAAATTACAAGATATATTTTTAGTTAATATCAAGATTATCAAGATATTTTCTAAAAATAAATAGAGATATTCTTCTAGAGCATCATTCTTATGAATTTTTTATTTACCTTTAAAAAAGAGCTCAACCACCATTTGGACCAATTTATAATTTATTGTAGAATAAGTTGGCTGCATTCAAGAAATATATTGACAAGAACTTGCTAAAAACTTCACACAACATTTTAAATCTCTAGTTGGAGCTCCTATTTTATTTTTAAAGAAAAAAGACAGATTATTTTGAATATTTATAGATTATTGAAGACTCAACAAAATTATTTTAAAAAATAAATATCATTTATCTCTAATTTTAAGTTTTTTTAATCAATTCAATGAAACAAAGGTCTATAGAAAAATAAATATACAAGGAGCATACAACCTAACATGTATTAAAAAAAGAGATGAATGAAAGATTACATTTTGAATTATGTATGGATATTTCAAATATATTTTCATGTCTTTTGGACTCACAAATGTACAAATTTCTTTTCAACATCTAATGAATGGTATTTTTCAAGAGTTTTTTTTGATGATTTTATTGCTATTATCTAGACAACATTTTAATTTATTTTAAAAATATGGAAAAAAATAAATTTTATATTTATTATGTGTTACAAAAAATAAGAGATGCAAGATTATATTGTAAGATAGAAAAGTGTGTATTTTATACTACTCAAGTTGACTATTTAGGATACATCATTTCAAATAATAGTCTTATGATGGATCTTGAAAAAATTTAGACTATTATAGATTGAAAGATTTCAAAAATAATAAGAGATGTGTAATATTTTTTGAGATTTTTTAATAATTATTGGATCTTTATTAATATTTTTTTTTCAAATTTTAGCTCTTCTTATACATCTAGTATGTAAAAACAAACTTAAGTAGAGTAAAGAAGCTAAAACAACTTTTGAAGCTTTAAAAACAACATTTATTTTTGCACTAATCTTATATCTCATTGACTTTTATAAGGCATTTTTTATAGAAACAAATCCATTAATTTTTGCCATGGATGCAATGTTGTCACAAATGGAAGCAGATGACAAATTCCACCTAATAGCTTTTGATTTTAGAAAATTTTATATATTCTTTAAGCTCATTGAAACTTTCTAATAATTAGATATTTTGATTACAATAAGATTTTGAAGCTAATACCAAGAAATTTTTGGTGGCTTCAAATGTAAAAAGTAATCAAAAACTTTTTACAATCATATAATATTTGTTTAAAATAAAAAATTCCTTATCATTAACCTTATAGACTTCTTCAACCATTACCTATTTCAAAACAGTTATAGTTTTTTGTTTCTATAAATTGTATCTTGGATCTTCTCATTTCAATTTTTTATGATTTTATAATTTAAGATCATAGATCAATTCATCAAAATGATACATTTTGTACTATGTACAAAATCTATGACATGTAAAAAAACAACTAAGTTTTTCTTTGACAACATTTATTGCTATTGTAGATTCTTTAAGATATTGTATCAAATTGAGGGACTCAATTTGTATCAAGATTTTTAAGAATTCATTTTATAATTCTAAAAATAGATATAAAACTATCTTTGGATTTTTATCTTCAAATTAATGAATAAATAGAGGACATAAATCAAGTTTTGAAGTAATATTTAAGCTGTATCATCAATTACTAATAAGATGATTGGATAATTTTTTTGACATTAATAGATTTTAAAAATAATAATATATTATATTTTTATATATAATGAATAATTTTTTTATTAATTATAGCTATCATCTATAATTTGATGCTTTTGACTTTTCAAAAATTAATAATCTTATGGCTGAAGATTTAGCAATTTTTTTATCTAAACTACATACAATCATAAAGGCACAATTAAAAGAAACTCAAGAATAATAAAAAATTAATACAAATGTCTATTATAAGGAGCAATCTCAATTCCATATTAGCAATAAGGTATAGTCATTTTGTCATAATATCAAGATTAATCACTCTTGTGATAAGTTAGATTAATATAAGCTTTGACATTTATTATTTATAAACAAATCAAGTCAATTGCTTATTAATTATATCTACTAATGTTGTGTTGTAATACAACTATATGATAAAAATATAATCAAAAATAAAATTTTAATTAATATTTAATAATTATAATTTAATAATAATTCAAGATATTTAAATATGGCTTTTATAAAAGCATCTTAGTTTTATTTTTTTTTATTTTTTTTATCTTAATAGCTAATAGATTAAAAATTGATTAATAATTTTATCTTCTAAATTATAGGAATTCTTTTATTGCCTTAAAAATATCATAAATTAATAAAATTAGATTAAAAAGAATAAATAATTAGTATGGTTGATACTAAGATTAAGTTGAGGATAGGGTTGGACTAAAAAATTCCTAAGATAAGTTAGATTGATACTTATGGGTCGACTATTTGTAGGATTAGGTCAAAATCAGACCTCCACCTACTAAAACGACCGCCTAGGGCATAATAGGGGAGCATTCAGAGATCAACAATTAGAGTTTGTGAACTAGCTTTAAGTTAATTCCAAAGTTATAAGGCTTATATTCAGAAGGCTTGAAATGACTTTGTAATTGTTGTTCAAAGTCAAGGTTTGTATCAGTGATTTGGAATTTATGTACTACAATTAGGGCTAGCACTCTTAACTAGTTCTTACAATTGGTATTACATCTATATTTCAAAATTTGATAATACTTGGTTGATTGAATGTACTAAGTATGTGTAATTTTTTTTGTTAATCTAACGATGTAATTGAGAGATATCTGGATTTTGATATAAGAAGATATTAAAAATTAGCAGTTTGGATTAGTTAGGATTTCTATGATATGTGAAGATCTACTAGGTGGATCAAGAGGAAAATTTGGCATGGTAGTGGAGGACTTCAAGATCAAGCTAAAAATTAATTTTGACTTGAAGTCAACAGTTGAAGAAGGAGAAATTGCTACTGGAATATCTGCACCAACTTTTAAATTGGCAGCCAAATAATGTCAATGCAGTTTTTGGACTTTTTCTCAAAATTTGTAAGTTAGTTTGGACTAATTTTTTTAGAGCATTTAAAAGACTTGTAGTTGCATTTGTATGCAAAATTTTGGACTAAGTGGATAATTAGATTAGGAATTACAACTTACCAAAGTTCATTAATTATGATTAGGACTTGCAAAGAAAAATCAAAATTACCTAATTATGAAAGTAATAAGGCAATTGGAATTTATGTATGATTGAGGTTTTTAAGAAGAGTATTTTTGAGCACTTTGTACTAGCTTTAAGCACTTTTGAATTAAAATTAAAATTGCATTCTTCTTATATGGGCATAATCTATTAAGATTTCTTGGATATTTATAAAAATACAACTTCACCTTCCACAACCAGGTACCCAATGCATTTCCAAACAAGACAACATGTATTGCAACACTAAAGTTTATAAAGATTCATCTTAGATTCTATATATCTCTTTTTTAAGCCATATAAGATAGTAAATATCTCAAAAAGAAGAAAAATGCTACTCTCTCATAGAAAAGTAAATAACAATCACGAATTTGAGGTAGAAGAAGTCTAAGATTCAAAGAGGTGCCAAAGCTTAGAATATCTTCTTCATTAACACACATACAATATTAATAAATACACATAAAAGTCAACTAAAAATCTTACAAATATAAAAAAAGAATGTTGATACTTTTTATTGATGACATCTATCAAAACTAATATAAATAATATGAAATATTTTCTATAAAAGTAACAAGTTCTAAAAAAGATTGCATTCTACCTTCTATCTTTGTTTGTA
Source organism: Physcomitrium patens (assembly GCF_059467195.1). NCBI lineage: Eukaryota > Viridiplantae > Streptophyta > Bryopsida > Funariales > Funariaceae > Physcomitrium > Physcomitrium patens. The sequence goes on from NC_143410.1 coordinate 15,578,413, forward strand.
GTTTTTATGTATTTATAATAGTAATGTAATAAAAAAGAAAAAATAACACATTCCACACATGAACTATTATTTGTTAACCTATTAGATAAGACATTGCAATTGATATAGCCTTGAAGACAATGTAGTAGAGATGAAGATCTTCAAGAATATATTCTCCTTCAAATAAATAGCAAGATATAATATATTTGGCATCATAATCTTAGAAGAAATTTTCAATATTTGGTGATTTTATTGGAGATAGAAACAACTCATCGTGCTGTTACAAATATTTTGTTTAGAAGAAGTTACAAAGGCTTCAACAACAATCAAATAACTCGGTGGTCTTCTTGCCCTAAAATGAGATATTATTAAAAGCTAAGATGACATATGAACTATCTTTAAAGAAAAAAAGATCAGAGTATATAACAAATATATTCTGTCACATCTTAGACTTCATCAACATGTAATTATTGTTATGTGTGGAATCCATCTCTAAAAAAAGAAATATTTTTATAAATATATATATATTCAAATAATTATTTGGATAATATGAATAGATAGAAATAAATTAAAATAAATAAATTTGATAATTACTTATAGAATAGCTTTTTAAAAGCTTTATAGATGTGACTTTGATTTTACACATATTTGTAATTAATTGATAGGTTAGAAACTTGACTAATAAGTTAGTTATGTATTGGCAGCTTGTGATATAAGCAAACTATGTGGCATACATAAATAAAACTTGCCTTCTAAGTTAAGTCATGTGTTTTGCAAGTTAAACATATGTTGGAGGTCCTATAGAACATTACTACATAGCTCCTAGTTAAATAATATATGTGAAAGCAAGAGTAAAGCATTCTTCATTCTTCTTAACACCTTTTTAATTTTTAGTCTTTTTTAAGATTTTTTAATCTTTTGTCTTTGGCAACAATCAATTCAGTTTAATATAATATCATCTTTGAGTGATTATCTAGTTTATAACAGAGTATAGATAAGATATTTAGGACAGTTATCTAAGAAGGATCCATTATTTAAGAATATTTTAGAAAGTCCAAGGTGATTGGCTAGGGCTTTTCGGGCATTTAATCAAATATAGCTTTGGATCTTTTTTCTTAGTAAAATTTGGATTTACATCTTCTTGTTCAATTTTGTTCTATTCTATTTTCGTTTGCTCAATTTTGTCTTTTGTGTCGTATTCTATTTAGCTTTGTTTAATTTTATTCTAGTCTATTTTGTCTTACTTTATGATGAGGTTTTATATTGCTATGGATTAGAAGGGCGTTAGACTCTTAAGATATATTAGTCCTATTTTATAGACGTTTTATGTCGTACAAGAGTACAATGATCTTTTAATTGTTTGAGATTCATGACCTTGATAATAGATTGCTATCACAAAGAACTTCACTATTTTCAACATCTTTAAATCATATTTTTCGATTCTTTTTTTGCTCCCATTTTCACTCTTTAATTTCTCTACTATAATATCATAATTTTTCTATAGTAATAATTCTTTGTTGAAGAACCAATATCACCAAATAATTATAAAGCCACTATGTTTTTTTGCAAATGGTTTTAAATTAATCAAAATAAAAAAAACTAATATAATCAATAACTTTAATAAGATAAAGATGTCATCTACACATTAGAATATTAAATTTTAAAAAACTTTTAGATAAAGTGGATTATAACCTAAACATCATTACTCTTAAGATATCATAATTTTTTACTTACATAAAAAGTCTCAAATTTTAGCATTTCACATTCTATATTGAATTATTCTTTCATCTTTTTAGTGATAAACATAAGATATTCAACTTATCTAACCATGTATTTTTTGTTATTTATTAAAAAATCCACTTTGGTCTATAAAAAAGTCATATTTCATCTTTTATACATGCTTATATATTAATAAACAACTTTTCTTTCATAAGCTCCTTTATCTTCTCTTCTAATATTATTTGCACTTAGTAGTATTAGAAGATCATTCAATCGCTCTTAACTTTGTAGTAGTGAAAAACATATGGAACATAATTCTAATGTGATCTTATAATACAACACAATGATTATATATTTTGTAGTCATTTCTAAATCAAAAAATAACATCCATTGCAACATTACAAATATATGTTCTTTCTCTTCATACAAGAGCTTTTTAATGTCTAATGTGAATTCTATGAATTTTTTTTTGAATATATTTTTAACACCATAATTTGCACAATTTGTCTAATTTGTTTCCTTCACTTTCTCTAGATCCTTCATTAAACAATCAATCCAATTTTGTTACCTCTTGCCCTTAACCTCAATCTAAATCTTCACACTTTCTATAGATCCTTTCAATTCCTCAAGCACTATTTGTAAGTCTACAATTTTTGCATTGTTTGCATTGTGATGTATATTTTGTAAAATATGTATTTATTTGTACTAAAAAATGACATCATATAATTTTAAGGTATTTCAATATAATTATTTAAGAAAACTATGAAATTACTTGGATTTAAAATATATATTAAGAATTGGTTTATTAAATAATAATCATATGTATCAAAATCTGATAATTGATCAAGTTTAGTTATCAAAATAGTTGTCATCCTTTGCATTTGCTTTAAAAATATTATACATGCAATCTAAAATGTAGACTTAAGAGTTGCTTCTAATTAATATGTTTTAAAATATATTTTAGAGTTACTATTGTATACAATTTGAATCAATAATTGATGTTATAAAAAGCATTAAATATAAAGTTATTCTTTTTTCCAAATTGTAATACAATTGTGATATTCTAAATGTATTTGTCTATGATTGTTTATACGACGTCTGTTTTCTACATCCAAGTGTGTTATTATTGAGCGAACTTCCGAAAGAATAGAAAAGAACTAAAAAAATAAAAAAAATAAAAAAATGACCGGGAGTTAATCAGCGTCACATTACACATCGTTTAGGTATCCTCCAAGGGCAGAAGCAGGCGGATGAACGAATGGATGGATGAAAACCCACAACAGTTCATCCTAATATGAATGCATGGCATTATACACTTCACATCTGTCACCTCCCCTTTCTCTTCCATTTTTTACACATTTGTGGATGTGAGGGGAAAAGAGGCTTTTCTAAAGTCCACATGGACAGGAAAAAAGACGGGTGATAAGCTGGAAAGTGCCAATGTGCAATAGGTGAATCCAGGTTCAAACTTATCTGTTCACCTTTCACGAACTTTCATCCATAGTCCGACGCCTACGCTCTTTGAATTTAGCTCGTTTACATCAAACGAATGAATGATCATCCATCACCCCCATCACCGCCCTGGATTTGATTTGCATGTCCCAGTTTGGGAACGAAGGGTTGGGAACGAGAATGTTAAGGATTGGGAACGAAAGGTTGTGAACGAGAATGCTCAAATAAAGGGTGGGGATCAAACACTACCCTCCAAAATCCACGTGGACGTCCACGTAGACCGTGTTAGGAGCGTGCCCCATCTCTCTATTCTGGGACATGCGCACGCTCTTCGGATTTGCTTGGGAGCGTGCGCTGTTGCTCCGAGTTCCCGTGTGCGCACGATTTGTGCCCGCCTCCATGCCCAGAATAGGTGAATATTAGGGTTAGGGTTTGCAGTCCGAAGCGATAATCTGAAGACTGGATGAGGTGTACTTTTAGTTTTATGACAGCGGGGACATATTCACAACTGTTGTTTTTGTTTTTGTTTTTTTTGTTAAACCGGGTTTCTCCTGTTGAAAGACCATTTAAATTTCCCACTTCGAGGAAGCAGTTTGTTGTTTATTGTTCCCTCTCTAGAAACTTCCCTCGTTGTTTTCATGGAGGCTGAAGAATTGGGCGCAGAATTTTGTACCTGTGATGACACTAGCTTGCGTGGTTTATTCGAACATTTGTTAGTTTATTTTGCGTGCTTATTTTGCAGTGTAGTACTAATCCTCCTAAGTTTATATCCCAATCGTGCAGCCGCCTGGAATATAGAGGGAGCCCTAAGAATGACGATTATAGATGAACGTGACACAACTGATGATTTCCGTTCTCCGAACACTGCAAGGAAGCACTTCACAATAGACACACCAATTTGGGGCTCTCCTATTTCCGACCCTACATTCTTTCCATTTCTGCCCTGGTTGAGTCATCGAGTGGTGGGTTGACAGCTCCAGCCCGAGTTAGCTTTCTCGCTTTGTCAAAGAGAGCTCTGTCTCTTTTGGTTTTTTTTGGGGGCCTGCCCGGGATGAGTGGATAACACAGAGGCAGGCGAATGTGGGCCTCATTACTTGCCTCTCAGACTGGGAGTCCAACCATAAAGCAACTGTCAGTGAGGTCTAGATACAAACAATATGCTTTTTATCATTTGTTCTCAGCAGAACGCACCCCCAGGGGCTGGGGGGTAAAGCAGATAAAAAAAAAGGGGGGACGGGAACCGGTGGGGAACGGTGCTTTTGTTCTCTCACCGCGGACGGGCATCGGCTGGATGACCGGATACTGCCGGTGACCCGTTCTGCTGGGGCATATAGACACCTGCACTGTGAGGAGGGGTGAAGGCTGGATGAGAGTAGGAGTGCCCATCTTCGAGTTGCCAATTCCTCTTCTCGCCTCCACTTCTTTGCCCATCGTCGTTTCGCTCTTGCCTCTGGTGATTCTCGCACGTTCTCGGCGTTGTAGGGGAAATGGTGCTCTGTTTCAGGTGGTTTGAATGGCTTTGGTTTCGATTGATTTGGTGGAAAATGGGGGCGTTGCGAGGAATTTCAGTTGTGGACTAACCCTTGAGTATCGGTTTGCAGAGAGGTAAAGTAGCCGGTCAGGCGTCGTGGTTTGTTGGAGGCTTGAAGGAATTGGTCAATTCTTAGAAGAGCTTCGAAAATCAACGTTGATCGGCTTAGCTTGTTGTGAAGAGGGCCTTTTTCTACGGCCTTCGCGTATTCTTTCCTCTCATATTTTCGGTTGCAAAGGTAAGCGTGTTCCCATGAAGGCTACGATCGATTTGTGCTTGTCGCTGACATTTGTGCTTCAGTGCCGACACGGTTGATGATGAGCGTGTTCAGTTTGATCAGTCCATGTATGCGAAGTTTTGCTGGTGACTATTTTCGCGGAGACTTTAACCGTACAGATTTGAGAGATGCTTTAGTTTCTTAATTGGTGAGGTGATCGGTGAGGATAACTTTGGCTTGCTTAAGCCGCTTGCTGATGGCCGTTACTTGTGTTACTGTCTTTGTCCGATCTGAATTTGATTAGTGGGTGAAACATGCAGGTGATTTTATTGCACCTCAGGAATTTGCATCTCTATCAACGGAAGGTTTTGTTGACGCTGCCGTGAGAGTCGATATAGTGAGCACAGTTTGGTGGCTTGAGTCCACTAAGAAGAGGATGACATTGCTTGAGCAGATGCACATCGTTTCAGGCGTTCCTGTAGAGATTTTTGCATGCAGAGAGGGACGGGCCCCTGTGCGATTAATCTACCCATTTAAACTGATTCTGTGAGCAGTGGGTTTCTCTTTTTTCCTTCACCTTTTCTGTACTATTTTGTACATTTAGGGGCTGTGCAATATATTGTAAAGAAGTTCTCGAAGTGTGAACGAAAAGGGGGTTGGAACACATCAGAAAACTTTTAAGGCTAGCCTGATCCCCGAGACACATTCATTTTTTGTGTTTGTGGGGGGGGGGTGGCAGTCGATGTAGAGAGCACACTCCTATAGAGGTGACATCTGAGCATGCGAGAGGATGTCCTCCGGGAATTACAGCAGACCGGAGTAACATTTGCGTTGTAAAAAAAAAGAAAAGAAAAAGAAGAGTCGGAACCTATTACTTTCAGGGCTGTCTGAAGGAGAATCACCAACCAATTGACTGAGATCCTGAAGGTAGTTCAAGAAGTTTCCGAGAGAGCATCTATTGGGAAGTTATTTCCAGCTAAGAGCAGTGGCACACAGGGCGGAAGTCAGTAATACGAAACAAGACGCTGCGCTTGGGATGTCTCTTCAGCAACAGCATCGGCAACATGCTCCCGAGATACGGCTCCCTGCAGATGTGGACTGGCATATGCTTGACAAGTCCAAGTTTTTCGTGTTGGGAGCTGCACTTTTCTCCGGAGTCTCGGCCACACTTTATCCGGTTGTGGTTCTTAAAACTCGACAACAGGTTATGGCCGTGAACCAGTCTTGCACAATCATGGGCTTGAACATACTGAGAACACAGGGTATCCCTGGTCTTTACAAAGGTTTCACCACCTCTCTCATGGGAACCATCCCGGCTCGTGCGCTGTACATGTCAACTCTGGAAATTACAAAAACAAATGTGACTACTCTCGCTACGAAATTTGGAGGAATGTCCGAGCCTACTGCAGCGGCTGTGGCCAATGCTGCAGCAGGCTTGACGGCCTCTGCTGCTGCCCAGCTTGTATGGACTCCTATCGATGTGGTCACTCAGAGACTCATGGTACAAGGTGGCCAAGGGGGACTTGCAGTAAAGTACAAAAGTGGTTTTGATGCGTTTCGGACCATCATGAGACAGGGCGGTGTGCGGGGTCTGTACAGAGGGTTGGGCATGTCGGTATTGACATATGCTCCATCTAATGCACTTTGGTGGGCCTCCTATTGTGTCACTCAGAGGTCTATTTGGATGTCCCTAGGATATCGCGGGAAAGATGGCGAGCTTTGTGTGCCCAGTTCAGCCATGCTTGTCGGTGTGCAGGGATTCAGTGCAGCCTGTGCTGGGGGTTTTGCAGCGGTTGTCACGACCCCATTTGATACTGTGAAAACCCGAATTCAGGTTTTAGAAAATGAGGCTGGTAAGCGTGCGACTGTCGGACAGACTTTGAAAACTCTTGTTAAAGACGGTGGTTGGAAAGCACTTTACAGGGGCTTTGGCCCACGGTGGGCTAGCATGTCAATGTCTGCTACTACCATGATTACAACTTACGAATTTCTTAAGCGCTTATCTGCCAAACCACAAGAGTGAAGCAGTGACGTGACCAGGTACGTTTAGATATCTTGTACTGTATTGTTCATCGTTTGCTGCTAAATCATCGTATAGATCATTTGCATGTAATTATGTGCGATTTAAAAATAAATAAATCTTTTGGAATAAAAACCTCCCGAATTTACCTGAAAATATATGTATACTGGATTGTCAAGTCGAATGTTTCTAACGAATGAAATGAATCTGAGGCAAGTATGGTTTATGGTTTTTTCAGGGTGAAGCCGGTAAATTAGGAGCGGCGAGCTTGAGATTAAGCACAGGAATTTGCTGCCCTTCGACTCTTTAAATGGGAGTTATTAGGGAAGTAATTTGTTAGGGCATTCGCTCGAGTTGAATGTATAGGAACTCTTGAATTTTTCTTTCTGGAGTGGTGATAGGGGATTTGTTGTAGAGCTTGCTTGAGCAGACCAGGAAATTGATTGGCAGGATAGAATGGGTGTGAAAATGGTCAGTTGATATCTGGGGTACTTCTTGAGGGTGTGCGTGTGTGAGAGCTAAAGTGCTACATATTTAATTGTATATTAATCACAGGTTAGGGTGAGAAGGGTGCATTCAGCATTATAGAATGTATTATGTCAATGATGGTACTCACACAGACATGGACTGCCTCTCCAGGTAGTTGGCTGTAAAGTTTATCTCCTGCAATGTATACTACGATCATATGGATGAGAAGTTGTAATTTTTAAAAACATTGAAGAATACTATATTCTCCAATGTATCTCTTGTATTCGTACCTATGATGCAGTGATTATAATTGGCTTTTCGAAGTCTATCAAGGAAGTCCTGGTGCTCATGAGTGAATCTCTCATGCTGCTTGAGTTCCCCACTGTGTATATCTGGCAATTTGGCTAGATACTCGTTAATTGTGGACGGTGTGCAATTTATTTGCTGGAAATGTTGAACATGACATCCTTCCAGGGTCGTGAGATTCTGATTTTGTGACTGAGATAATGTAGTGCAGGCTGTTGCAGTTTTTTTCTTCAAAGACATCTAGCTCTTTCTGATCACCAGTGTGAAGTATTCATTCTGTTCAAGCAATCTAGCAAAAGAAAGGAGTCTTAAGTACTAACTTCCAGCACTTGTTAGTACTCTTCCATCTTCTAAGCATGGAACACCAATGGGACATAATTCCATGTTGGCACTACGTGTATCTGTCAATCTGTACAAGGGACAACAGAGATGTAATGGAACACCTTCATCGTGTCACGCAGCACGCAGTGATCATCGACACAAACGTATTCTACTCTAAACGATGCACAACACGCACAAACTCCAAGTCAAAAGGGACACAACTCCCGTTGTCCAAGAGAATTGGTGTGAAGCATGCAACACACCGACTGCAAATTGTTACCCGAAAGATGCATCATTCGAGTGATCCCACAACAAAAATAGGCTACTGATTCTGATTTCACCCACCCCAACCAACAAAACTGCTTCGAAATTAACAACTCTTCCTCCTCAGATCACGACCTGCTTCCAAATCCACAATCGTCGACGGCCAGTTCTGCTCAACAAACCCAACACTGGGTGTTGTCTACAGAGAAGCAATCCTAGTCTACAATTTCCACACCCTTTTGGAACATATGAGAAAATTTGGGATATTTCGGAACGAAAAAGCAATTGACGAAAAAGGAGGCCTCTTGTCTCCTTCTTGTCTCCGTCTTCTCGACCATTTTCATTCCTTGTTCGGGATGTAGGAAACATTGAAAATCCATCAGGGAACGATGAGGAACTTGTGTGGAATTAAAAGCGAACAAGAGGAAACAGAGTTAGGGTTACGTAGGGAACGAGCCGGTGCGCGCGGTGTCGGCAACCGGCGATGGAGAGTGGCCCCTCGCCGCCCCGGCAAGCATCCTAGATACAAGTGTCGTCGCCACCAGCTCGCGCACGGTCCCACTCTCGACACCTCCCCACTCTTCTTCTTCCTCCTCAGATCGCAAGCTACTCATAATATCCATCCCCCCGCTGCCATCACCCAACTTTCCCTTGCTTCTCTTTCGATCTCCAGCTCTTCGGAAGCGCTCTTCGGGTGCGCCATTGAGTCGCATTGTCTCTGCTGCGTTTGCTGTGAGTACATTCGCCTTGTGGGTCTGTGAGTCATTCCGCTCTTGTTTAATTCCCCCTCTTACCGGTCGGTTCCTTTGCGCTCAAACTGCCCATTGTGTGTAGCTTTTCTTTTTTCTACAGTCAAGAGGTGGCCATGGTGTTATGTGGTGTGGGGCCGAGTGTTGCGTTGTGGTTGTTGGTCGCTTTTTCTGCGCGAGAGGTTTCTTGGGGTGTCAGGGTTAATGGAGGACTGGAGTGCTGTCGCCACAGGGTGTGCGTTGTTACGGGATCTTTGTGGAAGGTCTCTATTATTTGTCAATTCTGGAAGCATTTGTTAATTTTCGCGGAGTGGATCTGGTTTCTGCTCTGGTGTGGCTCTGCTGGCTTGTTTATGAATTAAGCGATGTTTTGCAAGACAGAGAAAGGTTTCTTTCTTTGTTTCTTCTGTGAGTTGGATGTGCTGCGAATCAGACACGATGCGCTGATTTGTAAATCACGGGTTGGGTCCTCGTGTCGTGTGTATAGATCATGCGAGAATAGGATTTGTTGAACGTAATCGGCTTATCTGGACTTGTCAACTTCGTGTTTTATAGCGCGGATCAGTGTTCCATATTTCTTTCTTGCCTTTGGGGTCTCAATCGAGCCTTCTTTGCAGAATTCTCCTCTATGCCCTGCAGACTATGTTTCTGCTCGTCCTTTTTCTTCTTCTTACGCGCACGCTTACACTTACCAATAACATTGCGTCTCCTCATTTTCTTTTACTCATTTTTACATGGGTATTGAGAAACTTAACTTGGGCCACATTTGTCCTGGTACCTAATCGCAACAATCGCCCAAGGGTAATTGTGCTTACGTTTCTACAGTTCAAATTTGTTCAAGCTTCTGACCTATCCTAGTAGCAATGTCTTAACTTCTTGACATTCTTTAAAACCTTGCTTTGAAAAATGGTCAAAAATATTATCGTACCCTGATATTGATCTCAATGCAGCATCGATTTGTTTTTGAATTTGATAAGTTTGTGCAATATATTGTGAATAAGTTGTCGAATTTTGTACGAGGGAGGATTTGGAACATTGCTGAGAGTTCCTAATGTCAGCTTGATCCCTCCGAGACGCATCCATTTTGTGTTATGTACGTGGATACATCTTCCCACGAAGTACAAACTAAGAGGGATATGCATGCCATTTTCTGAATGTATGTATAATGTAGGAGCATTTCAGAGTAGTACGTTTGTTCCAAGGAAACCTTCATCAGGGAGAGATATTGTCAACAGTTCTGATTTTGGGCAGATCATGCTGGGAGGGTTTTTCTTTTCTTTTCCAATAGAAGTGATATCTGAGAATGCTTAAGGACACATTCTACATTCGGTGTAGAAGAGCGGAGTAGTATTGCATTGGTTTGATTAGTCGTAACCCATCACTTTCGAAGGTGACCGGTGGGAGGACTTCGTAGTTAATTGTCTGGGATTTCGAAGTTAGTTCAGAGTTTCGTGGGATAGTTTCTCAAGGCTCCAGTTGATGAGTGTGCGACACATGTCGCTTCCGAACATCCGGTTTAGGAGTTTTGGAGTGTCTATGTAGAAAAATGACATTTTCCTCGCGTTTAGTTATGCATATATCTTCGTTTATCTTTTGTTGATATCGTCATTCACGGAATCTGTGAAGTGCACAAGTTATATTTGGTTGTCACGAAATCTGGAAATTTATTTATCTATTTTGTTTTGGTTGTTTTTTTTTTTTTTTTTTGAATCACATCCTCAAATTTTTCGGAACCACCATAGCCAGCTGCTAATTGGCCTGAGTTGGTTCGTGACAGGTCTAAAACAGTCAGCGAGGGCGGCATTAAGAAGAGGATACGAGGATGACATTACTTGAGCATATGCACATCGTTTCCGGCGTGCCTGTGAAGCTCTTTGGGTATACGGAAGGCAGAGCCCCTGTGCGGTTGGGGATTCTGTTTACTTAATCTTATTAAAAAGATTCCCTTGTCGAATGTTATGCTGCTCTACCCCATTCCGATCCGTTGAGATCCAAATTAAAGTGAAGTCTTTAAACCTGGACCTGCTCGGCGGCATCACTGACTCGGTGTTGGTAACCTCCTGCGAAACTAACATCTGTACCGCTTGTCAGCGGGAGAGCTGAATGGACCGCTTGTAACCGAAGTATTAGCAAATTAAGTTAATTTCATTTAACTTAATGTTTCTTGTAAGTAATGCGAAGCAGCCCTTGGTTTTGATGAATGGCGTAGAATGAAGTGATTTAGGAGCTGGCAACTGGAATTTATATGAGGCGTGAATCAAACAAGGCTGCTCCAAGGAAGTATCACTGAGAAAAAAGAAAAGAAAAGAAAAAGAAAAGGTGGAACTTAGTCCTCGCTGAAAGCAGATTGTTGAGGTCGGTATATTTGTAGACTAGAATTGAAACATCCAGGTTTCGATTCAGTAAACCAGGTTCTTTAACCGGGTATGTCTCTTAATCAGCAATCTCATCAACATGCCGACAATGTTCGGCTTCCTGCGGATGTGGATTGGAACATGCTCGATAAGTCCAAATTTCTTGTGCTTGGAGCTGCGCTTTTTTCTGGCGTTTCAGCGACCCAATATCCAGCTGTGGTTCTCAAAACTCGACAGCAGGTCATGGCTGTGAACCAGTCGTGTACATCTCTGGGTTTGAGCCTCCTGAAAACTCACGGTCTTCCGGGTCTCTACAAAGGTTTTACCACTTCCCTCATCGGAACTATCCCCGCCCGTTCAATTTACATGACTACATTGGAGTTTACAAAGTGTCACGTCACTACTCTTGCCAAAATCTTTGGAGGAATGTCTGATCCGGCTGCTGCGGCGGTGGCCAACGCTGCCGCTGGATTGACGGCCTCATTCGCTGCCCAGTTTGTGTGGACTCCTATTGATGTTGTCACTCAGAGACTTATGGTGCAGGGAGGTCGTGGGGGTCTTTCAACTGATTACAGAGGTGGGATTGATGCATTTCGGACCATTCTGAAGCAGGAGGGGGTGCAAGGGTTGTATCGTGGGTTCTCTCTTTCTGTAGCAACCTGTGCTCCATCGAATGCTCTGTGGTGGGCGTCTTATTGTGTTACTCAAAGGTCACTGTGGATGTCGATCTGTAATCAGAGAAACCAGGAGGAAGGTTATGAGCCTAGCTCACTTACGATCATTGGTGTCCAAGGTCTCAGTGCGTCGTTGGCGAGTGGTGTGTCGGCAGTATTAACGACCCCATTGGATACAATCAAAACCCGGCTTCAGGTTCTGAAGGGTGAGTGTGGCAGGCGTCCTAGTGTTAGATGGACTCTGAAAACTCTTATCGCCGAAGGAGGATGGAAGGCATTTTATCGAGGCATCGGTCCTCGTTGGTGTAGCATGTCCATTTCCGCTACAACCATGATCGTAACTTACGAATTCCTGAAGCGGATGTCTGCTAAGGCCGAGGTAAGAATCAGCGGCTGCAGCAACTTTTCCAGTAAATTTATCTCTCTAAGCACGTCTGACTTTTCCGCTTCACGTCTGGCTTATGTTGGGTTTTGATGAGTAGTCAAGCTTTCGATACTACCTTCAGGCTATTTCAAATGGTCCACTGCGTAGAAGACTGGGAAGCAAGTTTTCCAAGACATATGATGGTGTTCTTTGTGATGTTGATATCTATTTTGCAACTCTTATCCTTCGCAGGATTGAAGCAGACTGCCTTCAGGAAGAGCCATTTCGAAGAAATGCATCCTATCAACCCAGCTTACTTTCAGTTATGGAGAAACATGGTGCTGTAACTGGAGAGCACTTTCCTTTCCTATCTAGAGTGTAGAGGGATTTTTCAATGAAGTTGTCGCCGAAGAGTTTGGCCCTTGAGGCGATCTGTTGAGAACTATCTCTTTGTTTGCTCATGTGGTCACAGGAAAAAAGTCCTTCTATGTCCGAATGGCGACGCAGATGCGGATGTAGCTACTGCACGTTTGCATACTGTACGCTTTCATGCATGAGATCCTTGACTTTTTGTACAGTATCCAGATGTAGGTAGAGACAAAACAGGCAGCAGCTAGGCTGCGTTCCATTGACGAAGCAGGAAAGTTTTTTCTCCGTGTCTTTGCTCAAGATAGTTAGCTGCTGTATATTTTTTTCGTGTAATGTATGATAAAATTTCGTAAACTTGGACACCACCTGTTGCGGAGGAAGCTAACATTCTTTTATCGAGTCTGTCTATAAATATTCAGGTATTTCTTAGTATATCAACTTGGAAAACCTCCCGTCTTATCGGTACAGACCTACGCACAGGGGTGAGTTTCCATAATCTACGAGAAAAGCAAAACAGTTGCGTTATGAATCACAAGAATGATCAATGCCAGAATTTCTTTGGTTTCCTTCGAAAGGCTACGAAAGTAGAGTTTCGTTGCAGAGGGGTATGCGAACCCCCAAAAGTTTCTGTTCATCTCCGCGCATTTTCGGATTCAATTCATAATTTAGTCGAAATTTGTGAGTAGGTTGACTGGCGAGCTCACGCAATTGACGTTTCGTATCTGAATGCCGTTCTGTCCCTGCTTGTGGGGAGATGCAGTTCTAACTGAGTGGTCACGTAGGTGGGTTCCCTTGGATCGGCTGAAGGGATTGGTAGAGATTGGAATTACCGAAGTTGACGAGATTGGAATTTGGGAGTTTCAGCAGAGGGAAGTGAAGATATTCTGGTGAATGCAATCCTGGTTGTTCTCAACAAAAAGTCCTAATACTGAGACCTAGTCGGTTAGATAGTCTGGAGGGGCAATTTGAAGAGGAAGTTTTAATGAGAAAGTGATGCAATGCCGAGAGGAAAGATGAGTACATTGAACGGGCAGAGTTTTACCTCGGAAGGAAGAGCAGCGAAAGGTCAATATATAGTGGCGCTTCGGCATTAGAGTGCTCCAGAATCTGCTGTTGGCTATGCCCAACCTGCATCCCTCGTCGATTCACCACATCACTTACCACTACCTCCACGACTGCATGCTCTATACAGACTCTTCGCTTTCCATCCAGGACGACCGCTGAGTCACCTGAGTCACCTTTCAACCTCCACCTCACAAGCGCTCATGAATCATCATCGCTTGTTCCACATCAGCCGTGTAGTCACTTCTCCTTTTACTTAGGGTTAGACCCTCTGTAATGCGACTTGGTTAACACAACTGTATAAAACAATTTTGTTGTTAATGGAAAGTAACATTTGAGTGCTATTTGCAACATGGTATTAGAGCAATATTAGGATAGTCTTTTCTGTCCAGTGAGTGCTGCTCCTTCAATGTATTTCTCATCCCAAGTTAGGAAGGAGAAGATAGAAAGTAATAGGAGAGATGGTAGAAGAGAGATCCACAAGTTGGTAGAGTCAAACAAACTAGTTGGAGTTCAAAACTACTTTGTTTGGGAGTTGAAAATGTTTGCAATCCTAAAGAGAGAATTTGTGGAGCATTGTAGAAACAAAGAAGTTAGTTTCATTGTTTTGTGCCACTATATTAAGGAAGTCTTATATTGAAACACAGTTAGTAAAGAGCCCAAATAGGCCTTACCATGACAGTTGCAGCTAGCTTGATAGGCACAATGTTGCAACATAATGATCCCACAAATTCATGGGACATGTTTAGGAGAATATTTCTTGTTAATGTTCACAATAAATTATGTTATTGATCGACAAATTCAACAAGATGATAATGAAAGAAGGAAGTGATATCAACACTTATCTGATAGAGGTAATAGACATGAAGAACTAGCTGAAGGCATTTAGTAAAGACATCATAGACAAGACACTCATAAATATAGTCCTCAATGGACTACCACAAAGCTATGAAATAGTGATTTAAAGCATCACCTTCATGACACAACCAACATTTGAAGATGTTATAGATAAATTCTTCATTGAAACTCATTGCATGGTAGTAAGGAAACAAAAGTTGGGACAAGAAGAAGCTTTAACATTATAATTTCAATGAACACATCTTAGAGGACGTGGATACAATCACTTTATGTAAGGAAGAGGAGGTCAAAAAGGAAGAAACTTATCTTAAGGAATACCATAATACTTTGGAAGACTATAACTTCATATGAACAATTAATAGCTTCAAAACAAGCTTGGAGGCTTATGGGGTTTTCTTGGAGCATGACTACAACCTTCTACATCTCGATTTGGACAATATGAAAGTGCAAGATTGTTTTAATGCTATGCATGCGGAAGACCTAATTGTATAGCTCAAAATTGCTTGCAAATTCAATACAATAATTCCAATATAAATTATACAAAAGAGAGTACTTATAGAAGTTTTAGGAATAACACAAGCAAAACTAATCTTGTTGGCTATCAAAACAGGAACTAATATATTGATTCAAGAGCCAATAATCATTTTATTGGAGAAATCTCAAGTCTTTAGCTATTAGATGTACAAACCCCAAGTAGAGCAATAAGAACTGTAAATGGAAAATCTAATAGGGTTGAAGCTTTTTCTTTTGCCAATATAAATTTAGCATTTGTTGCAATAAATCTATACAATGTTTTGTACATTTTAGCTTTGGATCACAATTTAATTTCAATAAGAACATTAGTAGACCACAAACATTGTTTGATATTAGAACAAAATAAAAATTCTGACACCTAGTGGAATAAAAAACAACCAAAATGGACTCTATCAATTTTATAATAAAACTCCAAAACCAAACACCATTGAAGTAAACTTAGTAAAGAAAGAAGACAATGTTAGACTATGTCATAAAAGGTTTGGACACTTATATTACGTTGTACTACAACACTTGATAAGAGCTTGTTGAGTACAAGGATTGCTATTTTTCCATACACTTCAAGAGACATGCAAGGACTATCTTGCAAAACAACAACGTTAAGGAAGATTCTTAAAGAATTGACCTCACTATCCTAAAATGGTATTCTAATTTATACATTTTGACCTAATAGGATCTATGAGAATACTATCTTTGGGATGCACCAATTATTTTGTAGTATTCACATATGATCACTTCCAAAAGAATTGGATATATTTCTTGCAAAGCAAGAATAAAATATTTAGAAAATTTAAAAAATTCAAAACTTAATTAAAAAAAGAAATAAGAAAGAAAATATCATGCCTAAGAACAAATAGAGAGGGAGAATATTTATTAGAAGAATTTAATGCATTCTTAATACTACATGGAATAGAGAAATAATTTACCAAAGGATATACTTTGTAGTAGAATGGAGTTAAAAAATAAAATAAAATAAATGATAGTCAAAAGGGTATGCTCAATATTGATTGCATGCCAATTTCCAACCTACCAATGGACTGAAGCTATCTACTATGCTAATTACCTAGTGAATATTAGTTTTATTATAGCAAATCAAAGTATAACTCCAAAGCAACTCTATAGCAAAATCAAACCGCATTTAAATCACCTAAAAGTCTTTGGATCAATTGCCTACCTTCACATCCTAAAAAAATAGAATTAAATTAAAAAAAAAAATAATGAAATATATACTTAAAGGATATGATAATTAAACAAAAGCCTATAGAATATTTGACTCTATACTCTACAAGACCTATATTAGCATAGACATAATATTTGATGAGATCTTAATAGATTTTAACCATATATAAAAGATTGACTTATCAACCTAAGATATATTTGATACACAAATTAATAAGTGAATCACTAATGGAAAACTTAAGAAAGAAGTATAAATTATATTACTTCTTAGATTTAAAAAAAAAAAAAAAAAAAAAGATTGAAGAAAAAGTTTACAAGCTTGAATAAGCCATGTATAGATCACGTCAGGCTCCTAGAGCTTGATATAGTTCAATTTACAACTATTGACAAGACCAAAACTTCTAAAAAAATAATAAAGATTCAAAGTAGAAACTATATAATAGTATTATTCTATGTGGACAATATCATTGTTATATGGAATGATATAATTCATATTTAAGTATTTACAAAGATATTAAAGAACACCTTTGAAATGACAAACTTAAGAGATACAAAACTTTACTTAGGAGTTGAATTGAAGCATATTCTTAAAAGAATTTACTTTCACCAATGATGCTACATTTAAATACTACTAGAAAAGTTTGAACTAACACATTGCAAACCCTTATTAGTACCAATGGATGTAAAATCAAAATTAAAAAAAAAAAAAAAAAAAAATCATAATTAACAATAAGCTATAGCAAAGTTTTGTAGGAGGATTACTCTATGCTACTATTAGTCATTGGGACATTTAGTTTGCAACAAGAATGGTATTAAGGTACATAATTTATAACTCACTCATCTAATTGGAATAAAAAAATACTACAATACCTCAAAGATACCATAGATTATAGAATATTTTATCCCTCTAACAACAAAGAGAATTCCTTACATTTGCTAATACAAATTGTACTAGAGATATTGATTCCTACAAATTAATATCAAACATACTATACAAAATGGGATCAACACTTGTAATATAGTCAAGCAAGCTTCAATGGTTGATTACACTTTTATCAATAGAAACAAAATATTGTATTCTATCAAAAGTTGCTCACAATATCATGTATTTTTAGAGGTTGCCCAAAAAATTCTACATAGATGATAAGAATCCCACACCATTGTTATGTGACAATGTAAGCAGCATGAGACTGGTTAGAAATCTAATCATGCACCAAAGAACAAAGCATATAGAGCTAAATCATCATTACATTAAGATAGAACAATCAAAATAAAATATACTTTTACATACTTGCAACAAGTTGATATCCTTACAAAGGCTTTAGAACCAATTGAATGTATTGAAAACAAAAAATCTATTAGACTATAAGCAATACCAATATAGTTATACAAAAGAAGGCTTAATCCTAACTAATTCAACTTAGCTTTTAAGTCAAATGTACTTCTTTGCATCTTTACAAGTTTTGAATTTCTTGAAATCTATTCTCCAATACCCTTGAATTCTTGCAAAGATGTAAAAATTCCTATATTATAACTACAACATTCAACATATAACCTTTGAGCACTATCTTTTGACAAAATTTCAGCTCTTGATAATTAAGTCAAATGCATTCCCAAGAAAGGAATATTAACAATCAAAAAACAATCAATGACTCCCTCATTGCTTGACCATGATACAAACATTAGTAACCAAGAAAGTAGTAGACTGAAGATTGACATAGAAACTTGTTGAAGAATCAATACTACAATCCAGACCACAAGTACAACTTGGAATTTAATAAAGCAAGTCAACAAAATATCAATTGCTTGCACAAGACAAAGGTGAACCAAAAAAGCAGAGAAACAAACCAAATGTGAATGTCTCACCAGTGGGAGATCATCCACTATATATTTGAATGACTCACCAGTGGGAGATCATCCACTATGTATTGAGCTGCTCAATGGCATCAGCTGGAGGGAAATAAAAACGTGCCATTCAAAAAACAAATTATGGATCCAAGCAGAGGGGTGATATCCAACCTGCATCCCTTGTCGATTGATCAAGTCACTTTGCACTACCTCCACAACTGCATGCTCAATGCAGTCTCTTTGCATGCCATCCACTACCTCCACGTCACAAGCTAATGAATCATCATCTCTTGTTCCACATCAACCTTGAAGTCACTTATTCTTTAACTTTGTATTAGGAAAATCCTGAACGCCGCATAATACGGCTAGTTTAACTCCAGTGTATAAAACAATTTTGTTGTTAATGGAACGTAACACTCGAGTGCTTTTGGCAACATCTGTCTACAATATTACTCTGACTATACGTATGAGTTTTCATCGTTTCAGATACTCGGAGGTAGATTTTTACTTGTTGACAGCTGATTTGAGGAAATGTTTTCAGAGATAGTCAACGCTCGTGGATATGGTTTGGAGATTTCGATGATATTGAGTTTGGTCTTGGTCAATATCACACGACGAATGTGATATCGGGATTGAATCGATGTGGTAATTGGCAACTGTAAAAAGTGGAACTAGTAGTGTACAATCTCTATCTCGGGCGTAGTACACACCGACATGGAGTTTTTCAGAATTATTTTTTGACTCTGCCGACGTTGGGAGAGCCTCATTCTTCTAACAGGCTACTCAGATCTCGTCAACATTCCAAGTACGATCGCTGCGAAAGAGAGAATGAGTCCGAGGAGATGGAGACGTCTCGTTTAATATGGCAGAAAGAAGCCAGTGGAAGTGCTAAAATGAGTGGAGAATGGTCAACGGTGAATGAATAAGGCGGGATTGAATAATAGATATGCCTATGCTTCAGATGAACAACCTGGAATAGCAGAAGACAGAGTTTGAAATACTAACAGAATTCAGATATCTCGGCTTCCTCCGAGGAGCAGATATTCGTTTACTGAGATATCTTTTTACGTACAATGCGATTATGAAGTCAGTAAGGAACCTCTTACTCTCTGCCCTGACTGCTTCCATTAACACATGAGAGAGGGTACCGCTGTACACAAGCTCGAGAGGAGTGAGGTAAAGGTCAGTTTCAGCTAGAACTGCAATTAATTATCATGACAGTTAAATTCTTTAGTATACATGATACATGGGCCAGTGGGACCTCTTTACAATTCCTCTTCGTCTTAAAGAACAGAGGTATCCGTAATCTTCAGCACGAAAATCAGTCGTACCTCATACATGACTCAAAACACTAAAGTATACCTGAAGCAGTGTAAAGAAGAGCTCAAGGTTTCGCCAGGTGCTAAAAGTTAAGCAGAGCTGACAGACCATTCCATCCGAACATGCTTGGTCTCTCAACATGGTTTGGAGGAGCGAAGTTGAGCGCAAACATCTCTTTGGGGGCAGATCCCGGGTTGACAACACCCACAATCCTCGCTACTACTTCCGCACTGGCTTGCACATGGCCGAGATTATGGGGGTCCATCCACAGCTTGTAGATGAGCTGGAGCCTCCTTTGCTTCCCGTCAAGAGGAACGCCCCATCTCTTGTACAGGTCTTCCCTTTCTTCAGTCGTCATTCTTCGCGCCATTTGCTTCGCTAGAAGTTCCCTCTCTTTCTTCAGAGATTTGACACTGCACAATACAAATTGTTTCAATTAGCATATGTCTATGTAAAACTGAGGGGATTTTTTTCCTAAAAGTACATTGTTCAAGCTCGAGATAGTCTGTTGTAGATCAGCTCTACAAATAACGTTTCATGGAGGCAGATGTTTTAATGTCTAAGACCTGTGTGGGAAACAAGTATATGTAAGAATTTTTTTGAAGTGCGGAAAATTAACCTGTTGGAGAAGTTGGGGCTGCCAGGTATTAGTTGCTCTTCCATAGTGTTATCATTGCATTCGTTGGATTGAGATTCGGCGTTGTAATTCTCTAGCAGCCAGGTCAAGCGGCGCAACTCCACTTCCATGTAAATGGCGTCACAAGCGTCTCCCTTAAATAGAAGGAAGAATTGAGTTCTATGAATGATGGAAACATTGCAAATATCCCATAACTCTACGATGTGTGCTCGTAGCTGCTCAAATTGCAATGTCCAACTGCCAGGTGATTTTACAGCCTCCAGGCCTAGTTCACCATCGTTGAGATCATCTTCCTCTTCTTCCTCCTCGTGGGTCCCACTGGCTTCCAGTTCAAGAACCTGTTCTCAACGAACAATCACGAGTAAAACATTTGCACGAAATTTCAGAGCTTAATCAGACTATCATTGTGGGAACCGGACCGAACGAACATTCCTTAATGAGTTATCAGGAGTCAGAAGGAACAATCATACTGGAACGCATCGTGTACCTGGCAAACAAGAAGTTGTTTCTGATACTGAAGTTTCGCTACACGTTCCTTCAATTCCGTGACATAGGAACGGATGCTTTTTATGTTGTCCTCGGCAGCAGTCTTAAATAAATTATTCATTTTAATGATGTCCACCGAATTGGACCTCTTTTGTGCACCGCCAGGGCTTCCTTTGGACTGGCTAGTGTTTAGTTCAGACGACGCGGGAGAAGCTACTTGCTTGTGATGTCCATTTCCTCGAGGGGTTCCATGATCTCCACGCTGAGGAATATTCTCACGCGGCGTTCGCGGGGGGGCATTTTCGTTGTTTTCAGCATTACTGTATCTTAGGCTCCTCCGGGCAGCTGGGGAGCAAGTAGTGTCAGGGGTAAGGCGCTGCCTTGCAATGCCGGCAGATGGGGTCAAAGGCACATCAGTCTTGCGAGAAGGGGTCCCGGGTGGATCTCCTGGTTCCTGAACACAACACATTGAATAGGTCAAAGACAGGTTCAGAAGTAGAAACGGTCTCTACTGCTACTTGTGACTGCTTAGGTTGCATCAGCAATCGACACTCCAAACACATAAACAAAATTTTGACCATTAAGCTGCGATGCTAAGTTCATAAAACTAAGGAAAAATCAATATGTTAAACAAGGGAATGCCAGATACTCCTTCAACCGTGAACAATGGACTGGTTGTCTGGTTCGCTATCTATCAATAAGATTATTTAGAATGTCGAGGTTGAAGAACGAAAATTACCTTAGGTGACTCGGATTCATTGGCAAGGATCAATTTATCTAAAGACCTCTGAACACTCTCCAGTTGCTTCTCAAGGGTTGCTATGGCAGCATTAGCGTCTGCTTTATCTTTTTCTCCCAGTCTAGAGAGCTCTTGCCGCAGTGTTGCAGGGTTCAAGCTAATGGACTGGCGGAGACTGGCTACATCTTCCTTGTTCTCAAAGCTTTTAAATCTCGAGGCTGTGGCACGAAGGTTGTGCATAGTTTGAATCTCGTCCTGAAGTTTCTTAACTGTAGAGGTGGCGTCATGGTTCATGCCAGCCTGGGCTAACCTTAGACACTCCACTTCCTTCTGAAGAGCCTCAAGAGCTCGATTGGCATCCTCTCCCAATTCATCCTGCAGGTTTTCAAGCTTGCGAATCTCTTGTACGAGCAAAACCGAAGCGGCAGTAGATTGCCTGACAGACATGTTTGGTCGTTTGGGCCGGATAGTGCTCGGAGGAGACCGAGTTTGCTGGTTTTCTACTTCCAGTTTTCGGATAAGATAATCACCCGAATCAGACCACCTTCTCCGATTCGTACATATGGAAAGAGGAGTGCGGAGATTAGGTTGAGGTCCAGGAGTGGATGGCTGTTATTGTGCACACCACGAGAATGGGGTTAGTCAATAGGTCAGTGTTTAATGTGAAGGATAGAAGGACGAAATCGTAATCGATTACATTACGTCCAGCTGTCCCACTCTGAATCGAGATTAAGAAGTTCTGTGACAGGGGACATCAAAGCTTACAGTTCTCTTGGCTGCCTCTTCTGCGAACTTCTTGGCTGCCTCTTCCGCTTGTTTCTTGGCCAGCTCTTCCGCTTCCAGCTTCCTACTGACCTCGTCAAGTCGAGACTGAGCAGCATCACGCTGGAGTTGCAATTCCCTAAGCTCCTCTTCCATCTGTGGCATTTGCAGGCTCAGCACAGATTTCCAACGGACATAGCCAAGTATTTTTAAATTTAACAAGATTTATTAAATACTAGGACACATGTATACCTTGCGAATTTGGAGATCTTTAGCTTGAAGAAGTGCTTCAGATGATGAAATGTCAGCTGTGACTACGTCAGGCACTTTCAGCTCAGCCTCAAGCCTTGCCACCTCTTTCTGTAGCTGCTTAACCAGTACCTTGTCGGACACAACCTGACAGAGGATGGGTTCTCAATGTCAGGTACATGTGATTCATGGTGCACGTATTCGGAAGCTATAATGAGGAATGGAGCAGGATACCAAGTGATTACGCGGATCAAACTTAGTATCCACATTTAAGATTGATGAAAGTGGCAGAATAGGAAAGATACTACGCATGCAGAGGAATCTTACCATGTTGATTTGTGTGGTGTTTGTTACTTCCTTCGCCCTCGTTGCAAATGCAAGGGTGTTACGTGATTGCTCTACATGACTGTGAGCGGGGCTCATAGTGCAGATAATAGCAGTCCTCGCATTCCCCCCCAACGAGTGCTGAAGAATCCTCGTTAGCTTAGAATCTCTGTAGGGTATATGTCCCCCTTTGGTCTTGCTCCCTCCGCTGATAATCATACATACAGATACAAGGTTGAGCTCCCTATGATAGTAGAGGATGCAGGAGCAATCCTCTCGAGTAAGCAAGATTGGGATGCTGAATGAGTTGGTTGAAGGATGCGTGTACCTTAGCTTACGAATGCAAGTGCTTAGAGTTAATAAGCTGCGGTTAATGTGAGCTCCTTCCTTCAGCCTGGCTCCATCAGCATTAGTTTGTGATGCCCTCTCGCTTCCAGCCAGATCCACAAAATTCTGTGTCACAATGAAGAGAGAGGAGAGCTTTATATTAGAGTCTGCAGGGGGTACAAGATATGGAGAAAGTCTGTTTCCATCACGATGATCTATTCTTATCCCAGAAATAGCATGCTCTAGTACTGAAGATCAGAAGAGAGTAGTGAACATAGCAATTACCAGGCTTGCGAGTAATGAAGTTGCTGGACTCCCTCGAGCAACTCCATATGGGTGACTCTCTACTGTCTGCACAGGAAAGTAATCCATTCATGTCGAACGGTGAACATGATAGTAACCAAGCCCGATAAGATACCATCACGAAGGGCATACATCTCAAATGTACAAGACCGACGTGCTAGGCCAGGCACGACAAGTTAAAGCGAAATTTGATGAGTTTCCACGAAATGATTGAAACTCACCAATCGAATGATTTGATGCGATCTAGAGGACACGTCATTAAGGCTTGTCTCTCCAACTTGCCTCTGGGCTGCAGGGATCAGACACCGATGGGGAACAGTGATTACAATACCCATGTATAAGGGACTATGATCTAGATTGCTTAAGTTGCTCCTACTAGGTCCATGCTTAAGTTCTCCTAGTAGCTTCATCAAGATCTGTGATCAAAGATGCAACAGTTGCGAGAAAACCGGGAAGAGTTGAGGGAGGTGGGGAATTTAGTGTTAATACGGTTCCTGTACCTTCGCAAATCTTGAGCACCTGCTGCAGGTGACTAACGTCACGGACAACCTCTTCTTTCAACTTGTCCACAACAGTACCCTTCTGCAATAAGAAATCGTCTAGTCAGAGGTAGTAAATCTAGCTGCACATAAATAGGACTGAACGCAACATCCAGAAGCTTAAAAACACAGGGAAAAGGACACGAAATCATTCAAATAAAGTGACAAGACTCACTTCTTTGTCATCAAGCAGCCTTAGAGGAGCATTGTCAGAGGCTAATAGGTCCTTCACAACCTCATTGTAGATTTCAAGACCTGAAACCTTCAGAACAAACTCTCTCTCGGAGTCCTGCAAAGTTAAGTACAGTTAGAGCAACCTCATGCCTCGCGGCCATCTGTCACTCTGTGCCTTTCGTGAAAGGGAAATCCGTTAATTGTATCCAGGAGAACTAAATAGCAAATTGAAGGACCCTTCAGCCTGCCAAACGTTGCAATTACAGGGCCGATTATAAACATAAGCGAGCTTGAACTGTAATGAAATAATCAACAACTCAATGATACGCGTATATTTACAACACCTAACCAGTGTATAACAAAGGCGAGGTATCGTTCGAAGAGTGCACAGAATTAAAATAAACGATGGATGGAAAAAAAATCTTATATCAGGTGGAGGTCGAGCACATACTCGTTGAATATACTCAAAGATATCAGCAATCGCACTCTCGGTGACTCCTCTCATTGTGAACGTTTTGCCGCTGCTGGTTTGGCCGTATGCAAAGATCGTAGCTGCATGAACTCATGTCAGAAATCCCCAATAAAAATATCACAGAGGAGCTAAGGTATATTGAGATAAGTTAGGGGGTGTGAGTGTAAGGAAAGTTCAGAGACAATGGCCTAGGCAACTCTTACAGTTGAGTCCAGCGAGGACTGAGAGAGCCACATCTTTAGCGCCTTCTTCGTACACCCTCTGTGTTCGACTGCCAGGTCCAAAGACACGATCTGCAAGCAAAAGCTACCTGGTCAATGACGACTCTTCCTCTAATACAGGGTCTTCTCTGCTCCTGATGGACACTGTAGTGCTTCAGGGGCATTCTAGATCGACAATTGCACGACAGTCGATGAGCTTACGAGCATCCGCCTCAAATGTATCTAATCATTGGCAAACGTTGAGCTTATGACGCTGGGCTAGCATTCTCGAATCAATCAATCAGCAGCCGTCATGAGCTTGTGCTGCGAGCTCTAGTGAGTGATCTCTATGAGCTCAAATCAGGAAAGACATCATGGAGAATGTCTGGTAGAAAATTAGACCGAATTGACTTCAATCTACGCCACGCTTGATCACTCAGACGAACAGCAAAGAGTATTTCTGTGACTAGTTTGTGTGGTATGGAATAGTGGAAGCGACCAGAAACCTGCACTGCAAAAGCAGACAATACTCGAATGCAATGCAAGAGAGGTTGAAAGCGAATCCATAAAAAAAAAACCAAGTTGCAACATCATTCATTTAGAGAAATTACTGTCATTCTTGAGTAATCCCGCTACACTGCAAAACACGAAACTTCACGTTATTTTCCAACGTATAATTCAGAATTACTCACCAAATGAGTATGCGGCAGGGAATGGTGACCGCTCGGGGAGCGCATGTTCGAATGCTATTGTGTTGTCAGTAGTGCACACCCAGTCACAAACGTCACCGCGGGCAGCCTCCTTCGCGCTGAGAGGTCTCACTCGTACCGTGACAAAGATCTTCTCCTCTCTACCCCTAACGCGCGTAAGCTGAGCTCCTCCGCCTCTCTCAATGGCCACAGTCATGGCTGACAATAGAGGCCTCTTATGTCTACTAAATTCCTACGCCCCTCCTCTCGATCATGCGCTTCTCCCTCTCATACACAAAGCGCGGAGGCTCAACTGCTACTTCAGCAGAGCACAACAATGCAATTCCCAAGAAACACGCGCGTGCACTCTTCGAACCAGAATTTCCAAATTTCCCGGACGCTTCTCCTCCGGATCTGATCACTCCGTCGACGAAACTCACCTACGGGCATGTGAGCTCAACAAACAAAGTACGTATAAACTGCTGCACGAGGGGGACTCTGTGAAATCAACCAAACGGTAACAAAAACGTGTGAATTTCAAGGCTATCCTTGGACTAATAGTTTCAATTCCGGTCCGACATCAAAATCTTTAACGAAAGGGTAGAACTAGTTCGCGCGAGCGACGATCCGAAGGAAAGGAGGGAGTAAGGTTCGTGTCCAAAAGGGACAAAGAAGGCGAGAAGATGAAGCATGGTGAACGGAAATTGGGGGGGCGATTGGCTGCAACGGTCACAAAGCTCGCAGAGATCAACAGAGCAAACTGCGCAGGACATCGAACATGAAGCAAAGGCTCAAGCAAAGGCAGGGAAGGAAACAAAGCACCCTCCACAACGGTCATGCACATGCAGAATTTGACTGAACTCCATTCCGAGGCCGGTTCCGAGCGGAATCGATCTTCCGTACTGTCAGAACATGCGTCCTCTCGGGTGCATGCTTGATGCACAGCGAAATCTGAGTTAACTGTCACTCGCTACAAACCCGGTTGGCCGCGTGTACTCCTAAGACGACCGTTCTGTAATGGAATCTGCGACCACTGGAGCTATGATGAGTCGGGACATGGTTGGAAAGCGAAAGTTAAAAGCTAAGTTTAGATTAAAGTTACAGGTTGGTGGGATGGACACCGTGTGATAAGGGCCCAGTCGAGCTTCCTTTTCATTTACAAAATGCACACATACTATTCCAAGCCATTGTGCATTAAATGTAATGATTTTTTGTTTAAATGTTGCATGATGTTTTTAGATTTGGGGGCACAACACAAAGATTATAAGATTTTTATTATGATTATTAATTTGATTAATACGTGACATTTATTAATTTTTAAAAAGAACTTAATCTTATTATGTTGTAAAATTCACAAATCAATATTTTTAGAGTTTTTAATGATTTTATATTAAATGCAATGTCATTTTTCATTAAATATAAAATTAAAAAATCTAAAGCATATTAAAATAAATGATAAAAAAATGTTATTTTCTAATACACATAATGTGTTAGATTTAAGTAGGATTTATTTTAATTTTACACTATATCTATATATATATATATATATATATATATATATTAACTTATTAGATATCAAACAACTTGAAGCTGTATTGTTTAGTTGTGTGTTTATGAATATATATATATATATATATATATATATTGAAGTAATAGTTTGAAAGTTGTTTAGAATTGCATGCATATAAATAAAAATTGATTAATTTTGTGTTTATGAATATATAGATAAATATAAAGAATCTTTTGTATTGTTTAGTTTTGTGTTTATGAATATATAGATAAATATAAATCTTAGTAACACAATATTTTTAGTAACCTTAGTATTCTTTTTTATATTTATCTATATATTCATAAACACAAAAAAGAGACTGTGTTACTAAGATTTATATTTATCCATATATTCATATTCACAAAAAAAGTGTTAATAAGGTTGGTAATGCCATTAGTTTTACTTCTAAATATTAGCTAATAAGAATGCTATATAAAAGCTTTGTAAAGACCTTGTGGCTTATAAGACAAGTATCTAAGTTGCATATTCTTTTAAAATAATTTTCTAAATCTAAAAAACCCATAAGAGAGCCTTCTACAAATATACACTATAGCTAATGATAATTATAGGTCCAATATATGCCTAAAATACTTACACAATATTTTACAATAAGTTATTATTTATTTTACATATTTCCACTTCTATTTAATTTTACTTCTTTTGAGTAATATAAATGAGTGAAATGTAATCTATTATCTTTGTCTTTTTCCATTTTTTTAAAGAATAAATTTAATAAGAATAAATAAAATATGATATGTTTTATAAGTCAATAAAGTTTAAAATATGTCAAATAATATGTCCTGTAAATTTAAAATTTTGTGATGTACAAAAGTGATATATCTATAATTTAAGCCATTAATATATTACATACCTAGATTAAAAAATCACTTTATTATTTTTAAAACTTTTATAAATCTCTATAAATTAAGATATTTAAAATGATATTAAATGTGATACTCTTATCCATAAAGATTACTAAACCTATAAAAATTCCTAAACATTAAGAAATTTCTTCTCCTGCAATGATACAAAATGCATCTTACCTTACCATCTATATAAGAGATAATAAAGTTTTTTTAACAGTGTTCATTTGAATTTTAAAATTCACATATTGGAACTAAAGTGCATTTTTAATTTAGAAGTAACTTACAAGAAAAATTAATAATTATTATTAAAAATTAAAATTTATTTAATAACTTATAAAATATTAATATGTTTATGATTTTAAATAATTTTAGGTTTTTTATAATTTTTAGAATTTTATCACTTTAAATAATTTATTCTAAAAATTCTACTTAAATTGTAAAAACAAAAACATAATTCTCTTTCTTTACATACAACCTTTCATTTATAATCTATATTACAATTTATTTTTTTAGAATTTATGGAATTTTTTCTTTACATTCTAAAGAATCTAAATAATTTATCTAAAATCATCTAAAACTGTAAAGAAATATTTTTAATTTATGTTGAAAAATGCATATATATTTTTTTCTAAAACATTTATGTGTTTTTTAAAATATTCTTAATTATTTTAAAATATCATATTTTAATTATCATTATTTAAAATGTAAACCAAATTTTGTAATTTTAAAAGATGTATCACAGTATAGATCTTACTTTGATTGATTTTTTTTTTTTTTTAATTCAAATTTTAAAAGAAAATGATAGTAATTTTAATAATTTATTATTTTAAATAAATAATAGTTTCTAGAGATATAGAATAATAGATTATTTTTCTTCACCAAAAGATTTTTTAGTATACTTACAAAGAATTTTTCATATCAACTAGATTTAATTTTTTATTTTTAAATTTATACTTAATAAAAGATGCAATGTCTTTGAATAGATTGTAGATTAATAAGAATAGAAATTAAGTTCTATTTTAAAGGTTAAATGTACAAATATAAAGATTTCTTTTTGAAATATATATATATATATATATATATATATGTATATATATAAATTAAGAAAAAATAAGACAAAAAATATCAATTTATTAAACTATTATATATTTTATTATATAAAAAAATTAAAAAATTCATATTATGAATAAAATTGTATTAAAAATAATATTAAAAAAATATTTTTTTACTAAGAATATATTTTTTAGGATAAAATATTGTAAATATCATTTATAAAACACAAATTAATCATCAATGGTAATTTAATTTTTTTATTAAATTTTTTTAATAACTTTGATAAAAAAATTTAATCAAAATAACAAGATTAATATATATATATATATATATATATATATATATGATTTTAAGTCTTAAACCTACTTATACTCTATAATTGTCATGAACTTAAATAATTCCAAATATAAGAAATATTAAATAGAAGGTAAAACTAGGTAGATTTGATAGTATTGCAAGTTGGACACATGTTGGAAGTCCTATAGAATGTTGGCATGTAGTTCTTAGTTAGATAATATATTTAGAGGCAAGTATAAAACCCTCTTCATTCTTGTCAATGCTTTTCTTGTTCTTAGTCTTCTTTAATGAGTTTCTAGTTCTTTAATCTTTGGCAATAGTCATTTTAGTCTTAATATTATATTATCTTTGAGTAATTATCTATTCTATGTATGAGTGTAAAATTCCACCCCTCAACCCAAATTACAAGATGGCCTCAATTAAGAGTTGCTTGTAATGGGTTGTGTGAAGTGGAAGTAAAAAACAACAAGAACTAAAGAAGAATAACACAAAACAAGTGAAACAAGTGCAATCAAGCAATTGTACACTACAAAACGAGTCACAGTCTGTTCACTGGATTCTCACCCAATAAAAAGTAAAAAATAAAAATAAAAATTATATTTTTATAAAGTTAATTTTTTATCTTTGAAATGATGTAAAAAACATATAAATCCGAGTTATTATGAGTAAGTTATGAAGGATTGAAAATAATAAGTAACAAATAGAAAGTTAAGTGAAAAATATTTTACCTCAAGGATAACTTGTTAATAGATCAAGGGTTCGAACCTCACCAAGGCTCACATGTAGTGTATATGGATTTTCTAAAGAGGTCTTGAGGCCTTAGTTTTATCTTCCTACCTACATCCAAGGTGCTACAACCCACATGGGACTTGCGCACCTCCCTTCTTACAAGGACTATAATAGTTGTTGGTCCTTCTATTTTCTACTAGTAGAATTAATATTTTGTATTTTTGACTTCATCATGGTGTTCAAAAACACCCAATTAGTTTAGAAACATTGTGTGGCATTCAAACCTTGCTCCATGTCTTCATAATGGCTCCCCAAGTGGTAAAACTCAATTTTACCAAGGTCTTAAAAATTACCCTAAACATTCATAGAAAATTCTAAATAAATTCTAAAAATTCCTATAATATTTCTATAATTATAATATCCATTTAAAGATATAATTTCCTATATTGATGATTTTTTATAGTAATAAAAATCAATTTGAATCTACTAAAAATTCTAAATAAATTCTAAATAAATTCTAAAAATTCCTATAATGTTTCTATGATGCTAATAGCAATTTAAGGATATAATTTTCTATATTATTGATTTTTTATAGGTAATGGAATCAATTTAAATCTACTATAAATTCTACTTTCTATATAAATAACTAAAAAGACATGAGGTTCTTTCTCATGCTTCTTTTAACTACTAACT
This sequence comes from Physcomitrium patens, assembly GCF_059467195.1. Taxonomy (NCBI): domain Eukaryota; kingdom Viridiplantae; phylum Streptophyta; class Bryopsida; order Funariales; family Funariaceae; genus Physcomitrium; species Physcomitrium patens. The sequence goes on from NC_143410.1 coordinate 15,609,089, forward strand.
AACATTTATAGTTTTTTTTATAAGTAATACATATAGATATAAGATTAATATAAATATTGATTTTAGTAACTAATCCTTACTCCTCAATAATAAGTAAAAATACTAAACCAACTAAAATAATTTCCTCCAAGACTTACTAAGACTCCATTTCTTCTCCACTAATACTATTCTTCTTTCTTTAACATCTTTTATGGATATCTTTACCTAATAATTGTAATTTTGGCATTCTAAATGCATACTTTTGTCCTAAAATAATTAGTGAGTCAATATGATGACTCACACTTTGTTAGTAAAACAAAAGTATATTAATCATTAGATTCATGTGAAACATGTCCTTGATACTTGATAAGAGTACTAACTCGGTATTTTTATTTTGTTTTAAAAGTGAGTGAATTACCTTACTTTTTATGTTATGTTTTAAATTTTAGAAACTTTCCACTTTTTAACTAATCATTTTTATCTTCAAAAATTGATTCTTTTTTTTAAAAAAATGGAGTATTTCTCTTACTACAATTTTTTATTTGAAATTATAGATTTTGGATTATTCTACTCTAATTAGACTTATGGATTTGTTAAAGTTATTTTTTATAGATGTAAAAGAAAAGTTATGGATATTAAACTTAAAGAAGTAAGAATATATTTGTAATTATTATATATCTTTATAAGCTTACCAATACTTTTAAAGTAAAAATCTCACATATTGCTAACATTAGCTATAGAAATAATATTCCTAAACCTATAGAAGAAGTTCATAATGAAGTATAAAGTGTATACTAAAAAGTTTTGTAATTAAGAGGAGTAAGTAGATCAACCTTATAATTTACTTTGAAAAGTCTCGGTACTATAAATATAAGAGATATAAGGATAAGTATGATGGAGAAGTTTGATATAATAAAATCAAAATTTTGAGGATTTTTACCATAAGTCAAGCTTCCTCTAATATTCCATCTTTCCAAATATTCTAATAGATTTATTCAAGTTGGATTTATATGCATACTTCTTTATCAAAATATTCTCTTTTGATTTACACCATTGATGGAAAATGATTTACAACTTTTCAATGATTTAAATTCATTATTGGAAGTACTCATGAATACATTTGTAGAAAGGGACTGAAAAAAAATAGCTAAGACAAATTTTTTTTTTTTACAATAATAATCATATTTAATTATTATATATGTTGTTGAATTCTAAAACCTTCCTTATAGCATGGATTGGAATGACAAAGCCTTTAGTAATTAATTTTGAAATGAATTAAATAATAATATCAAAACTTTATTATTAATAATATTATAAATAGACTTGTTAAAAGGATTAATTGTTTAAGCCATTCCATGTAATAATTAACTTTTTGAAAGACTCTAAGCACAAAGATTTGGAAAGAAAAAAATAATTTAAGTTTCAAAAAAAAATTTACAAGATTTCAAAAAATTATTCATCAAGGCCTAAATCTATACAAATTAATATGATATATTTGAAATATCTGAATGAGCAAAAAAAGATTCAACTTCATTAAGAAGAATTGAACTTATATTGTGAAGAATCTAGCATATTATTCAATATGTTTGAAAAATTAAAGTAATCCCAAAATGAAGATTATGGCTGCTAAAAAAGACACTATGTTGGAGAATAAGTTTGTTTTACTATAAAAGAGATTGTGTGGCTAAAATCTTATGCAATATCTAATAAAAGTCATACATTATTTTTAAATCCTTCACTTTACTTTATAATAGATATTTATTTGGAAAAAAAAATATTTCAAAGTTTCTATCTTGTTAAGTTTAGAAGCCTCAATTTGTTTTATAGACAAGGACTTTGTTAAAAATCAACAAATATCTTTGATGAAGAAAACTAAGCATGTGCATGTAGAAGTCATAGAAGGTTGTTGTTGTCTTCTAAAGATGTTACTAATAATACAATTCTTTTAAATATAATAATTAATAATTATTATAGTTTAATAATATTTAATTTTATTATATATATTTTAAATATATTATATTAGGTTTATTTTGACTAAAAAAATATAAATTTTAAATAGATTAGATTTTTTGTAATCTTGATTTTTTCCATAGCCTAAGCTATACTTTTATAGAAATTTATAAGTCCAATATTATCAAATTCTTATTGGTAGGTACAAGAACTTTCATATATATTGCAAAAAAAATGTTAATTTTTATTATTTGTACTGTATCTATTTCTTGTGGAAGAAAGACTTTAAGATACTTTTAATTTAGTCACTATATATACAAATCACAAGAACCTCAAGTATTTAATGTCAACACATATTTTAAATTATTGCTAAACATATATGATCATGTTTTTATTAAGATTTGATTTTAAGGTTATTTATCAACTAAAAAAATTACACAATTAATCAAATATCTTTTTTAGAAATTCTTATCTTCTATCAAAAGAAAAAGATGTAATTTTTAATCAACAAAAAATAATTCTTTTGAAACCAAATCAATTTTAACTTTGAGCAATAAATTCAATATTAACTATTGATTCAACTGTTTTTAAGCAAGTTCAATTAAGTATGTCCTTAGATCTTTCTATTCATTATATTAAGAATAATCTATCTAAATCTTATGATACTTCAAAGTTCAAATTCAAGAATAATCTATTGTATTTTGAAAGACACTATATGTTATTGAAGATAAAGCATGATAATGTCTTCTTTACGCTTGTCATGACTTCCTAATTCTAAGATATTTTTGATTCAACAAGACTTAAGAACTTATAATTAAGAGATTTTTTATAGCATCAAATGTAAAAGGCAATTAAGAACTTTGTACAGTCATGAGATATTTTCTCAAGATTAAAACCTCCTTGTTATTGACTTTACAAAATTTTTTAGCCATTACCTATTTCAAAACAATTATAGTCTTTTATTTTTATAGATCTTCAAATTTAAAGATCACATAATTCTATATTTGTGATAGTAGATTATTTTGCTAAGATGGTATATTTTTTACCATATACAAAATCTGTCACAAGTGAAGAACCATCTAAACTTTTCCTTAACAACATCTATTGTTGTCACAGATTATCAAAGAATATTAAATTAAATAAAAAAATATAATATGTATCAAGATTTTAAAGTATATTTTTTAATATTCTAAAAATAAATATAAAATTATCTTTGACTTTCTATTCTCAAATTAATGGATAAATAAAATAGATAAATCAAGCGTTAGAGCAATATCTAACATGTTCAACTAACTACTATTAAGATGTTTAAATAATTCTTATATTATTAGTTGAATTTTTCTATAATAATATAAATAATTTTTTATTCAATAGATACTTTTTTATATTAATTATGGTTATCATCTTTAATTTGAAATTTTTGATTTTTCAAAAGTTAATAATCTTATGGCAAAAGATTTAAAAAATTAATCATTATAGTTATATGTAAAAATAGAAGCACAATTAAAGAAAGTTCAAGAACAAAAAATTAATACAAATGCCTATCTATCAAGGATATGAATTATAATAAATAAAACCTTAATATTTCTTGTATCATTTAAATAGAATAGATATTTACTTTAAAATTTTATAATATTAAAATTTAAATAGCTTTTGCCAAAGATACAAAGACTAGAGATTCTTGAAATAAAACTAAATGCTAGATTGGCATTAATAAGAGTAAAAAAGGTTGCACTCTTGTGTCTATAAATACTATCTAACTAGGTGCTACATAACAATGATCTATAGGACCTTTGATACATGTCCAAATTGTTAGTCATGTATGAAATTTACAAGAAAAATTTACCATAAACAAGATTATTATCTCTCAAATATTTAAATATTATCAATTAATCTATATCCAAATTACTAAATATTTTGAAATAAATATTAAATAAGAAAAATAATAAAAAATTATACAATCATAAATATAGATTAAAATTTTAAATATAAATAAATTTACTCTTTAAATAAGATAATTTTATTAGAAATAAATAAATATTTTTTTTATAAAAATATAAAAATAAATTTAATATATATATATATATTTAAAAATACTAAATATAGATATAACTTTGTATATACAAAAGATAAAAGTTTAGAATAAATGTTTTAGTTATTTGCTACATAAGCTTATAATTTATTTTAATTTCATATTTAAAACTATCTTATCAGTTAAGATAATATTTTTTGACTAAGTTATCAAAGAATGCTTCTAAAAAAAGCTTTATAAGAATAATTGGCTTTTAATTTTATTATTAGAAGACTAAAGGAAAGTTTTATAAAAAATAAAAAATAAAATTAAAAGGATTTGGAAGATTTGGAGGTCTAATTCTTTTTCAAGGTCTTGGAGGTCTTGGAAGTCTGATATTTTTTTATTATTTTTTTGAGAATATATTTGAATAAAGGAAAAATAAACTTATTACTTTATTATAAATCATGTATTGGTTTTTTTTTGCATGCAAAATATTTTAATAACTTCTAAAATAATTTATAATTTCCTATATCCAATAAAAACAATAAAATCCGTAGGCTTAAGTGTTATATATAAATGTTTTTATTTTTATTTTTATTTTTTATTACTGCTTACATATTAAGATAATTTTAAATATAAAAAACTTGTAAATTAAGTTGATTTTAAATAATACCCATAGGCTTAACTTATAAAAGCTTTTATGTATTTAATTTTTTTTTTATGCTTTTATAAGTGCTTTAAAATTTTATAAGTTTGATTTTTATATTTAAATATCTTAAAAATAAAACTATCTAAAACTATCACGAATCTAAATAAATTTAAAAATAAAGAATATAAAAAAGTAAAAAGAACTCCACAAACTACAATAATAAGTTTTTATGTAGTTGAATTTCAGATTTGTTTCCAATGACATTTTTATAAATTCAAGTGAGGTTTATTTATTCTATTTTTTTCTTTTATGTATATATATATATATATATATATATTACATGTAAACTTTTAATTTTATTTGTGTATATTATTTCTTAATACATTTGTATTTTTTTTAAAGTATTTTATTTAATTTGCCTTTGGTGAAAATAAAACATCATTCTGCAACTCTAAGTTTAGTTTAGTTTATTCTGTTATCTTTTTATTTATTTTTCTTTATATACCATTATTGTATTTCATATTATTATATATCAAGAAAATGTTACTTCAAAAGTAAAGATCCTAATGCTACCTTTATTCATGATTGATGCAAGAATATTCAAAATCTAAATATATAAATATGTTATGCTATTTTTTTTAAATTTTTTATCATATAATATTAGAAATTTTATTTTAATTATGTATTTTAAAAAAAGATGTGCATGAAAATAATTTACATATAACTGATTCATGTAAAATCTATATTATGTTTTTGTTACACAATTTCTTCATAATAACTTTTACCACCTAATTATATTCAATTTGGTTTTAATTGCACAGATCAAAAAATCTGAAAGGATATGCCAAAAGTAATTTTAATCAATTTATTATTAACTAATAACAACCACTTTTAGCTTATTCTTGACTTAATGCTTTTTATGTTTATCATGAACAAGATTATTATCTCTCAAATATTTAAATATTGTCAATTCAACAATATCCAACTTACTGAATATTTTTAAATAGAAAATCAGCAATAAAGACAATACAAAATTACATTATCATGAATAGAGATTAAAAGTTAAATTATAAATGATTCTAAATTTTAAAGAAAATAATTATACTAGAAATAATAATTAAAGTGTTATTTGAAGAATATAAAATTAATTTTAGTTTTAAAAATGAATAATAAATTTAAAAAATATTGAAAGACTAATTATATATATATATATATATATATGTCTGAGCCATTGAATTGACTTACTCTGATATTTAATAGAAAAATGCACTTATTATGCTTAAAACATAAATTTTATGAGTTAATATTAGAATTTTAGGAAAAAATAGAAAATAGATTGCTAGTAGTGGATATGCAATTTAAGATAGAGTTTAGTAAGAAGAAACTATAAAGACAATATTTTTCTAGTTAGCTAGTAGTAGAGGAATTACAAGGAAGTAGTCTTGGTGTCAAAAAAAAAAAAGAAAAGAAAAAAATATATATATATAATGAGATTTAATTATGATGGGTTTGAAGATGTTTTTCAAATTCAACAAATCCAAGCAGCAAACTGATTCTTCAAATTTATGGAAGCCTTCATATACAATGGAGGCATCAAATGCACCATGTGGAGTGAAGAAAACAAGATCAACACCCTTTCCTTCAAAGTACAAGTAGAGAAATGAAATTCTCATTTTTTGAAGAATTTTACAAATATTACCTAAATCCTTGTAAGTAAAAAAATCTTCATAAAAGTTGCAAAGGAGCATAGATTGATGTATATGAGTAGTCAATCTTAGCATATAAAGGTGTTTTAAACACAATGATTAAGTTAGATTTACCAAAAAACGTTTTTTTTTTTTTTTTTTCCACTTACAAGAGCCATCAGCCTTGGTCACAAAATTAGCTTCTTGATGAAAAAAGACTATAGATCTATATTAGGGATCTTAGAGGTCAAGGGTGGAGATGTGGCCGCCCTTCCACAAGCCACCACTCAATTGTATAATAGTGGTTTGGTTTCCCAAGCCTCTCTCTCTCTCTTTCCTTTTTGATGAAAGGGAAGCTATGTCAAAGTGTGGTCTCAACCCTAACCCTAATCTTAATTTTTTTTACTTCTTTCTTAATCTTAGATCTCATTGTGAACTTTGGGAACATATGAGCATTGATTTTGTGTCGTGGGTGGTGCTTGTTGTGGTTTAAATGGCTCCCCTTTGCAATTAGTGGTCACTAACCATTTCCATAGTCAAAAGGGTTTGAGGGGCCTCTGATTTTCCTCAATCAGTCTGTGATTTTTTATGATTTGTAAGTGAATATTTTTTTCATCACATAGCCATTGTAATTAGCTTTCCAAAAAGCTAAGGCCTTCTCAATTTGGAGTTGAACCAAAATTTTGGTGAATTTTTGAGTGCAAGGGGGTAGCTGCCTTGGCAGTTTCAATAATCCAATTTTGAAAAAGCATTCTTCAGTGCCAATTAATGGGATCATTTTGAAAATTTGGAAATACAAGAATCTTCAAGCTGAGCTTCCATTGGTATAAATTTCATTAAATTTGAAGCAAATTCGAATTTTTAACGAAGTTTTGAGTGAAGGGGGGTCGGCTGCAGTGGCATGCCCAATGACCCAACTTTGAAGAAGCATTTCTCGCAGCTCAAGTAATATAATGCCACGAAAATTTTGGAGCAGGAGCGCCTTAAAGTTGAATTTCCAAAACAAGTTTTTTTTTTAAAACTTGGAGTTAATTTGGATTTTTGGCGAATTTTGAAGTAAAGGGGGTGCTTTCCTCAATCCTTAGGCGTTGTCAAGGTGCTTCCGCTTGTACCTCTCTTTATTTATTTTTTTCTTTTCTTTTCTTTTATTTTATTTTTTTCAGTAACTTGTAACTTCTACATTCACTTTTGGATTTAATTTTTAACTTTTAATCTCCTTCTTTTTTTTATTTTTTTTATTTTTAACCTTTACTTTATTTTTTCTTTTTAATTTATTTTTGTTTTAAATTTTACTTTTACTTTTTAAACTTTACTTTTAACTTTTAACTTTTGATTTTAACCCAAACTTAAAAAAAATTTACAATTACTATGGATTAAGGATAATAATTTAAGTAATTACTTTTACCATCAATTAATTATGAAGTAAAAATTTATACATTTTTAAAAATATGATAAAATAATAAAATAATAAAAATGTAATAAAAATGACCTAATAAAATAAAATAATAATAATAATAAAATTTAATTAAATAAAAGATTAAATCAAATTATCTAATTAGAAGTAGAAGAAGGAATTGTTTTGCATGAAGTTAAGGAGTGAATCATCATTGTGAATGTGAGTAATGTTAGAGGATTTGATTAATAACTTGGTGTTTTAAGAAGGACAAGTAATAAGTGGATTAGAATTTAAATAATAGCTTTATGTTAAATTCATATAGTTAATTCACTTATTGTGAGTTAGAATAAACTTCCAATTAGTTGAGGTTTATTTTAGCTCTCAATATGTGTGTGTGTGTGTAAATATGTATATATATATATATATATATGTATGGAGAGAGAGATGATAAAGCAATCCAAAAATTTACTAAATCAATCCACATGTCATGTTCCTAGCCGTTCTCCTATTCTTAGCCGTTTTCTTGTTTCCAATTGTTGTCTCTATTCCCAGCCCCATGTCCCCTACCCCCCTACCATATTTAGTAATAATTGGGAATGAGGAATGGCTAGGGACAAGGATGGGAGTTCCAAGGGTGCAATGATGCTTAAGATAAAGTGAGTCGCTTTATTATTCCTTTATATATATATATATATATATATATATACATATACATATATAAAAGATAGAAGCTTAAAGTCAAAAAAATTAGTATCTTGCTACTTAAGCTAATAAATTATTTTAATTTTAAATTTAAAACTATCTTATCAATTGAGGAATTCAAAAAATATTGTAATAATATTTTTTGATTAAGTTATTAAAGAATGCTTCTAAAAAAAGCTTTATAAGATTAATTTCTCCCAATTTGATTATTGGAAGACTAAAGGATTTTTTTATAAAGATTCATAAATATAAAAGGATTTGAGAGATCTGGGGGTCTAATATTTGTGATATTACTTCATTTTATTTTAAAAAATAATCAAATAAAGAAAAAATAAATGTATCACTTCATCATAAATCATGTATGGTTTTTTTTTTCTAAATAATATATATTTTAATAATTTAAAAATTAATTTATAAATCCTCATATTTAATAATAATTAAAAAAACACAATCTTAACCATTTATAAATTTAATTTGTGTCCATACTTTTATAAGTGGTATTGGCCTTGCAGATAGAAAATGAGAACTTGGGGTGAAGCAATAACGCAGCTGTGGTGGGGAACACAGGGAACGCATGGAACGCAATCAAGTTACAGAAGAGGGGAACGAGGAAACGGATGGAGGCGAGGGGCGCAGATTCCCTCTGGGGGGTGGGCATACGGAGGGAGCTTTTTCGTGCGAGTATCGAAGGACATCATTGCCCTCGTTGTAGCAGCGTCCGTGTGTTATCTGGCCCATCGCCTCCTGCGTTTCCTCACACCCCACCCCCGTTGCTGCCCGTGTTTGTTCTATCTATCTCATTCCTGTCAGCCATGGCGGGCTATGGCGGGCTCGACGATTTGGAGCTTATCCTGGACCGCAACCTCCATCGCGCTCTGGCTGCATCCCGAACGAATGCACCGGCTCCTCCCTGGACGAATTCCGGTGCTGCCGCTACTGGCGCCGAAGTCGAAGATGACGAAGAGGAAGCTGTCGCCAGCAAGGAGGAGGTTGCAGGTGTGTTAGCGTAGAGGATTCGCGGTTTGTTTTTTTGTCATCTTGGCACTAAAGTGGCCAGGCTGTGAGCTATTTTTGTGAAGGTGTACGGAATTTTGGAGGTTCGGGTGTTGTTCTTGGTCGTGGGAGTCTTGGTGAGGTGCAGTGTGCGTTCGGCTGTGAGAGGCGATTGTAGAAGTCGTGGTTGCTTCTTACTTCTTGGTTCAATTGCGATCCGATTTAAGTCTTTTTCTTCCATGTTTTCAGTTTTTTGTATGTTCGCATTGCCTGCCGTTCTTGTATGTGATGAATTGAAATTGAGGAATGCTTTGCTTGATTTTTTGTAAAGGTGAAGCAATGTGCATTAAGTAATTTATGCCTATGAGGTGGCAGAGAGGATTTTCACATTCTGCCCACCGGTCGACGTGGTAGTCTTGCATCTCAGGAGAGCAGCTTGCCATCTCGTGAATGCTACAGCTCTCGCAATACTTGTAGGTGAAGAGTAGTTCATTTAGTTGTCTTTTTAGGGTTACTATTATCACACATGCTGTATAGATTCTTGAGGATGGGTTCTGAATGTATCGGGCTTTGCACATGACTTGTTATCGCCTATTTGCGAGCGAGGATGACTTCCTTTGAGTAAATATCAAAGTAAAAGAGCTGGTAATTTCTAGGAGGATTCATAATCATTTGCTATTTGCAATCGTCTAGAAAAATTCTCATCAGCTGATGTTTTGCATCTGTCACTTGTATCTATCGGTCATGCTGATGGGAAGGAAGTGTAGAATTACAGTCAATTTTCATTTTTTTTTTTTTTTTTTTTTTTTTTTTTTTTTTTTTTGTTCTAAGAGATTCAGCGATCCTGTTGATTCAGATGATTGCATTTCCTTGCCGCGTTTTTGTTAAATTTTGTAAAGTTTAAAATTTGTGTAATCCTCAATTTTTCTATATCGCGTTTATGTACTGGCATTGTTTTCAATCCTTGGCACTCTTTTTCCTGCCGTGAGCTTATGTTGATGTGTTAGAAGTTACTTTCTACTGCTCTAACCTTTCCAGGCGATTGTTATGTGGCCTAGATGCAGCGTCTTTTGGGAATCCACTCCCTTCAGCTGCTTCCCTGTCCCTTGCTCTCAACTCCGTACTTACTTCCAGCCTAATTTTATCTAAGAACAATGTGGTACCACAAGCGTCACAGCGTGGTGGAGTTGGTCCAGCCATATCAGGAGCAGTTCCTTCACAAAAGAAAAGCCATAGCCCCGTGCCTGTGATGGCATCTTCTAAGGTTCAGGTTAGTGAATTAGAATCCTGTAGCAGGGCAAAAAAAGATTTAAAACAGTTCATTACAGCCCTGTTAGCTGCAATCATGATGTAATGTCTCTGATACTTATGACTTTTTTCTCAGGTGGCTCTTGACATTCCTGTAGCAACTCCAATCACCGTTTCAAAGAAGTCAGCAAATTATGTCTCAGCCTTTCCAGAGTATGAAAAACTTCGTGGCCCTGACTTCAAGGATCCTGCGAACGGCTGTGGTTTACGCAGAGCTTCAATCGTCTGGTTCAGAAATGATCTGCGTGTGCATGATAATGAGGCCCTGGTCTCAGCTAATAGGGATTCCCTCTCTATCCTACCAGTGTACTGCTTTGATCCAAAAGACTATGGAAAGTCATCTTCAGGGTTTGATAAGACCGGTCCCTATCGGGCGAATTTCCTCTTGGAATGTGTTGCGAACCTGCGATCAAGTTTGAGGGAAAGAGGCTCAGATTTAATTGTTAGGGTTGGTAGTCCAGAAGCAGTTCTAGTGGATCTGGCCAAAAGCGTGGGAGCTGAGGCTCTTTATGTTCATCAAGAAGTCACTTATGAAGAGCTTCAGGTGCAGTAACTTTGTTCTCAGTGTGCAGGAAAGCAGTTAGATGTTAAGGTGTGGATGATCTTTAGAAGAGGAATGCGCATTAGTACAAGTAGCTCTTTACGGCTGGTTTATTCAACTCTAACTTGTGGCAACTTGGTGTTTAAGAACCCTAAGAGTACGGAATAATCTTAGATGCATGGCTGTTTCAAATGTGTCAGTTTGCAAACAAGCTATGTATCGGGAAATTGCAGTGCTGTTAGAATGAGTCTAGTTTGAAGCACTCTGAGCAGGTAATTGTTTTGCGAGTGCTTCGGCTCTTTATACCCTCTCCGCAAGGCCTCGCGAAACATGACTAGCGGTCTCGTGTATATTAGTTGTAGAACCTTGTCTGACCCGCCATCTGGGTAAAGGACATCGTTTTGGCAGTGATAACGCATACTAACCAATGAAGTGTTTTCTTTATGATGTAAGATATATTGTATTGTGGATGAAATTTAGGGTTGATGTTTGGAATGAAATGTATGTTCAGGCAGAAGAGAAAGTGGCCGCGGCTTTGCAAGAGAAAGGGATCGAGACGAAGTACTTTTGGGGTAGCACCTTATTTCATCTTGAGGACCTACCATTCAAGCTTCAGGACATGCCCTCCAATTACGGTGGATTCAGGGAGAAGGTGCAGAACGTAGCTATCAGGGATACAATTGAAGCACCGCAGCAGCTGAAGGGCTTGCCAGCATGTGGAAATGTCAAGCCTGGATCCATTCCTTCTATTGAAGTACTTGGCTTGAATCCTGCTACGAACTTACGAAAGGTCCGTTGTACCGTCTGAGCTGCTCATATTTATAGATGGGTCAAGGATCAGGGATGTAATTTTTCTTGGTTCAGGGATTGCTATCTTATTGTGATTTTGATCTTTTCACCTGAATGAAAAGAAAAACTTTGGTTGAGCTGGAGCAGGGTCTTCACCGTCTCATATCGAATGTAAAACTGGATAGATTTTCTTCTGCATTTTTAATTGTATTACGTGTGGACTAACCTTTCTGAACTGTTGATGTAGTTCCTTGGGTCCAAGCCCGGCGTAAACTTTTCCTGAAAATGTTTTTGTACTGAGGACTAACACGAAACTTGCTTATGTAGCAGGGAAGTGTAACAGTGGGTGGAGATGGACTATTGGGAGGTGAAGAGGAGGCTCTTCAGAGGCTGCAGAAGTTTGCTTTAGAGGCGCGGAGTCAAACAAGCAACTTAAAAGCTAGCAAGAGTCAGTCGGAATCCAGTGGTGATAGTTTGTATGGTGCTAACTTCTCCTGCAAAATATCCCCCTGGCTGACCATGGGTTGTCTCTCGCCACGCAGAATGTTCGAGGATCTGAAAAAGAGTGCCTCAAGGTTTGCTCCATGTCCACTTCTTGCTGCTCACGAACTTGCTCATTTCTTTCTCGTTAATGATCAGGCATATGGTGGCATGATTAAGTTGTGCGACTGCTGCATCCAAAAATGTCTTATCAAAAGCATCATATTTGATTAGAAATATTGTTGTATTCAGCGAGGTTACTAAATAAGTCACTGATACCCTATGCCACTGTAGTTGCATCTCGTGCCCATTGACTTCTGGAATGGGTTGGTAGTATTCTTGAAAGTATTTGGTGAGATTTATTTTGTTCTCTCTTAAAAAACGGGAGTTAAAGTTAAACTGCAAATGTAACCCACATTTGTGATGAATGGACAGTGCTAGTGCTGGAGCAATGTCGGCCTTAGCTGTGAAGGCTTCAGGAGCTGGAAGTGACGATAATGGACTTAACTGGCTTGTCTTCGAGTTGTTGTGGCGGGATTTTTTCAGGTGCACATTCTTCTGTCAATGCCTGAATACTTGTTACCGGATCAGATTGTCACTTACGTATTTTGTCTAAATTATATCTCGATTTCCTCTTGCGGGTAGTATTTCAGTGCTACAGTTTTTGTTTCCCTGTTTCTATTTCCTTTTTTATCAAAGCAGTATGTGGCTTTCAGGTTTATTACCAAGAAATATGGTACTGGAAAAAGACTGTCAGAGGCTACTCCTGCCACAGCTAGCACTGCATCTCTTGTTGCGGCCTAATCAACTCATAGAAGGGAACATGGTGTACATGGAAAAAATTGACCATGTCAAAATATGGTGTAGGTGAAGTTCATTTCTAGCCCCTGGAGTCTAATTCTGACTCGGACAACTGGATTTAGATGCAAGCTGATCTTGCAAAATCCTATGAGCTTTCGAATAAGCTGGTTGTGCACAGACTTCTTCAGAATGGTGAATACTGGGATAAGAAAATTTTGAAGTGTACAATATATGCATTTACAATTTGCAACATTCAATTGTTTGGTTTCGTGAATGTGAAGAATCAATAGCAGAAGAGAGTCGTCCAGAATGGGACCAATGATATTATAAGCGAATATTCAATTACCTCATGGAAAATCATGTGAAAAGTCTTTTTTAGTAGAAAAGTTCACTTATTAGTGCTTTTGGACATGTTTCGTCTATTGCATGGATGGAAACGAATTTATATGCATTCCATTCATATTTCTTTTTACTGACTTTTAATCAATTTTCTGGGAAGGCTTTTGATTTTATAATAGTAGAGATTTCAATTATAATATATGTGTATAAATTTACAAGCAATTGAATAGCTATTAATATTTAGATAATTTAAAAAAAACTCGAATGTAAATAAAACGTTGTCATGTATATTTGTTTTGACAAATTCGATATTTTGGATTTCATATGTAGCTGGAAATAACCAAGAGTTTTAAAGTTAAGGATTTACAGTACTACTATTGTCCTCCAAAACTTTAACCAAGCTAAGGCAACTCCAATGTTTTCATCTTAACTTTATAGCTTAAAAATATTCAAAATATCTCAGATGCCATTACATACCTGTGCAAAAGAATAATTACAATGCAAGCAAACTCATATTCACTGTCCATTAAATTTAAACGTCTCAATCAATTTGAAATTCTCATGATAAAAAATATAATTTGACATGTAGTATTGATCTTGCTTTTTTGAAAATGAAATTAAAAATATTGTTGGTGTTTTTTTTTTCCTTTTCTTTCTATATTTATTTATTAATGTTTTATTCTAGAAATAAGATTAATTTGTAATATTATGTGTTGTCATTGTAGTTAAAACTTTTGATGAATATGAATACAAAGTTTTTTCTTGTGCTCATGCAAAAATTTATATTTAAATTTAAACACTTTTAATAATTTTTTGAAAAGTATTTATAACAAGACAAGATATAGAGTAATCTTTTATCATACAAAACTTCATCAAAGGCTTTCTTTAATATGGTTCTATTTACAGCTTTTGATTATATTTCATTATAACATATATATATAGGGCCATAGATGAGCCAAATCAAAGTAGATGAGATAATTGATTGATATAGGGATTTTTAGGCGAGAATTAAGAATAGGGTTTAGCAAAAATTACCTCAAAATACCAAGAATTGATACCTAGATAGGAGTGGTTGTGAATCAAGGTCAGAATTAGATCTTTAAGCACAAAACTGCACACCAATGATAATTTCGAGATTCTTTAGATGATTGGAGAGTAGACATTGAAAGAAGACTTATAAAGATTTTTTAGGAGTTAATTTCATGTGATTTGAAAGCACATTGAGTTTTTAAGAGCTTTTTAAAGTCAAAGATGTATTTAGTAGTTTTGGATTTTAAAAAATAAAATAAAGTTTATAAATAGAAGTAGGTAAAAATAGATTTATTTCATAACATTTTCTAGAGAAGCTTCCCAGAAGCTACATAGATGTTACTTTGACTTTACATGTGTTTGTAATTGATTGGTAGGTTAGAAACTTGGTCAATAAGATAACTATGTATTGATAGCTTGTGGAATAAGCTAACTATATGGTGCACATATAAAAAAAATTGACTTACAAATTAAGATAAGTGTCTTGCAAAGTCAATACGTTTAGGAGGTCCAATAGGACATTACTACATAGATTTTAGTTATATATATATATATATATATAGAGGCAAGAGTGAAGTCTTCTTCATTCTTGTCAATGTCTTTTTAGTCTTTAGTCTTGTCTCAAGACTTTTTAGTCTTCTTGTCTTTAGCAATAGGCATTCTAGTTTAATACTATATCATTTTTGAGTGATTTTTTTTAGCCTTTTTAAGTGACACAAGAGTATATTGACATTTTAATTCCGTAAATTTCATGTCCTTGATAATTTAATAAGAGTATTAATTTATTGTTTTTGTCTTGTTTTAGAAGTAAGTAGATTATCTTACTTCTATTGTTGTATTTTGAAGGTTGTGGATTATCCACCTTTAAACAAATTGTTTAGTTTTCTAATATTATTTATTTTTTTAAAGACAAAAGATTATCCTTCTTTGTGAAAATTTTCATTTGTATTAGAGGTTGCAGATTATCCTCCTCTAATTTGATTTGTGGATTTATCAAGTTATTTGAAATGAAAGAAAAAATTATAGATGCTACACTTGGCAGAAGTGAGAATAGATTTGCTACTATTGCAAATCTTTACAAACTTGTCAACACTCTCAAGATAGAAATTCCACACATGACCAACATCAACCAATGAAATATTAATTCTATGCCTATAGAAGCAATTTAGAGTCTGCATTAAGAAGTTGTGCAGTTGAAGGAAGCAAATAGATCAACCTCACAAATAAATCTAGGAAGTTTTCCTTTAATAAGTACAATGGAGACAAAGATTAATATGCCTAAGAAGTTTGATGGAACAAGATCAAAATTTCAAGGATTTTTGTAATAAGTCAAGCTCTATCCAAGATTACATCCCTTCCAATACAGTGATGGATTTACTCAAGTTGGATTCATGGGTGCAGTTCTATTTGGAAGTGCTCTCTCTTGATTTGCATCTCTGATGGAAAAAGATTCACAATTCTTTTATGATTTGAATTCATTTCTAAAAGTATTTACAACCACATTCAAAGAAACTGATCAAAAAAGAGTAACAAAGACTAAACTCTTATCTTCATGATGTCGTGATATAATACAATTATATGGTAAAAATATAATAAAAAATAAAATTTTAATTAATATCTAATTATCTTGGTTCAATAATAAATCAAGATATTTAAACATGGCTTTTATAAAAGCCTCTTAGTTTATTTTCTTGTCTTAGTAGTTAGTAGGTTAAAGGTTGGTTAGTAATTTTACCTTCTAGGCTATAAAGACTCTTTTACTACCTTAGAAAGACCATAAATTGATAAAATCAGATTAGAAGAGATTAACATGGTTGATGCTAAGATTATGTTGAAGGTAGGCTTGGGCTAAAAAATCCCTAGGATAGATTTGATATCCGGAGATCAACTATTTGTGAAACAAGGTCAAAATCAAACCTCTAGCCATTAAAATGATGACCTAAGGCAAAATAGGATTTCATTCAAAGATTGGCAATTAGAATTCAAGAACTAGCTTAGAGCTTGTTTCAAAGACATAAAGCTTGTTTTTGTAGGATTTTTTGGAACTTAACAATTATTGTTCAAATTCAAGGATTATATTAGTAACTTAGAATTTATGTAATACAATTAGGGCTAGCACTCTCGATTAGTTTGTGAAATTGGTGTCACATCCATAGTTTAAAATTTGACAATACTTGTTTAATTAGATGTACTAAGTGTATGTGAACATTTGTAAAAATCTAATAGTGCAGTTGAAAGATATCAAGATTTTGGTACAAGAAGGGATCAAAAGTTGGCAGTTTGGAGTTGGATAGGATTTTTGTGATATCTAAAGATTTACTTGTTGAAACAAAGTGAAATTTGGCATGATGTTAGAAGACTTGAAGATCAAGCTACACACCAATTTTGAGTTGAAGTTAATAATTCAAAAATGAAAAATTACTATAGGAACATTTGTATCAACTTTCAAGTTGGCAGCAAAGTAATATCAGTGTGGTTTTTGGGTATTTTTTCATGATCTGTAAGTTGAATTGGAGTGAATTTTTTTTTAACTATATAAAAGATTTATAGTGGAATTTTTGTGAATATTTTTTGGTCTAAGTGGATAGTTAGATTAAGAGCTACATCTTACTAAAACTTATTAATTAGGATTAATGTTTACAAAGAAAATTTAAAATTGCCTAATTAGGTAAGTAATAAGGCAATTGGAGTTTATGTATGATTGAGATTACTAAGAAGAGTGCTTTCGAGTACTTTGTATTGGATTTAAGTTCTTTTGAATTAAAATTAAAATTATATTCTTCTTATTAGGATGAAACATATTAGGATTTTTGGATACTCATAAAATCCAATTCCACCTTCCACAGCTAGATGTTCGATGCATTCCCAAACAAGATGACACGTAATACAACAACAATAAGAATGAAAATTAGCCTCCATATATATTGCTGAATTCCAAAACCTCACTTGCGATGTAGATTGGAATGACAAAGCTTTTATCAATCAATTTTGATATAGATTGAAGGACAACATTAAAGATTTATTATTGACAATGTCAAAAGTAAAATCTTTAGAACAATTTATTGCTCAAGCCATTGCATGCCACAATCAATTATTTGAAAGACATTATGAACAAAGATTTGGTTGGAGAGTAATAAGTCAAGTAATATTTGCAATTCTTAAGTTTTTTGAATTTTATTTATCAAGGCCAGAACCAATGCAAATTGATATGGTACATTTTAAATCACTTACTGAGCAAGTAAAGACTCCATTGTTATTAAAAAGATTTGTGACTATATTATGGAAAATCCAAGCATATTGTTCAACATTATTCAAAGAAATAATATAATCACAAAATAAGGAGCATATTTGCCAAAGAAGACAATATGTCAAAAAATAAGTCTCTCTAATTACAATAGAAACTATGCAATTGAAATCTCATACTACTCCTAATAAAGGTCCTATTTTCTCTTCAAATCTATCACCTTGTTTTATAATAGAAGTTTGTTTAAGATAAAAAATCACAAAGTCTTAGCTTTGTTGAATTTAAGAGCCTCAGCCTATTTTATAGACAAAGAATTTGTCAAAAAATAAGAGATATTTATAGTTAAGAAAATCAAATCTATGCATGTAGAAATAATAGATGGTCATTTATTATCTTCTAAGGATGTTATACATAAAACTATTCCTATAGAAGTAGCAACTAGTAGTCATAATATTTTATTAATATTTAATGTAATTAGATCTTCTTCTAATCTAATTATTTTAGAATTATCATGGTTAGAAAGATATAACTTTCAAATAGATCATATTTCTTTCAATCTTTATTTTTTCCATACTTTATCCAAAGATTGTGTTAGGCAAGTAGAAATCCATAAAATCAATATATTCAAACCATGATTGATAGGTACAAGAACTTTCATGCATGTTGCAAAAGAAGGATCAAATTTTGTTATATATTCAACACCTATCATTGATGGAAAAAAGATTTTAAGTGGCATTCTAAGCCAATATCAAGATTATCAAGACGAATTGATAAAAAAAAATATAGATATTTTTCTTTATAACATTGTTTTTATAATTGTTCTATGGATCTTTAAAAAAAAGCTCAACCACTATTTGGACCAACTTATATCCTATTACAAAACAAGTTGGCTATACTTAAATAATATATTGATAAAAATTGACTTAAAAATCTTAGTTAGAAATTTAGAATGGCGTAAGAAGTTCTATCTTATTTATGAAGTAAAAAGATAAATCTCTACAAATGTTTATGTACTATCAAGAATTCAACAAGATCACCATTTAGAATAGGAACCATCTACTTTTGATTTCATAAATTTTTAATCAATTGAATCAAACAAAGATCTATACAAAAATAAATCTATAAAAAGTATATAATCTAATATGTATTAAAGAAGGAGATAAATAAAAAATTATATTTTGAACTAAATATAGGTATTTCAAATATAATATCATACCTTAGAAATTCATGAATGCACCAATTGCTTTTCAATATCTAATGAATAATATCTTTCATAAGTTTCTTCATAATTTTGTTATCTATTATTTAGATGACATCTTGATTTATTCTAAGAACATAAAAGAGTATGAAGTTAATATTTGTTATATATTACAAAAACTAAGAGATACAAAATTATATGCTAAGATTAAAAAAAATATATATTTTACACTACTTAAGTTGATTTTTTAAGATACATCATTTCAAACAATGTAATTGACATGAAGATCTTCAAAAATGACATATCTTTCTTTGAATAGATGGCAAAATACAATGTATTTGGTATCACAACCTTGAAAGAGACTTTTGATATTTGGTGATTTTATTAGAGGTAGGAACAATTCCTCATGGTATTTCAAATATTTTATTTGAAGAGAATTATAAAGGCCTCAACAACAATCAAATAACAAGGTAATTTTTCTACTATCATATGGCATGATTTTCTATCAAGTAATATATTGGATACATAGCTATAGAGAGTTTAGCTTTAGTTTATTGGCTAAGCTCTAATAAGTGATTTATTTTTATTATAAAAAATAAATAAATGAAATAATATAGAAAGATATTTTAATAATAAAAATCTTTTATATTTAAGAAGATTTGTACATAAGGCTCTCTAAAGCCTCTACAAATACCCTAAAATCCTCTTTTATACCAAACCATAACTAACTATTTGCCGATAAGTTAGATTTTCTATAAGCTCAAAGAAAATCTATAATCTCTTCATAAAAATCCATCATTATATTTTAATTTTTTTATAGCTCCATATTTCTATCTTTAACATACATACATACACACACACACACACACATATATATATATATATATATATATATATAAAGTCTTGGCTTCCAAAAACCCCGTTACTTTGCATAAAATGCCCAAATTATAGCAAAATCCTTTCAAAACATTTTTTTCTTACAAAAGATTTTTTTCTCCAAATTTTAGAAATTCATATCTCTTGATTAAACTATTCAATTTTTTAAAAATTTCTAGATAATTTAGACTTTTCTTATAAAATTTATTACAAAAAAATGAACCTTAATTCTACTTCCAATC
The DNA here is from genome assembly GCF_059467195.1 of Physcomitrium patens. Taxonomy (NCBI): domain Eukaryota; kingdom Viridiplantae; phylum Streptophyta; class Bryopsida; order Funariales; family Funariaceae; genus Physcomitrium; species Physcomitrium patens. The sequence goes on from NC_143410.1 coordinate 15,629,304, forward strand.
ATTTAACATCTTAGAAATCCTAGCAAATATTCTAATTCCTAATCTACAAGCATTTAAAAAATATTTTCTTTATATCTCAAAATTCCAAAATCTAAATCCTAAAAAAATTGTGTATAAACTTTAGTAACATGAATATACACATCTTTGGAAATTTTGAGCTAAAATATTATCAAATTACTTATGATATTATTCAATACACAACTACTAATAAATTACGGCACTTACTGCCCTTAGATTGTAAGTACTCATTTCAACATCGTTTATTTCTTTTAATCAAACTTAGAATTCATCAAAAAATATATAAAAATTATAGTAAAAAAAGTGATCTTTCTCAATTTAGTCCCGGATTCTTTATTGCTTTCTACATGTATGCATTATATCCAAAAGAGTATCAATAGGTAAAAAATCAATACCTTAATTTTAAGTGCCCATGTTTCTTTCATAAAAATTCCAAATCACACAAAATTTGTACCAAAACCATAGCCAAAAACCTAAAATTTTTGATCCTAGCCTTTTAAGTTCAAATGATCTTGAAAGAATAAGTGAAATTCCTAATAAGACCTTAAATAGCCTCCTTGAAGTCCATCGAGTAGGAATTTTGGCCAATAAGAATAGAAATTTTTATTATCCATCTCCATTCATCCATATGATTGGCCTAACTACTCTTTTTTATACAAAAATACTTCTCTAATATTTTTTCTAATAAATTTTGTATAATATGTGTCTTAAATATTAAATAATTTTTTTTTTAAGAATCACAAACGTCTAATAAAGATGGATCTTAATATATAAAAACTATTATCAACATAAAATCAATTCTAATGATAGCTCTTTTAAACTAATTACTTCAAAGTAGTTATTTAATCACATTTTGTAACCAATTAAAATCTAATAACATGACTTTCATTACATTGTATAATAAATTATTTATTAAATATATATGTACATTATTTTCACATGATAGCCAAACCATAACACGACATTATCTTGGTATGGGATACTATCAATGGCTGAGAGAACCTATCAACTATCTTTGATGAGAACAAAGATTAGAATATGTGGCAAATATATTCATTGTATCTTGGATTTCTTCAACATATAATAATTGCTTCTTATAGAACTTATCTTGAGAAGGAAGGATAATATCACAAATAACAAGTTTATTTGTGGGCATTCGAAGGTTATTTGGAATGAATTTGAACTTAGCTTTGTGAAAAAATTCAAGCATATGAAAAATAATGATGATATTATATTGGAGTAGTTAAAAATTAGGCAAGCTAATTACAAGATAGCAAAAGATTATTCAAACCAATTAAGAGATCTTGTAGAAAAACTTGATGTTATTTCAAATAATTCTATTTAAACTTTATAATTCAAATAGGGCTTATTATTAAGTATTTGACAAGGTATGATATAAATATAATCCAAAAATATGAAAGAAATGATTAATGCCACCTTTGATATTAGACACATATTGTCATTTGCTCGAGAACCTAAAAAAAAGAATCTAGATAGAACACTAGCTACGTGTAGATATTACTACAAAATATACTCCAAAGATTGTTAGTAGAATTTTGAAATCTAAAAAATCAGTTGAATAATACTTGAAGAAAGGCAACTACCACAACTATAGAATTAGAAGAAAAAAAATCAAATGTAATATATTCTATCTATAATGTAATGAAAGACCAAGAAATTGGTCCTTATAATCAAATATTTAATTTGAAGGCAAAAAAAAAAACCAAATTAGTAATTGTGCTTATGCACAATAATAATAAAAATATTAAAATCAATATAATCCGCATTATAGTTAGATAACCATCATAAACACCAAAGAATCAAACTTACTAACAATCTCAATGATAGAAGTGTATCATAATAAGTACCTAGGCTAATTGGCACCAATCCAAAGTACCTACAAAAATGGAATAAAAACCTTGCTTCTTGTATATCACAAAATATTTGGAGTGACTTGAGAAGATTTACAAATAAATAAAATAAGAAATATGTACAAACAAGGTCTTAAAGCCAATTGGTACTAATATTAAAGAAATTACAATAAAAGATATATTCAAAAATACTACAATTAAGATTTTTCTTGCTCAGTTATTCAAACTAAACCTCAAGATACTGACAGATCTAAAATACAATATACAACCCAAACCATTATCATAAGTAGTTGCAAACTTAAATATTGTAGCTATAGATCTCAAGGTTGCAGTTATCATGCTTTGTATTGGGAAGCATCAACTAATTAATGTACTTCTGGATTGAAGATTAGGCATTAATTCTATGACAAATCATATCCATAAGTTCTTCAGACTTCTTTATTCCGAAGTTAATTTATTTATACTCCATATAAAAATTGATGCTTCGATTATATTTTTTTTAGATATTACAAAATAAAATTATCACCACTCAAGAAATTTGTATACCAATTACTTTTTTCAATATTTATGATGCTCGATAGAAGTCGCTCCTTAGTCATCTTAAAAAGATCGTAATTACAAGATATGAAAGTGTCTTATAATTGATTCAGTAATAAAATCACTATTCATTATCAATATTAATATGTGTATATTCATATCAATAACTGTATCACTTAAGAAAAAACTTGAATGACTTCACAAATTACATGCAGAAATTAGACCTTCTCATTAAACTTAGATCAAGAGGAGCTTATGTATGCATTCAAACTTAACTTGATTTCTAATGCAAAAATAAACTTTGTGGCCATAACAAATAACAAATAATTAGATATATCTATGAAATTTATTATTAAGTTTTAAGATTGATTTTTCATCAATAAATAATCAATATGAATTAAATTGAAAGGACAAAAAATTATAAGATGGTTGCTTAATGCAAAAAAATAAAATAAAACTTATCAATCCTAGGATACCTTTAAAATCCAAATACATCACAATCTAATACATCTAGCAACATAAAAATCATTGTAATTTTATTGTTATAAAAATATCAAAACATATTTGTTAGTTATGTGAAGATTTAAAAAAAATAATTGTAGTGATGGACAAGCATCAAATCAATCTTGTCTCAAATGCTACGTCAATTCAACAGAAGTAATGTTAAATGAATCCCAATTATATACAAATCATGAAGTATGAGTTGAAAAAACTCCTATAAACTAGATTTATTTTACCTATGGATTTTACTTCATGGATGTCATCCATGGTAATTATCCCAAAAAAATCAAGAGCTCTATAAATTTATGTGGATTTTTGTCGATTAAATGTTGCTACAAAAAATAATCATTTTTCCTTCTTGTATATAGAAGAAATTACCAACAAGATAGCAAGCCATAAGATGCATAGCTTTATCAATTGTTTCTTAAGAAATTACCTAGTGGCTATGGCACCAGAGGATAAAAACAAAGCAACCTTCTCTATAGAATGGAGATTATTCTATTTCAAACAAATGTAGTTTGATGCAAAAAATGTACCCATGATATTCTAATATGTAATAGAATTTTTATTTAAATCATATCTCCAAAAATTCTTTTAAATATACCTTGATGATATAACCATCTATGGATCCAAAAATAAATACATCTACTATTTGCAACAAATCTTGAAGCGTGTTAAAAATATGACATCAGAATTAAAGCAAATAAATATATGTTTTTATTCTTCTCTAGGCTCATACTTGGATATATTATTTATCATTTGGACAAGTTTCTCAATCTTGAGAAAATCAAATAAATATAGAATATACTTATACCTTACAATCATAAAGCCATATAAAATATTTTTGAGATAGCTTAGTTCAACATGACATTTATTAAAATTTTGGCACACATGATCTCACCTATATCCAAATTCAATAAATACAAGTATAAATATGAGCTATATTAGCATACTTCCCTTGCTAAAGCTTTTAAGTGAGTTAAATGCATATATTTGAATTATCCAATATTATTGGTATGTAATTAGTAAGTCTTATTTAATGTATACACCAACATATCTAATGTCTCTATTAGAGAAATGATTGCACAAAACCACACAAAGAAAGTAAATCAACTCGTATTGTATGCAAGCCAAATGTTAAAAATGATAGAACAAAATTATTCAACCTCAAAATGCGAGGTTGTGGCAATAGCATATGCCATGAAAAAATACAAGCATTATTTTTTTAAGAAAAAATTTTAATTTTTTGTTGATCATTACACATTATTCAATCTAATAAATCAACTCATGATTATTGGACGTATAGCTTGATAGATAATGCTACTTATAGAATATGGCTTTTAAATTATTTACATCTTTAAAATACAAAATATTATTGTTGATTATCTCTCAAGAGCTTGTTATACCATATTGGAGTGAAGTATCAACAAATCATTGTGCAATATTTGATAAACCTTTTGTTTATCAAGCATTACACATCTACAACCTATTATCCATAGGACAATGGACTAACCAAATTTACTAAAAAAACTATTATTAATATGTTATGTTGCTTTATACATGAGAATAAAGCCGACTAGAATGAATATTTATTGGCTATCTTTTAGATCCATTGCATAGCTTATAAAATTGCAATGGACCATTCTTTGTTTGAAATTGTATTTGGAATTCAATCCCTACTTCCTATATAATACATTGTGTCTACATTCAATAAATTCTTACTTTTGCAAGACTCGGCTATCAAAGCACTTGTGGCTCATGTAAAAGATTTCAAAAAAATAGACAAATTACACCACTATGCTATAACCATAATTGAATATAGTTAGAAAAAAAATATCCACTATCTATTAAAAATAAGTGTAAACCTCTCAAAATTAATAGAAACAACATGATCATTTGGTGCCCCAAAGACCCAAAAATTCAAAGTATCAAATTCAATGCATTTTGGCATAGATTGTATAGAATTCAGTTTGTGCTGTCCAACTCTATAGTTTTATTAATCAATTAAAAAAATTATAATATACACATCACTATCATAAATACAAATAAAATTTGTCAATATGAATTTACAAGCTCAATTTTTACGTGCCTATATGCTACTTTCCTAAAAGATATTAGTTGAATCGTCAAAAAAAATGACAATTCAGAATCATCATACAATTATAATTCTAAGTTGTATCTAACACATTCTTTTGAGATTGTGGTTTTTCATATTACCACCTCATTATTTAAACATGGTATAATTATAAAGTAGCTTATCTTATTGACAATAAAATTGATGGCCAACATAACAACATTTGAAAACCTTTACATTAATATGGTTTCTTATACAAATACCTCTCAACACTAATTTTCCATCTTAGAATACTTATCTTGCCATCTTTCACTTATACCATCTTGTTTCTTTTCCTTCTTGTTTTTATTTATCTCGATTTCAAGTATTTCCTTCTTTTTTGTAAGCATCTTGATATATATACAATTCTTCACTATATCTAAGATCTAAGCATAGATTGATATATAAGATAATAAGCGGGCCGATAATGTAGGTTTATGAAGTTATTATTGTTAGTTCTTAATTGCCATAAATAAGAAGTGGTATTAAAAATTTGTCCAAAGCATTGCATGATACAAATCATTAGATGACTAGTACTTAGATTTGATCAAAGACAAGGAAATCTTGTGGAATGTAAATTATCTTAAGGTAATGTTTGGATTTGATATTTTGAAAGTCACTAAATATTGACTTGAATATGAGTTGCCATACCTTAAACATAATGACATTACTAATAATAAAATCTATAGAATAAACAAATACAATATGCATATTGTAAAGATCAAATGTAACATTAAGAGGTATATCCATATTTGTGGCATATTGTCTTGAATATTTTTTTGCAAGTAAGTCAACATTATTTCAAATGTCACCACAGACTTATATCTCTTAGTGAAAAATGATAAAAAAATTGACTGAGGCATAATCATCAATAATGCTTGTACACAAAAATTGAGGTATCTTTAAAAAGACTAATATTCTTGTACTACCATTAGTTTCTTCTTTTCAATATATATTATCAAATATTAATATCATATTACCAAATTTAGATGTATATTACGTCAAAGGTTGATCAAGAATATCTATAGAAAGATCAAAGAAGATGTCAAGAGCAAATATTATATGAAAAATTTAATGATGAAGTTGAGCATAAGAAATCTTGGACCAATGTCGATATCTACATCATTGTAATAGATTTATTGCATCTTAGTATGAAGGAAACAAATTAGAAAGCAACAATCTAAGAAACTTGGTTGCAACACAAAATCCTAATGTATATATTACACAAGTTGGTGGTATTGGCTAATGAAGAAACCACAAGGTTATAGCTCCGTGAAGACTATGCCTAAGATATGATCCATAAATATTACAAGTTCAACATAGTATTACAATTGTAGATCAAACAATTGAAACAAGACATAGTCCAACTACATAATGTTTCGTTAACATCCATAGGCATCTAAGATATAGGAAATAAATTGCATAAAATAGAAAACTTGTCGTCTCAATTTAAAAAATATATTGTGTGATTTTTCAATAATAAGACAAACTTATGAAACTCAAGTACAATTATACAATCATAAAAGATGAGTTACAAAAATTACAAGACAAAATTTATGCAACACAATAGAAATAAGATACTCTTAAAGCATTGAAAAATGTCATTCAAATCTAAGTCAAGGAATTGTAAGCTCTTAATGCCAAATTCCAAGAAGCTCAAGTAACATTAGCATTTGTGCTTAGTAGATTGCAATTGCATGTCAAAAGCATGACACAAACAATAAAGATATGAAACAAAGAAGATCTACTCCTACTAGCAGAATAAGATTAGGATACATAAATCTTAACTTAGATCAATTCAAAAATGATAAAAGAATGTGTAGTATAGTATACAATAATAGCCCTTCTAACAATCTCATATCCTAAATAGACACATAAAGATGCAAATTCACCTCACATATCACTTACATGTATAATTGATCAGAAGGACCAATTATAGATCTTGAATATTGTATCAAACTATAAGTTTGATGTACTTATTACTTGTGGCTATCGATTGATATCAAGAATATGTTACATGATATAACTTACTTACTTAATCACAAAGCACAAGCTCAATGACAATGATGTGCATAGTAGTGGCTTAGATGGAGAGATCAATGATGTAGAGGAAGCCTAGTGTATAATATTGAATCATTTTGTCAAACATCTCTATCTTGAAGAAAGATTTTCCATCCACTCTAACATGGTAAATTGCTTGATTTGCTCAAATTCTATATGCAACACAATTTTTGATGTCTATCAACATGGATCAAAAATCTAATATAAGTACTATCATATATACATGGATTTGCCTAAACAATTTTTAAATTGTACAATAGACAGGAACCACCATCCACAGAGTATTCTGAGATGCACAATCCAAATCCAAAAAAATTCTTACTTTTCAAAGATCCTAAGGACAAAATGTGAGATATCTTGATAAAAAAGAAGGAGGTGGCAGAGGGAGGAGGTGAAATATTACTTGCTTAAAGAATCCACATCCAAGTATAAAGATGTTATCTCTCTAAGGAGCATGTATCCACCATACATGATGCCTGCCAAAATACCCTGATGGCACAACATTAGAGGAACAATAAAAGAGAGGATAATACGCCATTATAAGGCCATCAAAATTAATGAGGGACATAGCAAAGTAGAAGAATACGTAAGGGTCAAGGAAAGCACTTAGCTGTCAGTTGAGAAGTAGCACCACAAGTCAAATTACAGTTGGATGAGAGACCATATAATTTTTGACTAAGCAATAAATAAACCTTTGCCTTTTTTGATCATCATATGTATTGAGTCCAATCTTGTAAGGTCATGTCATGTACTTGCTAGTAACCTTGAAAGCCCAAGTAACAATTCCCAATAAAAAGATGCCCTAAATGAAATTAATGATATTTTTCATTTAAAATGTTAAAATTTTTAGAGAGAGAAAAAAATAAAAGTAAAGATAAAAAGTATTGTGTGTATGTAGGGGTGAATGGCATTCAGGATGTCCACCTAATGGTTCACTTAAAAAAGTAAAGAAAAAAATATATATAAATAAACTTTGATTACATCTTTTGTTTCACGTTTTACATCAAATTCATACATAAAAATCGAAAAGGTGTCTGTCTGTCTGTCTGAGTGCATGAATGAAGTTATCTGTCTGAACGGATGAATGAAGTGAAGTTGAAGGGAAGAATTTCATTCGTGTTTCTGGGAAGGACAAACAAAGGTATCAATGGGCGAAGGCCACGAATGCATGCGACTTGGTCTTGTAAAGTCCTCCTGTTGGACCGCAGCATGGCAGTCCAACATAAACAAGTATCGGTGTAAAGCGAGAAACAACAAAACAACTGCATCCCACCAATCTACAGCATCGAGAGCCGTGAACTAGAAGATAAGAAAAAAGAGCACGCTTTAAATGAAATCATAAGGGGACAGATAGCAAGAACTCAACAGAGACTAGGAGAGCTTGCAGTGAAGACAACTGGACCTGAGCACTACTGGTGCAGACATTCTGGCACCTGTATGTATATGACACAGCCCATCAACAGGACCAGTTCTCTGCGCGTGCTTTTTCTTGCTTGCTTGCGTTTATCCTCTTCACTGCCAAAATGCTACCAGTGCTGCTGCTACTGCTTTCACTAGCTTTTGCCTCTTTCAGCAAATGCTGTTACTGTTTGTCTCGTCTCAGGCGGTGAGTTACGGTCTCCTCACGATGCCTTGAGAGTTGGTCCTTACGGGTCATTACTTCTGGTGCGGAACCAGCTCTCATGTCCGTCTCGTATCTTGTGTTGCTGGGATAGCTTATCAAATATCGGTTCTGAAAGCTTATTACATACAGCAGCGGAGTTCAGCTGCGGGTCAGTACAGGCTGGTGAGAGAGGGAAGGTTGCTGGGGCAGAGCTGGCTTGGTGCCGTTCTAGCGACCTGCGTTTTTGTTGATTGAGTGAGTGGGAAGGGTGGTGTGGGTAGATCACTTTTATTGGTTTATTGGCTGATGACTAGATTGGAAGTGGGATGATTGATCGCGTAACGACGTCATGTGAACTGTTTACGTTATGATTCGATGTACACGTTTATGCGTTTGGTTTTCCCTGTTGATGATGGCGACGATATATGGGAGCTGTAACCTCTAAAGAGTGAAGAATGGCCCTACGATTTTAACAACCACCGTTGCCTGGCAGACCTACAGAGACGTAAAGCGGTGTGTGTCCTTTTCAAGTTGGCGATTTCGGTAGAATACCTGGTTGGCGTAATTAGGTGCGCCTAGACTAGGCACTCTTTAGATTGCTCATTTCATCTTGTAATTGAATGCAAGCTGCAATCATTGGGTCCATCTTTCTACATGTACTTCAAAGTATTCTATACATAGTATTCGGTGTGTTGGGTTTTGCTAGTGATTGAAATTCTATGGTTTTTATGCCGTGTTCCATTGTTGCAAATATTTTTGAATCGGAGGGCATGACCCATCCTGCTGCCAATGATCATGTTTTGTAATGAAAACTCATAACTGATGCCGCTTCTTCTTCTTCTTCTTCTTCTCCTTCGTGACAGATTACTTTCAAAATCAATTGTATCGATATCTTTCGAAGGAGTTTTGAAACGGTGTTTTCAGCCATCATGGCAAGCGGCAAGATTTTCTTTTCCGCATTGGTTTTGTTCGTGATTTCGGTGAAGTTGCCGGAAGTCGATGCAGGAATAAAATTCAATGAAGCTTTCATGGATCGCCAGCGCGGCATGCACATCCTTACGTCTATGAAGGAATATGAGAACAAGCAAGGCTTTGAGGCAACCTTAGGCTTCGTTTCTGAATCTGGAAACGACACATACGGTGAAGATATCAATCCATTGCAAGTGACAGTCAGGTAATCAATCAAAACCTCGTCCATTCTTTCCCCTTCTTTCTCCTCCATCTCACTGGTGAATCAATTCTGCGGTAACCAATCCAACAAATGGAATCAGTCGCATCAATTTCCCACTCACAAACTCCTGCACTTAGCTGATCGTATTCAAACCATATTGTGATCTGCTAAAGCTATCTTTAGTCTGATATATTCAGGGTGTGATCCTGATTTAATCCTCTTATTTTACTTCCACTAAAAATCGTCCTGTGTAGGATTGAAAAGAAGACACGATTGCGGGTGTACATTTCAGACTATTCCAATTCTCGATGGGAAGTGCCTCACAGCCTCCTTCCCCGACCCAAACTATCCTCAAAACTAAAGCACGTCTCCTCTCCCCAACTAGCTGTTACCTATACTCGAAAACCATTTGGATTTGCTGTGACAAGGATATCGAACGGGGAGGTGTTATTCAACTCGACACCTCCGACGACAGGCAACAAAAACTTATTGTTCAACTCACTGGTTTTCAAAGACCAATATCTGGAACTGTCTACCCAGTTGCCTTCCACAGCAGCTTTGTTTGGTCTGGGCGAAAGCACACGGCCTGACGGTTTAAAGCTCAACAAGAATCGCACTTTTACGTTGTGGGCTACCGACACCGGATCTATAAGGACCGATGTGGATTTGTATGGATCGTATCCATTTTACCTGGATGGCCGTGAAGGAGGATTGTTTCATGGTGTTTTGCTTCTCAATAGCAACGGCATGGAGGTTGTTTATCAGGAGAATTATTTGACATACAAAGTGCTGGGAGGCGTTTTGGATTTTTACTTCTTTCTAGGTCCAAGTCCACTGGATGTTGTGGATCAATTTACTCAACTTGTTGGGAGACCCGCTCCTCAACCATATTGGTCATTTGGTAAAAGAACTAACAATTGCTGTCTTAGTTGTTACGATAATTTTATTGAGTTATTTGTCTTTGAATCTTGTAGTTTCTTTTTCTTGTGTTTATATATATAAATTTAGTACTAATTCTAACTGTTGTCAAGATACACAAAAATTTATATGTGGAAATGGTTGCAGGATTTCATCAATGTCGTTGGGGTTATAGGAATGTGAGTATGACAAAGGCTGTTGTTGAAAATTTTAGAAAAGCAAAGATTCCTCTCGATACTATGTGGAATGATATTGATTATATGGATAAATATAAAGATTTCACAAATGACAAAGAGAGATTTCCTTTGGAAGAATGGCGAGCATTTGTAGATGAATTGCATGCCAATGGACAACAATATGTTATTATTATTGATCCAGGTAAAATTATATATGATTTGAATATATATGTACTTATTATAAGCTAAAACATGTAAAATATTTATCATAATTTGTAACAATTGTTTGATTTTATTAGAAATATTTTTATTACTACTATTGGTATTATTCTTTATTAAAATGTTTTATATATTTTATATGTTTTTTATAGTATAATTTTGATAAGATTTATAATAGATTGTGTCATTTTTCAGGTATTAGTATTGCATATCAAAATTATGGAACATATATACGTGGACTTGAAGCCAATATTTATCTAAAAAAGCAAAATGGAGAGAACTATTTGGGTCAAGTATGGCCTGGGCCAGTTTTTTTTCCAGATTTTTTCCATCCAAATGCAACTCAATGGTGGATTAATGAGACGCAAAGTTTTTACAATCAAATACCTTTTGACGGAATGTGGATTGATATGAATGAGCTTGCTAATTTTTGTACGGGAATATCATGTACATGGAATGGTACAATAATTGACGATTATACAAGTTGTTATTTACAATGTCCAAATGTACTTAATCACACCAAGTATGACATTCCCACTTACAAAATCAACCATGAAGGAACATATGAAGGTCTTGGTTATAGAACGGCAGCAATGACAGTAAAACATTATGATGGAACAATTGAATATAATGTTCATAATTTGTATGGACTTTCTGAAGCAATTGCGACAAATAAAGCAATGACTATAGTGCGTGAAAAGAGACCCTTTGTTCTTTCTCGAAGTGGTTTCATTGGCTCGGGAGCTCATACTGCTCATTGGACTGGAGATAATGGTGCATCTTTTAATGATCTAGCATATTCTATAGTAACGGTGTTAAATTTTGGAATTTTTGGAATACCAATGATTGGAGCAGATATATGTGGATTTAATGATGAAACTACTGAAGATATATGCAATCGATGGATTCAAGTTGGAGCATTTCATCCATTTTCTAGAGCGCATAATAATATTGCTAATAAACCTAAAGAATTGTATCTTTGGGAATCAGTTACAATCTCAGCTCAAAAAGCTTTGGGTTTGAGATATCGTTTGCTTCCTTTCTTTTACACTTTAAACTATGAAGCAAATAAAAAAGGATATCCTATTGTAAGACCTTTGTTTTTTGCTTTTCCTACAGATCCAAATACTTTAAATGTTAACTACCAATTTCTTATTGGTAATAGCATTTTAGTATCTCCAGTAGTTACAGCAAATACAACTTCAATTGAAGCATATTTTCCCAAAGGCACTTGGTATAATATGTTTGATTGGTCAAAAATACAAAGTGTAGGTGAAAATTTCACTTTAAGTGCACCATGGGATTCAATTAATGTACATATTCATGAAGGTGTTATCCTTCCATTACAAGAAAGTGCATTGACATCAATTGAGGTTCGAAAAACACCTTTTACATTGGTGGTGGTTTTTCCAAGTGGTGCTTTAAGTGGAAAAGCAAATGGATATGTCTTTTTAGACAATGGAGACGAGATTATTATTTACTTAAAAGTAAATAAGTCAAGCCTTATTATATTTGAAGCATCTCTCAAAAATGGAGAAGGAGTCCTAAAATCCAAACTAAAATTTAAAGAATATGCACTTGAAGAAGGTTGGATTCTTGATGGTGTTATATTATTAGGAATAAACACTACACATACTTCCTTCTATTTCAACAAAAATTCAATAAATCCCGAAAGGAAGATTCTAGGAGAAGAAGGTTTACATATTTCAGGCCTAAACTATCCTTTGGGGGAGGCCTTTGAACTTAAGTGGAATAGTACTTGATGGTTTTAATAGTTTTGTAGAGTTTGAGAGAAATTTCAAAATGTACACTTGAATAATATTGTAATAAACTTGAAATTTCATAAATTTCTAATCTTAAATCTATTTATACATAAAGTATTTTTTGTGAGACATCAAAAATATATTCAATTATCTAATATTTTTTAAAGAATCTTTACTTCAACCAAACACTTTTATTGCTTCTAATAAAATTATTAATCATGGTCATAAATGATTAACTAATATCTGATGTCACATAGAATGTAATAAAAACACATCATATATAATGACAAGATAGATTTTAGAACATTTCTACAAGTAAAATAAAACTGTGCATTTACTCCAAAAACCTTCCAAATAATCACCTACCAAATAACTTGAATAAATTTATCTTGCTTTCTAGACTAATTTTTCCTAAATATGACACAAACACAGACTGTGTGCAGCTTGCCTTGACCAACCATAATCTATTTGATTCAAAGAACAATTTGCAAGAATTCAAAATAATAAAGTTCTTCACATGTGATTCTATTTCTTTTTCACAACAAATGTTATAAGTTCTCAATTATAGAGTCAAAACTGTCTTTTAATAGCTTAGCTATGGTGTTCTTGGTGTAGAGCTTTGCATGATCTTATTCTGTACTACCTGATTGATTTTGGCAGAGAGATCGACCCAATCAATAGGTTTTGTTAAATATCCAGTCAAGCCCATAGCTCCAAGGCTCTCCCGACCTTGAGTCAGTACATCAGCAGTCAAAGCGAAGATTGGCATATCAGCTACACCACCACCCAATGCACGAATTGCTTTGGTGGCACTAAGACCATCCAAAACCGGCATTTGCAAATCCATCAAGATCATGTCGTATTGGCCAGTTTGGATCTTGTCCACTGCAAGCTGCCCATTCCCTACCAATTCAACCTGTGGAGACAAAATACATATTTGAGTTATTGAAGATCATAAATTATAGTCACAGTACAACAGATTCCTCTCCTGCCTGCATGTACTTCCATGCGATGCAAGTCGGCGCTGCTTAATGTTAAGCTTTCAAATGAATACCATTTGACTGACAAAATTCACCTGTGCATCATAAGACTTGAGAAACCGTACAGATGACCTTGAGAAGGTTAGACGTAGAGTACCTCGTGACCATAATGTTTGAGCATCTTCCAGATAAGGAGTTGGTTCACTTTATTATCCTCTGCAACAAGAACTCGCAGGGTTCGCCCTTCAACCTTCCAGTTTGATTCTCTCTTGTCCCCTTCACGTGAAGGGATGTCCACCTCAGGCAAGTATTTACAATGCTTGAGAGCTAGTTTAAGTGGCACACAGAATACAAACGTACTTCCGGCACCCACTTCACTTTCAACCCATATCCTGCCTCCCATTGCTTCTACAAGACCTTTGCAAATAGCAAGCCCCAGACCTGTTCCCCCGAACTTCCTCGTAGTACTACTGTCAGCTTGAGAGAAAGACTGAAAAAGTCGACCTTGCTGTTCCTTCGTGAGACCTATTCCTGTGTCTGATACGCGAACCTCAAACCACAGCGGTGGCTTGTCAAGGGGCTCTCCCATATTCATAGACCCTTCACCATCCTCTGAAATCATATCGAGCAGGAACTCAGAATTTTCATTAACTGTCTCTCTTCTGTCACACACTATTTCAGGAGGATCACGTTTTAAATCAACGAAAGATGGGTCCTGGACATCCTCAGCAACTTCCTTCATACCCACTTCATGATTCTCAGGTGGTTGTGAGCCTTGGCAATGTTCGCTCTGCGCTTCGTCATCCTTTACAAACCCCTGTGAGCTCCAAAGTAACCACTATATAAGAGCTAATCCAAAAAAACACTTCAACTGCCTAGAAAAACAAATCAGAAACCCGTGCTCGAAGTGCATGATGCTGCTTCGAAGGGTTCAAAGCAGACCTGACATACTCATACTAATCAACAGTATGTACAATGCAAAGGCAACCCCCTATACTAGTCACTCAACTCATAGTAGTCACTGACACTTGGAAAATACATACAAAGACTGCGGATTGTATCACTGTTATGCACCTCATCAGTGAGAGCATAACTGATTTTGACTGTATCCGAATCCTCTTGGCCGTCTTACCTGAATCGATTCATCTATGCGTTTCCATATGATCTTGATATCACCACGCTCAGTGAATTTAATTGCATTACTCAGCAAGTTTGTAAGTACCTGTGAACTCAAAAACCTTAGCACCGTTGATGTTATTTGAAGCATCCTTTCATTAGTGTCGAAATAGCAACGAGCATTTCAGGTTTGTTAGATTTAATAGGTTTGTTAGACTCAGGGATCAGCCACTGACATACCTGCCGGAGTCGATTAGGGTCACCTCGCACAGCCATCTCGTCCGGAGGTGGCTTAGATACTGTAAGGCTCAACATTTTTTCCTGTAGTTTTCCTTGAAACAAGGCTTTGACCTGCCACATTGTCACACCAAGAACTCTGAAAATCTTGACATGTGAGAACTTAATGTGAAAACTCATTTACTCCTTTACATGAAGGATTAGATAACAACAAAAACTAAATAATCTGACCTGGTCTAGAAGCTCTCCAATGTGGAAGTCTGCTATCTGCAGATCTAAGTGGCCTGACTGAATTCTGGAGAAATCGAGGATCTCATTCAAGACCTGCATAAGACTCTCAGCGGATACTTGCATAACCTTGACATATCCCCCCTGCTCTGGGGTTAGAGACGTCAGAAGCAGTAGATCCAGCATACCCAACACCCCTGTCGACAAGAGAAAGAAGCGAAAAAATTATCAGCAAGAGAGTGACAATTTTAAAACACGAGCATTAAAGGGATGCTTCCATCGTAATTCCTTCGAAAGTATTACTAAATAAATGGCCCTTACAGCTGCTATTATACAACTCAATAATAGAGGAGAGAATCATAACCAGTCATTGGAGTCCGAAGCTCATGACTCATCATGGCTAGAAACTGAGATTTAGCAACGTTTGCTGCCTCTATTGCTTCATGTGCATCCTTCTCCCTCGTCACGTCATCGAATAGCCATACTCGACCAATGGTTGCCAAACTGGTGATTGGGTATGATCGCACTCGTAAGACAATTCGTGGATCCTTAAGCTCCCACAACCACTCGTGACAATGATCCGGGTAGGTTACCAAAGAGTTAAAACACCTGTCAGAAAGGAAATTGATGAAGATTAGAAAAAAAATGTACGATAGATTGTAGAAAATAAACCATGTAGTGTTAGCTCATCGCATTTATAATCGAAGAAAACGAAAAATTAGATTCACACGGACAACTTGAAGGTGCTACAAAGGATACTGACAATGACTCACCGGTATGTGCTGCCTCGATTTTTGCTCCGGTCAGCTAGTCTTCTAATGCCACCAGCTACTTGCACTGGATCTGCTTCACCTGCGTTAGGGAGACCCATTAATTTGGCTGCTGCTTCATTGACAAGGCAGGGTGCCCCTTTATCATCCACAAAAACCACTGCCTGTTTACATGTTGTGTCTGTTAGTGTGAAGAACACAAAATACACGATCAAACTGGAAAGTTGTCATACGCAAACATGATTAATTACCAACCCATTTCCTTCAAAAAGACTACGAACCATGTCTGAAGGTGAACTATCACCGTCGAAACGCGGACAAAGCATGCATTCTTACTGTAGAACTTCAGAAAGATGAACAATATGAGCGAAAACAGAAAAGTCACCTGTGGCATCCTCTTCATAATAGCGTCGAACCTGCGCCCCATTCGGTCACAGCACTGAGCTCGGACACGATTTGCGAGTAAAAGAGGGAGAGTGTGGCCGGCATCCTGCATCACATCCTCAGCTACGTCTGGCACCTTTGCAGGGTCCAACCAGAGAGCAAAGCACATGCCCTGAAAATTTCTGCCAGTAATCAGAGTAAAAGAAACGCAATGTTTAAAGAATTTCCAACATGACGAGAAACAATAACCTTTCCAACCACCACGTATTGAATACTCACTTCAGCATGTCACAAACAAAAGTTTGGAAGTGAAAAATCACATAAAATGATATCGGTGTCAAATTCGAGTCCTACGTGACCCTTGACCGACACTGCAAGTGCGTCTGTTACCATCATGATATTCGTCACTCTTCCTGGACATTCAACTGATCGAAAGAATCTACTTTTCCAGAGTAAAATCTCATATCAACTGTGCCTGCTTCACGCCCTGAGCCCCGGCTACAACAGAATCCGACGATAAATCAACCGACTCATGAATATCACTAGACACTGACGACACACTCACTGAGTGATGAAACACTTACTCTTCGGCGCTGAATTTCGTCGCTAAATATCGTTTTGGTCGAGATCCCAAAGCTGCAGTGACCATGCTTGGCAGCAACAGCCCTTGTGTGTCAACCACCTAACAAACCCATCCACAAACTCCGTTCAATTGTGCACTAGACAAGTTCCATGTGAAAATTCCAAGTCCTGTGAGAACAAGCACCACATAAACCAACGATATCTGCTCACAAGTGGAGTTGATATCCACAATAGAGATTGCGTCATAAAAATCCCCCAATGACTCAGAACCAATCACAATAAGAGGGTCCAGAGTCACTAAGTCAAGTATAGTTTACTACATGGAGCACGTCACGTGTTTAAGATAGTCATATACACAGCTATTCACCAACACAAATCCTCTATTGAATAAATAAAATCAAAGCAAGATCCTCCCAAGAAGCATTCCCTCGGCTGAAAATTTCGGTAATGAGAACTGAAAATTATGTGCATATATATGTACATCGGAAAACACAATATAAGCTCAAAGCAACAAACCTCTAAAAATCTCAGACATCATTATCCACTACCCAAGTGAAGAACACTGCAAACGAGCGTCCGCCCAAACCGGACTTTAGTTGCAGATCAACCCAGTGGAACACCCAAATTAACGACTCAAATTCGAAACTGTAGGAATAATTCGAACTCAGTTTCAGAAAATTGTCTTAGGTAAAATTAGAGTTAATTTTTTATATATATATATATATATATATATATATATAGAGAGAGAGAGAGAGAGAGAGCCAACTCTTCCCAAAATTCTCCCCTCACACTGATTCAAATCAATGTGTATTGGTGGCGAGCAAATCTTATTTTATTTCTTTGCAAAAAATATTCACAATTATTGAACTTCACATGACAAATATTCCCCCAAAAATAATCCCCTTAAAACGAAATTCATACAGACAGTCTACAAGCATGTACAGTGCTGTGCAAGCAAAAACTATAATCTAATCATGCAGCATTCAAGAGTTTCGATTGCCGCACCTCGCAAGTGTTCTTAGACAACAGTCCCTTGGATAGCCTGACTGGCACGCTGATCAAGTCCTTGGGCACGCAAAGTACCGTTTCAAGAAGACCTTGGGCATGCAAAAGCCCAGCAACGATAAGATCGCATTGAAGCCCTGTAGCCGTCATTTTCAGAACAGAATGAGGCAAGTCCATAAACTCTTCTTGTTGGGGTTTCTTCGCTCGAGACGCAGTTAACACCGCAGCGTTGTCCGTAGAGAGCAGTGAAGCTGCAACACCCAGTTTTTGCCTAGAAGACTGAGAGGAGATGTTCAAGAAGTTACTGGAACCCACCTCTAGATCTGTGCTGAGCATTGATATAGCATCCCTCGTGCATGAAGGACTACCAGCTGATGCGTCTGCATGTGAGGGCTCTAAAGTTGATCCAAAGGGTAAATTAATACTACTTGAATAGCTACCATCGTTATGTTTAAGCTTCTTGTTCGGAGTAGAAGATGTGGCAGTCATCTCAGTCTTGCTGGAGCTTAGATTAGATACTGCAGAACTTCCAGAAAAGGTAGACTGCACACTTTCTCCACCCCAATTCGACTCCATTCTGTCTGATCCTTGATACAGAAATTTCAGCTAGCTTAGAAATTGATGGACAACTAGCTGATTTCAGGTGAAACTTGTGATCAAGTTAATGTAGTACTTTAACCTACTCTTTTTTCAATCCAAATCACGAAAATTACTAAAAGGATTACAACACCTATTCCAGATTATGGCCATTAGCATCAGGGCTGCTGCATATTGTAATCTAAATTGATGCGCCCAAAAAAGAGATTGGACATAAACTTCTGAATCTCCTACAACCATTGCAACAACCGTAACTAAATCCAGAACCGATAGCAACTAAAAGGCTCCAGCAATAAGTCGCTCATCTCTCACGCATCTATCACTGACAAGGTGCTTTTTTCAATGCAGGAAGAACATCAGGTGCACTGAGTTGAGACAGGTGGCTCTCTGTTGATAAAATCTCCACAGTAGTCGGATCCACAAGAGCATGATGAAGATGCAATGCAACAGCAACTGGGACTGCCAAAATCCTTGGTGCTTTGGAGTACATGGCAAGGAATCTGGACCTACAAGCAACCCCATTACGATCAGAATTCAAGCACTAACGGGTACGTGTACCCCATGTTCACAGAAAAGTTGACATGAAAAACCATCAATAATTCCATTACAGGGGACTGATTTGAAACAATCCAAAAAAATTGTGCAGAATCTAAGAATTCCAAAATTGTGCCAATCGTCGACAATTCATTTGCAGTGCATGGAGGATGAAAAGGACCTAATGGAAAACACTGCGCGAATCACTTTGAAAAATGGACTTGTCGAAGATTAAGGCAATTTCTGGACGGATAATATGAGAAGTGTCTTCCTGCATATCTGCACTGCCGTTGAGTCTCTGACCGCTCCAAGTGGGAGAGATTTAGAACCTGATACCCCTTCCTTCAAACTGGATTGCGTAGCATGACACAGCTGGTTCAGATCTTCTTCGTCAAGGCCCCAAAAGAATCAGCAGCCTAAAACTATCTGCACACGTAAGTGCTCTGCCGCTACAAATATATTCCTAGCACCCTACATCCTGATGATCGTGAAAAGTTTCCAACGCACCACCTTCCAGAATATTACAAACATATCACCTTGGCGAGAATGAGGTCATAATGCTTTTGGATAATGTGCGTGACCGTTCAACCACACCAGTGACCGAGTGTCCGATGCTAATGTATGATTATATCTCCGACTCGTCTAAAATTGCTAGTAAATATTGGCATAATCATAAAACTTGGAGTATCACTGAACGTTATTTTCTCGAAGAAAATAACTTATACTCATCGAGAAGGTGAGGCACGTGTTTCCATAAAGACTGGCAAGCGCCATGGTCGAGGATAACAATCTCCTTCTGATGTCCAGTTAGTGTCTCAAGAACAGTAGGAAAATAAGACATATCCCGAAATCTTCAACCTGCTTACGTAAACAGCCCTAACTTCTACAACTCGTATCAACAGTGTACACGAAGGATACTTGTAATCCCGTACTCTGAAACGTAGAGAGTTTCAATCAGCTTCACGAGTAGTCTGCAAATACACCCCCAACAACCCCACAACCTTGCACAACTTAGAAAATATGGCTGGAAGTAGACAGACTAATGAGTTTGAACAATTCTCAATCTCGACAGCATCTTGTACAATCTAAAAACCCCCAAAGGCTGAAAAAACCCATCATATTAGTAATTCATCCCCGAAAGTTTCCATTCTAGTTTGCGACCACTTTGTTTCGTATTTGGTCGAATCCCGAAGATCCGTGGTGAACGTGTCGCATGTTGGTCAAAAGCCCAGATTCCAACGAAGGTCTAAGCTCTTCGCCAAACCAACCCTAATCAGAATGCGTTTCACCGAAGCGACAAATGACTGGAAAAACTCAGCGCACCCAATTCGATTACTGCGTCGCATCTTGTCCGTATCAAGAGGCTCCTGTAAACCGAGCTCTCGCACTAAAACAGTCACAAATTCCGACTCCAAAATAAGCAAGCACCTTCAGTTCGCCAAAAGTACCAGCGCCTTCTAACTGCCATTAAGAGATACTGCTGGTGTCGTAAACAAACCGAAGGACTGGGGAGATGACTACATCACGAAGAACAGCCTAAGCACTCCATCACGCACAGCAGCATAGGATGCTGCAACTGCTAGAATTAAACACAACCCCAAATTTCCGAACTGGTACTTTAGCGTAAATTTCGGTCACAAATCCATAGTATTCGCAAGGTGACCACCGACCCAACAACACCAAGGGCCTGCGGTAGATCGAAAGTGGGGAGCCCTTTTACGATAATCACAATTGCCGCAGGAACTGTGTCATTCTTGAATGTACCAGGATGGGAAATGCCCTTCCAAAAAAAACACAAAAAAAACAAAAAAAAACAAACAAACAAACAGCAAAGAAAAAAGAAAAAAGAAAAACAAAACAAAACAAAACCGGTCTGCACATGGTCTCAAAAGAAGCGATGCTTGGAAACTAGGAAGCTCCCGAAAGAAAAGAAAATCAGCAATGGTAACTGCAACTGTGTATCACCATTTGGCTCGTCTTCCGCCGCAAGCCGCTCCTGCAACCTACTTGCCCATCCATTCCGCCCAAACAGCTACGGCGACTACCTGGCTTCAATCAAGACAGCAAAAAGGGGACTGTATCGTAACGCAGTTGGCGAGACAAACGCTCTACAAGAGATTTACAGTAACTCACCACCCTCCTCTCACGATCTCTACAAGTACTTTCTCCATAGCATCAGCTTACGTCCGTCGGGAATGGCGACGGCAACGCACTATGTCCCCCATAGCCTGCAGTTGCTACTATTAGATGGAAATTTTAGCTAACAATTCCCACTATATTCACTTCTGTTTTCGCTTACCACTCCAGCATGCTCTGTTTGTACAATTACCAAATATCGTACACAAGGTGCACCAAATTTACGTTCTCAATTACTATTATTTTTAATTACTATTTTTTTTTTTTACGAATTCTCTGAACCTTCGTACCCAGTATGTTGACTCAAAATATGAATTCTAAAATTCACGGATGGAAACCCCGCTCATGTGTGTTTCCATAACATGTGCAGCTCCCCAACTTTATGGCCTTGTAAAATCGACAATCAGGAAACTCTAGCTCATATCACTTCAATCCAACTTACACTAGATTGTTATTCCCATGATACATTGGGAGTTAAATTGTAGCCATGTCTTGTAGAATCCAATTCCACACAGCGAGTGCTTGCTTACTATTCATTTCAATCTGCGCTTTCTGAGACTATCAGCACTTAGTCCAATAAAATGCTGAAAATTATTCATCATTTGATATGAATAAGTTAATTATATAAATAATTAGAACCATGGATGTTTATAGAATTGAGATTAGGTTAGTGGACCAAGTAGGATCCACCATAGAACATTCTAGAAAAGATTTAGGGTAGTTATTTTGGTGGGGCCTACCATAAAATCTTCTGAAAGAAAGCATAGGGTGATTATCTAAATAAGGCCTACTATGGAACCTTCTAGAAAAAGAATTTAAGGTGGTTATTTAGGTAGGGCCTACTACCTAAGAACATTGTAGAAAGTCTAAGATGGTAGAATAAGGTATAAATAAGATTGGCCAGTGTCTTTTGGAGCATCTAATTAGGTATGGCTTTGATACTTTCTCTTAGTAAAGTTTGGTTTTGCATCTTTCTATTCAAATCTGTTTTGTTTTGTTTCTATTTGCTCAGTTTTGTCTTTCATGACCTATTTTGTTTAGATCCGTTTAGTTTTGTTATAGTCTTTTTTGTCTTATTTTGTAAAGAGGCCTTATGTTGTTGTAGATTAGAAAGATCTTGGATTTTTGAGATAGTCTAGTCATGTTTCATTGGTATCAGAGCAAATATTAAACTATTTACTTTTGGTAGCATATCAATATTCATCATTTAATCAAGATCAATTATTTTAGTCACTTTGGATATTGTATTGAGGCTATCACAAGCTACTCTTAAAAAATCAATCGAGAAGTGAGAAGGCATTACAATAGTAGAGTTCAAGGGAGAAATTATAGTATGACAGATATAGCAGAGCAATCCTAGATGGAGGCTCAAATACAAGACCTCTTAGGCCAGAAAGCTACTTTGCAAGGGCAAATAGAAGCCTCAAGAACAAGAGAGTCGACATCTGCTAGGTTGAAATTGAATAAACCTAGTACATACTCTAGAACTTCAAGACGAGAAGATGTATGTCAATGGCTCTTCAATATGCAACAATACCTTCAATTATCTAGAGCAAATACCACTGAAGGAATTATATATGTGCCTAGCTATTTGAGAGATGCAACAGCTATTTGGTGGCGACATCGAGTTCAAAGTTATGGAGCTAAAGGTGGATTTTGTAACTAGGAGGAGTTTGAGACCGAGTTTAGGAATCAATTTTGGTCCATCAATGTGGAGAAGATAGCATACAATTACTTGTTAAATCTTATACAAGCTAGGTCGATGCAAGTTTATGTCTTTTGATTCAAGCCCTAATATCTCTAAATTAACAATGTTTCAAAGGCGGAGATGATGGATCGATTTCTACGAGGTTTGAAATCTAGAATCCAGCAAGAAGTTGAGTTAAGGGATCTACAAACATTTGAAGAAGCAATTTGGATTGTAGAGAGGGTCGATATTATAGATTTCAAAAATCATAAAGCATGACCTATAGCATAAAGTCCTATGCCGCTATCTAATATTATGGCACAATAATCAATATCAATGGAGATTGATGCCATATAAGGATCAATGACACTACAAAGACAACAAATATTGGTGCAAAAAGAATTGTATTTCTATTCTCGAGAATCAGGCGATCAGATTAGAGGATGTTTAAATTGTCAAAGTGCAAGAACTAGCAAGACAAGGCAAGTTTAGAATCTCAAAACTCACCAAATCGATAATGAGTCAGAGTAGGGAAATGGGGCTCTCCAATAAAGGCGTTAATGGCTAGTACTGGGAGTAGCTATTGTTTCTTAGAGACAAATGGCATAGCCTTGGACAACTATAAAAAGAGTTGATTGGTGCTTCTAATGGGACTACTAAGAAGACAACCACGTAGAGTGCTCGTAGATTATGGCTCTATAAAAAAATTACATTTCAATTGAAATTGCTGATTGGCTTGGAATTAAAATCAAGGAAATCAAAAGAGGAAGTATATACCTTATAGATGATCGAGAGAATGTATTGAGTGAAATGTGTGAAGAAGAAACCTTGAAATTAACAAACATCTAGGACTTAAAAGAGAGATTTAAGGTAACAAAGTATTAGGGACATGAATTTTAAAGAAAGAAAATCCTTGATACACTCTTGTGTCATTGAAGAAAACTAGAAAGCCACTCAAAAGGTAATGTAATATTAACTAGAATGGCTATTGCTAAAAACAAGAAGATTAGAAAGTCTTGAAACAAGACTAAGGACTAGTATGGCATTGACAAGAGTGAAGAAGGCTTCACTCTTGCCTCCATATATACTCTTAACTAGGAGCTACATAACGATGTCCTATAGGACCTCCAAAACATATTCACTTTGTTAGCCATATGTCTTAACTAGCAAGGCAATTTATCTATGTATGTGCCACATGGATGGCTTATTCTACAAGGTATTATGCGGAGTTAACTTATTCCACAAGCTACCAACATGTAATTAACTTGATGGCCAAGTTTTTGACCTACAAACACATCTAAAGTCAAAACCACATCTATGAAGCTACTAGAAAGCTTTACTAAAAAACTTTATGAAAATAATATATATTTACATACTTCTACTTAATCATATAAGTAATTATTGAAGTAAATGTATATGTCCATGATACAAAGCTAAGGTATGATATTATCTTTAGTATGCCATGGCTGAAGATGGACAATAAACAAGTTAATTGACTTGTAAGGATAATCTCTTTTAAAGATGGAAGACACAAGGTGATTCTTTGTACCTCTACATCAAGTCAAGATGAAAGACAATCTGCAATCAAAGACTTCTTTGTAGGGACAATTTTTATGAAGAAGCAACTATAATATTAGCAACTAGTATATATGGTGGTTCCAAATCTTACATGAATGGTAGGAAAGACTACCAAAGGGATAGAATAAGTGGAGCAACTCATACGAGAATATTAGAATGTCTTTTCAATCAACCTACTTAATGGCATACCTCCTGATTGAGGTGCCCCTTTTCAAATAGAACCATTGCTTGAAGCCAAACCAGCAAGTCGACCAATTTATCGCTTACCACCAAAAGAACTTGAAGAGTTATGAAAGACATTAGATGAACTCTTGGAGAAAAGCCTTATTTGAGAAAGTACATTATTATGAGGAGCACCTATACTCTTTGCACTTAAAAAATTTATCTTTAATAAATTTAATCTTTAGAGCGACTATTAGCAAACACTGATTATAAGAGAAGATGTAGAAAAGATGGCATTTTATACATGCTATGGACATTTCAAATGGCTAGTTTTATCCTTTGGCCTCACTAATGCTCTAATTTCTTTTATGGGTCACATGAATAGATTATTTTGAAACCTTTTGGATAAGTATGTAATTGACTTTATTGATGATATCTTTGTATATAATAAAATCCCTAAAGAGTATGAGTAATACCGATGAGAGGTACTATGTCGACTACAAGATAGTTGCTTTTATTGCAAGTAATCAAATTGTGAACTTTGGAAGTTGAAAGTCACCTTTTTGGAGCATGTTGTGTCTTTTGAAGGCATGCATGTGGAATAAGATAAGGTAAAAGCAGTGGAGGATTGGCCAACTCCCAAGGATGATTTTAAAGTTCACTCATTTTTAGGCCTTACTAGATACTATCGCTGTTTTGTTTAGCAATTTATTCACATTGCTGTCTCATCGACAAACCTATTGGAGAAAGGTGCCTCATTTGAATGAAAATTGGAGTAGCAAAACACCTTTGATAAGTTGAAGGAGGCACTCATTACTACTCCAATATTGCAACCGTATGATCTTAATCTTCCTTGTACACTTGACATTGATGCTTCCAACTTTGCTATTAGAATGGTCCTTCAATAAGATTTTAGTAGAGGCCTTCAACTTGTGGCATATAAATCACATAAGCTCAGAAGGGTAGAGCACAATTATTCTATACGTGATCGAAACCAATTAGCAATTATACATGCCATAAACATATGGCGACACTATCTATTAGAAAAGCGAGTAGTTGCTGGAATTGACCATTAACCTTTGTTACATGATTTGCATCTGAAAAATATGAAATCATGGCAATATCATTGAAAAGAATAATTGTAATTTTTTGATATCTAGCTTGAGTACAAAAAAAGGCAACAACATACTATGCCAAATAGTTTATGACAAAGATTAGATTCGAAGTACAAATTGAAAGATAAGATAGAAGTTTTTACTATTAGTAGTATCATTTCAGATCTAATCAAAGAAGTAGAATGGAAATAAGCTTCATAATGGGATGCTTATTTGAACATGGTTAAGAATCAATTGAAGGTGGATAATATACAATATGAAGATTAGACTCTTAATAAAGGCTTGCTTTATTTCAAGAAGAAAATTTATGTACTTGATAATCCTAAATTCTGGATGCGTATACTTCAAGAGGGATATGACATCCTAATATCTGGACATCTAAGACGAGAGAAGACCTTAGAATGGATCTCAAGGATATGATTTTGGATAAGTTTGGATTGTGATGTTCCAGCCTTTGTATACTCTTGTAATTCTTATCAATGTAATAAAGCATGCAATACAACATCTCCTGAATTATTGCATCCAATTTTACTATCCACGGCACATTGAAAGCAAGTGACTATGGATCTTATTATGTATTTGCTACAAATGCCTCATAATCATATTGTGGTTGCTATCTTTGTGGATTGACTTTCAAAGCAATTTTACTTGGTCATGGTGCGCTCAGATATTGATGTTTCAATACTTGTATGAGTCTTTTTTCATACTATCTTTTGTCACCATAGATTACCTCGTTTTATTATTTGAGATTGAGATCCATGCTTCATAGGAAGTTTTTGACAAGCCTTATTCAAGCTTCTAGGCACACGACTTGTTATGTCTTCAACCTTCCATTCTCAAATAGGTGGGCAAACAAAGCATGCAAATTAAACCTTGGAGAACATATTGTGGGCATTTGTGATAGTTCATCATAATAATTGAGATGAATACTTGACATCTTTGGAGTTTGCTTATTATGATAGTATTCAAGCAAGTACTAGTCATTCACCATTTTTTCTTCATATCGATCAATATCTAATTATGCCAGTAATTCTTTATTTTTCCATCGATACTAACAATCCAACAATAGAGGAATTTATACAATAGCTTATAATGGCCTTATAAGAGGTGCGACACCACCTCTTTACTGAACAAAATCAATAGAAGCAATATGTTGATAACCATTGGCAATAGAAGTTCTTTCGAGAGAGTGATCATATATTACTTTCTTATGCCAACTTGCTACATTAATCCAAATCTGTAAACTAGCACCTTAATGGCTTAGATCTTTTCACATTTTTGTAGTGATATTTGATATCGTATACTGTTCGAGCTTTTGCCACATATTTGGGTCCATCCAATCTTCCATGTTTTGTAATTGAAGGAATTTCATACCAAGTTAAAGCACTTTTTGGATCGACACCGAGTAAGTTAAACCACGACTACCAATTGTAGTTGATGGCCAATAAGAATATGAAGTGAATAGCATTTTGGAGCATTGCTACTTTTGTTGTCACAATGGACATCCACAACTTCAATACAAAGTTCTTTGAAAAGGTTATTCCATTCACAATGCAACGTGGGAATGTGCACAAAATTTTACTCATTGCCAAGAGACAATTTAGAGATACCATTGAGAGCAAAACGAGGACATTTTATATTAATAGAAGGAGATTAATTGTAATATGGTATAGATAAGATAATTATATATATAATTAGAACCTTGGAAGTTTTTAGATTAGTGGACCAGGTAAGATCTATTAAAGAACATTCTAGAAAGGATTCAGGGTGGTTATTTAGGTGGAGCCTATAATGGAACCTTCTAGAAAAAGAATATAAGGCAATTATTTAGATAAGGTCTACTACTTAAGAACATTCTAGAAAGTTTAGGGTGATAGGACAAGGTATAAATAGGATGTGATCAAGTATGGCTTTGGACAGTTTTTCTTGGTAAAGTTTGGTTTTGCATCTTTTTGTTCAAATCTATTTTGTACTATTTTTATTTACTTAGTTTTGTCTTTTATGTTCTATTATGCTTAATTCCATTTAGTTTTTTTGTAGTCTGTTTTGTCCTATTTTGTGAAGAAGCCTTATGTTGTGGATTAGAAGAATTTTAGATTTTTGAGATAGTTCAGACTTTTTTTAGTCCACCTTTGACCGATTGTTATCCATGTTAAAATAAGCATGACTATACATAGCTTTTTTCTAGTATATCACTTTGATTAGGTTTGAAATGACATTACTAATGGTAGCAACTTTTTACTTGTCTCTTGATTCAGCCTTTAAGTCAAGTCACTACAATAAGATGTCTAGTTTAATATATTTTTACCTTTGCTTATATTCAAGCCAAATCTTAAAAAATTGCAACTGTTCTTTTAACATTGATTTTGTGATTTCATATTTATCAGATACAAATCATATTGCAAGAATTGATGGTCAGTTCAAGAAATCACTAACTTCTTTAAGAAATAGTAGTGCACATTTTTATAGCATGAACAATTGCTAATTGCTCTTCATCACATCTATAGTATTTATACTCTACACTTCTAAGCTTACATGATTCATATGCCATAGGTTGAAGGTCTCTACCAAAGTCTTATTGACAGACTGCTCTAATAGCAAAGTCAAAAGCATTAATGTCAAGTGTACAAGAAACGTTGAGATTATATAGTTACTAAAGATAATTATACCTTGAAGTTTATAAAAAAAGATCATCTACGCATGCAAGTAGATATGTATTCTTAATAATTTGCTTATTAAAGCATCAATAATTAATGCAAAGTCAAAGTCCGCTAACATTTTTGGCTACAAAGAATATAAGTGCTTCTTATGGAGACATGCTTTTTTAAATAAGATCTTTTCTTAAGAGTTCTTTTAATGTCTTTTGTAGCTCTTCAAGTTCATTTAATGCTAGACAATAAATTGATTGACTTTTTATTTTGGCGCCAAGTATTAATTCTATTTGAAAAGAGATACCTCAATTAGGTGACACTCCATTATATAAGTCAGTTGGAAAAACATCTCAATATTCACAAATGTATTGCTCTACCCATTCTACTCCTTTGGTTGGCTTTCTCACCATTAAGGCAAGATTTAGATCCACCATATATATTGTTTACTTATGTTATATTTACTTCTTCATAAAGGTCATCTTTACAAGTAAGTATTTAGCTGTAGATTATTTTGTAATCTTACTTATTATAGAGGCATAGAGAATCACCTTACATCCATTGTCTTTGAAGAAGATCATCCTTGTTAGCCAATTAACTTGTTTATTTTCCACCTCTAGACATGGCATATCAAAGATAACATCATATCTAAGCTTTGTTACTTTAATCTTCTATCTCAAGGCATAAGTGTCATTTAACCTTAAGATTTCTTCTTCACATATCTCACTTAATACATTCCTTTGATTATCAACTAAATATATATTTTTTCTTTTGATTACTTTGGTTTTAATTCCAAGTCAATTCACAATCTCAATCAAGATAAAATTTTCCATAGAGCCGCAATCTATAAGTACTTGATATGGTTGTTCTCTTAATCAACTAGCTAGGCACTCCAATCAATCCTTTTGATAGTTGTCTGAGATTATGCTATTTGTCTTTGAGAGACAATAGCTATCTCAAGTACTAGCTTTTAGTACTTTTATTAGAAAGCCTCATTTTTCTATTGCACTTCTTTATGATCTTAGTAAGCCTCGAGATTGTGAATCTCCCTTGATTTATTGGTATCTAAATTTTGACGCTTCAAACAATCTCTAATCTCATAGACTAGCTCTCGATAGTAATAACACAATTCTTTTTGTATAAATTTTTTTTGTCTTTGTGATATCTATGATCTTTACAAGATATCAATCTCCATTTGCATTAATTGTTGTACCATATGTCAAGGACAAGAACTCGATGAAAAAATAGTTCAGACAAATAAGCCTTCACTCAAAGAAAAGTAACAAAATATGAATAATAAGTATGTATATTGAAAAGAGAAACTAGAATGGCTATTGCCAAAAGACAAGAAAACTAGAGACCCTTGAAACTAGACTAGAAGCAAGAAAGGAGTTGACAAGAGTGAAGAAGCCTTCACTCTTGTCTCTATATATACTATCTAACTAGGGGCTACATGGCGACGTTCTATAAGACCTCCAATATGTGTTGACTTTGTAGGACACATGCCTTGACTTACAAGGCAAGTTTTTCTACGTGTGGGCGACATAGTTAGCTTGATCTTCAAGCTAACAACATGTGTGGCACATGGCCAACTTGTTGACCACGTTTCTAATCCAAAAAGTCAATTAAAGACACCTATGAAGTCAAAGCAGCGTCTAGGAAGTTTCTAGGAAGCTTCTATATTAAATATTATAGAATTAACTTACTTTTATCTACTTTTACTTACTTCTACCTATTTCTATATGTAATTATTAGCTTACATGATTATGGCCGTGACATTACCCCCCCTTCTAGAGACGAGTTCCACGAGGAGCGGTCATCATATGTTGAGGAAATCTATGATGCGACGAATTGTATTCGCCACATACTCTGATCTCTGTTCTCTTCGAAGTTGATTGATAGGGCCTCTCAACCATCGGTAGTGTCCCATACCAGGGCGGGAAGACCACCCAGTTATTTGATCATTGTTGAGGCCTTCGTAACTTCCTTCGAATAGAATATTCGGAACACCATCAGGAGTTGTTCCTACCTCTAGCAAAATCACCAAACATCGAGAGTCCCTTCTCAAATTGTGATACCAAACGCGTTGTATCTCACCATCTATTCAAGAAAGAACATATCATTCTTGAAGATCTTCATCTCGATTGCGTCGTCTTGAAGGTTGTGACAATCGTAATGTCTCATCCGGCAGGTCAGCAAACGAAGGTTCTTGAGTTGAATCCGCTGGTTGTTGGCTCTCTATCTAATTAGCATCACAAATGCAAAGAAGTTACAAACAATGATAGGAAATTGAATGTTATCTTGCCTCAATCTTGTCTCTTTTATAAGAGAGATTTTCATCTTGGTTTTGATGGATGTCGTTGATAAAAAACTTTGACTTTAGCTGATGCATTTGCTAGATTCCTGGATGGCTCCCATGTGTGTTCACTAATATCATATCCGCGCCAATGAACAAGATATTCCAGCTTATTTCGGCGCCGCCTTGAGTCTAATATCTCTTCCACCTCAAATTCTTCATTATTATCTACTTCTATAGGAGGTGGTGGCATTTGTCTTCTTCCTTGTATATCCACTGTCTTATATGGTTCAAGAAGAGACACGTGGAATATAGGATGGATCTTCATTGACTCCGGTAGATGTAATCGATATGCAACTGGATTGATCTGTTCAGAAACAGAAAAGGGGCTAAGCCTACGATAGTCTAACTTGTCACAAGGTCGAGTAGTCTTGATATTGCGATGAAGTAGCCATACCTTATCACCTACGTTGAGTTGTGGTTGCTCCTTACGATATAGATCTGCATTTATCTTTTGTCGTTCTTGAGCTTCCTTCAATTGCGTCTTCATTATTGCATGTAACTCTGACAACCGATTTGCCATATCTTCTGCTGCAGGATTATCAACTTTTGAAAAATCAAAAGTATCAAGTCGTGGATGATAGCCATAATTGGCAAAGAAAGGTGTTTGTTGCGTGGAAGAATGTACTGTATTATTATAAGCAAACTCTGCCAATGGCAGAAGGGTTGTCCAATCATCTTGTTGGTAGTTCATAGTACACCTTAAATATT
The DNA here is from genome assembly GCF_059467195.1 of Physcomitrium patens. Taxonomy (NCBI): domain Eukaryota; kingdom Viridiplantae; phylum Streptophyta; class Bryopsida; order Funariales; family Funariaceae; genus Physcomitrium; species Physcomitrium patens. The sequence goes on from NC_143410.1 coordinate 15,661,081, forward strand.
GCTCCAAGACTTGGTTTACGCGCTCTGTTTGTCCATCAGTTTGAGGATGGAAAGCCGAAGATAGCTTTATGTCCACTTTTAAAATCTTGAAAAGGGTCCTCCAAAATCTTGACACAAATTGAGTTCCCCTATCTGATATGATATCTTTAGGTAATCCATGATAGCGATAGATATTATCAATGAAAAGCTTAGCTGTTTCTTCACCTATGATAGATTTTGTACATGGCACAAAATGTGCCATCTTGGTGAAATGATTTACTATCACAAATATAGAATCATAAGATCTTGAGCTTGAAAGATCTGTGATGAAATCCATAGAAACAGAAGACCATGGTTGTTCTGGGATAGGTAATGGCTGAAGAAGTCCATAAGGTCGATGACGAGGAATTTTTGATCTTGAACAAATATCACATGATTGTACAAAGTCTTTGACTAACTTCCACATTTGTGGCCACCAAAAATCTCTTGATATGAGTTCCAAAGTCTTATTATATCCAAAGTGCCCTGCTGCTGGAAAGTCATGACGTGCTTAAAGAACACATAAACGTGCTTCTCCTTCTGGAACATATAGGCGTCCTTCAAAATATAATAGATTATTCTTGAACTCGAACTTAGAAGGATTATGAGACTTGGAAGAATTATTCTTGATATCATGAACAAGAGGGTCTGAGGACATACTAGACTGGATTTCCTTGAGAAAAGTTGAATCAACAGTCAATGTTGATTTCATTGCTCGGAGATGAAATTGCTCCGGTTTCAAGAAGACCGTTCTTTGTTGCTCAAAAGCTGCATCTCCTTCTTTTGGTGCAAAATAAGAACGTCTAGATAGGACATCAGACAAACCTTGTTGTTTTTCTTGCTGATAAGTGATAATGAATTCGAATCTTGACAAAGACATACTCCAACGAGCTTGACGACGATTCAACACGTGTGCTGACATGAAATACTCGAGGTTCTTGTGATCTGTATACACAGTGACTGGACTAGAAGCGCCTTCTAGATAATGACGCCATTCTCGAAAAGAATCCACGATCGCAAGAAGTTCTTTATCGTGGATCTCATAATTGATCTCGGCTGCTGAGAATTTTCTTGAATGAAAAGCTATCGGATGAAGTTTGTCATCTGTTCCCATTTGTGATAAAACTGCACCCAAGGCAAAATCTAATGCATCTGTTTCCATAAAAAATGCCTTGAAAAAGTCAACACGATATAAGACTGGTGCAGAGACAAACGATGTCTTCAAGGCTTCAAATGCTGCTTCCGCTTCTTAATTCCATTGGAATTTATCTCTACTAGTCAAGCGTGTAAGTAGAGCTACAACTCGTGAGAAATCTTTGATGAAGATCCGATAGTAATTGGCAAATCTCAAGAAACATTGGACATCTTTTACTGTCCTTGGAATCTTCCAATCCATGATTGTTTGGACTTTCTTAGAATCCATCATGAGACCATCATTTGAAATGATGTATCCTAAAAAGTCAACTTGAGTAGTGTGAAATACATACTTTTCCATCTTGGCGTACAATCTTGCATCTCTAAGTTTTTGTAATACTTGACGAACATGTATTTCATGTTCTTCGACGTTCTTAGAATAGATCAGGATATCGTCTAGATAGCAGACGATAAAATTGTCTAAGAATTCACGAAATACATCATTCATGAGATGTTGAAAAGCAGCTGGTGCATTCGTGAGTCCAAAGGGCATGACATTATATTCGAAATGTCCATACTTGGTTCGAAACGCAGTCTTCCATTCATCTCCTTCTTTGATCCGTACTACATTATATGCTCCTCTTAGATCTATTTTTGTATAGATCTTAGCTTCATTCAACTGGTCAAGGAGTCCTGATATCAAAGATAATGGATACCTGTTCTTGATTGTGATCTTGTTGAGTCCTCGATAATCAACACACATTCGTAAAGATCCATCTTTTTTCTTTACGAATAGAATTGGAGCTCCTGTTGGAGATTTTGAATGGCGTATGAAATTCTTCGCTAAATTCTCGTCAATATATGTCTTGAGTTCAGCCATCTCATCTTGCGATAAACTGTAAATTGGTCCAAATGGTGGCTGAGTTCCTTCCTTGAGGTCGATTGAACAATCATATGGGCGATGCTTAGGAAGAATATCTGCGTTCTTTTTCTCAAAAACGTCTTGATACCCTTGATATTGACTTAGAATGCCACTTGAAGTCTTTACATTTTCAAAAATAGGTGCAGCATAAATAGCAAAAGTTGATCCTTCTTTTGCTGCGTGTATAAATGCTTTTGCACCTATCAGTACGGGTTTTACTATACTAGACTTATAATTTTTTACTTGGTTGGTAGAACTATTAATAATGCTCTGGGAAAAGTCAAGTTTACGTGAATTCCAATCTATTCGAGGGTTATATTTTTCTAGCCAGGATAAACCTAAAATAACTGGATTGGACGGGGATTTAATTATGTTAAAAGCTATGTAGCTATCATGACCGTCTATTGTTACTTTTATAGGATGAGTTTCATGAGTGACATCTCCAGAAGACAAGGGACGACCATCTATGACTTCTACATGTACTGGTTTAGGTTTCTGTACAAAGGGTATTTTACGACTTTTAACAAATTGTTCATCTAAAAAACATGCTGAGGCTCCCAAATCTATAAAGCAGAGGCTTTGTAATTCTTAGGTCCTAAATATAAGTCTATTATAAAACAAGGAGAGGGTTTTGAGGAGAGGATAGGACCTTCATTAGGAATTGTACAAGGTTCCAGCTGCACGATCCCTATTGTAGCTGGACGAATCCGTTTTCTGACATGTTGTATTCTTTGACCGTCGTACCCCTCATTTTATAGTTGCGTCGTTTCTTTGGACAATGTTGAGCAGTGTGCTTAGGTTCTCCGCAATATAAACATAATCCTTCTTGACAACGACGAATCTTTTCTTGCTCAGTTAGGGGTTTAAAACGTACCACATCAATTTGCATGTCTTCTACTTCCGAATGTACGTTTGGCAAAGATGTTGATGTTGCCATTGAGTAATAACGTTGAGGTTCCCGTAAATGATTCTCGGATCGAAATTTGAAAAGTCGATTATCACATTTTACCACAAAATCGATTGCTTGACTCAAAGTTTGAGGATCAGGTAAGTTGAGCACCATTTTCTTTACTTCGTATTGCAATCCATAAAGAAATTGACTGATGAGTGCAGCATCATCCCACTTGATGTCAATTGCAAGTTGTCGAAATTGTAAAGCATACACTATTACTGAGCGATTTCCTTGTCACAGAATTCGGATCCTATTTGTTGCAACACGAGTTGCATCGTGTTCACCATACATAGATCGAAACTCCGCCAAAAAAGCTTCCAAATTGTCCAATATTGGATTTTGTTGTTCAAGAAAAGACGAAAACCACGATAATGCAGAACCAGAAAGTAGAGTGCCAATAAACCTGACTTGTGATCTTGGAGTTGGATAGCTTTGCGGTTGAAGTTCAATTGCCAATTGTACTTGATTGATGAACCCTCGAAACTTTGATCTCGTACCATCAAATTTCTCGGGTAAGGCAATTCTTGGTTCTCTAGTGCTTATAGGGTGTTGTACAATTGGAGAAGGAACGTGATTTGTTGTAGATGTTGAAGCAGCTCCGATCATCTCTATATCTCCACTTTCTGCTATTCTTGTTCTTTCCTGTGTTGGTAAATTGAGTTGATGCATCGCAAGCATTAACTCCCTCATTTGCTCTTGCATTTGTGCCATTGCACTCTTCATTTCAACAAGCTCTGCCATAATGACACTAAGAAGAAAAATTTGTTTGATACTACTCAAGACAAAAGAAAAGAAAGACTTGATAACAAAGAAGATACTAAGAACAATATCAGTTTAGAAGTGGGTAATCCGTAAACTTCTAATATGCTTATGCCTTGTCAAGAGAAAGGGGTAATCCACTCTTACTCAAGAAAAACAAAGCTCTAATATTGTAAGTACATTCTTGTCAATCTGTCAAGGACAAGAACTCGATGAAAAAATAGTTCAGACAAATAAGCCTTCACTCAAAGAAAAGTAACAAAATATGAATAATAAGTATGTATATTGAAAAGAGAAACTAGAATGACTATTGCCAAAAGACAAGAAAACTAGAGACCCTTGAAACTAGACTAGAAGCAAGAAAGGAGTTGACAAGAGTGAAGAAGCCTTCACTCTTGTCTTTATATATACTATCTAACTAGGGGCTACATGGCGACGTTCTATAGGACCTCCAATATGTGTTGACTTTGTAGGACACATGCCTTGACTTACAAGGCAAGTTTTTCTACGTGTGGGCGACATAGTTAGCTTGATCTTCAAGCTAACAACATGTGTGGCACATGGCCAACTTGTTGACCACGTTTCTAATCCAAAAAGTCAATTAAAGACACCTATGAAGTCAAAGCAGCGTCTAGGAAGTTTCTAGGAAGCTTCTATATTAAATATTATAGAATTAACTTACTTTTATCTACTTTTACTTACTTCTACCTATTTCTATATGTAATTATTAGCTTACATGATTATGGCCGTGACACCATAATATTATATAGTGGCATAAGATTTTGTCTTATAGGTTGCACTCCATGGTTTCCAAAATATTTATATTATCAACCCTCTATACATTTCGAATTGCCTCTTTAGATGTTTGCAAATTCCTTAATTCTACCTCTTATTGAAATATGAGTTTTAATCCTTGTACAAATCAATCCATCATCTTTGTCTCTGAAACATTGCCTATTTGGAGATATAAAGACTTAAATCAAGAAATATAATCTTCTATTGATATAGATTGTATAAGATTAGTCATTTAATCGCAAGTTAACTTCTCCGTATTGATGGACCAAAATTGATTCCTAAGTTAGGTCTCAAATTCCTCTAAGTTAAAAAATCCACCTTTAATTCCATAATTTTGAACTTAAAGTTACTACCAAATAGCTGTCATACTTTTCAAATAGCTAGTTGTATATATATAATTCTTTAAGTGGTGCTTGCCTAAATAGTTGGAGATATTATTATACGCCTAAGGGTCATTAGTATATATCTTTATTTGAAGTTTTAAAATATGCTTTGGGCTTGTTTAATTTTAGCCTAGCACATGTTGATTTTCTTATCCTAAAAGCTTCCATTTATCCTTGCAGAGTAGCTATTTGATCTAAGAGGTATAATACTTGAGCTTCCATCTAGGATGGCTCCGCCATGCTTTTTATACTATAATTTTCTTACTAAACTTTGCTACCATAATGCCTTCTATCCTTCTAATTGACTTAAAAGTAGCTTGTGGTAGCTCTAAAACAATAATGAGTGTGACCATAACAACTAACTTGTAACTATACAATGGCTTTTAACACATTATTAAAGAACAAATTAACACTTGCTCTGATATCAATAAACGAGACTTATTTTTTTAAAAATCTATAATCCTTCAAATCTATAGCAACATAATTTCAATTACAAAATAGGATAAAACTAACTAAAATAAAATTGATTAAAACTAAATAAAATAGAATATATAAAAAAAACAAAGCAAAAGAAAATAGAATAGAATAAAATAAAAATTATAAATCAAACTTTATTGAGAAAAAAAGACCAAAGTCATATTTAACTAAAGGCCCTAAATGGCCTTGATGAATTCTATTTATACTTTGTTCAACTATCATAGAATTTTTTAGAACGTTCTTAATAGTAAGTCCTACCAAGATAATTGTCGTTCTAGAAGATTTTAGAGGTGGATCTTATCTTAATAATTGCGTTCTTAGAAGGTTTTAGACATGGATCTCATTTAGATATTTATCCTTAATTCTTTTAGGATGTTTCATAGTGGATCCCACATAAACCACCAATCTATCCTCAATTCTAAAAACTTCTAAAAGCTTTCTAAAAATGGCTCCAATTACCTATCTTTATGTGTCAATAATACAACTCTCTTATTGATGCTGCATTATAAGATGCTAATAGGCATCCTTGTCTAACTGATCTCTTCAAGGTGAATTTATGACTCTTTTATTTTTTCACAAAGATGGCCAATTGGACATTTTAATAGAGATTGGTTATCTACTTAATCTATTCTTTTAAAAATTCTAATGTTTTTATTACTTGCTAGTTGAAGAATTCCTAGTTTAAAACCTACTTGTCGCGTGGCTTCCCAGATATTATCTTTGTTGAATCTAGGTATCTGTTATTGTATTATATGGCATTTGGCTTGAGAATACACCAAACACTTGGCTGTAGAAGATAAAAAGAAAATTATACCAATAAGTCTTAACAATTCTAATAGATTTTTAAATAAATTATAATTAAAGATTAGCAAATATTATCAAACATCAATCAAATTTAATTAAAATTTTAAAATAATTATACAAGAAATAAAAATAATTCTTGAAAATACTTTAAATAAATTATAAAGGAATAACATAGAAATTCAAAAATTATATATTAAAATAGAAATCTTAATAAAATATTAAAATAAAAAATTTAATTAAATCTCAATCAAAATCTAATCAAATCTTAATCAAACCTTGGTCAAATCCTTATCAAATCCTAATCAACCTCTTTGTAAGCCTCAACCAAATCCTAAACAAATCCTAGTCAAATCTTACTCAAATCTTAATTAAATCCTAAAAAAATCCTAATCAAATGCTAATCAAATCTTAAATAAATCCTAGTCAAATTTTAAATAAATTCTAGTAAAATCTTAGACAAATCCTAAATAATCCCTAATCAAATCCTAATAAAATCCTAATAAATTTTTAAATAAATCCTAGTCAAACTTTGGTCAAATCTTAATTAAATCCTAATCAAATCCTAATCCAATCCTAATTAAATCTAATAAAATCTTAAACAAATTCTAACCAAATCCCAAATGAATTCCAATAAAATCCTAGATAAATCCTAAATAAGCCTTAATCAAATCCTAAAATAATCCTAATCAAATCTTAGAAAAATCCTAATCAAATCCAAATCCTAATAAAATTCAAAATCTTAATCTTCACTTTAACCAAACCTTAATCTTAACCAAACTTTAAATCAATCCAAAATCCTAATTCTAATTCTAAACCAAATCCTAATCAATCTCAAGTAATTCCTATAGCAGATTTAAACCTCAATAACTAATAAATGAACTATTGATTTTAACTCAAATTTTATACATTACTTAAAAATTAAGTTAAAAATAAGCAAAAAAAAAATTAAAAAAGAATCAAAATTACCAAATAGATGATAACCTCAAAAATGTGCTCAAGTGTTGGCCGGCCTCCTTCTCCAATCTTGATGCTAACCTCTCAAAGTCAATTACTCTTGATTGAGCTGTTATTTTACTTCTAAACTTTACATACTTGTTAGAAATCAACCTGACTACCTTTGTAAAATAAATTTGGCTCAATCTAATTTGTGGATTGACAAATGTTTAAGAAAACCTTACTATTCCTCAAAATCCTAAATTCCAAGACTATAATCCACAAAATCTTTATGCTTTTTAATCTAACCATTTGATCAAATCCAAATTCACAACACACATCAAATAGGACTACATCCACAAACTTAAAAAATCTCACTAATAGATCTACTTTTAAATTTACGAAATTCTCCAAAAAATATTACCCATTTTATTTCATAAATCCAAAGTCACTCAAAACAAACTTCAACTTTCTAAAGCTCTTACAAAGTTAAATACACATTCAAATCACTCCAAATTAATGCTTAAAGAAACAACATCAAGTCAACTCCTAGGCCTTATTCTTTGATCTCCAAAAAAATCCCAAAATTATCGTCGAGACTTGGTTTTATACCATGGGATTTGATTTCAACCCTATTTGGTAATCGGTCCTCTCTAAGTATCAAATCTTGAGTTTCTAAGATAATTTTTGCTACAAATTAGTTTTAATTTTTTTTCAAAAATTACCTATATTTTTTATTTTTCTAATCTACTTTATTTTGCTCTATTTGTGGTCCTATAAAGTGAATAGAGGCCTATTTTACAAAAAAGATACCATTAGTACCTTGATTATTATCTATTTTCTTAAGATAATTTTTTATAATATATTTGAAATAAGATCTTCAAAAATATGATATTTTCTTTACTTTTTCATTTATTAGCTATTTTATATCACAACACTATTTTTGTTCCTATCTTGTGGAGTCCAAGTGTCAAGATTCTCATCAAGTATTACTTTGGTTCATGTTTGGTCACTGATTACTTGATTCTTAAGATTTGGATCTTTTTCAGCTATCTATGTTGTGTCACTTGAAGGTTTGTCTAATTTATCCTATAAAGACTAGTCTTTCTTTGAGTGTTTGATGTTGCATATGATCTATGCTAGGATGTCTTCTGCCATCACTCGCAAAAGTTATTTTTTAGCATCTTTGACTCGTGGTGGAGAGTTAGAGCATAGCTGGGCTCTCGATTGTCCAATAAGAGTAGTTTGTTTTACACCTCGTTGAAGTGAGACTTTATTTCCAGATTCATCTTATATTTGCATCTAATTTGTGGTGGATGTAGAGATATTTCAAAGTTGGTTGGCTAGGTCTTTGAAAAGGAATTTGGGATAGAGGATCGGCTTCGACTTACGAGAGTGTGTCACCTCCCTAAAGACATTTCTCTGTACCTATATTATTGTGAATTTGGACTCCATTTTGTCGGGGCACTTAGATGAGCAGTAGTGTTTGTATTTCTATAGCTTTGTCTATACATCCATGGCTACTTGGACCATACTTTGTCAAGCTCGATACAATGCCACATCAAAGTAGAAATATCCTTTCTTGAAGTTATGCTCATATTTTTGGCATCATATGTATTAGATGATGGCATATCACAAAATGTCCCTATAGTGTGTACTTCGAGATGGAGCACGGACAACCCGCATTCTAAAATGTGAAGTTGTCTTGTACGTTTGTGTTGTTTGGTACTAGAGTTGAGAAGGTGCCATAGAATGTGGTCTTCCACGTGATGTTCGTGATGATCAGATGCAAGAGTCTCTTAGATGTCTCATATTTTTTTTAAGCTGTTGCAACCTATGGACATAGAAAGAATATATGCTCTACCATTTTTAAGACTTGACAAATAGAAATGCTATAATAGTCATCTCATTGTATTTTACACCTCTTTTTTTCAATAGAGAAACTATCTATAATCAAAAGCCATATCATAGTGGAGATCTTATGAAGGAGTCACGGATGCAAAAGTTTGACAAAGTATTATGTTTGTTGGGCTAGAAAAAAGCCTCAACTCACTACCGTCTATCAAGGACAAGAACTCGATGAAAAAGCAATTTAGACAAGTGAGCATTCACTCAAAGAAAGGTAACAAAATATAAATAAACAAGTATGTATATTGAAAGAGAAACTGGAATGGCTATTGCCAAAAGACAAGAAAACTAGAGACCCTTGAAACTAGATTCGAAACAAGAAAAGAGTTGAGAAGAGTGAAGAAGGCTTCACTCTTGTCTCTATATATACTATCTAACTAAGGGTTACGTGGCGACGTTCTATAAGACCTCCAATATGTATTGACTTTGTAGGACACATGCCTTGACTTACTAGGCAAGTTTTTCTATGTAAGGGCCACATAGTTAGCTTGATCTTCAAGCTAACAACATGTGTGGCACATGGCTTACTTGTTGACCACGTTTCTAATCCAAAAAGTCAATTAAAGATACCTATGAAGTCAAAGCAGCGTCTATGAAGCTTCTAAAAAGCTTTCGTATTAAATACTATAGAATTAATTTACTTTTACTTACTTTTACTTACTTTTACTTACTTCCACCTATTTGTATATGTAATTACTAGCTTATATGAGTATGTCCGTGACACCGTCCTATCAAATTTCATCTACCTACATTATTGCATTAGGATGGTTTTATATCTTTTCTTCATAGTATACTTGAACAGTTGTTTGATTAGCATCAGGCTCTGTTTGTATCACATCCATTCTTTTGGGTCAATTTTGAGGCCTTTTGTGAAGCCCTCTTTCTGTGTCTATATTGTGCATTTTCCATTTGAGAAGTTCATTGGATTGAAATCCACCACCTTACTCAGCTAGTTTCTTATGAATATCCTTGCTTCTTCTATTGTATCTACAGATATTGTCATGTGATTGTCAATTATATCAAGTTGATTTATTTCGACTGCTCTTGCATATTATAAGCCCTTGTATAATTTACGTCTACTTCTAGTTAAGTCGTAGGTCAATGCCTTACAATCCAATGTTATCTGTTTTCCATGGATCAAGGACCTAGATTTAGTGAGGTTCTATTTTACGACTTCATGTGCAATGTGTGTGAACATTTTAATCCTCTTAGATTATGTCTTGCATCTTAGTATATGATTGATCTATCAATTGTGTCAATGGTTGTCCCATATATCTTCTACCATATTGACCGTGTTGATAGACCATATGCAGAATCTTGAGTTGGACTTTGTTTTTAGGCTAATGTTATTGTCTATGGTCATTATTATCTTTAAGAATACAAATTGAGAAATCTTTTTGGCTTGTATATTGGTAAATGCTTTGATAAGTCCTTTCTTGACCATCGTCCACATAGTCCATATTACTTGTTAAAGACTTGAGACTTGTGGCCGTATTTTGAGGATCGTAAATATATAGCTTGCGTGTTTGCTTGAGTCTCCATTTTTGCGAGATTGTACATTTTAGATCTTGTACAAGATGAGGGATTTCAAAGGCTCTTTATTTGGAACTAAGGCTCTTAGTATTATTTTGGCTAAAAGGGCTCTTGTTTGGTCCATTGGATCAAATAACTTGATCATTTCTTAGGTCATTGAGGTAATTGTTGCATCTCATGCCACTCTAGCTCTCGTCTTCTTATATAAAATTATGAATAGAGGCTCTTATCCTTGTCATGACTTTTTATTGGGTGTTACTATATGATGCTAGATACCATATGCTCTCGAGTATGACCTAATTTGATATAAGCACTCGAGCTAGGAAGAAGAGCTTTTTTGTTTGACCATTGTTCTAGCTTTTTCAGATATGGTGCATGATTGCTTCATTCTCGTCCTCTTGGACTATTTTATTTCCAAAGATGAAGTCCAGATATTTGGTGTTTGTATCTCAAGGGAGCCATATGATGCCATTATCCTCTCTCTAGTTCCATGGCCCTGAGTCATTACTAATCTACATTGCCTTTGTTTTGTTCTACTTGATCAGTGATCTCAAGGCTATGCAAAATAGCTCAAGTACCTCAAATACTTCTTGCAAGTTGTTGAAAATTCTTTTGAAGTAAAGAGCAATATCATCTACAAAGCATTAGTCACAAGTTGTATTATTGTTGATGAGACAAAGGCCATTTATTTCGTAAGTGGGAATGTTGATCATATGTAACAACATGTCAAATATGAAGAGATATAAGTAAGATGTCAGTTGGCATCCTAACCTAACCAATCTCTCCAATGTAAATTTTTGACTCTTTTGTCCATTTATTAAGATGGCCAATTAGATGTTCCAATATAATGTGGTTGTCAATTTCATCTATTCCTCTAAGAATCCTAATTTCTTCATTGCTTATTGGAAGAAGGTCTATTTGACCTTGTCATATGCTTTCTCAAAGTTAATTATCAGTATTACTATATCTTGCTCACTTTCTTTGACCTAATAGAATATTCTTAGAGTAGTTGTATATTGTCCAAGATATATAGCTCTTTTACAAATCTTATCTATATGAAGCAGATATAAGTTGGCAACATCGATTGGAGTCGATTGATGACGACTTTGGTTGTTGGTTTATATGTAGCTGTTATCACCATAATGGAATAGTAATTTCTTATGTTTGACACTGTTCTTCTTTTTAGAAGGAGGTTAATTAGCTTGTTGTTAAAGGCTCTATCGAGGCGTCTCTTACTGAGAGTAGTGTTGATGTGTGTGGAGATCTCTTGATCTATTGTGTTCCTATCATAGACAAGAACTCCAAAGAAAGATAATCTCAATAGACTCTTGTGTCACTCGAAAATACTTAGAAATCACTCAAAGGTGATAATATATTGAACTAGAATGGCTATTGCCAAAGACTAGAAAACATGACGACTCTTGAAACTAGACTAGAAATAAGAAAAGAATTGACATGAATGAAGAAGGCTTCACTATTATCTCTATATATACTATCTAATTAGGGGCTATGTGGCGACATTCTATAAGACCTTCAATATGTGTTGACTTTGTAGGACACTTGTTTTGACTCACAAGGCAAGTTTTCCTATGTGTGGGTTACATAATTAGCTTGGTCTTCAAGCTAACAACATGTGTGGTACATGGCCAACTTGTTGACAACGTTTCTAATCCAAAAAGTCAATTAAAGACATCTATGAAGTCAAAGCAACGTCTATGAAGCTTTTGGGAAGCTTCCATATCAAATACTATAGAATTAACTTATTTTTATTTACTTTTATTTACTTCTACTTATTTGCAAATGTAATTACTAGCTTACATGAGTATGTTCGTGACATTATCCCCCCTTCTAGGAACGAGTTCCACGAGGAGCGATCATCATATATTGAGGAAATCTATCATGCAACGAATTATATTCGCCACATATTTTAATCTTTGTTCTCTTCGAAGATGATTGATAGGGTCTCCAAACCATCAGTAGTGTCTCATACCAAGGTAAAAAGACCACCCAGTTATTTGGTCGTTATTGAGGCCTTCATAACTTCCTTCGAATAAAATATTTGGAACACCATCAGGAGTTGTTCCTACCTCTAGTAAAATCACCAAATATTGGGAGTCCCTTCCAAGGTCGTGATACCAAATGCGTTGTATCTCGCCATCTATTCGAGGAAAAACATGTCATTCTTGAAGTTCTTCATCTTCATTGCGTCATCTTAAAGGTTGTGACAATCGTAATGTCTCGTCAAGCAGGTGAGCAAATGAAGGCTCTTGAGTTGAATCCACTTGTTGTTGGTTCTCCATCTCTTTAGCATCACAACTACAAAGAAGCTACAAACAAGGATTGAAAGTAGAATATTATCTTATCTAAATCATGTTTCTTTTATAACGAAGATTTTTATCTTGATTTTCATGGATGTCGTCAATGAAAAGCCTCCACTGCCTTTGTTGCATTTACAAGATTCTTTACTAGCTTCCATGTGCATTCACTAATATCATATCCGCACCAATAGATAAGATATTCCAATTTATTTTGACATCGCCTTGAATCTAAGACTTCTCTCACTTCAAACTCTTTATTATTGTCCACTTCTATAGAAAGAGGTAGAGCTTGTCTTCTTCTTAGTATGTCCACTATCTTCTTTGGTTCAAGAAGAGACACATCGAATACTGGATGGATTTTTATTGACTTCGGTAGATGTAAACGATATGCAACTGGATTGATTTATATAAAAATAGAAAATGGTCCAAGCCTTCGATAGTCCAACTTGTCACAAAGATGAGTGGTCTTGATATTGAGACGAAGTAACCATACCTTATCACCCATGTGGAATGGTAGTTGTTCCTTTCGATAAACATCTGCATTTATCTTTTGTTGTTCTTGAGCTTCTTTTAATTGTGCCTTCATTGTTGCATGTAACTTTGACAACTGATTTGACATATCTTCTGCTGTAGGATTATCAACTTTTGAAAAATCAAACATATCAAGTTGTGGATGATAACCATAATTGGCAAAAAAAGGTATTTGTTGCATAGAAGAATGCACGATATTATTATAAACAAACTCTGCCAATGGCAGAAGAATTGTCCAATCATCTTGTTGATAGTTGATGGTACATCTTAAGTATTGCTCCAAGACTTGGTTTACGTGCTCTGTTTGTCCATCAATTTGAGGATAAAAAATCGAAGATAGTTTTATATTCACTTGTAAAATCTGAAAAAGGATTCTCCAAAATCTTGATACAAACTGAGTTCCCCTATTCGATATAATATTCTTTGGTAACTCGTGATAGCGATAGATATTGTCAATAAAAAGCTTAGCACTTTCTTCACCCGTGATGGATTTTGTACTTAGCACAAAATGTGCCATCTTGGTGAAGCAATCTACTATTTTAAATATAGAGTCATAAGAACCTAAGCTTGGAAGATCTGTGATGAAGTCCATAGAAACAGAAGACCATTGTTGTTTTGGAATGGATAATGGCTAAAGAAGTCCAAAAGATCGATGACGAGGAGTTTTTGATCTTGAGCAAATATCACATGATTGTACAAAATCTTTGATTGCCTTCCACATTTGAAGCCACCAAAAATCCCTAGATATTAGCTCCAAAGACTTATTGTATCTAAAATGTCCTGCTGCTGGAAAGTCATGATGAGCTTAAAGAACACGTAAACATGCTTCTCCTTCTGGAACATATAGACGTCCTTCGAAATAGAGTAGATTGTTCTTGAACTCGAATTTAGAGGCATCATGAGATTTAGAAGAATTATTCTTGAAATCGTGAACAAGAAGATCTGAAGACATACTTAATTGGACTTGCTTCAGAAAAGTTAAATCAACAATCAATGTTGATTTTATTGCTCGAAGATGAAATTACTCCGGCTTGAAGAGAACCGTTCTTAGTTGCTCAAAAGCTTCATCTCCTTCTTTTGGTTCAAGATAAGAATATCTAGACAAAGCATCAGACAAACCTTGTTATTTTCTTGGTCGATAAGTGATGATGAATTCAAATCTTGATAAAGACATGCTCCAATAAGCTTGATGACAATTTAATATACGTATTGACATGAAATATTCGAGGTTTTTATGATCCGTGTACACGGTGATTGGACTTGACGTGCCTTCTAGATAATGATGCCATTTTTAAAATGAATCCACAATTACAAGAAGTTCTTTATCATGGATTTCATAATTAATCTCGGTTGCTGAAAATTTCCTGGAATGAAAAGCTACTGGATGGAGCTTGTCATCTGCTCCCATTTGTGACGAAACGGCATCCAAGGCAAAGTCTGATGCATCTGTTTCCATAAAAAATACCTTAGAAAAATCAACGTGATAGAAGATTGGTGTAGAAGTAAATTCCTTCTTTAAAGCATCAAACGCTACTTCAACTTCTTTACTCCACTCAAATTTGTCTTTACAAGTCAAATGCATAAGTGAAGCTGCAACTTGAAAAAAGTTCTTGATGAAGATTTGATAGTAATTTACAAAGCCCAAAAAGCATTGCACATCTCGTACTGTTCTTGGAATCTTCCAATCTATGATAGTCTGGACCTTCTTGGAATCCATCATCACGCCTTCGTTGGAAATGATGTATCCTAAAAAGTCAACTTGAGTAGTGTGGAATACATACTTTTTTAACTTGGTATATAATCGTGCATCTCTTAGTTTTTGTAACACACGACGAAGACGGAGTTCATGTTCTTCTGTATTCTTAGAGTAGATTAGAATGTCGTCTAAATAACAAACGACAAAATCATCTAAAAATTCACGAAAAATATCATTCATAAGATGTTGAAAAGTAGTTGGTGCGTTTGTGAGTCCAAAAGGCATGATATTATATTCAAAATGTCTATATCTAGTTTGAAAAGCAGTCTTTTATTCATCTCTTTCTTTGATGCGGACCAAGTTGTATGCTCCTCTTAGATCTATTTTTGTGTAGATCTTTACTTGATTGAGTTGATCAAGAAGTCCTAAAATCAAAGGTAAAGGATACCTATTTTTGATGGTGATCTTGTTAAGGCTCCAATAGTCTACGCACATCCGTAGAAATCCATCTTTTTTCTTCACAAATAAGATCGGCCCTCCTGCTAGAGATTTTGAATGGCGTATGAAGTTTTTAGCTAAGTTCTCGTCAATATACTCTTGTAGTGCAACCAATTCGTTTTGTGATAAGCTATAGATTGGTCCAAATGGCGGTTGAGCTCCTTCTTGAAGATAAATTGAACAATCATAAGGTCAATGTTCTGGAAGAATATCTGCATTCTTCTTCTCAAAAATATCTTGGAATTCTTGATATTGACTTGGAATATCACTTGACGTCTTTTCACTATCTGAAATGGACATGGCATATATAGCAAAAGATGACCCTTCTTTGGCTGCATGCATGAAAGCTCTTGCCTCTACTAGTAAAGGCTTAGATGTACTAGACTTATGTATTTCCTTTTGATTAATAGAATTTTGAAATGAACTACTAGAAAAGTTAAGGTTACGGGAAATCCAATCTATCTGAGGATTGTATTTTTCTAACCAGGATAGTTCTAAAATGACTGGATTCAAAAGAAATCGTATCACATTAAATATTACTACACTATTATGATCTTTAATTACTACATCTAAAGGAATAGCCTCATGGATAACATCACCAAAAGACAACAAATGACCATCTATGACTTCCACATGTACGGGTTTGATTTTCTTGACTAACAATATTTCTTATTTTTTGACAAAGTCTTCGTCTATGAAACAAGTTGAGACTCTTGAATCTAATAATACAAAGACTTTATGATTTTTGGATCCTAAACACACATCTATTGTAAAAAAAGGTGAGGGATCTGAAGAGAGAATAGGACCTTGACTAGGTGTTATACATGGTTCGAGCTGCACGATCCCTATTGTAGCTAGAGGAATTCATTTTTTGAAACATTGTCTTCTTTTGCAATCGTACTCCTCATTTTGTGATTGTGTTCCTTCCTTGGACAATGTTGAGCAATGTGTTTAGCTTCTCCGCAATATAGATATAAGCCTTCTTGACATCGTTGACTCTTTTCCTGCTCCATGAAGGGTTTAAAATGTACCTTATCAATTTGTATTGGCTCTGGCCTTGATGGAAAGGTTTCCAAAAACTTAGAAGGTGTTGCCATGACTTGGCTTGTTCCTCTCCAGCTATATCTTTGTTCTTGACATCTTTCAAATAAATGATTATCACATGCAATAGCTTGAGCAATGAATTATTCTAAAGAATCTATTTTTGGTATTGTCAATAACAAATCTTTGACATTATCCTTTAATCCATAGTGAAATTGATTGATAAGGGCTTTATCATTCCAGTCCACATCACAAGCAAGACTTTGGAATTCAGTGGCATACGTAGTGGCTGAATGTGATCCTTATCGTAGTGATATAAGCTTGATCTCTGCTACCATTTTTTGATCATTTTTTCCAAATATAGCTATAAATACTTCTAAGAATGAGTTCAAATCATAGAGTAGTCGTAAATCTTTTTCCATCAAAGGTGTAAACGAAGAGAGAGTACTTCCAAATAGAAGTGCCCCTATGAATCCAACTTGAGTAAATCCATCAGGGTATTAGAAAGGATGCAACTATAAATAGAGTTTAACTTGTTGCAAAAACCCTCGAAATCTTGATCTTGTTTCGTCAAACTTTTTAGACATACTAATCCTTGCCTCCCTCGAGCTTGTAGAAATAAAACTCTTAAAATTTGGTTGTGAGGCTAATCGACTTATTTCCTTCAACTGCACAACTTCTTGGCGTAGACTCTGAACTTCTTCCGTAGTAGTAGGAATAGTGCTTCCATGCTTGGTGTTGGTGATTTTTGAAATTTCGGTCCTAAGAGTGTTGACAAGTTCATGAAGATCTACAATAGTTGTAGATCTATTTTTACTTCCACCAAGTATAGCATCCATGATTATTCCTTCCATTGACAACTCAAACGAATTCAAAAGTTAAATAAGAGGAGGGTAATTTGTAACCTCTAAAAACAAATTCGACAAAGAAGGGTAATCCACTCTCTTTAAGGAAAAGATCAATGTTAAAAAATAAGATTTTTTGTTTAAAGGTGGGTAGTCTGTAACCTTCAAAATACAGTAATAGAAGTGGAGTAATCCACTCACTTTTAGAACAAGACAAAAATAATATGTTAGCACTCTTCTCAAAATATCAAGGATATGAACTCCAAAGAAAGATAATCTCAATACATTTTTGTGTCACTGAAAAATACTTAAAAATCACTCAAAGGTGATAATATATTGAACTAGAATGGCTTTTGCCAAAGACTAAAAAATATGACGACTCTTGAAACTAGACTAGAAATAAGAAAGGAGTTGACAAGAGTGAAGAAGGCTTCACTCTTGTCTCTATATATACTATCTAACTAGAGGCTACGTGGCGATGTTCTACAGGACCTTTAATATGTGTTGACTTTAAAAGACACTTGCCTTGACTTACAAGCTAAGTTTTTCTATGTGTGGGCTATATAGTTAGCTTGGTCTTCAAGCGAATAATATGTGTGGCACATGGCCAACTTGTTGACCACGTTTCTAATCCAAAAAGTCAATTAAAGACACCTATGAAGTCAAAGCAACATCTATGAAGCTTCTAAGAAGCTTCCATATCAAATATTATAGAATTAACTTACTTTTATCTACTTTTATTTACTTTTACTTATTTATATATGTAATTACTAGCTTATATGAGTATGTCCATGACAGTTCCATATTTTGATGAAGAATTCTATAGGAATGGTATCTTTTCTTATAGCTTTATTCTTCAAAAGCTATTTTGTGGCCTTTTGTACCTCCATCATAGTGATGGAGGTGGTGAATTCTTTATTTTGTGTAGAGATCATCATCGTCAAGACATTCAATAGATAAGAGTCTTGTGCTATTTGATTGTTCTTGATATTTAGAATGTTCATGTATATGATTGTATAGAATTAGTGGATGTGATTGATTATGTTGATTTATATTATCAAGCTCCTATTATCCATAGTAATTAATTCTCAAATATTGGCCATTGTATTTTTATTTTTGTGGAATTCAAAAAAATCCTTCATGCATCTATTGTCCATCCTATTTTATAGTGTTGCTAATTTATTTTTTGTTTTTTCTAATTTTCTTTTTTTGGCCTCTTTCAATATGGCTTAGACTTTATTGAGGTTAGTCCAAGCTTCTAAGTGTGTCCAATTTCTTTGAAGGCGGCTTTCACTTCTTTGATTGCAAGGAATTGGTTTGCTTACAAGATCCAATTCTATCTCTTCATATCCTTTTTTAATGTGATGTTTACCTATCATATATATTCCAATATTGTCATAACTTTCTTTCCTAGGATTTTGAGGTCTTTGTTATCCATTGGATCTTTCCATGCCCTTGTGAATTTTTCCTTTGCTTTTGCATTAACTATGTACCTTCAATTGAAGTAAGTCATTTTGAGCTTCATCTTCTCTACAAAATGGATTGAAATGAATATAGCCAAGTAGTTCGAGATGTATGCAATTTATAGCCACATGTTGTGCATCTCTCCTTGTTCATGTAGTTTGTAGTTTATATAGAATCTATTAATTTAGAACTAGTTGGGTGTGAAATCTTTTGCTTCCAATTTTTCCACCTGAATCTTTTGCTCCCAATTTGACAATATGAGTCTATGTATAAAGTATCAAAGATGGCAAGGTGTATTATGAAACTAATTTATATTGATTATTCTCTTCCACCCATGTCAGGTATGTTGAATTCCATACTCTTATATAATTATCATTCAATCATATTAAAATTTCTTGCTATAATCTAGGATATTTGGAGGAAGGAGTGTCAACTTAATATATTCCATAATTGGCCTCCATGTCTTATAGTGTTAGAGGCATATAAAATTTAGTTTTTCAATCAGTTTGCATGTTATCTTGATGATTACAAATTGGATGCAAGATTCTATAATCACTCCATAATTTTAGATATGATTGGAGAATCTGTGAGTTATCAAGATGGCCGTATCTTCTAAGAATCTCCATCCCTCTCTAAAATATGTTGTGTGCTTCCAAAAAAGTTTTTCTTCCTTGAACTGGAATTGACTCATTTGTTGCATACAATTATCTATATTGTAGTGAAGTTCTAATAAAAAGATGACTTATGGTTGGAGTTGGGCCTTTTAAAATAGATTGCATATTTTGGTGTATTTTCTTACTCCTTAAATGCCTTGTCTAAGTGACCTGACATTGAAAGTTACGAGGATAATATTCTCTTTTGTCATACAAAAAGGATGGAATTATCATTGTCACCCTCCTTTAGGGTAGTACACTCTGTATATCTTCTTGTTATTCTATCGATGTTGAGGTAGGTTTAGCTCTCTTCTTATTAAGTCTATAGAGAGATACGTCATCTTTGAGTTGGTTTTTATCTAAGAGTGTTTGTGTGACTATCTCAACTTATATTGAGAGTGGTCTCAATTTTCTTTTCTCTGTAGTTGATGCAAATTTATATATTATATCGTACATTGGAATCCAGATGTAACAATTTGGTATTTTGAGTTCTATTGTATTTGAGGTAGTAGAGATGAGGGCCACATAGACACAATTTATCTCTTTTTTACTATTTTTCTCCCACCAATATCTCTATATTTCATCTTCTTATTTTTTTTAATAGATTCCCGATAATGTTGTGTTAATAACTATCTTCAACAGAGTATTGCAGTTTCTTGAAAGAAGAGTATTATTGCTTATGCCTAAGACTATTTAGTATGATTTTCTAGGATGGATATTTGTCTATATACAATTGGTTGGATCCTTGATGGCCTGAGATTGATAAGGACCATAAAAAATATTTCCTCTGCTATCATGAAGAGTATAAAGAATATCCTATAGTGTATAATCCGGATGTTAAGATCGGAGGTAAATGGCATGGTATAAAGAAACCTCTTTGAAAGCGTTGTGGTTCAATGTCCCTTTTTTTGTTCTTTTATGGATTCTTCCAAATCTATGTTTATTGATTCAAGTTAGTAGTGGTTTTTTTCTTAATATTTCTTCCTCAAACAAATTAGAATCTCTTTGTGTGGTATTTAATGTAAGATTTATTTTGTTGTGAGTCGATGCTTTTATTTGTAGATGTTTCAAATCTACTTGTATAATGAGTTTGGTAGTTAGTTGATGTCCCACTGTCATCTTTTGGTGGCTTTGTTGCAATAAAAATCATCTATATGGAATAGAAAAAATTAGGATATGAACTTTTCTTTTGTGTGTTTTATTGATTTCAACTTATATATTCTAGGTAGGATCAGATTAATATATTGTTTTAACATGTTAGTGTGGCGAGGAATCTTAATAAGACTAGACTATCTCAAAAATCTAAGATCCTTCCAATCCACAACATAAGGCCTCTTCACAAAATAAGAAAAAATAGACTACAATAAAATTAAGGTTTAGGATTTAGAGAGATCTTATTTGGTCTACTAATCTAACCTCAATTCTAAAAACTTCCAAGGTTCTAATTATATATATAATTATCTTATCTATACCATATTACAATTAATCTCCTTCTATTAATATAAAATGTCCTCGTTTTGCTCTCAATGGTATCTCTAAATTGTCTCTTGGCAATGAGTAAAATTTTGTGCACATTCCCACGTTGCATTGTGAATGGAATAACCTTTTCAAAGAACTTTGTATTGAAGTTGTGGATGTCCATTGTGACAACAAAAGTAGCAATGCTCCAAAATGCTATTCACTTCATATTCTTATTGGCCATCAACTACAATTGGTAGTCGTGGTTTAACTTACTCGGTGTCGATCCAAAAAGTGCTTTAACTTGGTATGAAATTCCTTCAATTACAAAACATGGAAGATTGGATGGACCCAAATATGTGGCAAAAGCTCGAACAGTATACGATATCAAATATCACTACAAAAATGTGAAAAGATCTAAGCCATTAAGGTGCTAGTTTACAGATTTGGATTAATGTAGCAAGTTGGCATAAGAAAGTAATATATGATCACTCTCTCGAAAGAACTTCTATTGCCAATGGTTATCAACATATTGCTTCTATTGATTTTGTTCAGTAAAGAGGTGGTGTCGCACCTCTTATAAGGCCATTATAAGCTATTGTATAAATTCCTCTATTGTTGGATTGTTAGTATCGATGGAAAAATAAAGAATTACTGGCATAATTAGATATTGATCGATATGAAGAAAAAATGGTGAATGACTAGTACTTGCTTGAATACTATCATAATAAGCAAACTCCAAAGATGTCAAGTATTCATCTCAATTATTATGATGAACTATCACAAATGCCCACAATATGTTCTCCAAGGTTTAATTTGCATGCTTTGTTTGCCCACCTATTTGAGAATGGAAGGTTGAAGACATAACAAGTCGTGTGCCTAGAAGCTTGAATAAGGCTTGCCAAAAACTACCCGTGAAGCATGGATCTCAATCTGAAATAATAAAATGAGGTAATCTATGGTGACAAAAGATAGTATCAAAAAAGACTCATATAAGTATTGAAACATCAATATCTGAGCGCACCATGAGAAAGTAAAATTACTTTGAAAGTCAATCCACAAAGATGGCAACCACAATATGATTATAAGGCATTTGTAGCAAATATATAATGAGATCCATAGTCACCTGCTTTCAATGTGCCGTGGATAGTAAAATTGGATACAATAATTCAGAAGATGTTGTATTGCATGCTTTATTACATTGACAAGACTTGCAAGAGCATATGAAGACTTGAACATCACAATCCAAACTTCTCCAAAATCATATCCTTGAGATCCATTCTAGGATCTTCTCTCCTCTTAGATATCCAGATATTAGGATGTCATGTCCTTCTTGAAGTATACGCATCCAAAGTTTAAGATTATCATGTACATAAATTTTTTTCTTGAAATAAAGCAAGCCTTCTCTAAGAATGTAATCTTGATATTGTATATTACCCACCTTCAATTGATTGCTAACCATCCAGAAATAACCATCCTATTGTCATAATACATGAAGTCTTGCTTGAAAATGCTGCGAGCATCTAGCTGTGGAAAGTAGAATGGAAATTGCAACAATAAAATCTTTATTCTAATATAATACTAACTAAAATCTAATTAAACCAAAATAATGCTAAGTAAAATTTAATCAAATTCAAAGAAACCTCAAAAGAATTACAAAGAAACAATAAGAAATCTTTAAGAAATATTAGAATGATTACAAATATATCTCAAATACATCTCAATTCAATCTTAATTTAATCATAGTTAAAATCCTATTATACTTCATTCAAACTTTAGGCCAGAAACTAATTAAATCTTAAATCCTAAATCAAACCTAATAAAATCCTAAATCCTAAACCAAATCCTAACCAAACCCTAAATCAAATTTTAAACAAATTCTAAATCCTAAATCAAATCCTAAATCCTAAAACAAATCCTAACTAAACCTTAACCAAATCCTAAATCCTAAACCAAATCCTAATCCTAAATCAAATCTTAATCAAATCCTAATCCTAAATCAAATCCTAATCAAATCCTAAACTCTAAATCAAACCTTAATCAAATCTTAAACTCTAAATAAATCCTAAATCCTAAATCAAATCCTAAACTCTAAATCAAATCCCAACCAAATTCTAACCCTAAATCAAACTTCAACCAAACCATAAACCTTAAATCATACCCTAATCAAACCTTAAACCTTAAACCAAATCCTAAATCTTAAACCAAATACTAATCAAATCCTAACCCAAAATCAAGTCCTAAGTAAATTTTGATCCTAAATCAAATCCTAACCACATCTTAACCCTAAATCAAATCCTAAATCAAATCCTAACCAAATCTTAAATCCTAAACCAAATCCTAACCAAATCCTAGTAATTTTTACAACAAATTTAAACCTCAATAATTAATGAATGAACCATTGATCTTAACTCACTTTTTTAAATTCTTATTAAAAACTAAGTTAAAAATAAGCACAAAAAATTTGAAAAGAATCAGAATTGCCAAATAGATGATAAGCTCAAAAACATGCTTAGATATTGGCTAGATTTCTTCTCCAACCTTGATGCCAATCTCTCAAAGCCAACATCTTTGCTTTAAACCATTCAATTGATCTAAAAATTCTCATACACATAGAAAAACAAGTCTTATATCTTCTCAAATAAATTTCACTCCAATCCAACTAGTAGATTGGAAGAAATCTTTAAAATCCTCACTGGATCTAAAATTCTTCTTTATAAGACTTTGACCCACTAAAACCTCAATAACCCTCAATCCAACCTTTCAATCAAGTTCAAATTTACAACAAATATTAAACACAACTATGACCATTAATCCAAAAAAATTTATTTGTAAATCTATTACAAATCTCTTGAAATCTTCTAAAATATAAATCCTATTTTATTTCATAAAATTCAAGTCATCCAAAAAAAAACCTTGACTTTGCAAAGCTCTTACAAAATCAATACAGATTCAAATCACCCAAAACTAATGCTCATTAAAATTCTATTAAGTTTTTTTTCTAATCCTATTCTTCGATTTGTAGAAAAATCCTTGAATCGTCATTTGAGCATGGTTTTGTGCCTCAAGGCCTGATTTCGATCCTAGTTTATAACCGGCCCTCTCTAGGTATCAATATCTAGTTTTTCTAAATGATTTTTATAAGAAATTACTCTTAACTTCCTCCAAAAGATGCTTATATCACTTAATTTTTTAATCTACTTTGTTTTGCCTTATTTATGGCCCTACAAAATAAGTAGAAGTCACTTTTCAAAAAATGCAGTATTACTACTGAAAGTTTTACTACCTCCCTATCTTTTATCCATATTTTTTAACTTTATCTTTAACTTGGCTCTTCTATAATAAGATCCATATTATCATCTTTACCATATAGTTGTAAAACAATATGACACCATTACGTAGTTTCTTTCTATTCTACCTCTTTGATTAGATCTGAAATGATACTACTAATAGTAAAAACTTCTATCTTATCTTTCAATTTGTACTTCGAATCTAATCTTTGTCATAAACTATTTGGCATAGTATGTTGTTGCCTTTTTTTGTACTCAAGCTAGATATCAAAAAATTACAATTATTCTTTTCAATGATATTGCCATGATTTCATATTTTTCAGATGCAAATCATGTAACAAAGGTTAATGGTCAATTCCAGCAACTACTCGCTTTTCTAATAGATAGTGTCGCCATATGTTTATGGCATGTATAATTGCTAATTGGTTTCGATCACGTATAGAATAATTGTGCTCTACCCTTCTGAGCTTATGTGATTTATATGCCACAAGTTGAAGGCCTCTACTAAAATCTTATTGAAGGACCATTCTAATAGCAAAGTTGGAAGCATCAATGTCAAGTGTACAAGGAAGATTAAGATCATACGGTTGCAATATTGGAGTAGTAATGAGTGCCTCCTTCAACTTATCAAAGGTGTTTTGCTACTCCAATTTTCATTCAAATGAGGCACCTTTCTCCAATAGGTTTGTCGATGAGACAGCAATGTGAATAAATTGCTAAACAAAACAGCGATAGTATCTAGTAAGGCCTAAAAATGAGTGAACTTTAAAATCATCCTTGGGAGTTGGCCAATCCTCCACTGCTTTTACCTTATCTTATTCCACATGCATGCCTTCAAAAGACACAACATGCTCCAAAAAGGTGACTTTCAACTTCCAAAGTTCACAATTTGATTACTTGCAATAAAAGCAACTATCTTGTAGTCGACATAGTACCTCTCATCGGTATTACTCATACTCTTTAGGGATTTTATTATATACAAAGATATCATCAATAAAGTCAATTACATACTTATCCAAAAGGTTTCAAAATAATCTATTCATGTGACCCATAAAAGAAATTAGAGCATTAGTGAGGCCAAAGGATAAAACTAGCCATTTGAAATGTCCATAGCATGTATAAAATGCCATCTTTTCTACATCTTCTCTTATAATCAGTGTTTGCTAATAGTCGCTCTAAAGATTAAATTTATTAAAGATAAATTTTTTAAGTGCAAAGAGTATAGGTGCTCCTCATAATAATGTACTTTCTCAAATAAGGCTTTTCTCCAAGAGTTCATCTAATGTCTTTCATAACTCTTCAAGTTCTTTTGGTGGTAAGCGATAAATTGGTCGACTTGCTGGTTTGGCTTCAAGCAATGGTTCTATTTGAAAAGGGGCACCTCAATCAGGAGGTATGCCATTAAGTAGGTTGATTGAAAAGACATTCTAATATTCTCGTATGAGTTGCTCCACTTATTCTATCCCTTTGGTAGTCTTTCCTACCATTCATGTAAGATTTGGAACCACCATATATACTAGTTGCTAATATTATAGTTGCTTCTTCATAAAAATTGTCCCTACAAAGAAGTCTTTGATTGCAGATTGTCTTTCATCTTGACTTGATGTAGAGGTACAAAGAATCACCTTGTGTCTTCCATCTTTAAAAGAGATTATCCTTACAAGTCAATTAACTTGTTTATTGTCCATCTTCAGCCATGGCATACTAAAGATAATATCATACCTTAGCTTTGTATCATGGACATATACATTTACTTCAATAATTACTTATATGATTAAGTAGAAGTATGTAAATATATATTATTTTCATAAAGTTTTTTAGTAAAGCTTTCTAGTAGCTTCATAGATGTGGTTTTGACTTTAGATGTGTTTGTAGGTCAAAAACTTGGCCATCAAGTTAATTACATGTTGGTAGCTTGTGGAATAAGTTAACTCCGCATAATACCTTGTAGAATAAGCCATCCATGTGGCACATACATAGATAAATTGCCTTGCTAGTTAAGACATATGGCTAACAAAGTGAATATGTTTTGGAGGTCCTATAGGACATCGTTATGTAGCTCCTAGTTAAGAGTATATATGGAGGCAAGAGTGAAGCCTTCTTCACTCTTGTCAATGCCATACTAGTCCTTAGTCTTGTTTCAAGACTTTCTAATCTTCTTGTTTTTAGCAATAGCCATTCTAGTTAATATTACATTACCTTTTGAGTGGCTTTCTAGTTTTCTTCAATGACACAAGAGTGTATCAAGGATTCTCTTTCTTTAAAATTCATGTCCCTAATACTTTGTTACCTTAAATCTCTCTTTTAAGTCCTAGATGTTTGTTAATTTCAAGGTTTCTTCTTCACACATTTCACTCAATACATTCTCTCGATCATCTATAAGGTATATACTTCCTCTTTTGATTTCCTTGATTTTAATTCCAAGCCAATCAGCAATTTCAATTGAAAAGTATCAAAGCCATACCTAATCAGATGCTCCAAAAGACACTGGCCAATCTTATTTATACCTTATTCTACCATCTTAGACTTTCTACAATGTTCTTAGGTGGTAGGCCTCACCTAAATAACCACCTTAAATTCTTTTTCTAGAGGGTTCCATAGTAGGCCTTATTTAGATAATCACCCTATGCTTTCTTTCAGAAGATTTTATAGTATGCTCTACCTAAATAACTATCCTAAATCTTTTCTAGAATATTCTATGGTAGATCCTACTTGATCCACTAACCTAATATCAATTCTAGAAACATCCATGGTTCTAATTATTTATATAATTATCTTATCTATATCCTGTTACAATTCCCCCTCTTCTTTGATGTTGCCTAATGTGTGTTCAGTTGTTTCGGTAGTCTCTTTCTTCCATTGTGATTGTTTTGTGGCATCCAATGAGGTTAGTGGTTTGCTTGTTCTCTGTTGAGGGTTTGTCTCTCTTTTCTCCCATTGTGTAGTCTTGGTTTACACCTCATGTCCAAATATTTGGAGGGCTTGTCTCTCTTTTCTCCCATTGTGTAGTCTTGGTTTACACCTCATGTCCAAATATTTGGCACTTGCTACACTAAAATAGATGTCTTGATACAATGACTTTACATATGAATGGAGCCTTCGAGTTAGTAAACTGATTTTGGACAGAAGCTTGTTTACGTCCTTGACTTGGAATTTGATTCAAGATCGAATTGTTTTGTGCTTGTAGAAGGAGGATTCTTCTACAAATAGTACCTCTCACAGTTGAGAGGCTATGATTTGGAGATAGGGCTCTTGTCGCATGTAGTGATTCAGTCCTAGAAACTGAATCTAGACTGGGTATGCAAGCAACTTGTATGTTTTCCTATTATCTGTTGAAAATAATGGAGTCTATGGGGTGAAGGGTACTTCTTTACCTTCGACGATGATTGAGATGTTGAAGGTATGTTGAACGCCCTTTGTGCTGGTGAAGGTGGCTTCGAAGAAGTTGTTGCCGACTAGGGTGGAGGTCTTCAGCATGTGGTGAAGCGTTGAAGCAGTCCATTGTCCCAAGGCTGTTTGTCTTAGGCTCGTGCCTGCGATTTAGCCGATGATAGTGTATTGCATTGTTTTGTTGCATATCGCCTCAATGAGTTGACGCTCCTTTGGAAAAAAGGTAATCCATAGCATTTCAGGGTTGCACTTTGACTAAGGCAACGTTGGCCGATAGGTGGCTATGTTGTGCAGGCGTCTCGTCGGTGTTGCTTTCTGCGGGGCCATACCTATCTGAAAAGGAGGCTCTAATGCAATTCGGGCTACTACTTGGGTATGGCCTTGGCTAGTTTGGGTGCTAGTCCCGTGAAGAGGGGTCATTGCCATTAGGTCTTTCGTATTAGTGCCCTAATTTCTTCCTAACCATGTTTTAGTGGGTAACCTTGGAGATTAGCCGCCTACCTGTCTCAAGGGCTAGTGGTCATAACGGACTGCATACACTGTTTTGAGGGGACGGGGGGTTGCTGTATTACATTTCGTGATGCAGTGCTAGAGCTAATCGAGGGGTCGTGTCTCCCGTACTATCTGCTCCGTCGCTCTCGCTCCGCTCTTCCATCGGGCTCAACCATTTGACCTCTAACCAACTGAGCTATTCCAGCTTACATAGCACTCTGTCATTGCACCGGCCGGGGATCAATCCCGGGTCTGTACCGTGGCAGGATACTTCGCTCCCACTAGACCACCGGTGCGTTTCAATGGTTCCCGACTTTGCCGACGCCCACCGGCGCCCGAGAATCACGCCCGCTCTCATGCCCGCCTCAGCGACTTCCCCGCATTACACTGTCTCCAAACCACCCACGTCCACGACCAACACCTGCCCGCGCTCGCGCCTCAACACCATCCTCCCTCCCTCCCCCGATCTCTCTCCAGAATGGGAAATCCAGCCTTCACTTCACTTCACCGCAACCCAATCGACCCCTCAACAACTCCCTCATCATCCACGCCAACGCCCCAGGTTCAGCCGCTTGACACACCCTCTCGCTGTGCACGCCTACCCCTTCTGTATCACCAAACCACAACACCACAAAAACACGCTGTTTCCATCCCCTCCCCTCGCTCCACTCCACTCCTCCCCACCCATTGCATTTTGATTACATTTTGGCATGACCATCTTTACAACATGTTTCATTTTAAATTAGTTTATCATTGTATCTTTAATTTCCATGTTTCCAATAAGCACTCGTTTCTCAAATCGACATCAAATTGTGTTCTTAACAAACGAAGTTCACGAACATTAATTTTTGCATTAGCTTACACCATGTTAATTTTACATATATATAAAGTTAAATGGTGTTCAGGACAGTTAGATTTAGAACTAATTTTAAGTAGATGTAGAAGTACTGATAAATTTCCCATACAAATGCAATATTAGGGTTTACACCTAAAACTTGCACTCACATTCCAATATGAATTGGCACTCGAAAAATCGAAAAGGTAGTTAGTAGAACGACATGGACAGCTTTGAAGTGTTTAGTTCCGTCATTGACAAATGAAACATAACTCATGTGAAGTCTCTTTTAGACTTTAATACCCTGTGAATACAACACCATGCAATTCACACTTCCGGGAACACTTGATAGCTAAATTCATGTACAGCAAGAGATGTAAAGCTGAAAAAATGTACTCCAGGAGCAGAATGAAAACTAAAAGCAGATTCGAATACAGGATACTTTCATCCTTTAGTGTTAAATAACTCGGGTAGAGCTATCAAAAATTTGAATTAAACCATGCAAGTACAAATCTTAAAACACCACACGACACCCACCTGCAACTCTAAAAGGGAACAGAATGGAATGTCCACAACCATAGGTAAATTCCCGCACACGCAAATCATGGGGTGGCCAGGATGCAGATAACCCGATAGCTTCTGTTTCTAGGATTTCTGATCCACCTTTTGCGTCTTCTGATAATCTTCATCATTAGAACTATGCTGACAGTCAAACAAACGATCAAAACCTACCTAGACCAACCACACTTAATGCTTGGTTCTAGGTTTCGCTTGAGCTAACTCAAACGTAGTCACTGATGGAATTCTTCTTCTATGCTGGCACAGGCTCGATGGACACTTACTAGCGGAGGCTGCGGTCCGATAGTTTGCCACCAGTAAAGATGCCCAGATCATCAGAATTCCAGAACTATGCTGGGGTTGGGCTGAGTGTAGAATGATACCAGTTTAAAACTACTGGCTCCTACTCTTGCATCTCAACTTTACTAGAGGTGGACACCTTAACCTTGGTCTTCTCAGCAAGCTTAGGTAATGAAAATCCAGGTTCTGATTTCATGACACCTGGGGCCTTGACCAAGTGGATGTTCTGCTCCAGCTCCTTAGCTGCTTCAGTCCTTTCCTTGGCCTTTTTGCCCTTCATCCTGAATCCACACGTACACGATAAGAGCTTAACACGAGCAGTAATAGCAGTTGGTCCCACCCGAAAAGAGTCAAACAAACACTGACAATCGAGATACCAGTAGTTGAAACAAGATACACAACTGAATTACGGGATGAATAGTTCCGCTCTTCGAGCCCTCACAACGACCTAAATGGCGGTCAATAGCAGCAGGTAAATGCTAGAGGTGGTAACTAGATCCTCAAGACCCAAGAGCAGAGCAAGAGTAATCGCAACAATGCCCTGAAAGTAATTGAAATCACCACTCCAGAAGTCAAGCTAAATACACACAAAGTACGTTCGTCGAAATGTGCATTTCTACTTAAGCTCACAAAATTAACATGCAATTTCGAGTTCAAGATAACTAAATCGCACCTGCTTTCCCAGAACTTGGCCTCGCGCTGTACCCGCACTTCATCAATTTTCTTCATGGCCTTAAGCGTCTGCTCAACCACTTCCCTATTGTATCTCTCCGGCCTGTTCCGTCTCCTCTCAAACTCAAACGTAGCATCCTGCGTGAGTTCCTTGCCGTGAAGCTTCCTATACGCTTTGGTCCACTTCACCTTACGAGGATTCCGTTTCATCTTAAAATTCTTGTGGCATTTCGACCGGCAAAACCTAAATATCTTCGCATGACCAAACAGACAGAGGCGTACGAACATTTCAGTATCGTCAGTCACAAAACCTACAGCCACGCCAACATGAACTCCAAATCACGTCAGCAGCATAGGAATCCACATTGGGAGAGCAAACAGACCTTTGCGTCATTTCTGACGAATTGGATACCGTGGCCCGGATAAATGGTAGAAGAACAGAACCAGCACTTCTCCAATCTCATCGCTTCCGACTTTCAATAGCAACAGAGAAGCTTACCGTAACTGATACACCAAGCAGGAAAAATAGCTGGCTAGTTCCTAGAACCTCACCAAAACCCTTATTGGAGTTGAAGTCCGGCGTTGGCGATGGCGAGCTCTCGCCAAGCCTGTACGAAAAAGACTGCACATTAGGGTTTAGGGCTTGCTCTGAGGAAGACCACCGCTCTAAACCCTCCGGACTTGGCACCGAGAGGTAGACACCCGTCTATTTCTGAGAGGTTCTCGACCGCTCGAAGGGTGTCAATAATTGACAGAGCGGGTACAAGTATCTCGTCCCTGACTGTATCATTCCAAGTATTACTTTATCTTTTCTTTCCTTTTTAATAAATAAATAAAATTATCTAGTTCAAATGTTAAGAATATTAATATTTCTGTGATTATAAAGTTAATGTATATCTATTTTAATTTTAAAAAGTAAAAAAATGTAATAAGCTTGTATTGCTCTTCTGTGTATTGCAAAAGCACAATTCATGTATTATAAAGAACTATAAATGAAGTATACATATCCATAATTTAGTTTTCATTGCAAAGCATTAATTTAGATTATGCAATATTCGTCATTTTTTGATAGACATGTTAATCTAAATAATATTTATTTTTAACATATTTATAAGTGTGTAGTGATGATTGTATAATATTTAGTATCAATTTATTGTTATCGTTTGTTAAAATTTATTAAATAATTAGGTCCCTGAATTTTTTAAGTATCAACCAACCTATTTTTTGACAGATAAACATAAATGTCATGCTCATAACCCTGTTTGAATAAAAACCATGTCATACAACATAATCAAAATCAACATCTACATAATAATGCAACAATTAGACCTTTAAAACAGATCTATTTTATCCAGCAATTTATTTATTTATTTATTTATTTATTTTTCACAATAATGAAATAAGAATGGAATTATAACTCTTAATATAGAACCTAAATATAATAATTTTATTTTAAAATGTTGATGTATCAATGAGTTATCTTTTCCTTTTTCCCTTTTTCAAAATCTATTCATTGTTCGTCCAACATTCATCCAAATATTTAAACATTCATTGAAGATGTTTATTGAACTTATTATTTTAAGCTTGGAGAAGACAGTAGTATCTCTTATTACAAATAAAGTAGAAGATATTCCATGCAAAATAATTGAGAAAAAGAAAAAGATAAATGAACTCAAACAATATGATTAAAGAATAACACTGTATTGTAAGTGATCTACTCCAAAAATGACAAAAAGATCATACTAAATCAAACTAACAAACAAAAAGAAATGAAGTAACAGACAAACAAATCAAAATAACAAAGTGTACAAAAAAATCAAGATTGTGTAAAATAATTGTATTTCATAAAGAAGTCAGCAATAATATTTAAAATAATTCTAGTTGATCAATTTATGCTATTTAATTACACAAACTAAACAGTGGGTATGTAACTTACTAATAGTCTATACTGTTTCAATACAAAAATGGTTGTAAGTTTTAAAAAGTTGAAATGTATACTAAATTTATCATTTGGGTTTTTATTTCTTAATCCACCTATTTTCTGAGTATTCTTTTGCACAAGATATGGGCGTGGTTATAATTACAAATTGTTTTCTTTGAGCAGTCTCTTGGATTAGTGGATTTCGGGGTGGAGTTTGGTTTAGGTAGGAGCCATTTGATGTTAGCTTCTGGTCATTAAAACTGAAGAAAAGACAAATTTCTAGCAATGATTCAAGTTACAAGTGGTCCATTGAGTGGGCAATTTGGATCAACTAACTTTGGAGGAAGTGCAGTTCTCAAAACTCAATTATTTGGATTGCTGCTATTTTTTGTGTTGCCAAAGTCTCTAAAACTCGGATTGTAGATATTAGAGTATTAAGGAGATTGTAGACATATTGTAATGAGGAGCAATTTGTTTTTAATTTCATTTATTTATCTACTTTTTTATTTGAATTTTATAAAAAAATTAATTATTTTTATTTATGACATGTAGTAATTTTTTATATTTGAGAGTATATTTTAATAAATTGATAAATTGTAGTTTTAATTTAATAGAATATGATAAATTTTATTTTTTTATTTTAATTTAAAAAAAAGCTAAATATGATATTTAAAGTGAAATGCAATGTTTTAAAGATTGATGAAAGAAAATGGTTGATACTTGAATTATTTACCTTACATTCTACAATGTAGTTTTGATAATAATTACAAGTTAGAAAAATATATATAAAATATAAAAAATTGTATCCAATAAGTAATTTAAATTTTATATGAATTAATTCAACTCATAAGAAATTATGTAATGTTTATGTAAGATAATGGACATGAATATTTTGAAAGACATGAAGATTTTAACAACAACAAAGATTATGGAATTGAAGCTTAATAACATTGAGGTCTTGGAAGATGAACAATTTAATGCCCATCAATACAAGAATTTATTGGAATATTTTTAAAATGGCTTCTAAGAAGTTAAAGCTATAATTGGGATCGATGAGTATAAATTACAACCAATATTAGAAGACTTGTCTTCAATTGTTATAAAAGCAAAATGGAAGATAAATGATTTTTTAGGAGATTGGAAAAAGTTAATATGGATGCAAACATGAAGTCAAGAGGCATTCAAGGAATTATTCTTCGAATTGCAACATAATTTATGAAGTTGTTGTCAAAAGAATATTATTTCAAAAGAATATTTTATCAAAAGATGGAAATTAACAGGTGCAAAAAATTTGATCCATGTGATTTATAAGATGTTGCAAATGATAAAAGATTATTATTTTAAAAATTAAATAATATGATTGAGAATGTATACAAAAATTTTAATACTTTTAAATTGGTCAATTATATGTTACAATGGCAATCTTGTATTCAAAGTTTGAATGTGGAACAAAAGAGTTTATATCTTTATCAAAAGAATTTTTTGAACCAAATTATAGAAAAAATTCTCAAAAGTTGCAAGCTAGTATAGAAGTTATAGTATATTTGACAACATGGTTGGACATATAAAATATAATAATAAGCAATGAGATTTTAGAATATAAGCTTACTTCATTTATTAAGCAATAGTAAATTTCATGAGATATATATTTAATTATAAAATTGAAACAAATAAATTTTAAGAAAATTTATATATAAGAGAATAAAATCAAAATAATTACAAATAGTAGAACAAATTTTTTTTGTTTGTTTTATTTTTTGACAATATATCTATAATAATCTAGAAAAAATATTTTCCAAGAATAATGAAATGCATTATTTTTTGAATTCAAAAGTTGAGTGTTGTGCAATTATCTTAGAAACATAACATCTATAAAAGAAACATTTTGAAGAGCTACCAATTTTAACTTAAAATAGTTACTATTATACATAAACTTTTAAAAATAATAAAAATTTAATTTTTTATAAATAAATTATTATAAAGAAAAGGTTTTTTTTTATAATTACCATGATATTGACCATTATTCTTCCAAATACAATCAAATCCATATTCTAATTAAATTCAAGTAAAAAATATTATTTTCCTATTTGTCATTATTTTGATTTTTTTTTCTTATTTATAAATACTTTTAGATTTTTTTTACCTATTTGTATTTTTTAATTTTGATAAATTTATTAAAAATTATTATAAAGATTAAAGCTTTTAAATATATAAGACAATTAATTATATGGCTCTTGAAGTAATATATTCTACAAGCAATTCAAATCCATTTAAAGTAGATATTTTTAGTTTCAAAATTCTTTATTGCAATATTTTGATAAGTATTGAAAACAAATATGAATATATCTACACTTCTATTCATGTAAAGAGGAGATTAGAAAGCTTATACAAATTTGATCATAGGCTTCAATTGTGGATTAAAGAATGTTTGTATAAAAAAATCCTTCAAAAAGACCTTCATTTCTACAAATTGTGAAAAACTTGATAAAAGTGAAGAAATATGTTTTTAAAGATCAACTTACAAAGAATGAAAAAATGACATTCAATTCTAATAAATCATTAAAGAAGAATATTTTTAATAATCTTAAGCAAAAATTATAAGATTAAATCATAAATTTATATAAAAATTAGCTAAGTATGTATACAAAATAGAAATAATATAAATATTATATATAAAAATTATCTAAATATGTATACAAAATAGAAATAATATAAATATTATATATAAAATTATATCTAATAATACATCAAATATTTATGATTCAAATATAAGTCTTGATGACTTTTGAAATGATTTAGAAGAAAGAATTTTTATTGTTATCTATAGCAAGTTAGATTTTTAATTTAAATTATTAAATAAATAAATATATATATATATATATTATA
Organism: Physcomitrium patens; assembly: GCF_059467195.1. NCBI lineage: Eukaryota > Viridiplantae > Streptophyta > Bryopsida > Funariales > Funariaceae > Physcomitrium > Physcomitrium patens. Next base: position 15,696,547 of record NC_143410.1, read on the forward strand.
ATAAGAATATTAAAAAAATTAAAAAATATATTATTTTAAAAGCCAAGAACTTCTTTTTTATACTATTGTCTTTATGTACATATTGACAAGTATTTTTTGAATAGAGTACAAACATTCAAGTTTTAAATTAATTATTTTGGATTTAAAGAATTTACTCATTAAAATCTACATGGTATCAAGGACACAAATTGGAAGAAGATGCATAAACTTATGGAATCTGTACCAAAGTAAAAGTGACAAATTAGAAGAAAGTATGTACATTCAAGGAAGAACTGGAATGACTATTGCCAAAGAGTAAAAAACATAAGACTTTTAAAAGTAGACTAAAATCAAGAAAGGACTTGACAAGAGTGAGAAAGATCTCATTCTTGTCTCTATATATATTACTTAATTAAGAAATACATAGTGACATGCTATAGAACCTCTAATACACGTCCAATTTGTAGAACACATGTCTAATTTGCAAGACAAGTTTCCTAGGTATGCGCCATATGTCCAACTTGTACTACAAGTGATCAACATGTTGACATGTGGCCTCCTTGTTGGCTAAGTTTTCAATCTATCAATCACCTATAGACATGTATTAAAACAGAACAATGTCTATAAAGGTTCTAAGAAGCTTTTCATAAGATATTATCATATTTATCTACTATGACTTACTTCTACATGTTTTTACTATTTAGATAATTATCAAGATAAATATGTACATCGGTGATATTACTCCCTCTTATAGATATGATTTCCATAAGGAGCAATTATTACATGTTGATGAAATCCAAGATGCGTCGAACTGCATTTACTATGTATTTTGATCTTTGTTCCCTTCAAAGGTAGTTGATAGGTTCCTTCAACCATCAATAATGTCTTATTCCAAGGTGAAAGGATGTCATTGATGAAACACTTTAATTTTGACTGATGCATTTGCTAGATTCATGGATGGCTCCCATAAGCATTCATTAATGTCATATTTACAATAATGAACTAGATATTCTAACCTCTTTCAGCACCGCCTTGAATCTACGACTTCTTTCACCTTAAATTCTTTATTATTATCCACTTCTATAAGAAGAGGTGGCATTTATTTCCTTCTTTGTATATCCATTATTTTATATGGCTTAAGTAAAGATAGATAGAATACATGATGGATTTTCATAGACTCCAATAGGTGTAATCAAATAATAATTAAATTGATCTGTTTATAAATAGAAAATGGTCCAAGCCTACAATAATTCAGCTTGTCTTATAGATGAATAGTTTTAATATTATGACAAAGTAATCATATCTTATCTTCCACATAAAATTGAGGTTGTTGCTTGCGATAGACATCTGTATTGCTTTTTTGTTGTTCTTGAACTTCTTTTAATTGTGCCTTCATTATTGCATGTAGCTCTGACAATCAATTTGCCATATCTTTCACTATAAGATTATCAATTTTTGAAAAGTCAAAAATATCAAATTGTGGATGATAATAGTAATTTGCAAAGAAAGGTATTTTTGAGTAGAAGAATGTATCAAATTATTATAAGTAAACTCTGCCAATGGCAGAAAAGTTGTTCAATCATCTTATTGATAGTTAATGGTATACCTCAAATACTGCTCTAAAACTTGATTTATTTGTTCTATTTGTCTATCAATTTGAGGGTGAAAAGCCAAAGATAGTTTCATATGTACTTTCAACATCTTGAAAAGAATTCTCCAAAAACTTGATAAAAATTGTGTTCCTATGTCTGATATAATATCCGTTAGTAATCCATGATAGTGATAGATGTTGTCAAAGAAGAGTTTAGCTGTTCCTCTACATGTGATAGATTTTGTACGTAGTACAAAATGTGCCATCTTAGTGAAACAATCTACAATCACAAATATGGAATCATATAAACTTGGAATTAAAAAATCGGTGATAAACTCCATAGAGATGAAAGATTGTGATTGTTCTGGTATAGATAATGGTTGGAAAAGTCCATAAGGTCGATGACAAGGAATTTTTTATCTTGAACAAACATCTTATGTATGCACAAATTCTTTAATAACCTTCCACATTTGAGGCCACCAAAAATCTTTGGATATAAGCTCCAAAGCCTTATTATATCCAAAATGTCATGTTACAAAGAAATTGTGACGAGCTTCAAGAGTATGTAATCATGCTTCTGCTTCTAGAACATATAAGTATTCTTTAAAATAGAATAGGTTCTCCTTAAACTCAAACTTGGAAGTATCTTGAGACTTAGAAGAATTGTTTTAAATATTATGAATAAGAAGGTTTAAGGACATACTTGGATCTGCTTGAAAAAATTCAAATCAACAATCAATGTTGATTTCATTGCTCAAAGATGAAATTATTTTGGCTTCAATAAAATTATCTTTTGTTGATGAAAAACTGCTTCTCTTTCTTTTGGTGTAAGATAAGAACATCTAGAAAGGACATCAAATAAACCTTGTTGTTTTCTTGGGATATAAGTGATATTGAATTCAAATCTTCACAAAGACATGCTCCAACAAGCTTGGTGACAATTCAAAATACATACTGACATGAAATATTTGATGTTCTTATAATCTGTATATACAATGATTGGACTTGAAGTACCTTTAAAATAATGATGCCATTCTTGAAAAGAATTCACAATTGCAAGAAGTTTCTTATCCTGGATCTCATAATTAATCTCGGCTGCTGAAATTTTTTCCTAAATGAAAAGCTATTAGATGAAGTTTGTCATTTGCTCTTATTTGTGATAAGACTGCATCCAAGGTAAAGTCAAATGCATCTGTCTCCATAAAAAAATGCTTCAGAGAAGTCAATACAATGTTTGATTGATGTAAAAATAAAAACTTTCTTCAAAGCTTCAAATGATGCTTTTACTTCTTTATTTTACTTGTGCTTGTCTTTAAAAGTTAAGCATGTAAATGGCACTGCAACTTGAGAAAAGTTCTTGATAAAGATCTAATAGTAATTGGTAAATCAAAAAAGTATTGTACATATCTTACTGTTTTTGAAATCTTCCAGTCCATGATTGTGTGAATTTTTTTAGGATCCATCATTAAACCATTGTTTGAAATGATGTATCATAAGAAATCAACTTGAGTAGTGTGGAATATATACTATTCTATTTTGGCATATAATTCTGCATCTCTGAGTTTTTGTAACACACAACAAACATGAATTTCATATTCTTTTACATTCTTAGAGTAGATTAAAATGTTGTCTAAGTAACAAACAACAATATCATCTAGAAATTTACTAAAAATATCATTCATAAGATGTTGAAAATTAATTGATGCATTTATAAGTCTAAAAGATATGACATTATATTCAAAGTGTCGATATCTTATTTGAAATGCAATCATTCATTCATCTCTTTCTTTAATGTGGACCTAATTGTATGCTCCTCATAGATCTATTTTTGTATAGATCTTAACTTAATTTAATTGATCAAGAAGTCTAGATATCAAAGATAGAAGATATCTATTCTTGATGGTAATCTTGTTGAGTCTTCGACAATCCACGAACATTCACAATGATCCAACTTTTTTCTTCATAAATAAGATAAGAGCTTCTGGAAGAGATTTTGAATGGAATATGAAATTTTTGGCCAAGTTTTCATCAATGTACTTCTTGAGTACATCCAACTCATTTTGTCATAAACTATAGATTGGACCAAATGGCAACTAAATTCCTTCTTTAAGATCGATTGAGCAATCATATGAACAATGCTCTAAGAAAATATCTGCATTTTTTTTCTCAAAAATATCTTTAAAATCTTAATATTGACTTGGAATTTCACTTGAAAGCTTTCCATCATTAAAAATGAGTGTGGCATAAATAACAAAAGACAATCTTTCTTTTGTAGCATGCAAAAAAACTTTTGTACTTATAAATATAGGTTTGGCTATACTATACTCATGGCTTTCTACTGAATTAGAAAAATTCTTAATGATGTTTGAAGAAAAGTCAAGTTTACAAGAAATTCAATCTATCACAAGATTATATTTTTCTAGCCACGATAAACCTAAAATGACTAGATTAGAAGAAGATCTAATTATATTAAAAATTACGCTACTATTATGACTATTTATTATTACATCTATAGAAAGTATTTCATGAGAAACATCTCTAGAAGATAATGGATGATAGTCTATGACTTTTACATATACGGATTTAGTTTTTCATATTAACTATATATTATAACTTTTAACAAGTTTTTCATCTAAAAAACAAGCTAAGGCTCCTAAATCTATTAAGATAGAGGCTTTGTGATTATTAAATCTTAAATGCATATCTATTGTTAAATAAAGAGAGGGTTCTGAGGAAAGAATACGACCTTCATTAGGAATTATATAAGATTTCAGCCACACCATCTTTATTATAGCTGGGCAAATTTGTTTTCCAATATGTTTTATCTTTGAGAGTAGTACTCCTCATTTTGTAGTTGTGTCATTTCTTTGAAAAATATTAAGGAGTATACTTAGCTTCTCTACAATATAAATATATTCATTCTTCATGACGATGAGTCTTTTCTTGTTTAATAAGAGATTTAAAATGTATTTCATTAATTTGCAAGTCTTCTACTTCTAAATACTTAGATTGAGAAGTCATTGGTGTTATGATTGAATTATAATAACATTGAGGTTTCTTTGTGCGATTCTCAGATCAAAACTCAAAAAGTCGATTGTCACATTTCATAGCGAAGTCAATTGCTTGACTCAATGTTTGAGGATCAAGTAAATTGAGCATCAATTTTTTTACTTCATATTTTAATCTGTAGAAAAATTAGCTGATGAATGCTGCATCATTCCACTTGATATCTTTTGCTAATTATCAAAATTGTAAAACATATAATATCATTGATTAATTAACTTGTTGCAAGATACAAATCTTATTGATTACAAAAAAAATTGTATCATATTTTTTATATATAGATCAAATCTTTGTTAAGAATGCTTCCAAATTATCCAATATTAGATCATGTCATTCAAAAAATGATGAAAACTATGATAAAGTAGAACCTAAAAGTAGTGTTTCAATAAACGTGACTTGTGATCCTTGAGTTGGATAAATTTGAGGTTGTAATTCAATCACAAGTTGAACCTGATTGATGAATCTTTGAAACTTAGATCTTGTGCCATCAAACTTTTCAAGCAATTCAATTTTTGGTTTGTTGAAACTTGAATGATGTTCTATTGTAAGAGCAGTAGTATGGCTTAGTATAGATATTGAAGCAACTCAAATCATCTCTATAACTTCATTGCTTGATAATCTTATTGCTCCTTGTGGTGGTAGACTCAATTAATAGATTGTAAGTATTAATTCTCTCATTTGCTCTTGCATTTGAGCCATTGCACTCTTCATTTCAACAAGCTCTATCATACTAGCACAATAAAAAGAAAGGTATCTATTTTCATAGAATACAATACTCAAGAATCAAGAAAAAAAAATAGAAACAATATTAGTTTAGAAGAGCGTAATCTACAACTTTTAATAAGCTTATGTCTTATTAAGAGAAAGGAGTAATCTATTCTTAATCAAGAAAGGACAAAGCTTTGATATTGTATGTGTACTCTTATCCATTTTTCAAGGACACAAACTAGGAGAAGATGCATAAATTCATAGAATCTATATCAAAAAGAAAGTAAAAAATAGAAGAAAGTATATATATTTAAGGAAGAACTAGAATGGCTATTACCAAGGACTAGAAAACATAAGAGTCTTAAAACTAGACTAAAAGCAAGAAAGGAGTTGACAAGAGTGAAGAAGAACTCATTCTTCCTTTTATATATACTACTTAAATAAAAAATAGGTAGTAACATGCTATAGGACCTTTAATACATGTCTAGCTTGCAGGACACATATCTAATTTGTAAGGCAAATTTCCTAGGTGTGTACCATATGTCCAACTTGTATTACAAGTGGCCAACATGTTGACACGTGGCTTCCTTGTTGGCCAAGTTTTCAACCTATCAATCACCTATAGACATGTATAAAGGCAAAGTAGCATCTATCAAGCTTCTAGGAAGCTTTCTATAAGGTATTATCATATTTATTTACTTTGACTTACTTTTATCTATTTTTATTATCTAAATAATTATCAAAATAAATATGTATGTCGATGACATATGGTAAGTATAGTTGTAATGGCTAGCATAGATAAGTCTATATTTAACAAGGCTTTTAAAGAATACATTGACAAAAAAAATTCAACAAATTCATATTTTTATTAAATATAAATAATAATATGAAGAAAGAATCTTTTGTAATTTTAATTTTTTACATGGTAAAATCTTATGGAATCTAAAAAATGACCATTTAATACTATTTACTAAAAATTTATAAATTTTAGACAACTAAAGAAAAATCATAAAACTTGAAAAAAAAAGATAGTTTTTGATTAAAAAACTTCAAAAAAAAAGACTTTTTATAATCTTTGATAATATTTTGAATTATAAAAATATTAAAAGTAGTAGATATTATAATACTAAGTAAAACAGAAAGCAAATTTATAGTTGCTAGTATCAAAGGCAAGAATTCAATGAAAGGAAATAAATGAGTGAGACTATTTTCAAAAAAAGATGAAAAAATAAAAATAAGAAAGTATGTATACTTAAATAGAAATTAGAATGGATATTAAAAAAAAGCCAAGAGAATTAGTGATCTTTAAAATTAGACCAGAAACAAAAAAAGATTGATAAGAATAAAGAAGGCTTTACTCTTGCCTTCTTATATACTATCTAACTAAAAGCTTTGTAGCAACGTTTTGTAGGATCTCTAACATGTGTCTTATTTATGAAATACATGTTCTAACTTGCAAGATAATTTTTTAATACATGCACCACATAATTAGCTTGTATCATAAGCTATTAATATATACAATATATGGCTATGTCAACGACAAGAACATGATAAAGACAAATAAATAAGTGAGACTTCTCTCAAAGTAAGATGAAAAAATAAAAATAACTTGATATGTATATTAAGAAAGAAAATAGAATGGCAATTGCCAAAAGCCAAGAAAACTAGAGACCCTTGAAACTAGACTAGAAGCAAGAAAAGAGTTGATAAGAGTGAAGAAGGCTTCACTATTGTCTCTATATATACTATCTTACTAGGGGCTACGTGGCCACGTTCTATATGACCTTCAATATGTGTTGACTTTATAGAACACATACCTTGACTTACAAGGCAAGTTTTTCTATGTGTGGGCCACATAGTTAGCTTGGTCTTCAAGCTAATAACATAAATGGCACATGGCCAACTTGTTGACTACGTTTCTAATCTAAAAAATTCAATTAAAGATACCTATAAAGTCAAAGCCACATCTATGAAGCTTCTAAAAAGCTTTTATATCCAAATACTATAAAAATAACTTACTTTTATCTATTTTTACTTACTTCTACTTATTTATATATGTAATTACTTGCTTATATGTGTATGTCCATGACATTACCCTCTCTTCTAGAGACGAGTTCTACAAGGAGCTATAATCATATGTTGAGAAAATCTATGATGTGACGAATTGTATTCACCACATATTGTAATCTTTGTTCTCTTTGAAGATGATTGATAGGGCCTCTCAATCATTAATAGTGTCTCATATTAGGATGAGAAGACCACCCAGTTATTTGATCATTGTTGAGGCCTTCATAACTTTCTTCAAATAAAATATTTGGAACACCATCAAGAGTTTTTCCTACCTCTAGTAAAATCACCAAACATCGGGAGTCCCTTCTAAGGTCATGATACCAAATACATTGTATCTTGCCATCTATTCAAGGAAGAACATGTCATTCTTAAAGATCTTCATCTCGATTGCCTCATCTTAAAGGTTATGAAAATCATAATGTCTTATTTGGCAGGTCAGCAAATGAAGGCTCTTGAGTCAAATCCACTCATTATTGATTTTCCATCTCCTGAGCGTCACAACTACAAAGAAGCTACAAACAAGGATTGAAAGTAGAATGTTATCTTGCCTAGATCTTATTTCTTTTATAAAGAAGGTTTCATTTTTATTTTGATGGATGTCATCGATGAAAATCCTCCATCGCCTTTGATCCATGTCAGCTCTCAATTATACTCTAAAATTTAAATTTTTGTTATTATCTTATTTTACGATAATTGAACATGTTAGATTAGGATTTATATAAGTAAAATTCAGTTTTATAGAATTTTTAGGATTACAACCCCTCATGGTATAAATCATAGCATAATTCCTTGAATTAGATTAATTAAGACTAAAATGACAAGAGTTAGAAAATTAGAATAGTAACTTTGTTAGTTTAATAATTTAGAGATTGTTAGTCATTATTATAAGGGTTGACTAAAAGCCAATGAGTACGTCTATAATCATTCACATGATTTAGGGGTTGGAATTATAATTCTCTAAAAGATTTAGGAAAGTTAATAATAGTAATTTTGGATTTTTCCTCCAAATTCGGTAAATTTAAATGGCATGGTGGTTCTTCTATTTAATGGGAGTCTCTTTAATGCAATAGTGGCACTGGATTTACCTCGTGGAGTGAAGAAAACAAGATCAGCAACCTGACCTTCAAAATACAAGAGAAGCAATGAAATTCTCATTTTGAAGAATTTCACAAAAAAATTGCCAAGATCCTTGTAAGTAAAAACTTCCATGGAAATTATAATTGAGCATGGATTGGGGCATGTGAGTAGTCGATCTTAGCTTAAAAATATGTTTTGAACACAATAGTGAAGTTAGATTTACAAAAAAAATTCCTTCTTCATCACTTACAAGGGCCATCAACCTTAATAACGAGATTGGCTCTTAGATGAATGAAGGCCATAGATCTAGATTAGGGATCTGAAAAATCAAGGGTGGAGATGTAGCCACCCTTCTACGAGCCTCCACTCAATTGTATGAGAGAGGCTTGGTTTTCCAAGCCCTCTCTCTCTCTCTCTCTCTCTCCTCTTTTCGTGAAGGGCAAAGCTGTGCTAAAATTTGGCAAAAAATCCTAATTTTAATTTCATTTAGATTTTAAATCTCATTGTGAATTTTGTAGGTGGGTGTGCATGGATTTCGAGTTGTGAGTGATAGTCATTGGGTCTTAAAACACGTTTCATTGTGGTGAATAGCTCCCTTGGCCTCCCAATTACTCCAACGGTTTTAAGAGCCTCAGATTTCCCTCGATCAGTCATTCAATTGTTTTAGTTCCAATGTGATTTTTTTTTAGTTTTATCTTCTATTGTTAGCTTTTCAACAAGATAAGGATTGCTTCATTTGGAGTTGAACTGAATTTTTGGTAAAATTTTGAGTGTGAGGGGGTCGACTATCTTTGCAATTTGGATTAATCACGTTTGTGAAGGCATTTCTCAGTGCCTGATAACTGGATTCGTTTGAAATTTTGGAAACATCAAGATTTGTAAGCTAAGCTTGAAGGGCACAAGTTTCGCTGGATTTGAAGAAAATTTGAATTTTTAGTGAATTTAAGTGAAGGGGGTTGGTCAACGCAGCAGTTTGGATCAATCAACTTCAAAGGAGCAATTCTCATGACTGAATCACTAGATTGTAATGAGATTTGTTGGGACAGGAGCGTCTTTAAGTTAACCTTACAAAAACTTGTGAATCATTCAATTTGCAGCTAATTAAAATTTTTGGCGAATTTTAGAGTAGAAGGGGGTCACTGCCTTCAATCCTTGGCATTGTCAAGGTACCTTTGCTTTTATCCCTCTTATTTTATTTTTACTTTTATCTTCACAATGTAACTCGTAATCTCTAAATTTCAACTTTTGACTAATAAATTTTAACTTTTAACTTTTAACCTTTAATATTTTCACTTAAATTTTTAAACTTTGAACTTTAACTTTTGAATTTAATATTTAACTTTAATTTTTAACTTTTAACTTTAATTTTTAATGTTAAATTTTAACTTTTAATTTAAACTTAAGTTTTTATTCTTATTATGAATTAATAAGAAAAACATAATTAATTATTTTTATCATTTATTTTATTTTATTTTATTTTTTGAGTGGTGAATTTTATTTGATATTTTAATTTAATATCGGTAACCATTGCTTGGAAGGCATTAATTTTAATTGAATTATAAACACTCACATTTTAATTAACCTAAAAATTTTACAATTGGGAGTTCTTCCATTCTACCTCTTGAGCTCGTTGTAGAGTACTAAATCCATAGAGTGGTGGATTTTAGGCTCACAATGCATTTGCAAGATTCTTTACTAACTCCCATGTACATTCATTAATATCATATCTGTGCAAATGGACAAGATATTCTAATTTATTTCGGCGTTGCCTTGAATCTAAGACTTCTTCTACTTCAAATTCTTCATTATCGTCCACTTCTATAAGAGGAGGTTGAGCTTGTCTTCTTTTTGGTATGTCCAGTGTCTTGTATAATTCAAGAAGAGACATATGGAATACTGGATGGATTTACATTGACTCTAGTAGGTATAAACGATATGCAATTGGATTGATTTGTGTAGAAATAGAAAATAGTCCAAGCCTTCAATAGTCCAACTTGTCTTAAGGACAAGTGGTCTTGATATTACAATGAAGTAACTATACCTTATCACCCATGTGGAATGGTGGTTGTTCCTTTCGATAGACATCCGTATTGACTTTTTGTTGTTCTTGAGCTTCTTTTAATTGCGCCTTCATCGTTGCATGTAGATCTGACAAATGAATTGCCAAACCTTTTGTAGCAGGATTATCAACTTTTGAAAAGTCAAAAGTATCAAGTCATGGATGATAACCATAATTGGCAAAGAAAGGTGTTTTTTTTATAGAAGAATGTACTGTGTTATTGTAAGCAAATTATGCCAATGACAAAAGAGTTGTCCAATCATCTTGTTAGTAGTTAATGATACATCTTAAATACTGCTCCAAAACTTGATTAACACGCTCTGTTTGTCCATCATTTTGAGGATGGAATGTCAAAGATAGTTTTATATCCAGTTTTAGAATCTTGAAAAGAGTCCGCCGAAATCTTGATACAAATTGAGTTTTCTTATCTGATATAATATCCTTGGATAATCCATGACAATGATAGATATTGTCAAGAAAGGCTTAGCTGTTTCTTCACTTGTGATATATTTTGTATATGATACAAAATGTGCCATCTTGGTAAAACGATCTACTATTATGAATATAGAGTCATAAGCACCTGAGATTAGAAGATCCGTGATGAAATCCATAGAAACAAAAGACTATGGTTGTTCTGGAATGGATAATGGCTCAAGAAGTCGATAAGGTCGATGATGAGGAGTTTTTGATCTCAAGCAAACATCACAAGATCGTACAAAATCTTTGATTTTTTTTTACATTTGTGGCGACCAATATTCCTTGGGTATTAGTTCCAAAGTTTTATTATATCCAAAATGTCTTTTTGCTAGAAAGTCATGACAAGCTTGAAGAACACGTAATCGAGCTTCACCTTCTGGAACATATAGCGTCCCTCAAAATATAGTAGATTCTTCTTGAATTCAAACTTGAAAGTATCATGAGACTTTGAAGAATTTTCCTTAATATCATGAATAAGAGGATCATAAGACATACTTGATTGAACTTGCTTAATGAAAGTTGAATTAACAGTTAGTATTAATTTCATTGCTTGAAGATGAAGATACTCTAGCTTCAAGAGAATTGTTCATTGTTGATCAAAAGCAGCATCTCCTTTATTGGTACAAGGTAAGATTGTGTAGAGAGTGCATCTGATAAACCTTGTTATTTTTCTAGTCAATAAGTGATCTTCGATTCGAATCTTGATAAAGACGTACTCCAACGAGCTTAGCAATAATTCAAAACATGTGTCGACATAAAATATTTAAGATTCTTATGATCTGTATACATTGTGACTGGGCTAAAAGTACCTTTTAGATAATGGTGCCATTCTTGAAATGAATCCATAATTGCAAGAAGTTCTTTGTCGTGGATCTCGTAGTTGATCTAAGTTGCTAAAAAATTTTTGGAATAAAAAGCTATTGGATGAAGTTTATTATCTATTTCCATTTGTGACAATATGGCACCCAAAGCAAAGTCTGATGCATCTCTTTCCATAAAAAATGACTTAAAAAAATCGACACAATACAAGATTGGTGCAGAAACAAAATTTGTCTTTAAAGCTTCAAATGCTACTTCTGCTTCTTGATTCCATTGAAGTTTGTCTTTGCAAGTCAAACATGTAAGAAGAGCTACAACTTCAGAGAAATCTTTGATGAAGATCCGATAGTAGTTAGCAAATTCCAAAAAGCATTGGACATCTTTTACCGATTTTAGAATCTTCCAATCCATAATAGTTTGAACTTTCTTAGGATCCATCATAAATCCATGATTTGAAATGATATATCCTAAGAAGTCAACTTGAGTAGTATAAAATATACATTTTTATATTTTGGCATAGAGTCGTGCATCTCTTTATTTTTGTAATACTTGACGAACATGAAGTTCATGTTCTTCTAAGTTTCTAGAATAGATTAAGATGTTGTCTAGGTAACAGACTATAAAATCATCTAAAAACTCTCGAAAGACATCATTCATTAGATGTTGGAATGTTGTTGGTGTATTTGTAAGTTCAAAAGGCATGATATTGTATTTGAAATGTCCATACCTTGTTCAAAACACAGTCTTCTATTCATCTTCTTCTTTGATGCGTACCAAATTATATGCTTCCTGTAGATCTATTTTTGTATAGATCTTAGCTTGATTCAACTGATCAAGAAGTCCAGATATCAAAGGTAGCGGGTACCTATTTTTTATAGTAATTTTGTTGAGTCCTCGATAATCAACATACATTTGCAATGATCCATATTTTTCTTCACAAATAAAATTGGAGCTCTTGTTGGAGATTTGGAATAGCGTATGAAGTTCTTGGCCATATTCTTTTCAATATATTCCTTGAGTTCAGCCAACTCATTTTGAGATAAATTGTAGATTGGTCCAAATGGCGGTTGTACTCGTTCTTGAAGGTCAATTCAGCAGTCATAGGGACGATGTTCTGGAAGAGTATCTGCATTCTTTTTCTCAAATATATCTTTAAAATCTTGATATTGGCTTAGAATGCCACTTGAAGTCTTTCTACTAGTAGAAACAAGTATGGCATAAATGACACAAGGTAATCCTTCTTTTGCAGCATGCAAGAAAACACTTGTTGTACCTACAAATATAAGTTTAATTATACTAAATTTATGACTTTCTACTTCATTAACTATACTCTTAGATATACTTTTAAAAAAGTCAAGACTACGAGAAGTCTAATCTATTTTAGGATTATATTTTTTTAACCATGATAAATCTAAAATGACTGGATTAAAAAAGATCTAATAATATTAAATATTACAAAACTACTATAACTATTAGTTGCTATTTCTATAGGAAGGGTTTCATGAGTAATATCTTCTAAAGACAACGGACGACCATCTATGACTTCTACATGAACAAGTTTAGTTTTTTTTACTAAAAATATGTTATATCTTTTAGCAAATTTTTTATCTAAGAAATATGCTCAAGCTCCTCAATCTAGCAAGGTAGAGGCTTTGAGATGTTTAGGTCTTAAAATAACATTTATTGTAAAACATGGAGAGGGTTCTAAAGAGATGATAGGACCTTTACTAGGCGTTGTATAAGGTTCCAGCCATACAATCACTATTGTAGTTGAATAAATTCGTTTTTTGACATACTATTTCTTTTGATCGCCGTACTCCTCATTTTATAGTTGCGTCACTTCTTCGAGCAATGTTGAGCAGTGTGCTTAGATTCTCCAGAATATAAGCACAATCCTTCTTGACAACAATGAGTCTTTTCTTACTCAGTAAGAAGTTTGAAACGTACCACATTGATTTGCATATCATCTACTTCCGAATGTATGTGTTGAACAGATGTTGGTCTTGCCATTGAATTATAGTAACATGGAGCTCCATTTATATGATTCTCTGATCAAAATTCAAACAAGCAATTGTCGCACTTCACAACAAAGTTAATTGCTTGACTCAATGTTTGAAGATCAGATAAGTTGAGCATTAATTTTTTTACCTCATATTGTAATCCGTAGAAAAATTGACTAATAAGTGCAGCATCATCCCACTTGATATTAGTTATAAGTTGTCAAAATTGTGAAGCATACAACATTATTAATTGATTGCCTTGTCGTAAAATACAGATCTTATTGGTTGTAACACAAATTATATCATGTTCTCCATACATGGATCAAAATTCCACAAAAAAAGCCTCTAGATTATCCAATATTAGATTTTGTCATTCAAAAAAAGATAAAAAATATGATAATATTGAACCCGAAAGAAGCGTATCAATGAATCTATCTTGCGATCCTGGAATTGAATAGCTTTGGGGTTGAAGTTCAATTACAAGTTGTACTTGATTGATAAATCCTCTAAACTTTGATCTTTCGCCATCAAACTTCTTGAATAGGATAATTCTTGGTTCTCTAATACTGGAAGGGCATTCCACCATAAGAAAAGGGACATGATTTGGTGGAGATGTTGAAGTAGCTCCAATCATTTCTATATCTTCACTTCTTGCCAATTTTATTGCTTCTTGTGGTGGTAAATTGAGTTGATGCATCGCAAGCATTAACTCCCTCAATTGCTCTTACATTTGTGCCATTGTACTTTTCATTTCAGCAAGTTCTGCCATGATAACACTTAGAAAAGAAAAGATGTCTAATATTGCTCAAGACAAATAGAAGAGAGAACTTGAGAACAAAGAAAATACTAAAGACAATATCAGTTTAGAGGAGGGTAATCTGCAACTTCTAATATGCTTATGTCTTCTCAAAAAAAAAAAGATAATCCACTTTTAATCAAGATTAGACAAAGCTCTGATATTATAAGTGCATTCTTGTCAATGTGTCAAGGACAAGAATATGATAAAGACAAATAAACAAGTGAGACTTCTCTCAAAGAAAGATGAAAAAATAGAAATAACTTGATATGTATATTAAGAAAGAAATTGGAATGGCTATTGCCAAAAGTCAAGAAAATTAGAGACCCTTGGAACTAGACTGGAAGCAAGAAAAGAGTTGATAAGAGTAAAGAAGGCTTCACTCTTGTCTCTATATATATTTTCTTACTAGAGGCTATGTGGTGATGTTCTATAAGACCTTCAATATGTGTTGACTTTGTAGGACACATGTCTTGACTTACAAGGCAAGTTTTTCTATGGATGGGCCACATACTTAGCTTGGTCTTCAAACTAACAACATGTGTGGCACATGGCCAATTTGTTGACCATGTTTCTAATCCCAAAAAGTCAATTAAAGACACCTATAAAGTCAAAGCAACGTCTATGAAGCTTTTAAGAAGCTTGTATATCAAATACTATAGAATTAATTTACTTTTACCTACTTTTACTTACTTCTATCTATTTATACATGTAATTATTGGCTTACATGCATATGTCCGTGACAGACTAACTTATTGGCCAAGTGTTCAATCTACCAATTACTTTTAGACACATATAAAGGTAAAATTATGTCTCAGAAGCTTTTCTATAAGATATTATCAAATTAATTTTTTTTATCTACTTCTTCCTATTCACATTATTTAAGTAACTTTTAGAGTATATATATGCATCACAATTAATTATAAATAAAATATATTCAAAAATTCTATAAATGAATTAAACAAAATAGAATTAAATCCACTTAATAAAGATGCAAGTGTAGAAATATGTTTTAAGCATGTTTTTAAAAATGAAGCCTTTTATATGCCACATTTATTTAAATTTTCTAACTAAATATTCAAAGCTTATATTTGATATTTTAAATTTAGAAATTATAGATTATTATTTAAATAAACAAATATAACTTGATGAATAGAAGAGAGCTTTACAAAGACTTAATAAGAGCTAATATATATTTAGATTATAAAGACCTTTTGGCAAGACTAAAACTTAGTTTTAATGACCTTAAAAAAAAGAATGGATAATATTTTGGATTTAACATGTTTTTTTTTATAAAAATAAGTAGCTTCAAGACCTTGATTGAGATACAATATTTTAATTTTATAAATATGAGTTTGAGAATTATTAAAAAATAATTAAAATTTAAAAAGATAAGTCATATATCAAAGTAGATGAATTGGAAGTAATAATTATTCATAACTTATTATGAGATGTGGATTGTAAGATTTCTAAAGAAGAATTTAAGGAAGTTATAAAATAGAATGAAAGTTTTTCATAATTTTTTAATTTAAAAGCAAATATATGTCTTCAAACTTATTAAGGTATTTAATTTGAGATACATAGTATTTTTATAATCTTGCATCTTAAAATTATATTCATAAAATAAAATTTGATAGATATAATATTTTTACTATTTTTAATGTATAAAATGTAATCTATATTTTATGATGATTCTAATGTAAGAGGAATTTGTTTTAAAAATTATTAAGGTCATTTGGAATCACAAGGTGGTATAAATATTGAATTAATTCATCTTTATTTATTAAGTTTTATAGCATGTACAAATACAAACTTATTAACTTCAATTGTAGAACAATCTAATCAGCTAAAGTGGTTTAAAATTTATTTTTGTGAATTAAAGAATAAAAAAATACTATTATATAATATCAAAATTATTTTATATTGCATACAGCAAAAACAATGAATTTAAAAGATTGTTTCCTACTTGAAAATTTAATTATTTATGATGGAGAAAATATGGTTTTAAATTATCTTAATTTAAAAAGATGTTTGAAATTCAAGAATATTACAAATATAATTTCTACCATAAAAACATAGAAGTATCTGAATTTACAAAAGTGTGAGGATATGGACAAAATAGGTGATGAAGTACACTTAGAATCAGCTTTGATTTCAATAGACTTAACAAATTTCTTTAATTTACAAAAAATAAACAATTTTTTTTTTTTTTTCTAATCTTGTGTTTCTTGAGAAATTATATTACAATGATTGTGTCAATTTAAAGAAGATTCATGCTACATTTTATTGTATAAAAAACTTAAAGATGCTAAAATTTGTTAGATGTGAGAATTCAAAAGACATTTCTATGGAATTGAAGCATCTTTCATCTTTGCGAGAATTATCATTTAGACATTATGTAAAGATGAAGATTAAAGGTGATCCTTTTAATCCATTGACATCTTTGACATACTTGAATTTAAATGGTTGTATTAAAGTAGAAATAATATACAATGGATTTAAAACTTTAGGATCTCTTTAAAAATTATATTATAAAAATCGTACTAATTTGGAGAAGATGCATGCCACATATAATGATATTAAAAACTTAAAGATGTTGTAATTAAATAGATGTGGAAATTTGGAAGATCTATTCATTTGATTGAAGAATATTTCATCTTTATAAGAATTGTTACTTGAAAGTTGCATAAAGATGAAGATTGAAGGTGATACTTTTAATGAATTGACATCTTTAATATACTTAGATTTGAGTGGTTGTGTTAATTTAGAGACAATATATACTGGATTTATTAATCTTATATCTCTTGAGAAATTGTATTGATATAATTGTCTCAATTTAAAGATGATTTATGCCATGTTTGATGGTAGAAGAAACTTAAAGCTATTGTCATTTGGAGGGTGTGAGAATTTAGAAGACATGCCCATAGAATTAAAGCATTTCTTATCTTTGTAAGATTTATCTTTTGAAGATTGAATAAAAATAAATATTGGAGATGATATCTTTAATACATTGAAATCTTTGACATATTTAGATTTGAATCATTATCTTAATTTAGAAATAATATGCTATAATTTCTTCTCTTATTTTTTTATCAATATTAGATATAAAATTATTTTAATTTAGTAATAATGATCTTTAATTTTATTAATATAATATAATTAATAATATATTTTATGTATTAAAATATAAAAAAGAATTATATTTGAATTTTTAGTTGATTTTTGTATTTTAGTCATTATCACCAATGTAATATTTCTAAACAAAGATTGATGATATTGTCTTTAGTATATTATATTTTTTTATATACTTAGACAAAAATGATTCCAAAAAAGTAGAATGATTATAAAATGGCTTAACCAATCTTGTATCACTTGAAAATTGATTTGTCAAATATTGTACCTATTTTTTTAAGATGCATGTCATATCTTATGTTATAATAAACTTAAAGATTTTATGATTTAAAGTATGCAAAAATCTAGATTTTATGTTTTTAAGATTAAATCAATTTTTATCTTTAGAATTTTTTTTAACTAAATTATTTAAAAATAAAATTTAAAGATTATAATTTAGAATTTTAACATCTTTAATGCAGTTAGAATTAAATAATTTTTAATTAGAATCAATAGTAGATATAGTTTTGAATTTTATATACATCTTTAATGATTATGTAGTATTAATAATAATAATAATAATAATAATAATAATAAATGACATGTTTTATTTTTTTGATGTATAAATTTTAAAAATTATATTATGAAAGATATAAAAGATTTTAAAAAATTATTACTAATGACACCATAATTTTTGCTATTACCACCACAATCTGCCACTTATTTGATATTTCTTTTGGTTTTATTTTTATTCTATTTAAAAATTATTTAATTAAATGATTGAAAAGTTATTAAATGGAGATTTTTTTATTGCTCTCACTTATTTTGAACAAAAGTGACTTATAGTAGATAGAGAATTTTGGTTGTGGTAGTAGCAAATATTGTGGTGGCAATTGTAATATCTTTTAAAAAAATATCTTTAAAAATAGTATTACTTTAAAAATAATTACTGATTAAAGAATTAATTTTTTCTTCTTATAGTTTTAGACCTTCATTAATGAAAATATATGCTGAATCGAAAACTTTCATATTGAAATTATTGAGAATTTGATATGCATAATTTTTTTGATGAAGGATGAGTCTTTTAGGAATGTGAGTGTATTAAACACCAAGAAATTTGTGTATAGAATCCAAGTCGGTCATGTCAAATGTTCTATTGAGCTAGTACTTGAGTTTGGCTATGAGATGAGATAGACTCTTAGTAATTTTTAAGTCATCAACATATAAGAGTAAGATCACAATGTTGCAGTGATCATTTTAGTAATAAACATTATAATCCATAGTCGACTTGTATATATGATGGTTGCAAAGATATTAATCTATATGAATATATTAAGTTCTTAAAATTTTTTGAGCTCATAAAGTGCACAATGAAGTTTTGCACAATGCACAATGTATCTTATATTCTTGTCCAAATATGGCAAAGCCTTCGGATTCTTCTAGGTAGACCTCTTCATTTATATGTTTTTTGAAGAAAGCTATTTGGACGTCTATTTGCTGGATTTCCTTATTGTTGTGAATTATAATGCCAACTAGGGCGAAAATTGATTTCTATTTTACAACAAGTACAAAAAAAATTTGATAATTAATACCATGTCTTTGCTAGAATCCATAGGTAATTAATTAGGCTTTATCCATGGTTTAAACTTAAAGATCCAACAAAAAGTGATTGAAGTTTTTTCCAAAGGTAGATTGACCAAAGTTTAGGTGTGATTTTGTTAAATAGACCAATATTATGTTTCCTTAATGATGTATTTGAATGTTTGATTAGGATCAATCTATACATTTTAAAATTCCATGATTTTAATATAATTTTGTTATATAGCATGAAGTATTCTTGAGAATGCACTAAGTACATAGTTGTAGAAAATAAAATAGAATTTGTAACAAAAAAGTCCAAATAACTCTAATAGAATATTGAAAAAAATCTAATTAAATCTTAATAATGTTATTTCATCTTTAATCAAATCCAAAAGAAGTCATAAAGAAATTACAAAAGAAATATAAAAAATTATAAATTAATCTTTTAAAATATATATAATAAAATCCTAAAGAAATGTATTTTTTTTAAATATTAAAAATAGAAATCTTAATTAAATTCTAATCAAATCTTAATATAATCAAAAATATTTTTAATGGAATACTAATCCAATCTTAATTAAATTCAAGAAAATTCTAAATAAATCCTAATCAATTTTAATAATTATTTTAAAATTTCAATAATATTAATTAAACCATTGATCTCAACTCAAATTTCATCCAAATTTCAATCCATAAGGAATTAAAAAGTATAATTTTTTTTAAAAAAATCAAATTTATTAATTTAAAAAAATACTCCTAAATTTCTTAGATATTTTCCACCTTCTTTTTTTTAATCTAGATGTTGATCTTTTTGTAGTAATTTCTTCTTGTTGAACCATTCAATTACTTCAAAAAATTAGTTAGTGTGTAGATTTGTATGTCTAAATTACTTTCATTGAGTTTTCTTTTAATTAAACTAGTAGATTTTTTAGGATCATAATAACCTTCACTCGTCCTAAAATTTAAATATCAAAGATTTTAATTTAGTAAAACTCTCATATCCTTAAATTAAGCCATTTGATTGACATCAAATATTTTAAATACATTAAAGTTAAGTACAATGAAAAATTTACAAAATTTCATCTATAAATATACTACAACATTCACACAATATTCAAAATTATAAACCTCTTTTTTATTTCTTAAAATCCAAAACCACTAAGTAAATTTCTTCTTTTTGGAAAGCCCTCAAAAACTCAATATGCCTCCAAATCATATAAAACCAACTTTGAAAAAATCTTTCATTAATCTTCTCTCAGACTAAATTCTTTGATCAACCTAAGAACCTTGGAATTGTTATACATGTGCAATTTTATATTTTGAGATCTGATTTTGATCTTGATTCATATCTTGTCCTTTTCAAGTATCAATTCTTGGTATTTTGGAATAATTTCTACTAAAACTTATTCTTAACTTCTTTTTAAAGATTCTTATATGATTTATTTTTTTAATCTATTTTTTTCCTTCAATTATAGCCTTACAAAATAAGTAGAGGCCTCTTTTACAAGAAGGCAATATTAACATTGATTAATTTTTAACTCCTCTTTGTCTATTATCTATATTTTAAAAATAATTTTCTAAAATATTTTCATTTAAGGTCCTCTATAATATGATCTTTTCTTTCTTCTTTCATCTAATAGGTGAGTTACAACACAACAATGTCATATAATAATTTGGCCCTTTCCAGGGTAGTAGTATTAATAACCTTCTACTTTATTGTAAGAGCCAAACAATATATATTCTTAGATGTAGGACTTTAGTTTTGACCATTTGATAGATAGAATATGAACACATACTAAAAAGCCAAAAATACAAAGTTTGGAGATATTGGATTTCTCACCAAAAAGTAACTTGTATAGTATTTATTGATATTATAGATAATTTTGGTAGATTATAGATTTTAAATAATGATCATGATTTTGACAACTTCTCTCAATAAGGTAGCTAATAACTTTTTTTTGATGTTGTAGAGTTTGAAGAATAGTCTCTTCTAAGTGCACAAGTCCTATGGTATTGTAAACATTGTCTTAGGCACATCTGCCTTATGTACCATAATTTATTGGTATCTAATATATCTGTCTATAAAAAAATAAAAATAAAATAAAAAACTTGAAATCGCCTGCATTGTCTAACAACTCATTCATACATAATAATTGTTGTTTATATGTTTTAGTAATATGATTGAAGACATAGTAATTCATGAAGATCATCCACTTGTATTATTTTTTTGAAACTATAGCTATTGTTTTTACATATGTAGTATTTGTTAGTACCAAATAATTTTGTCTAGCTCTTACTAGTTGTTCTCCTTTTAATCAAATTAATTGTATGTTACTCAAGTGGAATGCTTGGAAGTTGGGCATGAAGGGTGTCAAAAAGGTCCTTGTACATTGAAATAAGTTTTTTGTACAATTGATTTTCTTGTTTGCTTAATGTTAGACCATACTCCACTATTTACAATATCTCTTGAGTAAGTACTTGTGCTATATCTATGTCATCCAAGCATGCCTTGGACTTTATAAAGACTTGAAATAATAGATTGAGAATGTGCAATGCTTCTAAATTGTTGATAATGATTCATTTGATGTCTTAAAGAAATTAGGTCTTAGGATATGTGATTTAATTTTCTAAAAAATTAAATCGCATAGTTATTAATATTTAACAAATAACAAATCTTTGAATTAAAAGTTTGACAATGAGTCAAAGTCAATTGAAAAAATATCCAAATTCAAAATTAATATCATCTTTTGTTGGAAGCACCTATTTGCAATTAGTCATACACTTCAGATGAATATGATTGATTTTTTATTATTATTATTATCATTTATTTTTATTTTATATGGTTTACTATAAATTGGTTTATTTGTTGTAGGGGCTTTTTCTTTGTTCACATCTAGCTTGAAAATTTTATTGCTCTAAAATTTGATTGTACATGTTAAAATAGAAGGTTATAAACATAAACCATATAATATTTATTTGATGATTAGAACTCGAGACTTTATTATATGCAAACACATTTTCACACAATACAGATAACAACAATAATAATTGCTATATGCCAATTGAAAAATGTAGTTTCATTTAAGTAATTTATTTTATGTCCTTTTCTTTTTAAAATTTAAAACTTAAACACTGAAATCAATCTCTCTACACAAACAGAATAAACCATTACACATGCAAAGAGTAAAACATCATTTAAAATAAAAAAAAATAAAAAAAAAAAAATTACATAAACCTTTGCACCAATATATAAAAGAAAAATTCAAACCACAAAGTGAAACATGCTACAAAAATTCACGTGTTATTGTATGTGTAAAATGAAATCTCAATAAGTAGGGCCAAATGTTATGGCTATATATGGACAACAGTGAAGCTCAACGATACCTCTCTCTCCCCTTTCTCACTTTGTCGTCCTTCGTCGTCGTGGGAAAATCGTCAAGGGGAAGTCCGTTCAAAATCAAAACGATGACCACGAATTCGTTGGGGATTCTAACGACGATCAGAGATCGTTCAAACTCGAGCGATAGCCAGGAATGGTTCAAAACCTGAACAATGACCGTCGAGGGAACGAACGATGACTGGTGAGAGTCGGTCTGTCTTCGTCCCGCTATGTCAACTACCGTGAACCCAGCCCGGCACGTGGGAGGGAGTGGCTATGGTGGGTGAGTGCGTGCACCGCCTGAAGCTTCGTTCTTTCCTCGCGACTCGCTTGCTGGCACAAACCTTCAGCATCCTCGCAAAATTCTCGAGCTGTTTCAGAGTGTGAAAAAGTGATTTTTTTTTTTTTTTTTTTTTTTTTTTGTCTTACGCAGTGCGAACTGAGTGATGTCACGGCGCAAGGCAGCGGAGAAGCACGGGTAAAACAACATTTGGGTCGCTCAAGTGCGGCAAGTGGCCCCCCGTGTTCAGAACCTCCATCATCGTCCACCCTCCCAAGTTCCGTACCATGTAATTCGCCACTTGGAGCGGCACTGCCATGTCTTTCCTCGTTTGGACGACATAAACAGGTACCGTCACCTGCACAGTAACGATCATCATCGCGTTCAATATGCAAGTCTCCCCTCGAGCGGAACAGATATGAAAAAACACGTGGTCGGACTTTGAGGATTTTATCGATTTCTGCGCTCTCGTGACAATCTTGTTAAGGCAAGGCGAGTCGAACTGCAACCAGCAAGCGGGATAGGAGATATCTGTGAACGCGGGAGTTATTACCAGTGGCAATATGGAACGTAGATCGCTCTGGAAGATAGTTTTGCACACGTTGAGGGCAATGTCGGGTCGGATCGAGTACAGAGTTCGGCTGAACTCTTGCACTGCTGAGCTCTCGAGGTCCGCTCCGATTGCCAACGGCCCGAATCCAGTCACCCAAGACCTGAAATTGGACTTCATATCTCCATAGAGCTGGTCTAAATCCTTCTGGTCGAATCCTCCATAGTAGCCCACATCGTTCAAGTATCTAAGGCAGGCAATAGCAATAAACATGTCAGCACTCAGTCTGGCTACAGCCTACAAAGTTCGACCCAAGAATAGAATACTATATGAAACAATCACGGAATATTTTTGTAGGAATGAATCAAGCTTGCAACATTTGACGCCGTCAACGAATTCAAAGAGTTGACACAAAATACAAGAAGTCTGTGTAAGTGACATATCAAGTACCTCGGAGACGATGCCAACAAAATTAGTTTCGTAAACACTTCTGGTCGCTCGATTGAGGCAAGACAGCCGATCATTCCAGACACAGACGCACCCACGAAGGTACAGCTCTCAATCTCTAGCTCATCCAGGATTGCGAGCAAGTCGTCGGCGTATGCGTGAAGGGATGAGTATCGGCTGAAACTGAAATCCTTGGGGTTGGTGCTGCCGGCACCCATCAAATCATACAGTAGGACCCTGTAATCGCTCACCAAATATGGCAGCAGGTACTTCCACACAGTCTGGTCCGATCCAAATCCATGGCTGAGCACTACATACTGGTCACCGTCGCCCACGATTGTCACATTGTGCGCCGTCAATAAGGAGCTCGATTGCGGAATCATGTCGAGCGCAACTTCTCTGCAAAGACCACTAGATGCAATGAACCATCGATCACAGAAAACCGCGAGATGGATTTCCTTTTTCTTTTTCCTCAGTGTTTTTTCGAAAAGGAGTGCAACGATATCAGATTCTCCTATGATTGAGAGCAAATCGAACTACTCATATCAAAATTTGCAAGTGAAGATCGTTCCTGGCGAGGTTCAAATATGACGATTGATCAACTCGAGGCACTAGGAAGAAAAACGCGCTATCGGCCACAAACTGCACCAAAATACCCATCATTTCCTAGTGTTGAGTAAAACACTGAAATCTCTCATTCCCAATCGAGTGCCAAACACCGTAACTGAACTTACACGACGATCCTCCCCCCTCCCCAAGTTCAATTCGATCAGACTTGGAGCCGAGGACTGCAAGTGACAGGCCATATAAGCAATCGCTACGCATTGCATGACATGTGGGAAGTTCTGAGCTGTCCACCGACGTCTAACTAAATGGGGCCCACCGCATGAGGAGCCAAGTGGGGGTAGGGGCGAGTACGCAACCACGGCAATACTCATTTATCCGATCCTATCTCTCTCTTATTCTCCCTCCCTCTTTTTCTTTTTTTTGTTTGTGTCGTGTTCGCTGTGTCTGTCGCTATTGGGCGTCCGTCCAGTTCGACGTTGGACTGTGGGGCCTTTCACCAAGATCAGGCCTTGATTGCCTAATATAAGCTTTCTCAACGAAGCCGCACGCGTTCTTGCTTTCCCCTCTCGTTATGAGCACAGTTATTCCGGGTATGTCGTGCCCCATGCGGCAAAAATGTTTCTTTCCCTTTCTCTTTCTTCTGAATCTGTGATTTCTTTTCTACTCTGCGAGGGACTCTTTCTTTTGGCTACGACACCATGTGCGTGTTTCTCCCTTGCTCTTGAAATGTGACCCACCAGCCTTCATCGAAATGTTTGTGATTTGGGGTCGTGCTATAGTGGGCTGTTCGTTGTTGGAAATGTCCATTTTTGTCAATGCTGTTTGGTGAACATGAGTCGTGGAGGTAGTGTTCTGAGACTGAATAATAATTAATTAGAAGAATGATATTGTGTAACATTAGTGGAATATCGTTGCATTCTTTTAAAGAAAAGGTGTGCAATATTTCATACGTTTAAATATTTTTGTGGTTATACTTTCTAGATTTTTTTAAAAAATTAGACTGATTGAATACATATAAGTTTTTTTCTCCTTTTATTATGATATAATACTAAAATATAAAAGAATTCTTGCAGAGATTGTAGAATTATGTACATGTGTGTGTGTGTGTGTGTGATGTCTTTATTGATGTTCATTAGGTTTTATTACAAAAAGAGCATGAACACCAGGTAGCTAGGCAGGGGAAGAAGGATGCCTCCGTCTTACATGAACATCAGCAAAGGGGAAGAAACAAAACAAACGCAGAAACAAACAAAGGCACAAAAGATAAGAAAATTGGTATGGAATTGTGTCGTGTAGTTGTTTTTCTGTGGTGATCGGAGAGCCCACTTTTAGACATGACTCAGGTGCCCTTGGCAAGTTGCAGACTCAGAGTCCAGGGGCCCTATCATTCATTGACTGGGTTGACGGACACGGCATTCACGCTTCCCTATGCACTTAGCCTTGCCTTGCTGTGGTGCTCGTCGATTTTAAGCTGTTCCTGAAGAGCTCTCAAACAGATTAACAGATAATAATCGGGTTAGAAATGGTTGGTAATGACCTTTACCAGCAAAGGATGGCAGGTCCAAAATTCCCGCAGTGAAATTTGCAACCTTGTTGGATGGACGTTGCAGAGAAATGATGACTCTCCGATGTCTCAAAAAATGAAAAAGATAATCGTGATGGAAAAGTGACGATGAATCAAGGCGAAGAAGCAAAGAACGAGGACGACGATAAAAGAACCTGCAGCGAAAATAAATTCATTGGTCATTCTTAAGAACAGAGAACAACTGTCTGGCACCCATAATTTCCAGAAATGTCATTTGTTATTTATATGTGAATTCACCGACTGCAAAATGATTTTGCCTTTGCAAGTGTTCAGCTTCACCATGAACTGTGCTCAAAGAGGTGAATAGTGAGTTCCTGGGTACCCCACTCGGATCCGGTGGCAAATATGGAAACGTCAATGGGGTAGAAGTGGGGGAGGATGTGGCGGATGGGGCTCAACTTGGAGGGGCATCTGCGGAACAAGTAATGCAAGAGGACATTATCCTGGAGCTGGCCATGATGCCAACGACAAAAAAATTCAAATCCCTGCAGTTTCTATTCCTGAAACGCGTTATCCAATTCCACACCGTAGGAGTTTGTGTATCTCATCCGTCGACAATGGACGATCACCGAGGAGTTTGTGTTCATCGGTTCATGCACGGCATGATGACGCCAGCGTCGCACACACGAACACGAGACTCAACGACTGCGACTCGGTAGTTCAATGCTGGACGATCGCAGTCGATCAGATCCAGCTCCTAACCTTACCCGATCTCCTTTTTTGTTTCTTTTCGATCGGAACGGTTGTGCTGGGTCGGGGATGACTGCTATTCCAGCTTCCTTGGGCACCTGATTGAAACGCAGTGTCTAGAAACCGGCGCGACCAGGCAGTGCAACAGCGAGATCATCACCATCAAAGAGTCCAAGTTCGCGCGCGCGGCTTCGCAGAATCGCACTGCTCAATCTGGCATCTTCGAAGGATCCCGAGGTTGATGGATCCTACACTTTTAGGTCCCACATGACACGGATTGGCAGGGCATTCCCTAACTAGCCGAATGCTCCGCGCATTCCTAAGCTAGAAGTCACGTAACACAACATTGTTTTTGTTATTTGCTAGCAATCTTGTGCAAATTTGCCTGCTTTCAAGTAAATTAATTTGATTTGATAGTTCAAATATATATATATATATATATATATATATATTTATTGGTTTCTAATAAAGATATTTGGAGTTGGATTTAGAGTGACTAAGTATGCATCTTGTAAAATTACTTCTAACAAAACTAAACTGGATAAAATATATATACATACAACACTTAAATTATAATAGATAACTTGTTAATAAGTGTTATAATTTTTATACAAAATTTTATTTTTTTTAATTTTTAATTTTTAATTTTTATTTAACAATGAGATGCAAATTTCAACATTAGAATCATACGAAACTCATTAATACCAAAGACAATAAATCTGATTAAGTTCTTAATGTAGATCACATTGAAAGATCTTTGAAAAGAAATTTTGTAATAACAACATATATCAATACATCTTTATATAGTTGCAATTATTATATTAATTATATATAAAAAACTCAAAAAATTATAAAAAATCTAAAAAATTGTTGATTGGTAGTGGTAGTGTTAATGTGAGGTCATGGTTGCATTGCAAGATGATAGCAGCAACATTCTTGTGTACTTGTCATCTAAGATTATACAATGAAAATTTTGAATATTTTATTACAAAACCTAGTCAATTAAACGAAAAAGGGCTATAGAACATTTTTCAAAAGCATTTAAAACGTTTATTTATTTATTTTTATCAAAAAAAATTCATGTATTTGGTAAATTCATAGAATTGAATTAGTGTGATTTGAAATGCAATTGATTATTTTGAGCATAATCTAATAAAAATATAAACCAAGTGTTTTTAATATATATATATATATATATATATATATATATCCAAGAATGAGTTGTTTTATAATGACTAAAATTTTATACATTGCCATAAAAAAATTATCTTTATTTCTAATTATAAAAAATTATATATATGTTTGTAAAAGAAAATGCATGGTGTTATGTAAACAAAGATCATTACATACAACATATTGAGTGTTATAAATCAATCACAAAGTATACAATCTAAATCAAATATAAATACACAATCAAGACACTTTCAAGAAAAGATGATGAATCTATATTCAACTAAGTCAAGCTACCTTTCACACTACATACGAGAAATTTAAGAATGCAAGTGTGAGTAGATAAAACATCAAAGCTTTTTTGAATGGTTAAATAACCATAGCCAAACAAATCCTTACAACTCAAGCTTTCTTTCTCTAAAATCACTCTTAAGACTTGGTTTGATAAGAATAATAAGTCAAGGAGGTTTTTCCACCTCAGTTTTCAAACCTTAGTTCATACTAACAAAGTCAACTAGTAGAAAAGCTAAGTAGATAGAAAACTACTAAACTAGACCAAATTACATATATTTGATGGAATTTTTTGAACTTACTACATTTTTAGACATAAAAGAATGTATAAGCTCTATTATATTATACTTTATAAGTTTATAGGAGAAAATTTTGCATGCATTAAAACATAATTATTTAAAAAAAAAAATGATTGGATAATAAAAAAATTATTTTTAAATAATTTAAAAAAACTAATAAAGAAAATTCTTCAATCTCAAAAATTTAAATGACTAAGAGGTATGGATTGAAACTTAGTATAAATCAATGTTAAAGAATGTTAAACAAGTGGCTTTACTACTACCATCTAATTGTAAAGAAATAGTGAGTTGAGCATATATGCAACAAAGTTTGAGGGATCTTAAGAAGATAAGATTCAAATTTATAAATTTATAGTTAGATGGGTTATAAATAAGATGTGAAGAATTTTTGATAAAATATGAAAAATATTATTTTAAACACATGCTTTCATGAAATATTTATATTTGAGTTATATAAAATTAGATGTGTTGATGTAAGTATTATGGAAATTATGGTTATTTCTTCCATTCTCTATAAACCATAGAATTTAAAACCAGTTCTAATACAAAAAATTATTAATCTGAGTTAATAGACTTTTTTAATAAAAAGATTAAAATGAAGTTTTTGAAACGATGTGTAAGACTTTATTTTAATTAATTTTTTATAATACCAAAGAAAAACAAAAAAATGAGATTTATTCAAGGCATGCAATATGTAAATAAAAAAACTAATATAAATATGGATTCAAGTCTAATTAATAATAAATATATAGAAGTATTTGCTAGAAGAAAAATCAATTTATTAAATGACCTTTATTCATAAAATAATTTCTTTAAATTGACTTTATAAAGTATACAAATTAAATTCTATAAAGATACTATTGGATTTAATTAATGTGTATATTGTCTCAAATGGATATTAATTTAATAGTTCATATAATGAATAATATGAAAAAATTATTCATTATATTAAAGGATTTTATGCCAAAAAGTAATATTATATCTAAATAATCATTTCTATTAAAAAATATAAAAAAACCATTGAATCAAAAGAAATATTATTGATTTTTTGCAAATTATGTTATAGATTATAAAAATAATTTCATTAAGATTAAAAGATGTACATTTGATTTTGTAAGGTATAAAGTCTATTTTTTAAAAATAATGAGATTCCTGTTTTTAGACACATGTATGAATAAAAAATATAAACCAAACATAAAAAAAAATCAAAAGGTTTTTAAAAACATGTATTTTCTATAAAAATTTGATATTATATTTTAAACGTGTAGCTGATCAATTATATAAATGGTTTAAATAAAACCAAAAATTTAATGAAAAAAATATAAAAACTATAAAAAATAGCTTTATTTTTCTATATCTAACTTTAAAGAAAGTAAATTATTAATATGCAAGGCTTGTGATTCTAATATTTGATGGTAGTCTTGTTAAAATTGATTAGATATTTGGACAAGATTGATGAAAATAAAAACATGTATATAGGAAGATTCAAAACAAAGATTTTACATACTCAAATAAGAAGGTATGGACGAGTTAAAAGAAAATTATAGAATATAGTAATTTTAATAAAGAATAAAATTAAAGGTTTGGTTAGTACACTATTACCAATAGGAAAAAATTTCTAACTTTACTAGGCATGATTATAAATAATTTTATTCCAAATATTATCAAGGTTTATAATACATGTCAAATTTTATGAATCCAATGTTTAAACACATTATGAAAAAATAAAATTGAATTGCAAATATGTGAGTCTTAAAATTGGCTCATTTGTGAATTTAGAATAAAAAATACACTTATTATATTAAAGTCACTAGTCTAGTGAATTAATATAGGAATTTAAAGATAAATAGCAAAAATAGAATGTCGGTTGCAAGAATGGGTCTCTAATAGAGCTTTTAAAAAAAAATCTAAAATAACTATTTTTTCTATAATTTAGCTAATATAAATATATAATTTTTTAGTAGTAGTTTTTTTTTATTGTTGTTGAATATTTAAGTAAGCTAGAAGCTAAGGAAAATATTTTATTTAAATAAATTAGAAATAAAGAAGAAAAAATATTAGTAGCTTTTTATAAATAAAATAAAATATACTTTTATCTATTTCTTTTTAATTATATAGGTAATTATTGGAGTAAATATGTATGTCCATTCTTGTGATGTAATAAAATTAATGATTGAAAGAGAAAGATAAATATTATATTATAAAAGATCTTATTTTAAAATATTATAGCAAATTATCTTAAAAAATAGGTAATAGTCAAAAAGATAATAAACAAAAGGATGCTAATATTGCTTTTTTATAAAATAGGCTTCTACTTACTTTGTAGAGCCATAGATAATCCAAAAAAAAACTAGATTGAGAAATTAAATAATATAAGCATATATAAGAAGGAGTTAAGAGTAGATTTTAGCAAAATTTACCTCAAGAAGCCAAAAATTGATATCTGAAGAGTATCGATTGTCAATTTGGATTGAAATCAGATCCTGAGGCACAAAACCATACACCTATGGCAACTTCAGAATTTTTTGGTAGATTGAAGAGCAAGATTTGAGAGAAGACTTGTAAAGAGATTTTTAGGCTTTAATTTTGTGTTAATTGAATTAATATTGAATTTTTGGAGGATTTTTAAAGTTAGTAATATTCTTGATTGGTTTAGATTTTGAAAATTAAAACTATGTTTATATATTAGAGGGTTTCTTGAGTTATGCAGTATTTTTATAAATAATTTTTGGATAGAATGTTGATGTAATAGTTGTAAATGTGTATGTAAATTTTGAAGTCAATCAAATGGTTAGATGAAAGTTTGAAGGTTTTAGTAGGTTGAAATCTCAAAAATTGGAGTTTGAGTCAATGAGTATTTTTAAGATCTTTAGCAATCTGTCAATTGGATTGAAGTAAATTTTTTTATATGGAGTCTAGACTTGATTTCCAATAATTTAAGTAAATTTTGGAAGAAATTCAAAAATTCAAAAAGGAGATATTGGTGTTAGAATTTCAACATTTAGATTGGAGTACAAGGCTAGCCAATATCTACATAGATTTTAGGATTTTTCTTCTATTTGATAAGTGAGATTATCTTCAAATTTTATTGTACTTGTTTTTAACTAAAAAATTAAAAGGTGTGTAAATTTTAAAGCAAGTTTAATAGTTTAATTAGTAGATATTGGAATTCTAATCTGCCTTTAAATTGATTTGAATTAGTTAGATTTTGATTAGGATTCTACTTAAGAAAGCATTGAACTCTTTGCTGTCACTAATTGCTCAATCAAGACTTGAGATAAGAAAGCCCAAATTTATATATATATATATATATATATATATATATATATATATGTCACTTTTAGGATCAATGACACCAAAAATATAAGTCTTAAGTTCCCAAAAACATCCAAAATATGATAAAAAAAATTCTAAATCCTTATATTTCATCATGGGATATTATTTCTAAACTTCAACAACTCATATCTCTCAATCATATTATTTAAATACACTCAAATTTTATAGAAAGTATTGATATATTTTTCAAAACTATCACAACAAATTTCAACTATAGATTTGTTGTGGATATTAAGATATTACTAAAAATCTAATAGTAACTTCAAATCCTATTTTTTATACATTGGCATACAAATTTCTTCATAACTCACAAACTAAGTACTTAAATGCCACAAAACATATATGTACAGCTTCTTAACACAATAATCTACCTTCTTTAAAAGGTTTGAGTCAAAAATTCGTCCAAAAATTCAAGATATGGCTCCAACTATTACTATGAACAAAATCACTTACTTACTGCTTTTGATTTGGATGTGCTGACTTCAATCCCTTATAACTTCTTCATGCAAATTTTAAATATAACAATTCTTTCATAAAAAATATAAATCATAAAATTGCTTTTCTAACTGCACCTTCCAATCTCTAAAAACTACTGTAAAACTCCTTATATGCTCAAAAGAGCAACAATATGTCTTAAAATGATACCTTAACTTCAAACGACTATAACTTCTTTATCCTAAATCCAAACTCATTAATTTTTGTATCCCAATTGTAGTCCAAATTATAAACTTTACAGTTTTAGCTTTCAATTTTCAAATGTCTCTTTTAAAGTCACTGAAATCTTTGTTATAGGCACAGACAATGTGCTAAATGTCCATTGGGCATGGCCTTCAACCAATAGGGATAAAGATCCTTACTTTTTGCCTTCATCTCACCATGCCTTGATTTCATCCCTCCCCATAAGCATCCTAATAGTTTAAATTTTCATCCTTGGGCTTCTACCTTCTCCTAATACTTTATACAAAACATCTAAATCTTATATAATTTAAATGTTATAATAAAAATAGAAAAAATTCAAAATAAAGTTTCTTATATCTACTTTCTTTAAATTAATTACTAATCATTCAAACGTACATCAAGACTTATAAATATAAAATATGTTTTAACTAATTTTTACACTATAAGTATTTACAATATGACAATATAAAAAACTTGAGATAGAAGGTATTTAGAATTTTTTTTGAATTATTTAAATTATAGAGAAGGAAGGCAAGAAAGTTCAAGGAGGAGCTAATGGAGGTGCTTCAACCGGAGCTACAAGTAGATGTATTGATAGAAGACAAGGTATGTATTTTGATCTCAACTCTATAAACATGAATGAAGCTTTTGTCTTATTCATGCAATAGCAATAAATTAAAGAGTGCAAAGAAGGTATGTATAATAAGATATAGATAAGATATTTGTATTATTGACATACAGGTATAGATAGTTGGAACCATGGTTGAAAAGTCATAGAAGTTTCTAGAATTAAGGCTAGGTTAATAGACCATATAGGATCTACTATAGAACATTCTAGAAGGAATTTAAAGCAATTATTTTAATAGAGTTTATTATCTAGGAACATTCTAGAAAGTCAAGGAAGATAGAAAAAAATATAAATAGGACTAGCCATGGCCTTTTGAACATCTGGACAGATATAGCTCCGAACCTTCTATCTTAGTAAAGTTTGGTTTTGCATCTTTTGGTTCAATTATGTTTTGTTCTATTTTTATTTGCTTAATTTTATCTTTTGTATCTATTTTTTTTTTTTCAATTTTGTTTTAGTCTATTTTATCTTACTTTGTCATGAGATTTTATATTGCTGTAGATTAGAAGAGTCTTAGACTTTCAAATAGACAAGTCTAATTTCATTGGTATCAGAGCAAGTGTTAGGCTATTCTTTAATAATGAGTCGATAGCCATTATCTAATTTGAGGTTAACTATTGTCATTATACTAGATATGGTATTGAGGCTATGACAAACTATTATTAAAAAGTCAACTAAAAGATAAGAAGGTATTACAATAGTGGAGTCCAACAAAGAAATTACAACATTGAAGTTATATCAAAGCAATTCCAAATAGAAGCTCAAATATAACACCTCTTAGATTAGATAGCTAATTTTCAAGGGCAAATAAAAGCCTTTAGGATAAGGGAGTCAATATTTGCTAGACTAAAATTGAATAAATCTAGTACATACTCTAGAACTTTACCATAAGAAGATGAATATTAATGACTTTTCAAAAAGTAATAATATCTCCAACTATCTAAGACAAATACCATTAAAAGAATTATGTATATAGTCAGTTATTTGAGAGATATAGTAGCCATTTGGTGATAACATCTAGTTCAAAGCTATAGAGCTGAAGGTGGATTTAGTGATTAAGAGGAGTTTGAGACTAAGTTTAAGAATCAATTTCGGCTTATCAATACAAAGAAGATAGTGCATGATCAATTGGCAAATCTTACACAATTTACATCGATGTAAGATTATGTCTCTTAATTCAAGTTCTTATATCTCCAAATTAGCAATATTTCAGAGGCCGAGATAATAGATCGATTTCTATGAGGTTTGAAACCTGAGATCCAACAAGAGGTGGAACTAAGGCATCCACAAATATTTGAAGATGTAATTAGGATAGGAGAGAAGGTTGATATTATAGATTACAAAAATTGTGGAGAACAATCTATAGCACAAAGTCCTATGCTGCTATTTATGACTATGACATAAGAACTAATGCTAATGGAAATTAATGCCCTATAATAATCATTGACATTACAAAGATAACAAATATTGGTACAAAAGGCATTGTATTTTTATTGTTCAGAGTCATGCCATGAGATTGGAGGTTGTCCAAAATGTCAAAATTCAATCACCAATAAAACAAGGTGGATTTATAATCTTGAGACTCACCAAGTTGATAATAAAATATAGTAGGAAAATATGACTTCCTATTAAAGGCATTGAAGGCAAGTATTGGAAATAGCTATTATCTCTTAGAAATAAGTGGCATGATCCTAGACAACTATAAAAAGAGTTAACTAGTACATCTAATAAGACTACTAAGAAGACACCCATGTCAAGTGCTCATGGATTGTCGCTCTATAAAAAATTGCATCTTGATTGAAGTTGTCGACTGACTTGGGATTAAAACCAAAGTAATCAAGGAGAGAGTATATACCTTACAGATGTCCAAAGAACATATTAAGTGAGACATGTGAAGAAGAAACCTTGAGGTTAATTGGCACCTACGTCCTAAGAGAGAGGTTCAATATAACAAAGCTAAGATATGATGTTATCCTTAGTATGCCATAGTTGGAAGTAAAAAATAAAGTAGTTGATTAGATATTAAGGACAACCTCCTTGAAAGATGGTAGATACAATGTGATTCTTTGTACTTCCACATCATGTGAAGGAGAAAAAAAATCTACAAATAAAGACTTACTTGTAGGGATATTCTTTACAAAGAAAAAAATACAACAAAAGTAACTAGTATATATGGTGGTTCCAAATCTTGCATCAATAGTAGAAAAAATAATTAATGGAGTAGAATAGGTAGAGCAATTCATACAAGAATTGGGATGTTTTCTAAATCAATTTAACTAGTAGCATATCTCTTGATCGAGGTGCCTGCTTTGAAATAGAACTATTGCTTTGAGCCAAACCAGCAAGTTGGTCGATTTATTACCTACCACCAAATGAACCTGAAGAGTTGTAGAAAATATAAGACTAATTCTTGAAAAAAGACATCATTCAAAAAAATACATCACATTAAAAGAACACCTATACTTTTGTACTAAAAAAGATAGTGGACTTCAGCTTTGCATTGACTATTGAGGCCTCAATAAGCAAATTGTTAAAAATACATATCCACTTTCATACGTCAATGATCTTCTTGATCAACTTTGATATGTGATCATTTTTAGAAAATTAGATCTTTAGAGTGGATATTGACAAACACCTATTGTAAGAGATGATATTGAAAAGATGACATTTTGTATACACTATGAATATTTTGAATGGCTTGTTTTATCTTTTGGCCTAACCAATGCTTTAGCCTCTTTCATAGATTACATGAACAAATTGTATTAGAACCTCTTATACAAGTAATTAGTTGTCTTTATTGATGATATCTTCATATATAATAAAACCTCCAAGGAGTATGAACCACACTTATAAGAAGCGCTACACTAGTTATAAAATAGTTGCTTCTATTACAACCAATCAAAATATGAACTTTGGAAGTTGGAAGTTGGAAGTTGGAGGATATGGTGTCCTTCAAAGGCAT
Organism: Physcomitrium patens; assembly: GCF_059467195.1. Lineage (NCBI taxonomy): Eukaryota > Viridiplantae > Streptophyta > Bryopsida > Funariales > Funariaceae > Physcomitrium > Physcomitrium patens. The sequence goes on from NC_143410.1 coordinate 15,732,740, forward strand.
GCACATAGAACAAGATAATGTTAAAATAGTAGAAGATTGACCAACCTCCAAAGATGCTTATGAAGTTCATTCATTTGTTTGGCAATTTATGCACATTGTTGTTTCATTGACAAACCTATTGGAGAAGGGTGCTCTATTTGAATAGAAATTGGAGTAGCAAAGCGCCTTTAATAGGTTGAAGGAGGTACTCATTACTACTCCAATATTACAACCATATGATTCCAACCTTCCTTGTACTTTTAATATTGATGCTTCCAACTTTGGTATTGAACTGGTCCTTCAATAAAACTTTGGTAGGAGCCTTCAACTTGTGGCATATGAATCATGCAAGCTTAGAAGGATAGAGCACAATTACTCTACACATAATTAAGAGCAAATTTCAAAGATATGATTTTAGGCAAGTTTGGATCATGATATTTGAACTTTTGTATATTTTGGTAAGTCATGTGAATATAATAAAGCACGCAACGTAAAGTCTCCTAGACTATTGTAACCAATTCTATTACCTATGACATATTGAGAGCAAATGATTATGGATCTTATTATGTATTTGTTGCAGATGCCTTATAATCACATTGCAGTTGCCATCTTTGTGGATCAACTCTTAAAGCAACTTTATTTGGCCAAGCTATGCTTGGATATTGATGTCCCACTACTTGTACAGATCTTCTTCAATATTATCTTTTATCACCATTAATTATTTCGTATCATCATTATAAATTGAGATCCATACTTTATAAGAAGCTTTTAGCAAGCCTTATTTAAGCAAACAGGCACATGACTTGCCATGTCTACAACCTTCTATCCCTAAATAGATAGAAAATAAAAGCATACAAATCAAACTTCCGAAGATATGTTGTAGGCATTTGTGATAGTTCATCATAATGATTGAGTTGAATACTTGATATCTTTGGAGTTTGCTTACAATGATAGTATTCAAGAAAGTACCAATCATTCACCATTTTTTGTTAATACTAATCAACATCTAATTTAACTAGTAACTCTTAATCATCCCATCAACACAAACAATCTGACAATAAAGGAGTTTATACAATGACTTACAATAGTCTTAAAAGAGGCATAAATTTATCTCCTTACCACACAAAATTGATAGAAATAGTATGCAAATAGCTACTTGCAACACAAGACCTTCTAGAAAGATGATTAAGTATTATTTTTTAATACCAACTTGCAACTTGCTACATCAATCCAAATCCATAAACTAGTGCCTCGATGGCTTCGACCTCTCCACATTTCTATAATGATTTTTGATATTTCATATTGCTTTAAACTTCTCCCACATATTTGGGTCTAACTAATCTTTTATATTTCATAACTGAAAGAATTTCATATCAAGCCAAAGCACTTTCCAAATCAATATCAAGCACCACCACTATTAATCGTAATTGATGACCAATAAGAATATGAAGTAGACAACATTTTGAAGCATTACTACCTTTGTTGTGGCAGTAGGCATCAACAATTTTAATACAAAGTTCTTTGGAAAGGTTATCCCATAGATGATGTAATATGAAAACTTATACAAAATCTCATTCATTATTAAGGGATAATTTTGAGATATTATTGGAAGCGAAATAAGGATGTTCAATATTAGTAAAAGAAGATTAATTATAATAAGATATAGATAAGTTATTTGTATTATTGATATATAAAGATAGATAATTAGAACCATTCTTGAAAAATTATAGAAGTTTTTAGAATTAGGATTAGGTTAGTGGATCATATAAGATCTACTATAGAACATTCTAGAAAGAGCTTAGGATGGTTATCTAGATAGGACCAATTATAGAATCTTTTAAAAAAAACTTAAGATAAATATATAAGTAAGTCCTATCATAGAACCTTCTAAAAGAAATTTAGGGCAGTTATCTAAGTAGGATCCATCATCTAAGAACATTTTAGAAAGTCTAGGGAGTTAGAATAAAGTATAAAAAGGACAAGCCAGGACCTTCTAGGTACTTGGTCAAGTATTGCTTTTGTCCTTCTCTCTTAATAAAATTTGGTTTTACATCTTCCTCTTTAGTTTTGTTTTATTCTATTTATATTTACTTAATTCTGTCTTTTATGTCCTATTCTATTTAGTTTTGTTTTAGTTCATTTTATCTTACTTTGTGATGAGGTTTTATATTGATATGGATGAAAAGAGTCTTAGACTCTTAATATAGATTGATCTTCTTTCAATATGGTAAACAAAGTATTACAAGTAATTATAGATAAAATTGATCAATTTGAAGAGAAAGACATTATAAAGTATTTAAGGTACTATGTAAAAAAAAATGGAATCGAAGCATGTTCCAAAAAATGAGATGATTCAATTATTTGAATTGGCTACTATGTTAAAGATAAGAAATCATATGAAAACTATTATATAACATTTTGGAGGTTCATGGAAGAAATCATCTAAAAATATTAAAAGATGAATGTTTTTTGAAAGATAGTGATTAGGTTATAAAGAAATTATTTTTTGAACGGATTGAAAGATCTAAAAAGGATCTTCTAGTCACAAAATTATTAAGGAGGTTTGAAAAGTAATATTCTTATTTATTAAAGAAAGACAAGAAATTATTGAATCTAAGTTAAGTAGAGCTTTTTCTTCAAGCAGTTGATGGAAAGTTATAAGAGAAGTTGAAAATCTTACTTGAAGATAAAGAAAAAGATGAAGAATTGACAAAAAATTGGAAGGAAGTAAAAGAGGCAATAAGATTGCTTGCTAAAAGAAACGAAAAAAAAAATAATGGATATTCAAAGACCATTGCAAGTATGTCAAATAAAAATACCTACTACCAATTCTACATTTATGATTCAACCTTCAATAGCTACATCTAAAAAAGAAGAAATGAATATTGATGAAATTATGTGAGAGATGAGAAATTTATATTAAAATTTTTAAAATTTGAAAAGAAGGATCAATCATTAAGAATATCAACAAAACAAAGGTAAGGATCAATAGAAGGTATAGTACATAGATGCATGTAGTATGATAGCATAGATCATTCAAAAAAAAATGTAAAGATTTTACAGAGGTATTATGCAATAGAGTTTTTTTTTTTTTTTTTTTTAAAGATGGTATGATACATTTAAAAGAGAGTAGAGAAAAATTAGACACAAACTTTGATAAAAAAAAAAAATGAAGGTATTTATAAAGGAAGTATTTAAAAACTCAAGCAAAGAAGCATCAATATATTGGATGGAAGTAAGTCTAGGTAAATGATTAAGTATAAATCTTGAATTTCTTGGAGAATCTATTACTTTGTAGTCAAGTGCAATGAGCTATGCTGAAAAGGAAAAAAATTCTACATATGATTTAAAATGTGTTGGCAATAATATTTGACAAATTACTAGGTAGAATGATCTAATAGATGGATTATTAGTACATGCTCATATTACAAATAGTCAACATGAAGCATTAATAGAAGAAAAATAAAGGAGAAATGAAAATAATGAAGGACCTTAAAAAAGAACTATAAGAAGAGAAAAAAACATGACAACACAGAATATTTCTACAAAAAAAATTGTGAAAGTAAAAGCAAAGGCTTCTACTTATAAATTACAATAAGATATTGAAGTTGCTACAAATTTGAAGAAAGTATTGGAAGAGCATATTTTAAATAAAAAGTTTGAATTTATAATTAGTGAATCCTAAGAATTGCAAAGCGTAAATTTCATAAAATTATTATTGATAAAATAAAGAAAAAATGATAATCTATAGGAAATACTATGATATCAAATTCACAAAGAATAAGAGCAATGGATAGCAATCAAGATGAAAAAGATAAAATATAAATTTTTAGAGGTGTCTCATGAGTAAGATTAACAAAAGAAAAAGATGTGATTCAAGCTTTTAGTCATTACTCTCAAAATCATTAAGCAAAGGTTATTATAGAAATTTTGGTAAAATTAGAAAATATAAAAAAAATTACTTGTAGCATTGATTGATCATTGTTCTGAAATCAATTTAATATCAAAAAAATTATATAAAAAGAAAAAATGGCCTATTAATATTGAACATGGATGGATGATAAGAAGAATAAATAATTCAAAGATAGATTTATATGGAGCTTGACCAAATATCAAGGTAATAATGACAGATCTTATTCATGAATAAAATTTCTTTGTGTAAGACTTGTCTACATATCTTATTATATATAGACAATCATATTATATTACTTTACAAATAAAAATAAAGATAATAAATGATGATTTGGCCTGTGCAAGAATAAGAAGTTAAGATGAAAAGAAGGCAATAGAATTTTTGACAATTTATGCAAATCATGAAAAAAAAATAGAGTTAATTTGAAGGAGCAAACTTTTCTAAGGATATAAAAAGAATTTGAAGATCTAGACAATTTACAAGATTTTTATTAGAAGCCATTGTAAAGAGGGATTACAATAGTAAAAAGGATAATGACTTCTTGCCTTATAAAAAATATAAAACCATTATAGAATTATAATGAGATAGATATATTTTATTAAATAATATAAATAAATTTTAAAAAATAGAGAGAAAAAATATCAAAAATATGGAACATAAGTAGAAGAAATATGGAGTGATTGATGAAGATGAATATATATTAAGGATATTTGAAGAATCTTGCTTTTTTAATACTATAAATAATTTACAAATTTTATTGGATTTAGATTTAAAGGAGGTGATAAGATAATAAACATGCATTTTAAACAAATTTATGATATAGTGACAAAATATATGGATAAGTATGGAATAAAGAAGAATACAAAATATAAGATATTTATTATATTATGTGTTGTCTTATTTGAAAATGCATCGAGCATCTGGTTGTAGAAGATGAAGTTATGTTTTACAAGTACTTAAAAATCCTAATAAGTTTTATATTTATAAGAAGAATAGAATTTAAATTTTAATTCAAAAGTGCTTGAATTTAATACAAAGTGCTCAAAAACATTCTTCTTAGTAATTTCAACTATACATAAATTTTAATTTCCTTATTACTTTTATAATTAGATAATTTTGATTTTTCTTTACAAGCCTTAATTCTAATTATTAAGTTTTAGCAAATTATAGCTCTTAATTTAAATGTCCACTTGGAGATAAATTTTGCATACAAATTCCATTGTAAGTTTTTTATGTATTCAAAAAGAATTCACTCCAATCCAACTTATAGATTTTGAGTAAACGCCCAAAAATCACATTAATGTTAATTGGCTACCAACTTGAAAGTTGATGCAAATCTTCTAGTAGTGATTTTTTCTTCTTTAAATGTTAAATTTAACTCAAAATTGGTGTCTAACTTAATCTTTAAGTCTTCTAATACCATGCCAAATTTCACTTTGATCCAACAAGTAGATCTTTAGATATCATAGAAATCCTATCCAATCCCAAACTACCAACTTCTGACACCTTCTTATACCAAAATCTAAATATCTATCAACCGTACCATAAGATTATTATAAAATTTTATATACACTTAGCACATCCAATTAACATAATACTATCAAATTTTGAACTATAGATGTAACACTAATTTTACAAACTAGCTAAGAGTCCTAGCTCTAATTGTATTGCATAAATTCCAAGTTATCAATATAAACCATGATTTTTAATAATAATTATAAAGTCAATTCAAATCCTACAAAAATAAGTATTATATTTTTAAAAAAAGTTTTAAGTTAGCTTTCCAATCATATTTGCCAATGTTCAAATGCCTCCCTAAATTGCCCTAGGTTGTTATTTTTGTAGCTAGAAGTCTCATTTCAATCTTATCTTATAAACGATTGACCTCTGAGTATTAATCTAACCTATCTCAAGGATTTTTTAGTTCAATCCTACCTTCAACTTAATCCTAGTATCAACCATACTAATTATTTATCTCTTTTAATTTGATTTTATCAATTTATGGTCTTTTTAATGCAATATAAGAATCTCTATAGTTTAGAAGGTAAAATTACTAACCAACCTTTAACCTATTAACTATTAAGATAAAAAAATAAACTAAGAGGCTTTTATAAAAGCTATATTTAAATATCTTGAATTATTATTCAACCAAGATAATTAAATTTTAATTAGAAATTTATTTTTGATTATATTTTCATTATATAGTCATATTACAATACAACATTCACTCCCTCTGAACTTATGCATCTTCTAATATGTGCCAAATGAACTATATGTTATAATTGGCATCACACTATTGCTTCAATTTTTGCATCAAATCCTTCATTACTATTTTCACCATCCATTTCAAAATAATTATTTTCTTTAAAAATATTGGTATCTTCAACATGATCTTCCACATTGATTTTTCTATCTCATCTTTTGAAAATCTTTACTCTCTTCCCAGTAACAAATATCTTCAACCTTATACCATCCAACTTTTTTAATGAATATGTAGCATTATCACAAACCATTACTATCATATATGGTCTAAACCAATATTTTAAAAACTTTTGCAAAGTACTATATTGGTTATCCAAACTACTATCAAAAATAAGTATCCAATCACTTTCTTCAATTGCTCTAGGCCTCAATTGATATTGCTTATCAAATGTAGTCTTATTTCCTAATCTCACTTTTTGTAACCTTTTTAATGCTAGTTCTATATCTTTTGATCTTTATTCAAATTGTCAAATTTTAATAGATAATAATTCCTTTCTTATCAATTCATCTTTTGATGGTAGCATATTCCAAGTTGGTATATGTTCTTCAATTGATATAATTAATTTTTGACTTATTATGAATTCCACCTGCATATATCTTGTCACTAAACTATGTGTTGATTGATCAGCCTATAATACATAAGGCACAAGTCAAGGCTATTCTTTCATTCTTCCATTGCAAGCTTTAATCAAAGCTTTTATAATTGGTGGATGTCCATGTTTATTCTTTATATTCTCCATTGGATTATAAATAGTAGTCAATGATAAGTTAATTCCACATCTCTTAAAGAATTTACAAGCTTCATGTTCATTCAATTCTCCACAATTTATAGTAAACTTTTCCTTACATCTATAGCAACAAATAATATCTTCAAATATAAAACTTGCAAATTTCCTCTATGGATTTTGTTCTTAATGCCTTTCTTTGTGCTTAATTTGATAAATCTTCATAAGCAAAAATTAAATATTTTATTTGTCATAGTTCCATCAACATAATAACCAAATCCATAACCTATTTAAAATGAATAATCAAAGGATATATTAGATATAAACCATCTCGATGTTATATATTTAAATACATTTGAGAAGTTATACAAGATTCTACAAATGAAGCTACATCTTAATATATATTCTTCTATCAATATTATTCCTTTAATTTAGCAAAAGTAGCCTAAATTCCTCTATGTCCTATCCATAAACTATGATGAAACTCCTTGAGTAGTCTTAATTGATCTTACTTGGTACCTACTACTTGTTGTGGCATTCTAATATTTGATTTTGGCCTCTTCTGTAGAAATTCTCCTTGTAATATGAATCTATATATTTTTTTTCTATTTGTTTAAAATTTTCAACCAACCAATTAGCATGCTTAGTTAATATATTCAAATAATATCTAATATCCAATAATTCTTTTTTATAATTTTTTTTCTTCATAATATGGCTTATTTTTCTTATCTAATTATATAACCAAATAAAATTTTGTACTCACATCATCAATATTCTCAATTATCTTTATCATATATTATACAAGATAATATATCTGCTACCAGATTATCTTTCTTCACAACATGCCTAAATTTTGGATTTAATGATTAAATGTAAGGAATCTATCTCAACATTATAATATCTGATATTGTAGAGTTAATAATCATTTCAAGTAAAGGTAAATAATTCATTTGAATTACCACCATTGTTCCAATCAAATAATCTTTTATAGCTTTTATAGATGAAATAACTCTCCATAATTTCCTTTTCACCTATAAATATGCATATTGGTAAGTATTTAAAACCTTAACTCCAAATCATACTGCAAATTTGTATCCATTTAAATCATCTTGACTTATAGTCCATCCAATGCCAATCAAACTAATATCTACTATAAGAATCACTGGTCTATTATAGTTATAATCAATTTTTCTCAACATTTGAGGTGATATCAATAATTTCTTCAAACTTTATACTTCTTTAATATACTTTTCTTTTCATTTAAACCAATAATCCTTGCATAATAGTTCATACAATAGATCTGCTATATGAACATAGTAAAAAATCCAAATACAATAAAATACACATGCACCTAAAAATCTACAAACATCTATTTAAATATTACAATCTTCTTTCAATCTTTCAATAGCATCATATTTAGTTGGATCTGGTTCTCTATCATAAAATCCACATAAATATCCAACAATTATGACATCTTATATTCAAAATGTAGATTTTGCATCCAATAATATAAGATGAACTTCCTCAAGCTAAGCCAATATTTTTTTATAATCTTGTATATGATCAATAACATAATTGTGACACCTCTTCTTATCTAAATTTTCATCCTTGTCTTCTTTTTTGTATTTTTTAATAAGAACATATCTAAAAAAAATATAGTCTTCTCAAGAATAAAATATCTCAATACCTTGTTCATCTCGTCTATCATATATGCAATTGAGTTACTTGTGCATTGAAGAAGAGTACACATTCTAATTAGCTCAAGTAGAGTTTTCATTTTTGTCATATCTCTATTCTCTTTTGTAAGTTGAAATTGGTCATAGCCCAAATATAAATCACCCATTGAATAGATTATCCTTCCTACAAATGCTTAAGTAAATTCATCCATTATTGGTCTAATTTCTATATTCTTGATAGTCATTGCATTCACTAGTTGCATATCTTGAATAAATCATAATGATCTACTTTTCTTACATACTACAAATTATCAATTAGAATAAGATGCAAAAAAAGGCTCCAAAATCTTCATCTTAATCTTTTCTTTCAATAATTCCACTAAGCTTGGTAAATGTGCCCTTGATACTAGAATTGGCCTTAAATTCTAAGGTACATGTGATACACTGAAAATTACCATAAGCATTATAATATTTGGATCCATACACATAATTTTATGAGATTCAAAGGCAAATGATCTACCTCGTTTTACTAACATCTCTTTGAAGCAAAAAGATTCCTTTGGTAATAAAGAACCATCAAAATCAATCTTCAATTCTTCAAAAGTTTCTTTAATGTACTTATATCTAATATTCCTTGGATCCCTTAAGCTCATTTTTTCTAATACTTCTTCCATCTATTTTTTAGAATCTTCTAGCAAAGGTTTAGCAATGGATTTCACCTTCTTATCTTGTATCTTATATTTTGTCTCAACCATAACTTTTGGTGCTTGAAAAGATTCAATCATATCATAAACTTCTCTTGAATTAATTTATATAATTTTATCATCATTACTTAATCCAACAGATGTAATCAATTCTATAGGATCTTCCAATCCATTTTTTTTTATAAATACTACTAATCTTTTTTTTATCTTTTAATATTCTTAATTCACACAATTCTTTTTCAATAGCATACAATCTCTTTTTTTATTTTCTTTTTAAGTCCTTAATCCTTTTATACATAATACTTCTATTTTCAAAAATGCTAATAAATCTTACATCAAAGGTATCTATATCTTGTAAGAGTACCTCTCCTTCTGTACTTCTATAATCTTCCTTTATAGTAATACCTCCAAAAAATCCTTGAATTCTTCAATAACCCTTTGCAATGGATTTTTTCTCAATTTGCTCCTATTCCATGCATGATTTGGAGGTATAGTCAAAAATTGTACTACCTTCTTTCCATCCTCACTACAAATTTGTATATAAGCTAAACTATCATCAAGTACCATTGTTTTCATCCAAATTATAATAATATATGGTTGCTCCAAAATAATAGGATAAGACATTGTATCTTGAATAAAGAAATTTTTTTCCATTGCAACATCACTAATTCAAATTTTTACATTTAAGCAAGCACCATATAATTCACCTTGTATATTATTTGCTGCCTATATTATCCATCCATGCTTCATATTAATTCGTCACTTTTGTTTCATATAAAGATCTTTAGACATAAGATTTATCTCTGAACTATGGTCAATCAAAGCAACAACTAGCTTATCTATATCTCCCAGCTTCACTAATACCTCTAAAGTTACTCTAGCCCAATGCTTCCAAGTATAATGACTTGAAACTTGTTTATCTTTATGGCTTCAATAATTAAAACATACTCTTTGATTATGACTCCTTCTCTTACTTATTAATTATTTGTAATAATTATCAATTTCATCTTCTTTATCCTCATATATGCATGCATCAATAGCATGATTTAATCTAGCTTCTCTCATTAATTGCCTCTTTTATATAATATTCTCAATAATGATATCATGGAATTCTTTCTTAGAAATTTTTAAAATCTCTTTTAATGTAAACTCAAGCTTAGTATTGAACATACATTCTTCAAGTACTTCCTTTGAAGTAGTTGACACTTCAATATCAGAGAATAATTTGTATGTTATCAATTTACTTTTATCTTTTATCTCTTTTTCTTTTTTTTTCCAATATTGTTGAAATATCCTTTGTAGATAATTCTTGCAAGCCACTTCACAAGCCTTATTTCCTTGAATTTTTTGAGAATTTTTTTTTCTTGTATTATCAAATTTTCTTCTCTTCTTTTCTTCTATTAAAGCTTCATGTTGGCTTTTACCAATATATGCATGTACTAACAAAGCTTCTACAAGATCCTCTCAACTTATAGTACCACAAATTATTGTAGCAATTCTCAATAAAGCTTCTTATTGCATCTTCTCTTTTACATTATAAAAATGACAGAAAACCAAAGTCCACTTGATTGAATATTTTCAACAAAATTCTATTTGCCATCATTATCCATCTTAGTTCAATAACTTACAACTTTTATTGCTGTAATCTCATAAGTTGTTAAATAATCCTTAACCAATGCTTTCATACATCATTTACCAAAGTTGGTTTGAACAAGATCACTAATATCTTTCAATGTAATTTTTCCATCTTTCTAAAAAATAATACCTTGTTGCACCATCTCATCGAATTTACCTCAATCTTTTTAAGAATGAAAATCATCATCATACCAAATACGTCTTTGCACATATCCTTATTTAAAAGTAGTCTTTGAACTTGTTGTAGAAGTCTTCTCTTCAAGCCTCACAAGTTTGATTTGAAGATCTTACATCCCACATATAATCTCTTTAAGTTCCATATTTTTTTTCTTTGGTGTAGCCAGTGGAGGTTGGATAATAGGCACAATCAATCAAGTAGTAGGCATTGAGGTCTTTGGTACTTGTACAACTCTTTGATCATGAATCCTATTGTTTCTTTTTTTTCTTTTGGTAAGAAATTTAATAGCATCTTCAATAGACCTCTATTTTATTGTCAATCCTTTATCATCTTCCTTGTTTTCAAGAAGAACCTCTAATTTCTCTTCTAATTCTCCATCAGCAGTTGGAAAAAAAATCAACCTTCTTTAATTCAAATGTTAACTTTTTATTTTTAATAATCAAGAAAACTTTCTTTTAATTCTTTTTAATAATTTTGTAGCTTATAAATTCTTGTTAGGTCGTTCAATCCATTTTAAGAATGATTTTTTAGTAACTTGATCAATATTCTTCAATGCATATGAAAATATCTCATATAAACTTCCAAATTGCTCTATAATAGACTTTATATGCTTTCTTATCTCTGATATTATAGCAAGCTCATATAATTGAATTACTTCCTTCTCAAAAATATGATTCAATTTCATTACTTATACATAACATCTTAAATATTTAAAAATATCTCTTCCATTAAATTAATCAATCTTGTTAATTTCCACTTGCAATGCTTTGGTTGCCAAATCTTCTTTGCAATCATTGCCCTATTGCTATTACATAAATAATGTAAATACTTCAAATATTTTTGTAAAGTTTGAATCAAAGTATATACCTTATTTACTAATAGAAAATCTACTTGAAGCTCCACTTGAAGATCCACTTGAAGCTCCATCCAAAACTCTATCAAAAAACTCTAAATTCAGCCTTCTTGCCTTCTTGCACCATGAATTTCAAATAACCACAAATAAAATCTAATATCTTCTATCCCAAACTTTCACATCAAATTTACATGGTATTATATATTGCCTTATTTAGAAATACACCAACCATCTGATTGTGGAAGATGAAGTTGTGTTTTACAAGTATTCAAGAATCTTAATATATTTCATCTTTATAAGAAGAATAGAAATTTAATTTTAATTCAAAATTCTTAAATTTAATATAAAGCACTCAAATCTAATACAATTGGCAATGAAATAAAGATTGAAAAGGCTTCTATGCAACCTAATTTAAGGGGTCCAATAAAAATAGGTCATGTATACAAGGATGAATTCATACTAGATGGTTTAAAAGATAAATGTGAGGAATTTTTAAGAAGGGTTGAGAAGAGATATTTTTAAGAAATACTTACACAACATGGTAAGACATTTGCATTTGAATCATATAAAATATGATGCATTGATCCAAGTATTTCATCACTTATAGTTATTTTTATAATTCCACATGAATCATGGAATTTGAAGCCAATTCTAGTTTCTAAGGCTATTTGCCAAAGCTAGTTAAATTATTCAATGACAAGATTACAATTGAAATTTTAGAACCATCTATTGTACCATATTCTAATTGGTGGTTTACAATACCTAAAAAAATGAAACATTGAGGTTTATTTAAAATATGCAATCAGTAAATAAATTGACTATTAGAAACATAGGTTCAAGTCTAATTAAGAATGAGTTTGCAGAGGCATTTGTAGAGAGAGCAATTTATTCTATAGGACATTTTTATTTGAGATATGATCAATTTCAATTGACAATACAAAGTAGAGATTTAACAATTATAAAGACACCATTAAGATTAGTCAAAATGCATATACTATCATAAGAAGCTAAGAATTTTGTGGTACATATGATGAACGGATTGCATAAGGTATTAAGGGATTTTATTCTAAGAATAAAAATACTTTTTCTACATGATGTGTCAATTAAGGAATGTGAAGAAAAAAGAAAGGATGAAATATTGAATTTGAAGAAATATAAAAAGTTTTTGGCAAATCATATTAATGATTGTGAGAAAATTTTGACAAGATTAGAAGAATTTCATTTAACATTATTGAAGAAAAAATCAATGTTTGGAAAAAAGAAGTTTTGATGGTAGGACACATGTGTTGATCATATGGATATAAGCCAAGTATGAAAAAGGTAGATATTATTAAAAAAATGAAGGAATGTACAAACATGAAAAAAATCAGAAGATTTTTAGGAGCATATATTTTCTATCATATGAATACTTCATTTTATACATGTAGTAGATCCATTGTATGAGTTATTAAAGAAGAATCAAAATTTTCAATGGAAGGACGAATAAAGAAAATCTATAGAAAAATTAATAGAATTTCTTTCTTCACCTCCAACTTTGAAGAAAGTAAATTACGAATGTAGAAGGCTAGTGGTATTAACAATTGATGCAAGTTCAATTTGAATAGGTTGGAAAATTAGATAAGATAATAGATAAATAAATAAATATGTAGTAGATTTAGAATAAAGAAAGATTTGATAAAAAAAACATCGACTCTGATGTAAGGCAATTGAAGATGGTAATTGGCTGTTAATTTATGATAGTAGCTTGGATAATCAATATAGTACAACAAAAAGTTTGCAAAAAACTGGTTTAAGCATTATATTGTCAAACAAGTATATAACAATGGAACATACTTATTTTGAGAACTTGATGGTGCAAAATTGAAGATACCTATAGCAAATATGTAAATTAAGTTATTTACATAAAGAAGTGAAGATATTTGTTTTTAATAAAAAAAAAGTTTATTACAAGACATTGAGATGGAAGTAGATGAGAAAATTGAAGATCAAGAATTTGACTAAGATAAAAATAAAAAATAAAAAAAAACTTTATATCAATATAATAAAGAAAACTTGGCACATGTCAAAAGATGTATAGGTTCAGGAAGAAGGTGGATGTTGTGATGTAATATGGTTAATGAATAAAAGAGAGAAAAAAAATTTATATTCTAAAAGATCTTATTTTAAAATATAATAGCAAATTATCTTAAAAAATAGGTAATAGTCAAAAAAATAATAAAAAAAAGATGATAATTTTGCCATTTTACAAAATAGGCTTCTACTTATTTTATAGGGGCATAAATAATCCAAAATAAAATAGATTAAAAATTAAATAATATAAGCATGTGTAGAAGCGAGTTAAGAGTAGATTTTAGCAAAATTTACTATAAGAAGCCAAGAATTGATATTTAGAGAGGACCGGTTGTCAATATAGGTCGAAATTAGATTTTAAGGCACAAAATTGCTGAGTATTGTAATATGATTATATGGTGAAAATATAATAAAAAATAAATTTTAATTAGTATCTTGGTTCAATAATAATTGAAGATAGTTAAATATGGATTTTATAAAAGCCTCTTCATTTATTTTCTTATCTTAATAGCTAGTAGAATAAAGATTGATTAGTAATTTTACCTTCTAGATTATAGAAACTCTTTTATTATCTTAAAAAGGCCATAAATTAATAAAATCATATTAGAAGTGATAAATAATTAGTATGATTGATACTAGAATAAAGTTAAGGATAAATTTGGGCTAAAAAATCCCTAAGATAGATTAGACTGATATTTGAGGATCAACCAATTGTGAAACAAGGTCGAAATCAGACTTTTAGCTATTAAAACAATTACCTAGGACAAAGTAGAGGGACATTCAAAGATAAAAAATTAGAATTGAAAAGCTAGCTTTAAGTTGATTCCAAAGGTGTAAGGCTTGTTTTTAGAGGATTTGGATTAACTTTGTAATTTTTTTTAAAAATTAAGATTTGTATTGGTGATTTGAGATTTATACAATATAATTAAGGCTAGCACTCTTGGCTAGATTGTGCAATTGGTATCACATCTATAATTCAAATTTTGATAGTATTAGATTGATTAAGTGTGTAAAGTTTATATAAAATTTTATATTAATCTCACAATGGAATTGGAAGATATATGGATTTTGATACAAGAGGATATTAAAAGTTGGCAATTTAAAATTGGACAGGGTTTCTATGATATCTATAGATTTAATAGTTGGATTAAAGTAAAATTTGGCATAGTGGTAGAAGACTTCAATATCAAGCTACATTTAGATTTTAAATTAAAGCTAATAGTTGAAAAAAAAGAAATTGCTATTAGAACATTTACATCAACTTTCAAGTTGACAGCCAAGTGACATCAATGTGATTTTTGGACTTTTTCTCATAATTTATAAGTTGGATTGGATTGAATTTTTTTGAGTATATAGAAGGCTTATAGTAACATTTTGATAAAAAAAATTGTATTAAATAGATGATTAGATTAGGAGTTATAGCTCACTAAAGCTCACTATCTATAATTATGGCTTGCAAGGGGCAATCAAAATTGCCTAATTATGAAAGTAATAAGGAAATTGGGATTTATTTATGATTGAGGTTTCTAAGAAGATTATTTTTGAGTACTTTTTATTAATTTTAAGTAATTTTGAATTAAAATTCAAATTATATTCTTCTTATATGGATGAAACCTATTAAAATTCTTAGATATTTATAAAATATGACTTTATCTTCTACAGCAAGATGCTTGGTGCATTTCTAAACAAAAAAACATATATTACAACACTATGCACCTACAGTAACTTTGAGATTATTTGGTAGATTGAAGAATTAGGTTTGAAAGTAAACTTGCAAAGAGATCATTGAGCTTTGGTTTTATATCAATTGAGTTAATATTGAATTTTGGAAGAACTTTCAAAGTTAGTAAAGCTCTCAATTGGTTTAGATTTTAAGAAATAAAACTATATTTATATATTAGAGGATTTCTTGAATTTTGTGATATATATAGATAAATTTTAGATAAAATTTTGGTGTACTAGTTATAAATGAGTATGCAAATTTTGAGGTCAATCGAATGGTTAGATCAAAGTATGTGAAGGTTTTTGTAGATTGAGGTCTCAAAAATTAGTGAGTATTTTTAAGATCTCTAGCAATCTATTAATTGGATTGAAGTAAATTTTTTTGTATGGAGACTAGACTTGATTTCCAAAAATTTAAGTAAATTTTGAAAGAAATTTAATAATTCAAAAAAGAGATATTAGTGATAGAAATTCAACATTTAGATTGAAGTAAGAGGCTAGCCAATACTTGAGTGGATTTTAGGATTTTTCTTCGTTTTGATAAGTGAGATTATCTTCAAATTTTTTGTACTTGATTTTAACTAAGAAATTGAGAGGTGTGTAAATTTAAAAGCAAGATCAACGATTAAATCAATAGATATTGGAATTCTAATTTATCTTAGGATTGGTTTAAGTTAATTAGATTTTGATTAGGATTTGATTTAGAGTTTAGGATTTGTATGAAGTTTGGTTTAGAATTTAAGATTTAATTAGGATTTGATCTAAGATTTAATTAATTTCTATTAAAATTTTAATTAAGATTTAAATAGAATTTATTTATAATTTATTTAAGATTTATTTAAAATTTCTTTAAAATTTCTTTGGAATTTTTTTATATTTTTTTGTAATTTCTTTAAGATTTCTTTTGGATTTGATTAAAGCTTGATTGTTATTATTAAGATTTAATTGAAATTTATTTAGGATATATGAGAATTTTTAGAATCTTATTGTTGTAATTTTCTTCTATTTTCTATAGCCATGTGCTTTGTGCATTCTCAAACAAGTCTTTATGTAATACGACACCATGATAGTTGGTATTGATGGTAGTGTTGCTAGATTTATTCTAATATAGCATTGGTAGATCCTCTAATAGTGGCTATGACAATTTTGTGCACTTTTAATTTCTTCAAAATCTAATCTTTAAGTGTATTTTCCTTACGTTTGAACTAGTATGGCAAATTGTACATCATGGTACTATTGGTTATGTAAGGCAATAGAAGTTTTGTTGGCGGTGTAGAGATCTCGTTTGATTTTTTATCAAGTAGAGTTTTTATTGATGATCTAAATTACAAGTATTCTTGTAGTAATATAGTAAAGAGTTGGTTTTTTCTCTAGTCTTTGTTGCAACCACTTCAAGATAAGGAATATTCATAGTGAAGTAATCTCAATATTTTCTTAATCAAAAAAAGAGCATTGTCGGAGTAGAGAGAGTTTGCCTCAAAAAAATACTAGGCTCTTGGCTACCACTAATTGCTCAATCAAGTCTTAAGATAAAAAAGACTAAGTTTTTATATATATAAATAATACTATTAGGCACTATTACACCAAATATATAAGTCTTAAGTTCCCAAAAACACCCAAAATATAATAAAAACTCTAAATCCTTATATATCCTTATAGGATATTGTTCTTGAACTTCAAAAACTCATATCTTTCAATCGGATTGTTCAAACACTCTCAAATTTTACATAAAGTACCAATGTACTTTTAAAAACTATCACAAAAAATTTCAACTACAATCCTAATAGTAGCTTCAAACCCTAGTTTTTATACACCCGCATGCAATTTTCTTCATATCTCACAAACTAAACATCTAAATACCACAAAGTTTGTATGTATATATTTTTAATATAATTATCTACCTTTTCTAAAAGATTTGAGCCAAAATTTCTTTCAAAAACTCAAGATATAGCTCCAACCATTACTATGAACAAAATCACTTATTTACTGCCTTTGATTTGGATATGTTGAATTCAACCTTCTATAACTTCTTCATTCAAATTCCAAATTCATCAAAAAGTATATAAAAAATATGGTAAAAGAAGTTTTGTCTTCAATTACAATTATTGAACTTTCATTTTTCTCCGTAAACATATGTTATGTCCCAAAGAAAGACAATAGGTATGAAATTGATACCTTAACTTTGAGCGCCAATTACTCCTTCATAAAAACTCCAAATCAAACAAAATTTGCATCCAATCCATACCCAAAAATCTAAACTTGCTAACTCTAGCCTTCAAAACTCAAATGACTTCAAAAATAAAACTCTAATCTCTAGTAAGGCCTCGGGCAACCTCCTTGAAGCCCATTGGATATGGCCTTCGACCAATAGGAATGAAGATCTCTATTCCTTGCCTTCATCAATCCATGTCTTGCTTTCATCCCTCCTAATAAGCCTCCTAATAGTTAAGATTTTTATCTTTAGGCTCTAATCTTCTCTCAAGGCTTCATATTAAACATTTAGGTCCTATAATTTTTTTAAATGTTATAATCAAAATAGATAAAATTCAAAGTAAAGTTTTTTATATTCACTTTTTTTAAATTAATCTATTAACCATTCTAACATATACTAAGTCTTATGAATATATTATATGTTTTAACTAATTTTTACATACTATAAGTAATTACAGTATGATAGCATAGATTTCTTTATGCACATTGTTGATGTACTTCTTTAATGCCACAAGTCATCTTGTTGGCTACCAAAAGGCTAGTATTAATGGCCTTCTCTTGCAAGAAAAATTGTGATCACCTTCAGTTATTGTCTTCTATTGGAAGAAGGATTCTAGTAACTAGTGTACTGTCATGCCTTAGAATTGTGTCATTGTTATTTTCAACATCTTGATTCCACTAATGTTGGTTGCTTAATGAACTAAAATCAATTGTATATATATTTTTAATTTCTTACATATTAATATTTATATGTGGCAATGTTGCTAAAATTCCACTTTGTCTCAAGAATGGCAATCTAGTAGAATTGCAGAAAAGTTGTACATTGACAATTACAACCTTAATCTTCTTTTCATTTAGATTTGTATGTACTTAGGTGGCACAAGAGATTCTAGCAAAAAATCACAATAATTCAAAATTGGCAAAACTTACATCAAAGTTATTGAAGGTTAAATATTGTGTAATGGACATTGAATTTGCAATGTGTGGTATTATGATATAAGAGAAGAATGTTGTATTAGTAGACTTGGCAATATATTTGATTGAAGACCTCATTAATAAAACATCAACCCTCATAGATGCTTAAAGGTGATTTTAGGAAGAATCATATTATTGGATCATGAATGCAATGAAGAAGCAAGTTTTACATGATTGAGAAGATTTTAAGTGATTGTGAGGAGTCTTTGGTAGCAATATGGATTATGCAATTAAAGGCGTTCTAGTCTAATGGCTCATGAGAATTTATATTGTTCATGTCATGTTAAAAAAAGTAATGGAAAACAATGACTACAAATTGATTACATCAAACCTGACTCTATAAGATTTCTAAGTGGATGATTCAAACTAGATGAAAACATAAACTAGGATGAAATTAGGTTCAATTGAATGACATGAAATTAAAATAAGAATGATAGTATTGGATTAATAAAATTGAATTGAAAAAAATTATAATAGATAAAATTAGATTAAATATTAGATGAAAACTTAATAGATGAATAATGTGTTTGAATAAGATTTTATTAGATGAAAATTCATTCATAGATGAAAATTCATTCTTAGATGAAATTTTGTTAATAGATAATAATTTATTTTTAGATAGAATTTTTTTAATAGATGAAGTATATTAAAAGAATGAAATAATTAAAATAAGTTTAATTTAAATATATATATATATATAGATATATATTATTCATGCATGAATTTGTTTATATAACCTTGTATTGAAAGTGACATTTGTAGTGATGGTTTTGTTTGACTAAGGAAATTAATCTAGAGAAGTTCTGAAGTAAGGTAATCAAGATTTAAGTAGTATGTACAATTTATAAAATTACATAGTTAATTTTCTTGTTATAATTTAGAATAACCTTTTAATTAGTACGAATTTATTTTAGCTCACAAAACATGTTATTATAAATAAGATATTATAATAAAAAAGATATGATGATGTAGAAGATGATGTAGGTATAAATTTTTTTTAATATATTATTAAAAAAAAAGTATATATTTAAATGCACTAATGAATTTTTTTTAGAAATTTATATTAAGATGAATAAATAGATGTTAAAAGTACTTAAATATACTAAATTAGTAAGAAAATTGGATTAATTAAGAATTTAAAGAAATCCATATAAAAACTTATGGACATTATTTGTATGAAGGATATCTATAGAAGCATCCAAAGCAAAGAAGAAAAGTACCACAATAGATGATATGTGGTTTAAAAACTCAACAAAAGATAACCTAAAAAATCCTTAAGAATTGATAGGCAAAGAATAGAAGGATTTGAGAAACTTTTATTAAGTTAAAATAAAGATATTCGTAGAAAGACATATATAAACATGTGATTAAATTTATAGAAATATTTTTAATTTTTTAATTTTATTCTAATAGGTTGCATTAAGATAAATAATATCTAATATATATTTTATTATTCTATTACAAGTAGAGATGGATTTGATGACAAAGAATATGAAATTTTTTAAAATAAATTATTTAATTCTTATAAAAAAATATTTATTACATATGATTAAAAAAATTAAGTACAAAAACATATTAAAGGTGTTTATTATTTTTCTTAAAGGATATTATTTATACTATGGTTGTATTAGAAAAATATTTGTAAATAGGAATTAATTGGATGCAAGAAAAATAGAAAAATCTTTGATGGAATAGAAATTAAATTTTTCTTGAGAACAAAAAATAATTTAAAAGATCATAGAAAGAATAAGTATGGGCATCTATGTATTATCAAGGCATTAATAAAGACATAAAAATATAAATTATATATATATATATATTTTAATGGCCTAAAATACTACTATTTTTATTATAGGTAGACTACACAACTTATAGTACTTTGAAAAACTATATGCTTAGTGAACTAAAATATAGTCAAAATCTAATAAACCTAATAGAAAAGAACTTTTAGTATTATAGATTTAATAAGTGGAAAGAACACCTAATGATATTGAAGTAACAATATTGAGATTGAAAGAGACAAGAAAAAATTATAAAAAAAATTATTTGATAAAAAAGTATTGATTATAATTTAATATCAAGATCATAAATCACAAAAAAATCAAAGAATTAATATGTTCTTATGCCATTAGAATAGAGTAAATATTTACTCAAAGATAATTATTATATTAAAACCTTAATAGCTATTTCTAAAAAAAATATTAGAGACTCATAAAATAAGATTTAAATATTAGAGACTCATAAAATAAGATTGAAAAAAAAAAATAAAAAAAAAACTAAAACAAAGAAAAGCCTTACTTATTTAATTCAAGAGCTATGTGGAAATATTTTATATATCATCTAACATGTGTCTAACTTGCACGGCAAGTTTTAAACATGTGCGCCTCATTGCTAACTTGTACAATAAGAGACCAATATATGTGTCATGTCACCATCTTATAAAACAAGTGATCAACATATACAATATGTGGCCAATTTTTTGGCCAAGAATTCAACCTACCAATCACCTACAAGTACTCATAAAGTCAAATTTTTTTGTATGAAACTTCTTTATAAGAATTTATCAAAATTATATGCTTTTACATCTACCTAAATTCTCTTATTTAAACAATTATTAGTATTGATATACATGTCTTTGATACTTGAGGAAATTAAAATTAATGATTGGATGTTGATATATGAAAACATATAAAATCAACTTAATACATCAATTTCTTTTTAAAGAAGATAGATTAGACTATATATTGCAATGAAAGTCCATAAAGAAGCTACATACTTGCTACAAAAACTTGATAGAATAGAATTGAAAATACCTAAAGTAAGAAAATAAGTTAATTTATTTAAAAATAAAAGTAAATGAACTCATTTTAATAAAGAATAAAATTCAATAAATGATATGAAAATAAAACTTGATGAAAAATCTAAAAATTAAGAAGTTATCCAAGATAAAGAATATTTTATAATAATATAATAAAGAATTATTAGTACATACTAATAAATGCACAAGTTTAAAGAAAATAGATATCATGATCTAACATGAATATTTTTTAAAATAAATAAATAAATTAATTAAATAAAAGAATTTATGAAAATATTTAATAATATTTTAAAATAATAAGTATCAAATTATATATATAGATACTATTTTTTTTAATTAAAATAGCTATTATTTACTTTGTAGAGCCATAAATAAGATAAGATAAAGTAAATAAGATATAAAGTCATTGTAGACATCTTAAGATAGAAGTTGAATATATTTTTAATAAAAATTACTAAAAAAAAATAGATAAATATCCAAGAAGAACCATTTATAAAGCAAGATAAAAAAATACTAAACCTTATAAACAAATACCTACAACAAATATAAAGTTCTTTTGTTGATCAAAAAATGCAACTATAGAAGAGACTTTGAAAGCTTTTATATGTGTTATTTTTGTGCAAACTAAATTCATAATGAATTTGTGAGAGCTAAGCAATGTCATGGTTTTATTTTGATAATAAGGTGTTTATAAAAAATATGAAATATAAAAAATAAATCATGAGATATATTAAATTTATTAATTCTTAGCAACTTAGATACTTGTGCATATCTATATGTATGTATATATATATATATATATATATATATATATATTTGAAATATTAAAATACATTTTATAAATTTTTGAAATATTTGTTGACATGAAAATATTTATATGTCAATTTTATATATTATAGGGACTTAAATAAATGTAATTAAACTTAGTTAAAAAATATGTTTTTATTTATTTATTTACTTTCTGCTCTCAAAAAAACATCAATACAACTTTTTATACTAATATCTAGAAAGAAGATCGAATTACTATCTATAATGAAATATGCACATTAAAATAATTACTTGATACATGAGTTTTATTTTGCATGACATATATATATTATGCTAAAAGCATTTAAGCATCTAAGTTCTTTCAAAATTTCAAGAATATATATTTTGGTTCTTATTTGTAATATGATCCTGTAAATTCAATGCTTTTAATAAATAAAATATTAATTTAACATATGATTTTATTGGATCACTTTTCTGTATGTATAATTTATCATTCTTTTTTTTATTTTTTTAAATTACTGCAGATCATCAATTTTGAAGATAAAATAAAACATGAATGGAAGAATGGTTAAGAACTATCACAAATGCAATTCAGTGATCAAAAATCACAATCCAATTTGTAATATATGATGGTAATATTTGGTGCATGTTTTTTTGAAAGAAGGTATTTGGGTTGCTTCTATATGTATTTGCAAACAAACTTTATAACAGTTTATACCTTGCATGTTTATACGTGTTATTATCAAAAACATATAATAAAGCTTACTGTTTTTGAGACAATCTAATATGTTGTCTTCATAAATGTAACCAAAGCACAATCATGGATTGATATACTCAAGAAGTCTCTTAACTTCATCTTGTGTAAGGAGTCACAAAGTGACACTTTACACAAAGTCATTTTATTAAAGTCCTCTGAAATCAATTGTCGTTAATGGTGCAATAAACAATCGTTTCAAGACATCAACTATTTATCATTATAACACAAGACATAAACTAAGTATCATTAGAACATCACATGCAACCAAACTTCCACACATCATTCAATGAGAGGCGGCAGTTTTAACAGGCCCCCAACAAATCAATTCCAGAACCTATAACCGCGAACTCAGTTCCACTGAGCATGATTAGCAAGTTTCAGACCCTGTAACCACTGATCAAACTCCAGTAGGCATGATTGACACGTTTCAGATCCTCTAAACCACTAAACATGATCAACAAGTTCCGGACCCTATAACCACTAATCAAGCTTCACTAAACATAATTAACAAGTACTGGATCCATAACCAAGAATGATGTTCACCGTGTACCCGATTGACAAATTTCAGACCCTGAAACAACTAATTGAAGTCCACTAAGCTCGATTAGCGGGACCCTCTAATCCGGGATTAGTACAAGTCACATGTTCGTTCTACTCACTTACAGTCCGCCCTACAAAGATGGCCAGCCTCGACTCGTGGCGCCTCGTGAACAGTCTTCAAACCCGTGGGCGTTCAGCACCAGAGCATTTTCTACAGTTTTCTCCGCGGATTCTTTCTTGAAGAAGCTTTTTCGATGCAACGTCAGTTGGGTTGAACCAGAAATGGCCCCCATTGCAGTGGGTGATACGATCCCCGACGTGACGCTATCCTACTTGGACGATGACAACCAGAGCCAGAAGCTCAGCACGCACCAGGATTTGAAAGGCAAGAAAGTGATGCTTGTTGCTGTTCCTGGCGCATTCACTCCCACTTGCAGGTGAGTTGCTTCTTCATGCCTCGGTGTGCTTTTGTGTAAGGCTGGATCAGGTTCTTAACCCATTCTTTCTCCTTGTTTCAGTCGCCGGGTCACGGTGAGGGAAGACATAGTGTTGCGTGGGTTAATCTTTTGGGTTTCGGTGTTGATGTGGAGTCTGCCGTGCTGTGGAGTTTCTCGAAAGATTAGTCAGCTCTGAGCCTCGATGCGAGGTTTTTGTTTAGTTTTTCATGTGAAAATATCCTTCTGGAGGTGTCGAGTATCTTTTGAAATTGGAGAATAGTATTTCGTTTCGGTGCTTTTTTTTTAACATTGGGTTTTATGTTGAGTCGTTTCGTTGGTCTATTTTGTGGTTTGATTGGAAACGTTGGACTGAATTACACTTCGCACTTAACAAGTAGTATGCGAATGTGTTGCAAACAATGTCATTATTCTGTGTACTGTCGCTTATGGTTCACATGTCATTTTGTGGCAGCCAGGAACACGTTCCCGGTTTCATCGACAATGCCAAGGAGATCAAGAGCAAGGGTGTGTCGGACATCATCGTCGTCTCAGGTCTGTTTATCACATATCCGCCATGCATACGTGGGTTTCTACGATCCGTTCCTTAGGAATTGGGTTATGCGCCGATACTGCTTATCAGGGACGTTCTGCGCCAGAGTCGTGGTCCTTGAGGTTTCCTGAAACTCTGCATTTCAAGAGGAGTGATCGTGACGTAAGGTCTGTTGTGCAGTGAATGACCCGTTCGTCATGAAGGCATGGGAGCGTTCCTATGATGGTGCTGAACACCTCAAGTTTGTGGCCGATGGTTCTCTAGAGTTCACCAAGGCGTTGGGATTGGAGCTGGACTTGACCGACAAGGGATTGGGCGTACGTTCTCGTAGATTCTGTCTACTGGTCGATGACTTGGTTGTGAAGGTTGCGAACATTGAGGAAGGAGGTGCATTCACAGTTTCCGGAGCTGAGGAAATCTTGAAGGCGCTCGTGTGAAGTGGAGGAAGTCTCATAGCTCTCTTTGTGAAGACGATTTCTTGAAACATACTAGTTTCTCTGTGAATTGAACCTTACTTCAAGTACTTGAAATTGCCACATTTTGGAGGTGTTCAAACTCTTGCGAAGTGTTGTGAAGCTCCTGAGCTTGCAATGAGGTACATCTGTGATCTTAAGTAAACACTATTGATATTAATGTTGGAGTTTTACTGCAAACACAATGTTCAGTCCAACGTTAGTCATAAAGTAACTCTTGAATAATGTTCAGACTTCTGCATTCTCTCAAAAAATGACGACTATGAGCAGATAACGCAACAGTCGTAGCCTCTTGCCTATGCATGTGGAAGGCAACTTATCCTAAACCCTTCTCCTCCATTGCATTCCTTTGAATGGGCATCAAATTCGTTAGTGAGTAAATTTTTAGTACCCAGGCAAACGTTTATGCCACTATCGTTGGCAGGATTTATGTTAAGGTTCAGAATACTTGGTGATACCCTCCCCATCGGATTTTTCCTGGATGTTTTTTTACAGAACTCTGTCTGTCTCTGAAGATATGTGGTACGAATATGGTGGACAGGATATTGACATGAGATCCCTCTTTCTCTATCACACCCAGACAGCATGCCACGCTGTGACATTGTATAGATGAAGCTGTTTACCGCCAGTTCCATGGATCTGATCCGTAGACAATGGAATAGCCCACTCGCACGCGTTAGATGCACTCACATTTGAAGAAAACTGTAAACGACATGGCAATGCTGTGAAAATAGTAATGATGTTGTAAAATGAAATCGAGTGCATTGTGGATATGAATATTTTGGTTTAGAACTTAGTCCGACTCGAAACGTGTGTTTAGAACGAGGGGAACTTTGTCTGACACTTAGAACGAGGGGAACGGGGACGGGAGCTGGGAGAATAAGTGGAACAGGGATGGGGAACGAGAAGAACAAAGACGGGGGCTGGGGGAATGAGGGTATGGAAATGGGGGCTGGGTCTACGAAGAGAATGCGGATGGGTTGAAGGAGTGCAATTATGATTTAGACATGTGGGTTGATTTAGTAAGAGTCTGGGTCATTTTAACATTTTTCTATAATTAACTTTCTTTATAAATTTTTATTTTGCAAGATTTAGCAACTTTAGCTTAAGCTTTAACATTTCCACTTTTATTATAGAAAGTTTGCTTAAGAAATTTAAAAAACATCACCAGATCTATTTAAAAGTTTAAAAATCTAATTATGGCATTAGATGTTTTTTAAAAGTACATAGATTTGTAAATATTGACAGTTTGATCATTTTAAATTGACTTTGCAAATAGCTAGGATTGTGTAAGTTTTGATTTGACTTCTCTCCTAAATTTTGATGGTCTAAAAATCTAGTGGTAGATTTAAAATGTTCCATAGTTTTTTTAATTTATGAATATATGGCCATACTTTTGTACTTTTTTGTTGACTTTTGTTATGCTTTGTCTTTTAAAATTCTGATTTGATTTATTTTCTAATTTACAATACACTTGATCTTAATGGGATGTGTAGAATCTCCAAAAAGTCTATAGTTTAGGAGTTGTGAAGTTTTTAAAATTACAAAATTATCCTTTGTATAATATATAAAATATGTTAAAAATTTCAAAAACTATTTATAGATTTAAAATTCTGTAAAAGTAAAATATATAATTTATATATATATATATATATGTTTTTTGATTTCAAAATATCATGTATAGATCATTTTTTAATTTTACTATACATAAATAAATTAAAGTCATATAAACTATGTCTTGTGCTTATGCAATGGATTGTACATGGTCACGCTAATTTGCACCATATTCTCTAATGAAGTGACAAGCTCCTCCAATATAATCTTCATATACATTTACTTCAATATTCACAACTATTGGTCTTTTTTAATATCATTCCATTGTCACTTCTATCTACCACCCTATTGTATACAAACTAGGTTTAAGATTTAAGCTTAAAAGATTCAGGATTTAAGAATTAGGATTTAGCATTTAAAATTTAAAATTTGATTTTTTTGAAATTTAGAATTCAAAATTCAAGAGCTACATGGATGTGCCTAATTTTTTGACTTCTTTATTTTTTGGATTTTGACTTAACTTTCTTTTCTGAAAAATAAAAGGTGAGAAAATTAAATATATTTATAAATAAATTTATATATATATATATATATATCAAAAGGCTTATATCTAAAAATTAAAGAACTTTTAGAGGATTCTAATTTCACTACTAGATTTTTAAGATGCTTGAAAATAAAAGAAGATATCAAATTAAAACTTCTATAATGCAATGTATTTTTAAAGTCAACTTTAAGTTTGAAATGGTCAAATTCTTAATATCTACAAATCTATATACTTTTAGACTAATTTTTTGATATATTTAGAAAAGACAATCTTCAAATAGATAAAATAGTGTTTTCAAAACTCTCAAAAAGCCTTATATATCATAATTTGAAATCTAAAAGTTTAGGTCAAAGTTACTAAATCTTGCAAACTAAAAACTTATAAGACAAGTAATTTATACCATTAGAATTGTAGACAACAAAAATAGAAAAGTAAATCAAGTCAAAATTCAAAAATAAAGAAGTAAAAAAATTAGAGACATTTATATAACCTTAAATTTAAATTCTAAATCTTAGAATATAGGTTGTATAATTTTAAGTTATTTATATTTATATAATATTTAGAAAATATTTTAATGTTAGTATTTGAAAGCTATAAAATTAAAAAATATTTATATAAGCTACCTATTTTATTGCCATTATGTGAACAAGTCTGTATTCAATTTTTTTTTCACATATTATATAAAGAATAAATTTGCAATTTTGAAAATCTTATAGC
Source organism: Physcomitrium patens (assembly GCF_059467195.1). Lineage (NCBI taxonomy): Eukaryota > Viridiplantae > Streptophyta > Bryopsida > Funariales > Funariaceae > Physcomitrium > Physcomitrium patens. The sequence continues at coordinate 15,760,801 of NC_143410.1, forward strand.
ATCTAAACTATAGACTTTTTGAAGATTCTAAATACATCATTAAGATTAAATATATCACAAATAAGTAGATAGATCAACTTGTTTTTTAAAAAAGATAAAATATTAAAAAAATCAACAAAAAAAAAAAATAAAAATCCCCATATCTAAAAAATAAAAAACTTATAAAGTAATTTAAGTTTATTGCTAAATTTGTAGATCTCTAAAGTAGAGGAGGAAGTTAAATCAAAACTTATATAATCTTATATATTTGCAAAATCAACTCAAAATTATGAATGGTCAAAACTTCAATGTTTATAAATTTATATAATTTTTAAATAACCAAATGACATATTTAAAATAAGTAACTACAAAATATATCTATTTATATTTTCAAAACTACTAAAAATTCTTCTACAATAATTATCAAAATATCTATAGCTTATAAACTAATGACTTTTCAAATAAGTTATTTATATCATTAGAATTGTAGATAATAAATATAAGAGAGGTAGATAAAGTCAAAATCTAAAAATAATGAGATAAAACAATAAGAGACACCTGTGTGATCCTAAATCTTAAATTTAAATATATTAAAATTCTAAAACCATTAGTATTTTTAAATCTTTCAAAAATCATTCTTTAATAAAAATCAAAATCCTAAAGTCTAAGCAAAGTCATTATATCTTGTAAACTAAAAACTTATGAATGTTTTATTTATTGATTTTTAATCTATTTTAAAAATATCTTTTTGAGATTCCATTACCATTTCTTTTGGCAATGATTTTAAGGTTGAATACCTTTCTACACATAAGGTATCAAAAGATATGAGGTTTTCCATTTTGTTTGGCAAAATTCTCAAACTTGATGACCTTTCTATATTAAAGGTAATAAAAGTTGAAAGATTGCTCTATTTATTGGCAATGATGTTAAACTTAGGCACATCCTTGTATTAAAGATAGACAAAAATGTAAGGTTGCCTAATTCATTTGGCAATGATGTCAAGCTAAGATAGCCTCTTATATAAAAGGTAGTCAAAGATGTGAAGCTGTCCAATTTATTTAATAATGATATTAAGATGTAGCACGTTTTAATATGAAAGATACTCAAAGATATGAGGTTGCCAAAGTCATTTGAAAATTATATCAATCTTAAGTACTCACTTATATCAAAGATAGTTGAAGATGTAAAATTGTCCAATTTATTTGACAATGATGTCAATCTCACATGATGTATCATTGAGTGCCAAATCTTGTCAAATATATGTAATTTAGTTTAATTTAGTGGTTTTTCATCCATTTAGTTTCTTCCATTAGTTGACTTTATTAATGTCAACTAGGATTCAAAGACTTCAATGGAAAAACTTTCTTGACTTGACATTCTTGTCAAGTCAAATCTTGTGAGTGGTTTTAAGGAAGAGATAGCTCATGTTGTAAAGATTTGTTTGGCTATAGTAATTTTGCCATTAAGTAAAGCTTTAGGATTTTTTCTACTCACACTTGTATCCTTGAATTTCTCCTCTATGGTATAAAATATAGCTTGACTTAGTTTTGTATAAATTTATCATCTTATTTACTTGACAAGAATGTTTAGTCCTCTTCAACTTGTGTTGAAGTAAATTAAAATGGAGTGGTTTTGAAAAAAAAAAAAAAAAAAAAAAAAAATCCTTCAAATTTTAGCTTAGGTACTAGGTTACAATGGCACTATTTTGTTGACACGGATTTCCATACTGTAGCTGCGCTGGATTTTTTGGTTTCAATGCAACACAAGAGAGTGCAGCGTTGGGGCTGATAGCGATAATCATTTGGTGCGAAAGAGGCTACAAATTGAGGTTGCGGAGCAGCACTGTTTTATATTGTCGCATTTTTTGTTTTGGGATGTAACATTGGGCTAGTACGACATTGGGACTATGTCGCAGAGTTGGAGAGCTGTTGTTGTTTTTTGTCAATCTTAAAGCAAAATTGATCTTTGGGGTACCGTTATGGAGTGTTGAGGCGTCTAGAGGACTCTCAGGCTACTTGGGCTGTTCAAGGCCCATCAGTTATTCAGCCAACATTCCCATGAACATGGGATGTTTGAGTACCACCACTGCTCGCAGGTAAAAAATTCCGAAGGATATACACTTGAGTCATTAAGGGGATTAGGTTTCATGAGTACCACTGCTTTGTACCCGTCGGGGTGGTACCATTCAAACACTCCTGAGTTGGCACTGCGATTAATTTCAGGGGAGGAATCAGGTTGCTACATGAGGGCTTGGACCCCTGCTGTCGTCCCCTGCGAGTTGGAATATATGCATCTGACATATTCTTCACTCTTTTTTCTTTCTTTCTTTTTTGGTTTCTTTTCCTGCTGGGATCTAGACAACAGAAGCGATTTTTCTGAACTAAGGATAAATCAACGCCGATGAGAAAAGAGTTCAAGTTTATCAATCGCAAGTGCACGATGCAACTTTGCTTCCAAATTGGTCGAATTGGGCATGAAGTCCAGGAAGACGCCTCACCGCGCTTGACCCATCGACCTGAACGAAACAAAAGAGCAGTAAAACAGTATCGAATTTGGTAGTTCAAGCTACTCATCGGACTAGTTGCGTAGAATTTCGTGAGAGGCTGGAAGCGGGGTTCATTGCTGAGCATGACAGCAACCATCGTCTAGGCTAACCTTTACGTTAATTACACCGCATGTATGGAAAGACCGACAGTTAATTCTCAAGATGCAAGTCACTTGGACAAGATTCAAACTGAGCAAGAGCTTACCGCTTTAGACCAGCACAATCTGAATCGAGCTCAACCTAAGGGTTGATTCTGTCGCGAAATCGCAGTCGCAGCACTCAGGATCTATTCCTTCAAGTGCATTGAACCGCGGGACACACTTCCTGGTACAGTTTTACCTCTTCCAGTGATTTTTCATTTGACAGACCTGAAGTACACTTAGTTACCAAGAATACTTCCGCGAGAGAGGGAGAGAAAGAGAGAGAGTGAGAGCACTTCTGCAGTATGAGAACCGACACACTAGACTTTCACCAGCGAGCTCTACCACGACCACCAACCCCGATCTTCCACCGACACCAATCTTTCTTTCCTCGACAAATTTCTCACCACACCGCCAACCAAATCAACTTGCCCTCGCTCCTTCTGCCGGAGGTTTTCAATAACAGTTCCAAAACTAGTTTTGTCGACCCAACTGTGAAAAACACTTAACAACTTCAACGAAAGAGAGCACGCCGACGAACCTCGAATTAACAACAGAGAACAAACGGAAAGCTCATCCAGGTGGTGCCAAACGGCGGGGTATTTGTCGAGACTTTTCTCAGGGAAGGATCTAACGCGGAGGATTGGGTTCGAGGTGAAGATCGTAAAGCGGAAATCGATGTGTTGGGTGCGAGTGAGAGATAGAGCGAGAGGCGGGGCTAATTCTGGTTGCGGGCTGGATGGATCCACCACCGTTACGAGGGCACTCCGTTACGAGGCTTGAGCCCCAGCCTTCAGGGCTTTTCCGCAACGACGGCTCCCAGTTTCAATCTCTTCACCCCTCCACGTAGGTTGGCCCAGCCACCACGTCAGCTATTTACCACGTGGGTCCAGCGTGGCGCCTCGCTTCCTCATCTACGCTATTGCTGTCCTGCATGGCCTCGTTTTCCATTCTGGTTTGTGTAGTTTTCCCTTGTTTCCATTGCAAAGTTGGTGGTAAAATTGATTACATGGGCGACGCGTCCTTGTCAAATACAGAACTTTGAGATGTCTAACATTTTTTACTTTTATGTATGTATAATACGTTGAATTTTTAAATTTTCAACGTTTTAATATTTCACTTCAGGGGGTTTTCTGTTTGTAATTTTGAGTATTGTGCAACTCTTAACTTTTGTAATATTTCTTTCTTTCTAATAGATGATAAAGGATTCATAATTGAACTGGGAATTTATAGAGATCCTGCAGCTAACTTCATTACTACAAAATGATATTTGGTATTAGTTTCCATGAAAAATTTGAGCTTAGAAAATGTTGTTGGTGAATCTCCCTCAAAAAAATCATTTTTCTACATATATCAAGATTTTTCGAATCTACTATATACTCCAAATATTTACGTTTGAATACGAACATGAGTGATTTTTGTACGTCCCAATTTACTACATGAGAAATATTCTCTGTATATGATAATCGTAGACATTTTATTCTAAAATACGGAATTGATGAAGGGTATTTAAGCTTACACATTACAAGAAATTGAATACAATAATTGGAAGGACAATTGAAAAGCAGCTGGCACACAGTGAGAGTGTGTGCTCGACGCCATTCTCCTATTGAAGATGTGGCCCACCACGGAGGCTGTGCTGTGTGTGTATCAATATGTGTATGTATGTGTGGTGGCTGGAACCTTTGGGAACACACCACGGGAGGGCCCCCCGTTGGGCATTGGTAATTTTAGTGGGTATTGAATATGCAGAGGAAGAAAGAGGCCTTTGATGTATGGAGGGGGTAGACCTAGAAGCATCTGGAATCTTCCTCTGCCTCTCTTTTATTCAAGGCTGATATCTAAGAGAGAACAGTATTCATTTTGGTATGTAAATATGATTTCAATTAATAACAAATTCATCAATTGAACATTGTATTGATGTTGTCCTGTCCCATGTCCCTCTAGGGGTTGAATTTTTGATATGAAATTTAAATTTCTTAATATTGATTTGATATTTATTTATTTATTCTGTTGGGGTAGGGGAGACAAAGCTCATGGTGACGGGGGATATGGATGTGTGTATTTAGTATTCTGAGTTCATTGTTTTGGAAGGGCTGATTTTGAAACGTGGATATTAGATGTCTGTTTTTGGTTTGGTGAATATATGAAGGCTTGATAGAACACAGAAAAACCAATCATGTAACTGTGGTACATAAACAGGCTGTGGGCTGATTGATATTTGAATGTTTAATTTTTTTGAATGGTATTTTAAAAGGAATGAATCTACAAGTATTCTTTTTTGTAAATTGATGATATAAAAAGGGCATGGATATTTTGACATTCTCAACAGCAAATCAATGATTTGGTGGGAGTTTGTTGGGGATGTTCCCATCAAGCTCTCCACACCAACACCACATTCCTTCAACACCCTTTGCAACTTCAAACATGAGCTAGTTATTGATTAGACTTGGAGGGAATTACACGCAATAGCTCTTGTAAGCTCTCTCAATCAGAAACACTAGAGTTCAATGTAAATAAACATGCAAAATTCTCAAACACAATGATACCAAAATATTCATGCCCCATAATTATCAAGATTATTTTCAATTGTATTTTGTTGAAAAGCTTGATAAAATTTACAATTCAACATTTGTTGTACTCTTATTCTTTCTCATTTTACCCGAGTAAAGGCACTTATTGGTTTATCCATTTTGGTGTTATTTTCTCACTGTTGAAAAATCTAAGCTTTTACTTTTACAGAGTAGTTTCGAAATCAAAGCTGATAAAAACTTTCAAACTTTGATTTTTTTCATTTTAAATGTAACATCGAATTCGAATGGTGTAACATATGTTAAATTTTATAATATATAATTTGTCCTGGTGCACAGTATTTGATGAATAATGAATATCGTAAAAATATAATCAAATTTTGTAATAAGAAAAAGATACAAATATTAGTTGATACTGAATCTATTGATTTTTTTGAAGAAATATTTCTTTATAAAAATAAAAAATTATTTGCCATTCCAATAATTTAATATATACAAATATCATTGATTGAAAAAATAACTAATACATGTTTTTAAATCTCAATTTTAATAAAAAAAAATATATTAATTTTAGAACAAATAGGATAATTATTTACACCCACAAAACATAATTTTTTAACAAGGTATTTTATTTTATTTTTTGTGAGAAGGTCAAGCTTTCGACTACATCAACAAAATATTCTTTGTCTTAGAAAGACAAGATTGACAATGTATTAATTTATAAGTTATATTATAAATAACCAAGAAAAAATTTTAAATGCTTTAACCCAATATTTTTAATTTTTTTAATAATAACATCAAATTACCCAATATTTACTAAAATCATTTCATGATTTTATTATTATTCAAATTACCCAATATTTTTAATTTTTTATTATATTTACTTTCAATGCAAAAATACTGCAACTATAATTTATTTTAAAAAATCTTATTATAAATTGTACGGTTTATAACATTCAGAATGTAAAAATCTACAACTAATTTTGGATTATTCTTTGTATCTACTAAAGAAATATCAAAGCAACAATTCTAAATTTTTGTATGTTATACAAATTATGTTTTTGCTGTGAGCCAAAAAAAAAAAACACATGTCAACTAATAGGAGTTATGGTTTTGATTCATTTTATGATTAAAACTGCTTTTAGTTGAATATATTGTATGATGTACTATCTGAAAAAAATCTTTTTCGGGTTTTGCATTAAGCATACTGCATGTTTAATAATTTTCTTTAGACATTTAATAAAAATGTTTTTATAGCTATTATGATGAAATTTAATTCTTTTGTAACCACAACTAAAATCAGAAGAGATTTTAACATCTACGATTACATGTAGATATATATTTTGTGGATTTTGTTTTTTAAAACCATTCTTAGTAGAATTAGCTGAGTCAACACCATTTGTTGCTGATTCCCTCGTGGTCCTCCGCCGGTTTTCCGGATCTGCAACATCCAATCGCCGACGGTCACCCGACGGTCCGGATCTGCAACACCACCAGACCCGTTCGGCTGTGGTCGACGCTCTCGATAGGGTCGCTGGCCGATCTCTCTCTTCCCTTCGTCTCTTCGTTTTCGTTTTTGCGGTTTAAACTTGGCGCCGTTGAAGTGCGGTTGGAATTCGAGTGGGGTTGTGGTGTTTAACTCTTCTCGTGGTTGCCAATTCGGTGTTCTTATCTACTCTCGCCATTCAACGGTGGCGGTGCTGTTCGTGTTGCGGAGTGGGCGTGTTTTTCTCTTCCTGGTTGCTAGTGGTTGAACTTCTCCAGCCGGTTGTCCGTCCTAGTGGAGTTGGTTGCCTCTGTCATCGAAATCTGGAAGTGGCAGTAATCAACTGCAGCGGCTGGTTCTTCTTTTTCCTCCCCCTTCAGTTTTAATATTTCAAAAAAGAAGAATTACTCTAATGTGTATTTCCTGTGAATCCACCCGTTGTAGCAGCCGCGGTATAAGTGGGTGTTAGATTTTTCTTCTCCGTGGCGGCGGTTCAGGTGGAACTCGGATATTGGATTTTGTGGGGCTGCTTCTACATTGCCTTTGGTTCCTGTTTCTCTCCTCGGCACCACATCTTCTTCGAGCTGCCGCTCCCTCGCGCTCACCCTCTTCCTCGACCGATCCTTGATCGCTGCTGCTGCTGCCTAGGAGCACTTGCCGTTTTCCATTCTTCGGATCCAAATTTCCCCTTTTCCATCAAGGGTACATATCACCGCTGCTGGGGTGGTCCGCTTGCACGCAGTCTCTGGCGACTAGAGTGTGATGTGAAATCTGCTCGTGGCATTTGGAGGACGGGGTACATAGCAAGAGTTGCTTCCGCAGATTGAACTCTTACTGAACTCTTCGATCGTCGATCTTGCTTGTAGATATTATCCCAGACGGTGGTCTCGTTTGTGAGGATTGCGTTGTAGGTTTTTGGAGGAAGGTGGGTGGTAATCAAATGCGGAGAAGCACGTTACGCTGCAGCTTCAGCTCTGGTCGTCAAAGCGGAACTGGGATCTGATTGTTCATACATCTTTGACGTGCATCGCACTTGGTGAGAATTCTCACGAGGAACAGAGGAGGGTGGGATGAACGGAGATGTTACAATAAATGATTGTACATGGATGATTTAATCTTCTCTCTTATTTTTCAGAAATTATAATGAGGCGATTAATAGTGGCAATGTTTTTGGATTTTAAGCCACAAACTAAAGTTAATTGTTACATATGTGAAATTGGTGAAAGCTTGTGAAACAGTTAAAATTGCCAATTAATGAGGATTATTTTTGCTCATAGATGATTATACATTTTTTGAAAGATTAATCTTTTTTTTTTTTTTTTTTTTTTTTTGTATGTATTATGATTTTGTATCATGATCTTGATATTAACAACAATTAAATGCAATATGGCATAGTATTGTTTAAAAGTCATCAAACTTGTTATTTTTGAAATTCTTTAATATACTATTAATATTTTAATAAAGGTATAGGATTATTTGTGTGTAACTTCTAATTTTATTATAGTAATAATCATCTAAATTCTTATTTGATAGATTTTTTCTCATATTATAGTAGAATATTGATCTAATACATATATAAACTTAAGCACTAATTGAAAGAAATCTTGTGGATTTTATAGATATTTTGGTGTTCTCTTATCTATTTACGATTTAAACCTTAAGAGAGAAAGGTTGTTACATCATATAATGGATTTTTTGCAATTATCAATGAACATAATAGCAAATATGAGAACATTTTTGAGATCAAATGTATTGAATGAAAGACAATGCAATAACTTGGTGAGAAACTTTTCAAGGGGTCTCCAAAGCATTGCTCTAATTCAAAGCATTATTGGTGGTTCTTATATCAATGTGTTTGATGAAGCAATAAAAGATTTGTTCCAAACTGTAAGCAAAGTAGGAGCCTTGATTGAAGAATGTTGTAAAGAAAATTGGCTTGAAGTTGTAGTGATGCAAATTAATAATAAAGAAGCTTTTAGAGAACTTCTTATAAATTTAGAGTGTTGTTTTGATACTATTTGTGGCATCTTTCAATGTCATTATGTTGATCAAAGTGAAGAGATCAATGGAATTAAAAGGGATACCACATTTTTTCCAACATCCATTGATGAAGTTGATCAAGATTTAGTTTCATTGGATATGAAGCTTACTGGTATTATATTGCAACAACAATGTTCTAGTGAACATGTTCAACTTGCCAAATATTTGAAAGGACGGATAAGAGGTATTCAAAAGGCTGAAGGAGGTGCATTAGATATTATTGTTTATCCTGATGATTATCCTCATCCTGAATATGGAAGGCCACCTATTTTACTAGATGGAAAAGAACAAGGACAAGTGCAAGGACGAGTAGCAATATATTCAACAAAATGGTTGGGTTTGGAAAGTGCAACAAAGGTGATTCCTACTTTTGACATATGTGAGGATTACAAAAAAGTTATTTTGAAAGAAGCTGGCATTTTGGGTGGATTAAGTCATCCAAATATTATCAAGCTTTTTTGTTGTGGTTTTTCTGGAGAAAGGAGACAATTTGAATTTGTGATGGAACGAGGAAAGATGACCTTATCTAAAATGTTGGAAAAAAAAATCCACTTTCAAGAGTCATTGCATTAGACATTATACTACAAATTGCAAGTGGAATGTGTTACATGCATGATATGAAGGTAGCACATCGTGACTTGAAGTCTAATAATGTTATTATTAATCTAATAGATATTTCAAATGTAGAAAGTATGACTTGTGTATATGTGAAATTGCTTGATTTTGATATTTCAAAGGTTGAAGTGAAGAACACTCCACAAACACCCACAGGAAGAATTATAGGTACTATTGGATATATGGCACCTAAGGTCATAAATAATAATAGAGATGAAAACTCTTGGCTTAAGGTGGATGCTTTGAAAGCTGATGTGTTTAATTTTGGCATGTTGTGTAGTGAAATTATTTTAGGATCAAAACCTTTTGGAGGTGAAGGTCATCTTTATAGCTATCAATCAAAAATAGAAAGTGGTAAAAGACCTGATTTATCAAATGCTTGTTCAAAAGAATTAAAATTATTGGTAGAAAATTGTTGGACTTTGGATCCATTACAAAGACCTACTTTTCTTGAGATTTATTCAAGATTGAAACTATTGAAGAAGAAGATGCACCAAAGGCCTTTGGAAGGTAGAGGCCTTAAATATGAAGAAAATACATCATGGATGGGCATTGGAATATGGCAATTTTTTGCCACTTTAATCCAAGGCTTGTGGTTCTTGTGCCAAATTAGAAAAATTAATTTAACCACTTCATTACTACTTGACCAAGAAAACTTTGGTCCATTAAACCAAATTATTTATAAGGTATGTATTCTTTTAAAACTTGTATTTTAATTATAATAGATATAATATGGTGTAATATGTGAATAGAATCTTGACAAGCATAAAGAAACTTTAATTTTTGTAAGTTATTGGAATACTCAAATTTGGGAGCTTGTAAAATATTGCAGGTTAATGGAAAAACTAATAAAAATTTAAAACTAATTGGTGTAGAAGAAAAAGTATTTGAATTGGAAAAAAAACTACAAAATGTTAGTAGTTTGGGTATCATTGGGATGGGAGGAATCGGTAAGTCAACATTGGCTAAGGCTCTAAGCAACTACATTTTCCATAAGTTTCAAGTAATATGCTTTATAGATGACTTAAAAGATGGAAAATGCAGACTCCTATTAAAGAATATATTAGAAGATTTGCATGAGCAATCCCAAGTATATTCTTTGCAAGAAGGACGAAATATGTTGAAAAATCTTCAAAAAAGAAAGAAGATTCTTATTGTCTTAGATGATGTGAGAAGTAACAATCAATTAAATGAGTTGTTGGGTTTTGGTAAGTTTAAAGATAATGATGGTAATAAATTGATTGCAACTAGTCGTATTTGGAGCTCTTTAGAACAACACATACCAATGCATGGAAGAGTGGATATGGAAAAGCTTGATACAACTAAATCTATGGAATTATTTTCTATGTATGCATTTTCAACCAATGGAGCTAATTCATTGTATTTCAAAGACGTAGTTGAAAAGATTGTTAAAGCTTGTGGTGGACTTCCATTGAGTTTAGAAGTTATGGGGACTTATTTGCATGGAAATCAACAACTAAGGATATGGGAACGAACTTTGCATAGGTTATTGCAAGCAAGACATGATGGAAGTGTGGACGAAAAAATTTGGAAGACATTAAGAATAAGCTTTGATGATCTTAATTCTGATGAAAGAAACATGTTTTTGGATATAGCTTGTTTTTTTTGTCATGATTCTTATCCTGGAGAGATAGGTGAAGGAAAACTATTACGCATTTTAAGTGATGATATTGAAATTCCCAAAAATACCCTTAAGAATTTGCAAGACAAATCACTGTTAGTTATAGATGATAATGGACAATTGCACATGCACGATCAACTACGTGATATGGGTCGCATGCTTACAGAGACAGAATATAAAGGATCTAGAGATCGAGAATTATGTTTGGCTACATTTAATGATTGTAATCAAAAGGTGAGTATAATATTATTGGTTTATTAAATTTTTTACTTTCAGAAATATATATTTGTATGCTAATAATTTATACATTTAAAATTGATTATCTATTACTAAATTTGTATTTGTATAAATAAGGCATCGAATTTATCCAAGGTCTCTCCTTTACAAAATTAGAACAAAAATTGGAATATAAAAGTAAATTAAAAATCAATACTATGTACTATTCACATCTACGCTTGCTTATTTTTTACTTGTGTGAAGATTTTGACTTTATTTCAACTCTTGTAGAGAAAACTTCCAAACTTCAATGCTTAATCATGCACTTTTCAAATGAAGATTATATAGTTAAAATTCAAAAAGATACTATTTTAAGATTTTGGAATATTTTTGAACATGAGGCTTTCAACGAAATGCGTTGTCTTGTCCTTGATAATTGTAGCTTTCTTGAATCTTTTCCAAATAATGTATACAAATCATTACAATTAACTGATTTAGAATTGGCAAATTGTATAAATTTGAAACAGTTGACAACCAATTTGTATAACATGACATCTTTGGTTACTCTTTGCCTTAGAAATTGTTCATTATTAGAAGAGTTTCCAAGTGGATTGAAAAATTTGGTATCATTGGAATATTTATGTCTCTTTAAGTGTAAAAAATTGAAGAACTTGTCGAAAGGATTTGGAAGCTTGACATGTTTGAAGAAGCTATACATGTACGAATGTGAGGCTTTGGAAGAGTTTCCAAGTGGATTGGAGAATTTGGTCTCACTAGAAGAATTGGATTTCTCAAAGTGTAGAAAGTTGAAAAACTTACCAACAGGGTTTGGAAGCTTGATATGCTTGAAGAAGCTATATATGTGGGAATGTGAGGCTTTGGAAGAGTTTCCAAGTGGATTGGAGAATTTAGTTTCATTAGAAGAATTGACTTTCTCTAAGTGTAGAAAGTTGAAAAACTTACCAGAAGGATTTAGAAGCTTAACATGTTTGAAGAAACTATACATGTGGGAATGTGAGGCTTTGGAAGAGTTTTCAAGTAGATTAGAAAATTTGGTTTCATTGGAAGAATTGGCTTTTTCATTGTGTAAGAAGTTAAAAACCTTGATAAAAGGGTTTGGAAGTTTAATATGTTTGAAGAAGTTAATAATGTATGAATGTGAGGCTTTGGAAGAATTTCCAAGTGGATTAAAAAATTTGATTTCATTAGAAGAATTGGATTTCTCAAAGTGTAGGAAGTTGAAAAACATACCAGAAGGGTTTCAAAGCTTGACATGTTTGAAGAGGTTAATTATGCAAGAATGTGAGATTTTGAAGAAGTTTCCAAGTGGATTAGAGAATTTGGTTTCATTGGAATATTTGGCCTTTTCAAAGTGTAGGAAGTTGAAAAACTTACCTGAAGGATTTGGAAGCTTGACATGCTTGAAGAAACTAAACATGCAAGAATGTGAGGCACTGGAAGAGTTTTTAAGTGGATTAGATAATTTGATTTCATTAGAAGAATTGACTTTTTCAAAGTGTAGGAAATTAAAAACTTACGAGAAGGATTTGGAAGCTTGACATGCTTGAAGAAACTAAACATGCGAGAATGTGAGGCTTTGGAAGAGTTTCCTAGTGGATTAGATAATTTGGCTTCATTGAAATATTTAGATTTTTCAAAGTGTAGGAAGTTGAAAAACTTACAAGAAGGGTTTGGAAGCTTGACATGCTTAAAGAAGCTATTCATGTCAGAATGTGAAGCTTTGGAAGAGTTTCCAGGTGGATTGGAGAATTTGGTTTTATTAAAAGAATTGGCTTTCTCTAAGTGTAGGAAATTGAAAAACTTACGTGAAGGGTTTGGAAGTTTGACATGCTTAAAGAAGCTCGATATGAAGGAATGTGAGGCTTTGGAAGAGTTTCCAAGTGGATTGGAGAATTTGGTTTTATTGGAAGAATTAAATTTCTCAAAATGTAAGAAATTAACAAACTTACGAGAAGGATTTCAAAGCTTGACATGTTTAAAGAAGTTAATCATGCAAGAATGTGAGGCTTTGGAAGAGTTTCCAAGTGGATTAGAGAATTTCATTTCATTAGAGGAATTAGATTTCTCAAAGTGTAAGAAGTTGAAAAACTTACGAGAAGGATTTGGAAGTTTGACATGCTTGAAGAAATTAAACATGTGGGAATGTGGGACTTTGGAAGAGTTTCCAAGTGGATTGGAGAATCTAGTTTCATTGGAAGAATTGGCTTTTTCAAAGTGTAAGAAGTTCAAAAACTTATGAGAAGGGTTTGGAAGCTTGACATGCTTGAAGAAACTATTTATGTGGGAATGTGAAGCTTTAGAAGAGTTTCCAAGTGGATTGGAGAATTTGGTTTCATTGGAAGAATTGGCTTTTATTAAGTGTAGGAATTTAAAAAACTTACAAGAAGGGATTGAAAGCTTGACATGCTTGAAGAAGCTCTTTATGTTGGAATGTGACGCTTTGGAAGAGTTTCCAAGTAGATTTGAGAATTTGATTTCATTAGAAGAATTAGACTTCTCAATGTGTAGGAAGTTGAAAAACTTACGAGAAGGGTTTGGAAGCTTGATATGCTTGAAGAAGCTATGCATGTGGGACTGTGAGGCTTTGGAAGAATTTTCAAGTGGATTGAAGAATTTGGTTTCATTGAAAGAATTGGATTTCTCAAAATGTAGGAAGTTGATAAACTTACGAGAAGGATTTGGAAGCTTGACATACTTGAAGAAGCTATACATGTGGGAATGTGAGGCTTTGGAAGAGTTTCCAAGTGGATTGAAGAATTTGGTTTTATTGGAAGAATTAAATTTCTCAAAATGTAGGAAGCTGAGAAACTTACTAGAAGGTTTTCAAAGCTTGACATGTTTGAAGAGGTTAATTATGCGAGAATGTGAAGCTTTGGAAGAGTTTCCAAGTGGATTGAAGAATTTGATTTCATTAGAAGAATTGGATTTTTCAAAGTATAGGAAGTTGACAAACTTACGAGAAGGTTTTCAAAGCTTGACCTGTTTGAAGAGGTTAATTATGGAAGAATGTGAGGCTTTGGAAGAGTTTCCAAGTGGATTGGAGAACTTGGTTTCATTGGAAGAATTAAATTTTTCAAAATGTAAGAAGTTGACAAATTTACGAGAAGGACTTAGAAGCTTGACATGTTTGAAGAAGCTATACATGTGGGAATGTGAGGCTTTGAAAGAGTTTCCAAGTGGATTGAAGAATTTGATTTCATTGGAAGAATTAAATTTCTCAAAATGTAGGAAGTTGACAAAATTACGAGAAGGATTTGGAAGCTTAACATGCTTAGAGAAGCTATACATGTGGGACTGTGAGGCTTTGGAAGAGTTTCCAAGTGGATTGAAGAATTTATTTTCATTGGAAGAGTTGGATTTCTCAAAATATAGGAAGTTGACAAACTTACGAGAAGGATTTGAAAGCTTGACATGCTTGAAGAAGCTATACATGTGGAATTGTGAGGCTTTGGAAGAATTTCCAAGTGGATTGGAGAATTTGGTTTCATTGGAAGAATTAATCTTCTCAAAATGTAGGAAGTTGAGAAACTTACTAGAAGGATTTGGAAGCTTGACATGCTTGAAGAAGTTATACATGTGGGAATGTGAGGCTTTGGAAGAGTTTTCAAGTAGATTGAAGAATTTGATTTCATTAGAAGAATTAAATTTCTCAAAGTGTAAGAAGTTGATAAACTTACAAGAAGGTTTTCAAAGCTTGACCTATTTGAAGAGGTTAATTATGGAAGAAAGTGAGGCTTTGGAAGAATTTCCAAGTGGATTGGAGAATTTGGTTTCATTGGAAGAATTAAATTTCTCAAAATATAAGAAGTTGACAAACTTACGAGAAGGATTTGGAAGCTTGACATGTTTGAAGAGATTAATTATGCAAGAATGTGAGGCTTTGGAAGAGTTTTCAAGTGGATTGGAGAATTTGGTTTCATTGGAAGAATTGGATTTCTCAAAGTGTAGGAAGTTGAGTAAGTTGCCGAAAGGATTTGAAAGCTTGACATGTTTGAAGAAGTTAAACATGTGGGAATGTGAGGCTTTGGATGAGTTTCCAAATGGATTGGAGAATTTGGTTTCATTGGAAGAATTGAATTTCTCAATGTGTAAGAAGTTGAAGAAGTTGCCGGAAGGATTTGGAAGCTTGACATGTTTGAAGAAGCTATATATGTGGGAATGTGAGGCTTTGGAAGAGTTTCCAAGTGGATTGAAGAATTTGGTTCTATTGGAAGAATTAGATTTTTCAACATGTAGGAAGTTGAAAAACTTACAAGAAGGATTTAGAAGCTTGACATGTTTGAAGAAGCTATACATGTGGGGATGTGAGGCTTTGGAAGAGTTTCCAAGTGGATTGAAGAATTTGATTTCATTAGAAGAATTAAATTTCTCAAAATATAAGAAGTTGATAAACTTACAAGAAGGTTTTCAAAGCTTGACTTGTTTGAAGAGGTTAATTATGGAAGAATGTGAGGCTTTGGAAGAGTTTCCAAGTGGATTGGAGAATTTGATTTTATTGGAAGAATTAAATTTCTCAAAATGTAAGAAATTGACAAACTTACGAGAAGGATTTGGAAGCTTGACATGCTTGAAAAAGCTATATATGTGGGAATGTGAGGCTTTGAAAGAGTTTTCAAGTGGATTGAAGAATTTAGTTTTATTAGAAGAATTAAATTTCTCAAAATGTAGGAAGTTGAGAAATTTACAAGAAGGATTTCGAAGCTTGACATGTTTGAAGAGGTTAATTATGCAAGAATGTGAGGCTTTGGAAGAGTTTCCAAGTGGATTGGAGTATTTGGTTTCATTGGAAGAATTGGATTTTTCAAAGTGTAGGAAGTTGAGAAAGTTACCGGAGGGATTTGAACGCTTGACCTGTTTGAAGAGGTTAATTATGGAAGAATGTGAGGCTTTGGAAGAGTTTCCAAGTGGATTGGAGAACTTGGTTTCATTGGAAGAATTAAATTTTTCAAAATGTAAGAAGTTGACAAATTTACGAGAAGGACTTGGAAGCTTGACATGTTTGAAGAAGCTATACATGTGGAAATGTGAGGCTTTGGAAGAGTTTCCAAGTGGATTGAAGAATTTGGTTCTATTAGAAGAATTGGATTTTTCAACATGTAGGAAGTTGAAAAACTTACAAGAAGGATTTGGAAGCTTGACATGCTTGAAGAAGCTATACATGCAGGAATGTGAGGCTTTGGAAGAGTTTCCAAGTGGATTGAAGAATTTGGTTTTATTGGAAGAATTGGATTTTTCAACATGTAGAAAGTTTAAAAACTTACGAGAAGGATTTGGAAGCTTGACATGCTTGAAGAAGCTATACATGTGGGAATGTGAGGCTCTGGAAGAGTTTCCAAGTAGATTGAAGAATTTGGTTCTATTGGAAGAATTGGATTTTTCAACATGTAAGAAGTTGAAAAACTTACGAGAAGGATTTGGAAGCTTGACATGTTTGAAGAAGCTATACATGTGGGAATGTGAGGCTCTGGAAGAGTTTCCAAGTGGATTGAAGAATTTGGTTCTATTGGAAGAATTGGATTTTTCAACATGTAAGAAGTTGAAAAACTTACAAGAAGGATTTGGAAGCTTGGCATGCTTGAAGAAGCTATATATGTGGGAATGTGAGGCTTTGGAAGAGTTTCCAAGTGGATTGAAGAATTTGGTTTTATTGGAAGAATTGAATTTTTCAACATGTAGAAAGTTAAAAACTTACGAGAAGGATTTGGAAGATTGACATGTTTGAAGAGATTAATTATGGAAGAATGTGAGGCTTTGGAAGAGTTTCCAAGTGGATTGAAGAATTTGGTTTTATTGGAGGAATTAAATTTCTCAAAATGTAGGAAGTTGAGAAACTTACGAGAAGGATTTGGAAGCTTGACATGCTTGAAGAAGCTATACATGTGGGAATGTGAGGCTTTGGAAGAGTTTCCAAGTGGATTGAAGAATTTGATTTCATTAGAAGAATTTAATTTCTCAAAATGTAGGAAGCTGAGAAACTTACTAGAAGGTTTTCAAAGCTTGACATGTTTGAAGAGGTTAATTATGCGAGAATGTGAAGCTTTGGAAGAGTTTCCAAGTGGATTGAAGAATTTGATTTCATTAGAAGAATTTAATTTCTCAAAATGTAGGAAGCTGAGAAACTTACTAGAAGGTTTTCAAAGCTTGACATGTTTGAAGAGGTTAATTATGCGAGAATGTGAAGCTTTGGAAGAGTTTCCAAGTGGATTGAAGAATTTGATTTCATTAGAAGAATTGGATTTTTCAAAGTATAGGAAGTTGACAAACTTACGAGAAGGTTTTCAAAGCTTGACCTGTTTGAAGAAGCTATACATGTGGGAATGTGAGGCTTTGAAAGAGTTTCCAAGTGGATTGAAGAATTTGATTTCATTGGAAGAATTAAATTTCTCAAAATGTAGGAAGTTGACAAAATTACGAGAAGGATTTGGAAGCTTAACATGCTTAGAGAAGCTATACATGTGGGACTGTGAGACTTTGGAAGAGTTTCCAAGTGGATTGAAGAATTTGATTTCATTAGAAGAATTAGACTTTTCAATGTGTAGGAAGTTAAAAATCTTGGAGGAAGGATTTGGAAGCTTAATATGTTTGAAGAAGTTAATAATGTATGAATGTGAGGCTTTGGAAGAGTTTTCAAATGGATTGGAGAATTTGGTTTTATTGGAAGAAGTCGATTTCTCAGAATGTAGGAAGTTGAAAATCTTACCGAAAGGGTTTGGAAGCTTGACATGCTTGAGAAAGCTATACATGTGGGAATGTGAGGCTTTGGAAGAGTTTCCAAGTGAATGGAAGAATTTGGTTTTATTGGAAGAATTGGCTTTTTCAAAGTGTAGGAAGTTGAAAAGCTTACAAGAAGGATTTGGAAGCTTGACATGCTTGAAGAAGCTATATATGTGAAATGTGAGGCTTTGAAAGAGTTTCCAAGTAGATTGGAGAATGCGGTCTCATTGGAAGAATTAGATTTTTCAAAGTGTACAAAGTTGATAAACTTACCAAAAGAGTTTCAAAGCTTGACATGTTTAAAGAGGCTAATTATACAAGAATATGAGGCTTTAAAAGAGTTTCCAAATTTATTAGAGGATTTGGTTTTATGAGAAGAATTGGCTTTTTCAAAGTATAGGAAGTTGAAAAACTTATGGAAAGGGTTTGAAAGCTTGACATGCTTGAAAAAGCTATATATGTGGGAATGTGATGCTTTGGAAGGATTTTCAAGTAGATTCAAGAATTTGGTCTCACTAAAAGAGTTGAATTTTATAAAGTGTTGGAAGTTGAAAAACTTACGTGAAGGATTTAGAAGCTTGTCATGCTTGAAGAAACAAAACATATGGTAATGTGAGGCATTTGAGGAATTTTTAAGAGGATTGGAGAATTTATTTTCATTAGAAGAATTAGATTTCTTAATGTATAGGAAGTTAAAAAACTTGGAAGAAGGATTTGGAAGCTTGACATGCTTGAACAAACTAAACATGTCGAAATGTAAGACTTAGGAAGAGTTTTCAAGTGGATTGAAGAATTTGGTTTCATTGAAAGAATTGGCTTTTTCAAAGTATAGGAAATTAAAAAATTTACAAAAAAGGTTTAGAAGCTTGATACGCTTGAAAAAACTAAACATATGGGAGTGTGAGGCTTTGAAAGAGTTTTCAAGTAGATTAGAGAATTTGGTTTTATTGGAAGAATTGGATTTTTCAATGTGTAGGAAGTTAAAAAACTTAGTGGAAGGATTTGGAAGCTTATTATGTTTGAAGAAGTTAATAATGCATAAATGTGAGGCTTTGGAAGGATTCTCAAGTAGATTAGAGAATTTGGTTTTATTGAAAGAATCAGATTTCTCAATATGTAGGAAGTTGAAAAACTTGTTGAAAGGATTTAGAAGCTTAATATGCTTGAAGGAGCTATATGTGTAGAAATGTGAGGCTCTAGAGGAATTTCCAAGTGAACTAGCAAATTTGGTTTCATTAAAAGAATTTTACTTCTCTAAGTGTTGAAAGTTGAAATCCTTACTAAAAGAATTTAGAAGCTTGACATGCTTAAAGAAACTAAACATATAGAAATATGAGGCTTTAGAAGAGTTTTTAAGTAGATCGGAGAAATTTGTTTCATTGGAAGAATTAGAATTTTTAAATTGTAGAAATTTGAAAAACTTTTTGGAAGAATTTGGAAGCTTAGCATGCTTAAAGAAGCTATATATGTGGGAATGTGAGGCTTTGGAAGAGTTTCAAAGTGGATTGGAGAATTTAGTTTTATTGGAAGAATTAAATTTCTCAATGTGTAGGAAGTTGAAATACTTTCCGGAAGGATTTGGAAGCTTAGCATGTTTGAAGAAACTAAACATGTGGAAATGTGAGGCTTTGGAGAGTTTGGTTTCATTGGAAGAATTAGAATTTGTATGTAAAAGAAGTTTAAAAACTTATCAAAAAGGTTTGGAAGTTTAGCATGTTTAAAAAAGCTAAGGATGTTGGTAATGTGATGATTTGGAAGAGTTTCTAAGTAGATTGAAGAGTTTCATTTTATTGGAAGAATATGATTTTTTAAAGTATAGAAATTTATAGATGTTGCCAAAAGAATTTAGAAGCTTAATATGTTTATTTAACATCTGGAAATATAAGTCTTTTGAAATGTTTCTAAGTAGAATGAAGATTCTAGTATCATTTGAAGAATTAAATTTCTTAAAATATAAGTTAATAAATTTTTTAAAAAGGTTTAAAAGTTTGAAATTTTTGAAAAATTTAATAACATAGAAATATAATATTTTAGAATATTTTTTAAGTACAATTAGAGATTTTTGGAGATCATTAGAAGGATTGGCTTTTTTAAAGTATAGAAAGTTGAAGATGTTGTGCAAAAGATTTTGAAGCTTAATATATATTAAGATGTTTATTAAAAAAGAATATGAGGCTTTAAAAGAGTTTCTAAGTAAATTAGAGTATTTGGTTTAATGTGAGAGATGAAATTTCTTGAAATGAAGAAAATTTTCAAATTTGCTTAAATTGTTTAGAAAATTGAGATGCTTAATGAAAGGAAATATATTTAAGCGTGAAACTTTGAAAGATTTCTAGTTAAATTAGACAGTCCAATTACATTAAAAAAAATTATGGTTTTACTTTAGCAAAAAATTAAAGAAGTTGGAATAAAGATTTAGACATTTGAAATTTGTAAAGAGGTTAAATATGTACAAATATGAAACTTTGAAGGAATTTCAAAGTAAAAGAAGAAGATTAGTTGCATTGGAGGAATTAAAATTTTCAAAGTAGAAAAAAAGAAAAAAGTTTCTAAATGGGTTTAGAATGTTGATATGTTTAAAGAAACTAAATACTTAAAAATTTGAGGATTTGGAAGATATTCCAAGTAGATTGAAAAATTTGATTGTATTGAAAGAATTACGCTTCTGTAAATACAAGAAATTAAAAAAAAAAATTAGATGTATTTAAAAGCTTGATATGTTTGAAGAATCTAAATATATACAAATTTAAGGCTTTAAAGAAGTTTCTTAATTTATTAAAAAATCTAGTTACATTAAAATAATTAATTTTTTTAAAATATTATAAATAGAAGTAATTTCTAAAAGGATTTAGATCCTTGATTTATTTAAATAATTTTATCAAATAAAAATATTATGATTTAGAAAAATTTCCTAATTTATTAAAAAAAATTAAGTACAAAAATCAAAGAAGCTATTTACAAAAATTAGGGAGCATAATTTGATTGAAGATGAAAATATGTATCTTCAATAGAACTTTTAAGTAAATTTGAGAATTAAATTATAGGTTTTATATTTTGAGAAATATATTTTATATAGAATTATTTTTTAATTTTAAAAACATTATATTTTTTAAAGTATAGACATATCAAAGATTTTTAACATATTATTATAATTAGAAGCATAAAAAATAGAGAGGTGGATTAATTCATAATTTTAAAAAGACAAAAAAAAATCATCATTAAAAAATTATAGTTAAAGGTCTTATTTCTAAAAATTAAAGAATTTATAAATTATTTTAAATTTACTATTAGATTTGTTGACCTCAAAAAATAAAAAAGAAATCAAATCAAAACTTATATAATCCTACTTATTTGCAAAATAAACTTTAAATTCAAATATTTTTATTTTTTAAAATTTATCAAAAAACCTTTTATATTATAAATCAAAATCGCAAAATTAATATCAAAATTAATATACCTTGCATAATAATTAATAATTAAGGGAATCCATAATAACAATGGATATAGTCAAGAAAAAGCTTGGTTATTTTTTTACTTGTGATAGATTTTGTACATGGTATAAAATATGCCATCTTGATGAAACAATCTATTATTATGAATATAGAATCATACAAATCTAAGACTAAAAGATTTGTAATAAAATCTATTGAAACAAAAGACCATAATTGTTTCAATATAGATAATGGTTGAAAAAATCCATAAGGTCAATGACGAGGAGTTAGGAATCTTAAAAAAATATCACATAATTCTACAAAGTCTTTAATTGCTTTTTACATTTGAAGCCATAAATTTTTTTTTAAATATTAGCTCCAAAGTCTTGTTGTATCCAAAATATCTGGTTGTTAGAAAGTCATGACAAGCTTAAAAAACATGTAATCATGCTTTGCCTTTTGGAATATATAATTATCTTTAAAAATAAAATAGATTATTTTTAAACTCAAACTTAAAAGTATCATCAAACTTAGAAGAATTATTTTTAATATCATAAATAAGAGGATCACAGGACATACTTGATTAAACTTGCTTAGCAAAGGTTGAATTTATAATCAATATTGATTTTATTATTCGAATGAGAAAATACTTTGACTACAAGAGAAATATTTTTTATTAATCCAAAGATGCATTTTTTTCTTTTGATGCAAGATAAGAATGTTTAGAAAGAGAATCTAACAAATTTTGTTTTTTTTTGGATTAATAAATAATCTTGAAATCAAATCTTGATAAAGACATACTCCAATAAGCTTGGCAATAATTCAAAATAAATATCAACATGAAATATTTAAAATTCTTGTGATTTTTATATATTGTGATTGAATGAAAAGCACCTTCTAGATGATAACGTCATTCTTGAAATGAATCCACAATTGTAAGAAGTTCTTTATTATAGATCTTGTAGTTAACCTTCATTGCTAAAAATTTCTTGGAATGAAAAGCTATCAGATAGAGCTTGATATCTACTACCATTTGTTACAAAACAATATCTATAATAAAGATTGATGCATCTATTTTTATTAAGAATGTCTTAAAAAATCAATGCAATACAAAATTGATGTAGAAATAAATGTTGTCTTTAAGGCTTCAAAAAATATTTCCACTTCTTTGCTCAACTCAAGTTTGTCTTTACATGTCAAATATGTAAGAGGAGTCACAATTTGAAAAAAGTTCCTAATAAAGATTTTGTAATAATTGGCAAATTCTAAAAAATATTCTATATTTTTTACTATTTTTGATATCTTCTAATCTATGATAGTCTAGACTTTTTTCAAATCCATCATTAGTCCTTTGTTGAAAATGATATATCCTAAGAAGTCAACTTGAAATATGTAAAATACACACTTTTCTATCTTAATTTATAATCTTGTATCTCTAAGTTTTTGTAATATACAACAAATATGAAGTTCATATTCTTTTGTATTTTTAGAATAGATTAGAATGTCGTCTAAATAACATACAATAAAATCATCAAAAAATTCATGAAAAATATCATTGATAAAATATTGAAAAGTAAGTGGTACATTTATAAGTCCAAAAGGCATGACATTATATTTTAAATATCTATATTTAATTCAAAAAATAGTCTTTTATTTATCTCTTTCTTTGATGTATACAAGATTGTATGTTCCTCATAGATCTATTTTTATATAGATATTTGTTTAATTGAGTTACTTAAAAAGTCTTGAAATTAGAAGTAAGAGATACCTATTCTTAATGGTGATCTTATTAAATCCTCAATAGTCTACGTACATCTACAGAGATCCATCATTTTTCTTCACAAATAAGATAAGATCTCCTATTGGAGATTTTAAATAGTGTGTGAAGTTTTTAGCTAAGTTCTTATCAATGTATTTTTTAATGTAGCCAATTTATTTTGTAATAAGCTATAGATTAGTCCAAATAGTGGTTATGTATCTTCTTACAAATCAAGCAACTCGGCAAATTATAAGATATCAATATCTAGAATTTACGTTGGATGAATAAATTTGAATTGGATAAATAATTATAATAGATGAAATTTGGTTCAAGTTGGATGAATTTTAAAAATTAGATAAAAAATTATATTAGATGAGACTTTATTTTGGATGAAAATTTATTCTTAGATAAATTATTATTTTAAAATTAATTATTATTTACAAATAAATTATGATAAAAAAAAACAAAAAAAATTTCTATGCATGAAATTCTTTGTATTCCTTTATAATTCAAGTACAATTTATGATGAAGGTTTTATTGCTTAATTGAATTAATTGAAAAAATTTGAAGAATTATTTAACAAAATTTAAATAATAGTTACAAATAATAGAATATATAGATAAATTAATTATTATGAACTACAATAAACTTCTAATTAATGGAGATTTATTATACTTACAATATACAAAACACAAAGAATTTTTGCAATATAAACAATATTGCTTCACATATTAGAACCTCCTCAAGAAGAAAAAAAATAACATGAATTTCAAGCACAAAAAACAAAATCCTAAGAAAAATTTTTATTTATGAAAAATTTAGAAAGCAAATATGAGAAAAAAATGAAACAAGACAGATTTTGAACATACTAGCAGGAAAAAAAAAAAAAAAAAAAAAAAAAAAAAACTTGTTAAGACTACAACAACCTTTAGTATCTTAACAAGGAAGAAAAGAAATATATTTAGAGGCACTAGGGCCACAACCGCTTATGAACCATTGCCAACTAGATTAGCAAGAAGAGAAGAAAAAAACGGTGCATTGTTCTACTGTAACTCACTTCTAGAAATTTACACAAGATATCAAAATCAAAAATTGCCAAAAGAGAGTCCATGCTAGAAAAATACAACGACTCCAAGTGCAGCAAGCTAAGAATGGTAGAATTTTGGAAACAAAATGTGAAAGGAGAAAAGAATAAGAAAATAGAAATAATGGAAGAGAGGCCAACAACAACCTTGGACCCTTCTTTGATTGTATTCCTCTTCAAAAACAATAGATTGTATTTTCTTCTCATTTAGTAGTATTTTATCTAACCTTTTATCATCTTTTTCTTATGATCATATTACATGATTAGATTTGGTAGAAAAAAATTCTTTTTCTTGCTAATATTATGCTACTTGAAATGCTAAAATGATAAGCCTTGAGCCTTAACTTATACAAGTTTATTGCTTATGTTCTTTTCCACTATTTTCATGAGTAGTAATAAAGAAGGGAGAAGTCAATACCTAAAACAATATCATTTATAAAAATTTATACTAGAATTTTTACCAAAAACCACTTTTCTTATTACTAGCACAAAATTCTTTGACCATCTAAAATTTGTTGACCTTCAGTTTTATTTTTGGTACTAAAAGTACATCATTTTGTTCTAAAACTATAAATAAGTTAATTTGATGATTCCAACATGACAAATAGCTAGAATGACTTACAAAGGAGAAAAATCTAGAATATATTTTTCTAAATTTCTAATCTAATATGATAATTGATCATATAACATTACAATTGTATGTATACTAATACTTGTAGTTTTATATAAGTTTAAGCAAATAGAAGAAGACATAAGTGCTACTCTTATACTATAGAAAACTAGATAGAAAGTATCTTACATATTAAACAAGAATAAAATGAAGAACTCTTAAATTTCATATTAAAAAAATTAAAGAATTGACAAAAAAATTAAATTAAAATTGATAGTAAGAACTATAAAGTTAGTATTATTAGAATTCTTTTTTGAATAAGAAACTAGTAGTATTCAAAGTCTTTAGGGCCTACATATTTGTTGGATTTTTAAAATAGAATTTTCTTGTATTAACACTAGCTTATTAGAAAATCTCATCTTTTAATTAAATTTTAATTCAGATCATTCAATTAATAACTTCTCACATGACTAATTTTCCTATATCACTTGAATGTTTAACTAGGATAAAAACTTTTTAAATCTAAAAATCTAAGTATTTTTTTTTTGATACTATTAAAATATAAAAATATATTTTAAATAAATTCCTTCTATTATATAGAATATTTTCGAATATATAGTAAAGAGAAATAAAAGGGCTTAGAAAAAAATAAGCTTAAAATAAAAATCTCTACATCTTCTTGAAGTTCAAAATTTCTACTTTCTTAAAAAAAATCAAATTTAATAATTTTACATATGAAAGCCATAGTAGAAGGCGAGAAAATAGATTGGAATGTTTCTTTTAGGTGATTGATATCACATACTAAATTCTTTACATCTACTTTTTAAAGTCCTAGTAGAAAAGTTTCCTTCATTCAGTATTTATAATCATATTGAACTGTTTGAAAAGAATTCTTCAATAAGATAAAAATCCAACTATAAAGAATTGAATTTTTCAAGAAAATCAAATCTCTTAGCACCTTATAGGAGTACCAAAATTCTAGGCCTAAGAGTTCTAATCTTGTACTTTTTATCAAATGCTAGTTTTTTTTCTTTAAATAGACTTTGTATATTATACATTCTTTCTCTTAGGCTCATATAAACCTTTTCTAAGCCCTTTTATTTCTAATTGATCTACTAAAGATTATTTATTTTAAAATCTTTTCATCAAGGCAATTCAAAGAGAAGATATTTCAAATCAATTAACAAAATGGCTTCTACACTATAAACTAAAAAAAATAGAATTGCATAAAGTCAAGTTTTCAATCACCTCATTTAAAAAATATTTTTTTCTATCACTAATTAAGATTTTCGAACATTAAAACTTAGTAATAACTTCCTTATAAAGAAATCTTGCTATTTGTTTTACATTGTTGGCTTTAACTACCTTTATCTCAATTCATTTGGTAAATTATTCTATTACTACTATAATGTGTTTTATTCCACTAGTAGAATTTAGATGAATCTCTTTAATATAATCAATATTCTATTTTTCAAATGAAGTTAAGAATAAAAAAACATAAAAAAGTAAGTTCATCTTAAGGTCATTTCTAACATATCATTGATATATTTCACAAATCTTAATATATTTACAAACATTTTGAAGTAAGGTAAGCTAGTAATAACTTACTCAAAGTATTTTTTGCCTTATCAAGGTTCTTAAAAAATGGCCTCTATGTGCATTATTATAGCATGCTGATAAAATGGTTGGAATTTCTTCTCCTATTACACGTCTCCTTAATATCTTATTTATCCCTTGTTAATACAATTTATCTTTCACTATGGAAAAATATCTATTATTAATGCAAATTTTTTGATATTTTATCTTTAATAGGTGAGAAGAAAAGGCTTGGATGTTTAAAAACTTCATAATGAGTTTATATTAAGTGGAAGTAATTGAAACCATAAAAAGACTTTTATCAATTAAAGTATCATCAATAAAAATTACACCAATTATTTTTGAAAATTGTGATAAATGATTGACTTGTATATACATCTTTATAGGCTTATTTTCTATTGTATAATCAAACCCTTCTAATAGAAGTATCCACCTACCAAGTCTATCATTTAGATTTACCTCAATAAGAAGGTATTTGATTGCTATGTGGTCCACAAAAAATACTATTAGATTTAGAAGAAGGTAGTATTTAAACTTTTTAAATGAAAAAACCATAGCTAGACACTCTTCTTTTGTAGTGGTGTAATTCCTTTTAGTTAGGTTTAATTGTCTACTAGCAAAGATTATTGGATAACCCTTGCATGTTTCTCCCATTGATTGGTACAACATACTTTTATTAAGTTTAAGGGAAATTTGGCTTTTCTACATTATTAGACACTTGTTCTTATATAATTGTAATGTGTTGTCTTAGATGATTGAATGATAAAGTCATCAATGAATATTTTCATTGATTTGTGTAAAAAATCCAAAAATGCATATATCATGGCCCTTTAGAATATTGGTTGTTAACAAATCAGCTCTACAATTTATGGTGCATGTATAACTCTCCAAGCCAATTGAATTTAAGAGCAAACTATACGCCTTGAGCTAAAATGAGCATGGTACATAAACTTGGATACATGAAAAATGTAGAAGTTAAGTATAATGACACAAAACATCTAGAACCAATGCACAAATTGAGATCTAAGTTTCAAAGTTTAAATACATACCAATGCAATGCCGTCTTTAATAGGTTGTCATGCCTACAAAACTACAAAAGTCTGAGATCCTCATTATTTTCAGATTCTCACATATTCTGTTATTTGTTATTCTGTTAATTGTTCTTATTATTTACTTAATGTCACCATTCCAAATTTTTAGCATTTTTCTAAGTTTTAGAATGTAGGATGTTGTCATAACAGTGTGTATAGACTAAGCTATTTTAGTATCATGTAATAGACTAAGTTTGAGAAGGTGGACGCATTCCATTGGCTTGTATGATGTCCTACAACCATCTTTTTAGGTTAAGAATGAAGGGCACTTGCCAATCTGTCCTAAAATTCTCAAATGCTATCCCTTGTGCAAATTAGATTGCAGTTGAGATTATAATAAAATCATCACATAATATATGGCCTTATAATAGGAAGATGACTCAAAAAATATATCTTTAACAACAAGAGAATTGATGAGTAAATTATGTGTTTTCATCCAAGAATACATAACACCTATTGACACCTTCTCAGCTTGTGTTTGGTAAAAGTGTTGGAATAGATGAATGTATCTTTATTCTACTTGAGTATTTGGGTATATGTTCTATTTGAGTCTTTTCTATTGGATGGATAAATGTCTTTTAATTCTATTAAAAAATTTGTGGATATATTCTATTTGGATATTTATCCAATTTAAATACTTTTTGTAATTATTTTATTTGAGCATTTATCTTATTTGAGAATTTGAAAAAATTTAAAATCAATCAATTTGTAGGCCTATGCTTTTAATCCATAGGTGTAGAATCCAAATAGAACTTGCTATTAAGAAAAGTTGTAGTTCTTTTAGACAATTATATCAAAAGTAGAAATTATAATTGTACTTCTATTAGTAAAATATTCAAGAATAGTCCTATTTAAAGGAAATAATTTTAAAATTTATTGAAATAGTAATAATAATAATAGTTATGGTCTTTATCATTAAAATTCAAAAATCAAAAATCTTAAGGTTTAATCTTTTAAAATAAAATTTAAAAATTTAAAAAATTATATATATATATTTATCTAGTTAATTAATTTCAATATAACATGTGCATTATAATAACTATTTATTTTAAGATCTTAAATATTCAACACCAAAATACACTCATTAATTGTTGTATCACAACCTACTATAAATGTTATCTAATGTAAATAAATTCATTATATATATATATATATATATATATTTAAAAATAGAATTTTAAAGATATGTATATTTTTAAAATTTTACTTTAATCTCTATTAAACAAAATATTTTGAATAATCTTCTAATGTTAATTATAGTTATATTCTTTAAAAATATTATAATATTATAAATAAATTGTATTGAGATTAGTCTATATCAATTCTCTCATATTTTTTTCCTTTTTTATTCAGTTCATTTCTCCAATCATTTTTTTATGTGGTTGATTCTATATACATTAAACACATAAGTTTTTTTTTATAAATCTTTAAATAAATGGTGCTCATTTTCAATTGTATTAAAATATATGGATTTTAAATCAATAAACAGATGATATTTATTTATAGATATAATAATTTATAAAAAAATAATCATAACCACTGTAACTTTTTAATATGATACATTTTAAAATTTGGCTTTTTGAAATTTGGAAAAATCATGTTTTTTATAGCTTTTAAGAATTCTATTAATAATAATATGATTATTTTATTGGTTTTATGCATAGGAAAGAATTAAAAAAATTAATAATAATAACAAAGATCTACTTTGGTTTTTCTTATAAAAAAAACTATTTAAGATTTGTTTTATTTATTGATATAAAGAATTTAATAAAATGATTAAAAATTCTTTCATTATTATTTTGGATTTTTTTATTTTATTAGAGTTTTTAAACTATAAAAATTGATACTACATAGAATTTTTATATTTTCAATTATTTATTTTTATAAAAAAACTAGGTGAAAAAATCTTAGATCATTTAAGACATCAAGTAATTTAATAGAAATATAATAAAATATTTATGATATAAACCTAAATAATCTTAATTCTTCTTGTAATTTAAGAACAACAGATTTTTTACCAAAAAATGTTTTATTATATATCTGTAAATACCATTAATTCATTATAATAGGTGGTTTAATTAAATATATTATATTAATGATTCAAAATAAAATAAAAAATGAAGTTACATAATTTAAATTATTATCTGAGTATTAATTAGGAACAAGAAAATTTTATGTATTGTAAGAGTGTATCGAAGTAAAAAGGCATTGAACTAAATTTTAGTAAGTTTAAGAAACAATTCTCTTGGTTGGTTGGTTAGATTTTTTTATTTTTTACTTCTTTGTGAGAATTCATGTTAAAACTTGAGATCAAGTCAAAAAAAAATCTTATAAATTTTTCTTATGAAAATTTTTCAAATAAGAGTAAACAAGTAAGAAAATCATAAGAAATAAAATCATGATTTTTTGTTAATTTATGTAGAAAGTAAGATTTTAATTTTTTAAATTAATTATATTTTATTATAGATTATTAAGGTGTAATAAAGTAGTATTAAAATTCAAAAATTTAATTTTTTTAAACATTCATATATATGAATTTTATTAAGAAATTTTTAATATTTTTTTATAGTAAATATTGTAAATTTTTATAAAACTTCTTTTCTACTTTTGGAGGCTATTTTGAAGAATTGGAACAAGATTTCAAGATTTTTAGACCTCTATAAATAACCAATTTACTCTAGAACATCCTAATAAGGTTTAAAAAATTTAATAAAATAAGCAATTGTTCTAGAACTATTTTTATTGTAATCAACAACTAATAGGAAATTATATGCCTACATTCTATATAGATTGCAGTACTTTGGAGGTAGGTAGAAAGATAAGACTAAGGCCTTGTGGCCTATTTAGAATGCTTTATACACTACTTATAAGACTTGATGAAGCTTAAATCTTTGATTACATAATCAAGTTATCCTTGAATAAAATCTCAATTGTGTAACATTTTTTAATTTATATTTCATATTTTTTGAGTTATCATGAATTTTTTACAAAAAATCTATTTTTAATTTTTCTTGTCATTAGAAATATAAAATAATTACCTACATAAATACTATATTTTAATTTTTATCTTCTATTATATGAATACTAAAAATCCAAAATATATATATATATATATATATATATATATATATATTTATTTATTTATTTATTTATTTATTTATTTATTTATTTATTTATTTATTTATTTATTTATTTATTTATTTATTTATTTATTTATCTTATTATTAAATATATATTTATATTTTTGTTCTTTTTTGCCTCTTTTATTTTATTTTTTCTTATTGCATTTCTAAAATCTTACCACTAATTGTAAAAAACTCTCAAGTTAGGTTATCTTGTCATTTGGATTGAAGAGTGAATTTTTATTCTTATTTTTATATTTAGGAGATCTTTATAAATAAATAAAAAGAGAGAAGCCAAAACTTCTAAATTCTTTCATTATGAAAAATTAAGAAGCTTTATATAATTGTTATATCTTTTGAAAGGTCATCCTAAAAGCCATAAGAAAACTTTTCATATTTTAAGAAATATTTTTTAAAAAATATTAAATTATGATTATCTCAAAGAGGTGGTTCTTTCAAATATTTAAGCAATCATGTTAAAGAATTAATAAATTATTTTATAATTCACAAAATTAATAGAATTAGAAAATAAATATAGATGACTAATTATTAATATAGTAGTATTTTATTTTTTAAAAATATTTTTTATATTATATTATCTTTAAATATCCAAGCTCTTTCAAGAGAGTATATTTTCACCAAATACAATATCTTTGGAAAGATTTTATACCATGATCTTTCAAAGTAGTTTTTTTAGGTATAAATATTCTTTTAGATTTTAAAACTAATTTTTTAAATATATTAATACGTAGATAATTTATTATTGAAAAAAAAATCAAATTAGATTCAGTTAAATTTTTTTCTAATATTAATTCTTTTTTAGATAACTTTGACTAAATAATGTGATTCTTTAAAAACATAATCACAATTAAAGAGAAATATAAAAATTTACGTAAAAAAAATAAAATAAGTTAATATAATGATACACATTATGTTTATCAAAATAAAACTTTAAAATAATATTGTACATTTTAAAAATTGCTATATCAAAAAATAAGTTATTTAATTCGGATTTTTAATAAAAATTTATTTTTAAAATATTAAAAAAATATAATTTATTTATTTTACTCATTGAAAAAGGCTTAATTTCTTTTTGAATAATTATTATTTAATCCATGCATATATACACATATAAAATAGTTATAATTTTTATTTAGTAAATTTGGAGTGTAAATGGTTCTGATTTGTAACTAGCTTATTTAAAACTATGGATATGTTTTCTTATGAGTAAAATATTATTTAAAATATATGAATTATTACTTTTAAATGTAATCACAATTGATATTATTTTTGATAGGTCTATTAAAATTTTAAAAACACATCTTTAGAAGGTGACTTTTAAATTATATATTAATCTTTATGTTTACGTGTTATTTGAAGATTAATTATCTCTATGATATTCTTTTAAGCTTTATATTAGAAAAAATTATAAACTAGTAAAAATAAGTTGAGAAAATCTTAATATGTATTTATTAAGCTATCTTAAAATAAATTATTACAAATTTTTAGAGAATATGAAGCAAAGCTTTATATAACTTATATTTAGCATAGAAAAATGATTTTAAACTTATAAGTGGGTTTCAATTTCAAGAAAATAAAAAAGACTATAAAATGAATAAGACAAGTCGTTCTATAAAATTTTAAATATTGAATGATTTAAAGAGCTATAAATAAAACTATATAATTAAAAAAATAAAAATTAAACAAAAAAAAACACTTCTAACTTTTTTTTTATTATTTTCTAATATCAAAGAATCTTTAAGAAATTTAAAACTTTTTAAAGTCCTCTCTTTAACACATGGTTGCAAGCTAGTCTACTTGAGAGATTTAGGCACATTACCTCTATAATAAACTAATTTCTATCTTCAACTACTATAGTTTTGTATTGCTTTAATTGAAGTAAAGTGTCTTCTTTCCTTGTCTATTTAGTACTTGCTCTTTTTGAATTTGAAAAACTTGGTTATTTTTTAAATTATCACAAATATCAATTTTTTTAATCTCTAGAATCTTTAGAATTGGAATTCAACTTAATATATAATATACAAGAATGTAATAAAAATTTTAAAAAATTAACTTAGTTATAAATTTATATATTGTTTAATTCTAACACATTCTTACTTTATTTACAATTAAACAAAGATTCCACTCCTTTTACTTAACTTCTATTAAACTTATGTGATCTTTCACTACAATATAATGCTTCAATAATTGCTTTTCATTCATATTATCTATTTCCATCTTTATCCATTCAATCTTCATCTTTCATCTAAAACCATATTTATTCTAAGACCTATTTGAATACAAACATCATATCTTGCCAAATATTAGTTATGATTTAATTAGTGAAATTGATTCAATTGAAGAGCATAACTTGATTAAGTCCAATCTTTGCTACATTTACTTAACATAGTAAATATTATATTAAAAATAATAAACCAAATAAATAATAAATAAATAAATTTTATATATATATATATATATATCCTTCAACTTTTTAATAATCTATTTTAGTTAAATATTCTTAAATTGTTGCCTAAGACTTGCAACTCTTATAAAGTTAGTACTAAAATCTTTATTCTTTAGTGTATCATTTTACCAAGAACATAAAAATAATAACATTTTTAGAATTCTTGTTCATGAAAATATACAAGATTTTTTATTATTCTTAAATAAAGTTATTTAAATATTTTATAAAATACATTATTATTACTTTAAAAGATCAATTAACTAATCTTTGAAGACATATAAAATAATTCTTAGCTAATATATTAATGGTAGTACTTAAAATTAAATATGTGATATATTACAATTATTTTTTTCTTAATAGATACTGGATTTTTTTTTTTTTTTTTTTTTAATCAATTTTTAAAACATACATATGTATGTGTGATTTGAGTTTTTAAATTATTTGGCTTACTTTTATTTTATGTCAGCACCTACTTAAATTACTAATAACTTTTGCTTATACTTCTGAATTTCTAATATCATTATTTTTTAATTTGAAAATGTCAATTTAAAGTCCAACATAATCTTCTAATTTCATATAATTTTAAATAAACTTAAATGCATGTAACATTGTGTAAACAACTTATATCTTAAAAAAATTAAAGATTATCAAAGAAGATTCTTCGTGATTTATATTATCAATACTTAAGTATAATAAAAAAAATATTAGAATGATCTAAAATTTTATTGATTGTTAAATGTTTTTACTTCTAGAAACAATTCTTATAAATAGATTTTTCTATAATATGTTTAAAAATAATAAAAATAATAATAATAATAATTACAAGAAAATAACACATGAAAATAAATAAGATTATAGTATATATAAAAATCAATTTTTATTTTGAAATTTAACAAAAACAAATCTTTCTAAACTTTATTATTTAGTCTTTTTTATTGTTCTTAAATGTCTTCTAGCTATAATTTGATGGTTTTTGTAGCTTATATAATTTGTTTTGTAAGATAATATGATGCAATATTATCAACACATAAAAATATAAATATTATTAATAAAAAAATTAACCTTATTTAAAATTTGAAAGGATGATTTTAGATGATAGCTTAAACAATATTTTTATATACAAATCTAACAAAAAGTTAACCAAACTTCAATAATCTTAATAGAACATTGAAATATAATGTGAATATTAATTGTATGGTTTTTCAAATGATATAATATATATTCTTTCATTGATTCCTTTTGATTTGAATTAATGTCTCTAAAAGGTTTAAATTCTTTTCTTTTTTTTTTGAAATTAACTAAAACTCAATATTAATAAAAACTCATTTGTAAAAATAATAAATTCAAATTTCAGTATATATTGGAAGTGAGTATATACAATTATAAATTCAAAAGACACAACATTATAACCAAATTATCAAAACCTTCTTTCAAATATAGTTTTAAGTTTGTAATATTTTATACAACATTAGAATGTATATTTTATAAAGAATAATTTTAGTTTTAGTTTTTAAACTAACCAAGAAGTCTTGATATCAAAATATATGTATATATATATATATATATATATGATCAAATTCATCAATATTTATTATTGAGAACCTTTATTTTCAATGAAAAAATTTAGAATTTCAAAACAAGATATCATAAATCAAAAAATTATTTTTGCAAGATTCTCATCAATAATTTATTTTCAAATGAATATTTTTTGTAAAAAAATGTAAATAGGCTGAAGAAATAATTCTGCACCTTCTTAAACACATAAGGTGCACAATTATTTAAATAACTCTAAAAAATCAAAAACATAGTTTTAATTAGTGTCATTAGACAGATTTTTTCATTTTGTTTCATTCATATAGCTTGGAAATCATTATATGTTTTTGAAAATGAAGTTGGTGCAAACACAGCTTTGCAACTTAATGTCTTTCAAAAGAAATTAAACATCATGTCTATTATTGATTACACTGATAAGGCACTGAAGGGCCTGCGATTTGAATAATTTTGAAATAATGTATCTAAAAAAACTGTCAGGAGAAGCCATTTATTTTTCCTTTGTTTGAATTATTCACCCTTTCTGTATACATCATTCTGACTAATTAAGCGTGTTAACAGCAGAAACGTTTGCTGGTGGGGGAAACATCTGGAGTTTGAGAGGGTGGTAGTTCGTATCTCACCTAGTTTTGAAGAAGGATATTGAGCTCCCACCCTGTAGTATGGATGTCATAGAGTTGATCATTTATTATCTTTGCCGCTAAAAAAGGCACCTCGCCCAATGGGCACAATATATACGGAAGGACACAGCTCCAGTGGTAATAGAACTAATTAAATGAAAGTAATGAGAGGTTGATTGCAGCATGAAGTAGCCCGAATCTAGAAAATAGAAAACTGCCGATTTTTAAGGTACCCAGCACAACAGCTTGATACAGAGCAATGCTCTAGGAAGAACCTCAAATTCCGTGTCAACTAGTGATACCTACTCTAGAGATTCACATTCTACATACAAAGTCTATGTCAAGTCCACCTCAGAAACAAAAAGCAGCAAATTATTGGAATACAGACCCTAGTCCTTGATTATGGTAACAAATTTGACCAATAACCCACTAAATTTTCTGCGAAACCTGGCGATAAATCTGGGCA
The DNA here is from genome assembly GCF_059467195.1 of Physcomitrium patens. Taxonomy (NCBI): domain Eukaryota; kingdom Viridiplantae; phylum Streptophyta; class Bryopsida; order Funariales; family Funariaceae; genus Physcomitrium; species Physcomitrium patens. The sequence continues at coordinate 15,796,527 of NC_143410.1, forward strand.
ACAAAGTCGGCATATCCGGTGGCCCCCGAAGATCGGTCCTCAAGTAAATTTGAAAGCACAAGAGTTCCTTCCAGTGGTTGCTCCCCTTGTCTCACTGCTGTGCAAAGTTGATATACAGCCGGACAACTTTGCCGGAGTGCTTGCAGAGAGGACATCAACCGTTTCGAGATTACACTCTCCTGTTCGACTAGTGCAATCTGTGTGCATATCCAACAGAAACGTCAATTTAAATCGACTTCGTGGCGTTCACTACTAGGGATAAACTAATCAGGGCTTCACATAGTTAAAGCCTGCTCAATAGCTTAAGATACAAAGTTGGAAGAGGTTGATAGGGAGGTTATGAAGCTAATGACTGAACCTGTCCAGAATACTACATTCTCGACGCATAGCCACACCGAAATCAAAATACCAAGCGGTGAATAGACCTAAACATTACTCTGACTCAAAGACCGAAAGCTCAAATTCTTTTAGGACTACTGTAAACTACACAAAGTTAATGTATAAGGGAGGAACAACCTTGGTGGAATCAGTAGTATATGCAGCCTCAGGTCCGAGCAGATCTTTCACAAATTCAGCAGGCAGAACCTTTCCTAACCACAAAATAAATGATAACCCATCATTTAATAAAAATGCTCCGCGCGGGTCAAGCTGTTCTGAAGAAAGAACCAAAGGAGCAGGCAATCCCGCAGGACCATCACCTCTCGAGTCCTGCAGACAACAGACAACGTTTTGTTAGTAGTGTTTCATAAAATACTAGTGCACTGCCTGTTATCTGCGACTGTTACACCTATCCCATGGGACAGTGGTAATAAAATTCCTAAAAATGTGCCAAAACTAGCCCCAGCTAAATCAGTAAAGAAGAAGTAGCTTAGAGGCAGTGACACTACTTCCAATCAACACATGAAAATGGTAGCCATACACCGAGTTGCAGAACATGATGCAAGTCATCACTGGGACACCAAAGCTAAGCCAGATAATCACCTGCAAAAGGTACTCATCAAGACGGATGAGTGACGGGTACAGCAACCTCAGCAGTCTTGGTATGGACATTGTCATGATTTGAAATCCCATTGCAGACCTTTGATCAGGTGAGCAATCTCCAAAGCCACCTCGAAGTGCCATATTTTTAATTATAGCAAGAGTGTAAAGAGGAAGCAGCTTCAAACTCTCGGGGTAAATCAACCTATTGCTTGTCCGATGTTGAACTGAAAACAACTTACGGTACTCCTGCAAGCTTCGAACCAACCGCATTTGACAAGCTTGACGAGAATCTTCAAGTTTTGTTTGCAGCGTCTTCTCAACAGCTGCACCCGTCGGAAACCACAAGCATTTCCCATGAGACACACAGCCTATGGATGGGTGAAAGACCATGAAAACGTCATTTGGCATCAAATTTTTACACCTACTAAAAACCAGCGTTTCCAAGACAGCAATATTAAGTGCAACAACCTAAGTATTTGATGCAATCAAGCTAGGCTACGATGGGGTTAACAGCACAAAACCACCAACCCTTCCATCGCTTGAGGCAACAGAAGAGCGAATGACTAATAATGAAGTTTGTGTATTTCCGTGAATCCCCATCTTTGCCATGAATCCTTGGTCTAAACAACTGTCAAGAGAAAAGCCTGCAAACTTACCAAGCCTACTCATCAAACTAGCAATAGCGCCTACATCAGCTGCTTTATACAACTCTGACAGCTCGTTCACCACAGGAGTAGCCATAGTGTGCACTCGTATCCGACGCTCCCCTGTTGAAGAGGTATAACTGCCGCATTCTTAGTCAAGAAAACAATGGGATAGAGAAGATAGATTCAAAGAATAAACACAAACTGTCCCCAAGATTAGCTATAACCCACCTATGGCTCAGGTGCAAAATTGATCCCAGAACTGCTATGCCTTCACATACTAAACTTTAATCTTCATGTGTGCTCCACACCATCCTCAAAAAATACAAGGAGTCCTCAATACAGAACTGCATAGTAACCATAGCATGTCTAAAACGCGCTAACAACGCTATAAAAAATCAATGAAATAAATGTGCAGAGTACAATGCGATCGGACGTAGTAGACAACAAACAAATGTACAACAGGTGGATACAGCAGGGCGACTTGGAAGTAGACCGTCTGCGTGGACAACAAAGTGTCTTCCAGCTGGAGCTGCATAGCAAAAGCCTTGTCACAGTCCACAGCAGGAAGAGCCATAAGGTCCGAACTGCGTAGCATGAAGTGGCCGTGAAATGATGAGAAGCGTATTCCTGCAGAGAGGCACAAAGCAAAACTGTAAGCCACTTACATGAACAACCTATTGCATACCTAGAAATGACAACTACTGTAAAGTAGAACCCAAAGGACAATAAATTGAAGCGAGAAACAATATTTTGTGACCATCCCCAAAAGAAAATCCATCACGAAGTACATCACGAAGCCGCAACGTGATTAAACTACCTTTTCCACACCGTATTCTCATGACAGCCTCCCAAGCGGTTTCTCTTGAAAGATCTCGAGCAAGGTCATAGCTGAATTTCTCGCCATGCAGCAGGGCAAGGAATGCAGGATAATAACAAACCTGTCCTCCTGTATACTTAGCTAATACACCTGTCACATACAAACTCAACATGTTTTATGCATATTACACAAATGAGCAACTCTCTTTAAACCTTCTAAAAATGCGCGTGAAACCTTCTAGAACCAAAGCACAAAATAAGAAAAGCTCTACGGAAGTAGGTTAGGGGGCATACCCAAAGAAGCTATATCAGTGTAACGTTCACCGAAAGCATATATGTTAACAGCGATCTGATACTTCGAAAAATCAGCAGCCATTTGTTTATAGAACTGCTCTTCTGTGCCACGAAGAAGGTGCTCTTTATCCGTTCCATAGATGCGAGGGTTGTCGCCTCGAAGCTTCAGCCTTCCCAGACCAAGAGAGGGCAAAGTACTCTGGAAAAGTAGCAACTTCCCTCCCAGCTGGCTCTGCAGAACCAATTCAACCCCAAAAATTAATACTATCCTGAAACTAATTGTATAAATTACCATTGCTGGGATCTTACATGAATCATAAAAAATCAGTAGCACGCAGACTGTGACAGAACAGTCTGAATGAGGCACATCCAATTACTCCAAAAACTTAAAAATTAATAGTACCATTAATTGCGAAATGAACAACCAAATAACGTTTAGTAACTAAAACGTACCATGACCATGAAAGTCGCTTTCAGTGCAGGCCCAAGAGCCGACTCGATGTTAACATTATTTTCAAACATTGAAGGCAGGCTATCAAGCAGAGTGTCCACAACACTCCTAGACTCCGACAGGTTCACCAGCAAATCGTCCGGAAGTGGTAGAAATGGATCATCAAGGTCCGCAACTACCATCATTTGCGGTTGTGTCAAGGAGGACTGCGACGCCAGAATATCAGAAATTCGATTGTTGGCAATAAGTCGTACAAATCAAAATAAAAAGGTCCAAATACTAGAGTTCATAATCCTGCCATACAACAGTCTGACTAGGCTAACGAAAGAACCACAGTATAATTTCAACTCAACTTTTCTCAAGGAAAGCCACAAAACAGTAATACCATGCACTTACAAGTTTCTAAAACCAATCCTCCAGAAAGTATCCTCTAAGTAACATTGTAAGAGTATCAGATTTAAAAGCACGTTTAATACATCAAACTCCAGACGTTTCCATGTACATCGTACCAACTGAAATCGTCACGTAAAACCCACATACCTTGAGATTGTAGAAGTGCAGAGTGCTGTCGAAGGTCATAAATCCTATCTGAGTCCTAGGAAATCCTAATAGTTTGTCCAATGATGCTTTGATAGTCGCTGCAGCAACCTGCGCCAATTGAACAACACAAATTTTCATTCACCCGACATGCTTCTCACTCCCAGAATTTTGATACGTACAGTTTCCATACAGACAATAATATGGACCTCCATTGCACAAAGGAGTCTTTTGTGCAATAGAGATTTGTATTACTGTGATCATTACATTTACTGTCAGAAAACTTGTGCTCTTGTCAATGGATTGTAGATCATGAAAACATTTACCATGACCATCCCAGAGTTTATTGCTGAAAGGGAGACATCAATGAGAAAGAAGTACACGGGCGGCATTGGTGGCCGAACCATGTACTCGGTTGGAGCCACAAACTCCACACTACCACAGGAAAGCTCCGGCCTTTCGCCGGCATCTCGACGCCGTCCGTTCTCATCCAGAGGACAAAAGTAATCCACAGGAACTGCATGCGGTTCAGCACATTCAGTAAATGTCAAGAATAAGGTGACAACATAAAGAGAACTTCACCAGAGTCCCACATACTAAACTATGCAGATCACCAAGAGAAGGAGGAGGAGAAGAAGAGGAAGTGAAGTTTTAAAATAGAAGATCCTGCTCCTGTCCAATCCCTCTCAGGTTTAATGAACCTGGAATCACTTCGAACACACCTTCATTTAGTAGTGAACACACATTGCAACGCCACCGGCGCCCTCCGTCTGTAAACATCACATAAGCATTGATGTACGTACGACACCGTCGACACCTTACTATCGTACCTGCAAAATTCACCACAGGAACCTCCTCCTGCACGAAAAATACATGGAAAATTTGGCCACATCATTTTTCCAAACCTTACATCTCATTCTTATGTACAAACAGGTCATAACTTTATGAGTACTTTCGCCTATCTCATGAAAAGCAAAGTTGATACAACAAAACATAACACTAAGCTTTCCAAAATGCATTAGCAAGTCCTTTACCGACATGATACAGCACTTTAAGTCAATATCGTCCCAGTAAACAGCAGCTTTAGTCAGAAGCGCAACACAACAGCACAAGTGCAGGTTGCCGCCAGAGTCTATGCAAACATGAAAGGTTAATCATCACTAATTGGTGGATTAGGGCTGAAGAACCATACCCCGGGTGGTGCCTCTGCAAGAGGATGAGTAACAGCTCCAAGAGGCAGATGCCACCGAGACATTAAAGAATGAGCATTTGGCATAGCATTGATTGTAAGACGTAAGTATCGAGGATTACAGTTTAAATTTCCACTTGGCTTCACTTCCTCCGCACCGTCAAGCGGCCTTGGAAGTGTGGCTGGATCTACAGTGCTGTCAGGTGATCCATGTACAGGAACCAAAGCAAGAGATTGGAAATCTTCGACCAAACCTTGCACTTGATGGTAATTTCCACCATAAGAGCTTGCTGGCGGTGGGTGGCTGTACGCGCCCACTTGGCCATCACCATAGTGCCCTGCCGTCGGTGGAGGAGGCGGCCCACCGTAAAAATTTTGTGACGAGAGAGGGGCTCCATATTGAGGAGGATTCATTGAAGAAAACTGGGGAGGTTGGGGGATAGTTGACGCAGACTTCGGTGACTGTGGCATGACATTATACTGTTGCCCTGTTGACACTGGCTGCGATGATGGCGATCCAAACTGAGGACCCAGGGGTGAAGGAGCCTGTGAGGGATTGCTAAACGATGGCCTGCTGCCTGGAGGGGGAGGGAACACTCCAGAAGGTGGTGGAGGCCCAGGATTCATTGGGAATCTTGCTGGAGGACCATACCCTGCTCCCTGAAGGGGTGCTCTTACGCTACCACTCGGTCCAAACCGAGGACTCCCCACAGAATTTGCTTGCCCAGATGCTCCCATGGAAGCTAAATTTGGTGGAGAAAAAGAAGGGGTTGGAATGGTGACGGGAGGACCTGCCATGGGCGGACCTCCGGGGGGCGGAGGCCTGGCAAAGGGTGGAGGCAATGGACCAGAGACGAGAGGTGTAGGATTGTATGGTTGATAACCTGCAGGAGGACCTTCCGGGCGATAAGCTGAAGGAGGTCCTACTGGCAGAGGAGATATGGGATTCTGAAGTTGATCTGCCAGGGTTTTCGGTGCTCCAGGGGGTCCAGGAGGTTGACCTGGAACATGCAGTCGAAACTGAGGGCCAGAGGCGCCACCTTGCCATGTTGGCGGTCCAGCTCTTGGTACTGAACCTAAAGCCAGATGCAGAACACGTTCAAAATTGTAAAATTCTGAAGGAACTACAACATAGGAGGCCATGTTGCAAGCAGCACAACCAGGCACAGTGCCCGACGGTGATGAGGACTTGGAAGGTCTCAATATCTTAGATTTTTCTGAGTAACAGTTCGTTGCCATGTGACATGCAAGAAACACACTCAAAATGCTGCTAACTCTGGAATAACAAACTAATACTTGCACACATTTCCTGATTCGTTTTGAAACGAAGTGATAAAAGAACGTCGATAAAGTTGGGAGAAAACTAGGCCCAACATTTTGGAGCTACGAGAAAGAGAAATGAGCAGTACCAGGAGCTGAAAAAGGTGAAAATTGCGGTCGAGCATTGGGATTATTAGGGCTGTTAGGAAACCGAGGCGAACCCGGGTTCCCCCCTTGCTGCTGCATATTCTGTGATCAGCCTCAAACTTCAGAAGTTGCACGGCACATTTAAGATATTGTGAACTCAAGCATCAATGAATAAATAAACGAAAAAACTAATAATTACTAGCACACAATGCAAGTACTCTAAACCTACAGCAACGAATCATCTACCAAATCTTGTTACAAAACTGTGGAGTGTTCACGTCGCGACCAGAAATTCGATGACGATCGTAACACCCATATCTATCAATCTACTCTCCAGTGCAATATAGTCAAAGATAAAAACATAAAAAGAAGAAAAACTAAAATCGGCCAGCAAATTCTTAGAAACGTCCACAAATACTACAACTACCTCTACTGAAAATCCACAACCTAATAGCTCTTATACACCATCTAGCGACCTCTGTACAACACTGCTTCTTTCCTTCTTTCTTTCTTTCTTCCAAAACGCAGCACCAGAGCCACGACCACTATCTCACAGAGCAATCCATCGACACCCCCAACCAAAACATCCTGCGATTCTTCAAAAAAATAAAATAAAATAAAATAATACTCAATAATCAACATCCAAAAACCACCCGACTACTCGGCGATCTAATTCGAGCAAGGCACCATACCGCAAGTGATTTCGCTACGCCGCGAGCTCTTCGATTAAAGAGTCTTCTTCCGAATAGCTCCAAGCTCTGGTTGAGCAACAAACATCCTCCGAGCTTGAGCAAAAGGGGATCAGCTTGAGTGCAATCAGAAGAAGCCCTGCCCCAGCATTCCAGAAGAATCGATCAGCTGAGATGGGGGTTTGGGATCTCTCCCTTCAGGTCCAAAGTCGTCTCGCAACCTCTCTCCCCCCCTCCCTCTCTTCCCTCGCTCACTGCCACGCTGTGCGGTGGTAGCCATTAGGGCTCCGAGGCGTCTTCACCGAGCCATGCTCACCGATCACTCATCCATCCATTCTGCCATACATTCATCTCATGTCTGACCTGGCCTTGGACGAACGTGGTCCCTCTCCCCTCCACATCTGGTCTTCGTCCATCCTCTTTTAATTATTCTTCATTGGGACACGTGACACCGATGGATTGCTCCGAGGGGAACTCACGATCAATATGATTGGCCGAGAATGATTCAACTGACGCTTGAAATCAGTGTGTAATATGTAGTAATATGAATTAAATTTGTATATACATATATATATATATATATAAGGAATTTTTAAATTGAACCTGAACCCTAAAACCCGCCCATCAAATTTTTGAGCTCCTCTTTTCATTGGTTGTGAATCCAGCAGTGGAGAATTTTTTGATGATGGTTAGGATGGGTGGGTAAATATAGTAAATGCCTAAGTTGATCAAACAATTCCTTTTTCTATTCATATATACACACACACAAAAATAAACTTGAATGAATAAATTCTCAGTTTTTTATACATAAAATTGAACTCTCTTATTTTTGTATAAAAGAGATGTAGGTTTAAGTTTATGGCTTGTTACACAATAACCCAATCGATAACAAACATTGACTTTGAATGATTTCCTACCAGTGATTGACTGGTTTAACGATGATAAATTGGTATGGAGTTTGTGCATGATTTGTGAAAAAAGTCTACTTGAAAAATAGAAGTAAAACAAAACAAAATGTATTTATCAATAGATATGGATATTCTACACTTGCCTGTAATTGAATAAAGTGGAATGAGTGGACATAACCCTGTTCTCAGTCTCTTGAAATTGATGGTGGAAATGAACATTAATCTCTTCATAAGAAAGCATTGAAGCTTTCCATCAAACAAGCCAACAACAACACATCCTGGGCCATACTTTGTGACAGAGAAATTCTCTGTGCTAAATGAAGTAAAATATAATTCTACTACTACTGTGTACAAATAAAACATCATGAAACATTGTGGTAAAGAAGAAGTTTTGAGCTTTTAAATCCTAAAGAATTCAATTGTTTGTAACATGACATAATCAATGTGATGGTTATGATTCAGAGAATTAAGTATTTTTTAAATAATTATTGCTCATGTAACAAATTCTCTAAGTTCTTAAAATGAAAAACTGTGATGATATTATTCTTTTAAGCTAAATATTTAAAATAGTGATAATAGTGGAATTTTATTTATTTATGATGTTTTACATATTAATCAAGAATAAAGATGATTCACACTTGATGGGACTGTAACAGTTGGTTTCTTTTATTTTAGTTTGTTTTTTTAGTTACATATATACATGTATTTTGGCATGTAAAGGCGAGATGGTTTACTACAAAATTAAAAACAACTTATTGTTATTATTATCATTTCAGCATGTCAAAGTGTAAATTTGAAAATTAAATTTTTATATTATACAGACTTTAGTTTTGTATAACAATTAAGTAAATTCATGGTATGTGTAAGAAGGACTTTAAACCTATAAGCCTACTTTGAAAAGCCATAATTCAAAAGCATTACCAAGGTTTCTGACTTGGTGAAGAAAAACTCTCTTTTAGAAGCCTTGAATATTGTATAGAGTGTAAAGTGAGAAGAAGCCACAAAATATATTAAATAATTATTTTATTGAAACTCTAAATATGTAAGTTTACATCCTTTTTCTAAAAATTATTATATATATATATATATATATATATATATATATATATATATATAACTTGGTTTCTTTTTTTTTAAGCAGTTATTGTAAACATTTTTTGACATAGCTTATCAATTATTTTTAAAAACTACCTCTTCAGATAGACCCAATGGAAATTTTGGAAGACAATGTATTCTATGCCTTACAAATAAATCTCACCTCTTCTTTATTTATGATATTTAAATTAATTTTTCTATAGATGAAGAAAATTTAGTGAGGTTTCTTAATTTCAACCAATTAAAGTATGTAAAATATGTAAAAGGTGACATCTCACCCTATTTCTTTGATATAAAGACTATTTAAATATGTATTTACATAATAAAATCAAAATCAAAATCAAAATCAAACATACATACATAAACTTTTAAGTAAATACAAAAGAAGATCATGAAATTTCAAAAACAACTCACTTGACATGATTCCTCAATTCAAGATATAGTTTTGACAAACAATTTTAAATCATATCCATTGTAAAATTTTATAAGTTATTATAAAAAAACTCATTTTTCATTTTTTTCATTTTTTTTTTTTTTTGTTAAAACATGTATTATTTTAAAATTTGGTTTTTTTCTATTTGAATGTTTATCACAGTAATATTAATTCAGAACCAAAATGAGTAAAAGAACCACTAATATTTAATATTAGGATAAACTATTAAGTTTAATGAAGTGATAAAATATTTACTTTATAATTATTAGTTTATTATTAGCTTTCTCAAAAGAATTATAGAACATTACTTTGCAAAAAATTCAAAATTTAAATTTAGTTAAACAAATAGATACACAACTCATTTTTAAATCATGACAAGTATTAATAATTATATTAAAACAAATCTTATACATACATTTTAAACTCTTTTGATATTATAGTAAATAAATTATTATTTTAAATTAGATATGTTATTTTGTAAATAATTATCCAAGTTGTATTGTTCTTTATTGCACTTTGGATATTTGCTTTAACATGTTATTCTAAAATCAAAGCAAGAGGCACCAAAGCAAGCGCATATACACATACAAATCACATAATTAAATAGAAACCTAATCACATAATGTTTTTACAAAAGAATGAAATATGAATCAGAGGGATGATGTGAATAAGATTACGGTTTTGAATTGATATTGTTTTCAAACTATGTATATGGGTTTCAATTCAATTATTGATGTTCTTACTCACAACATTGAAAAACAACATAGACTTTATTCTGAAAAACTGTTATGTCTTTGAAATATTATGAAATTCAGTTTTAAACATGTATCAACCAATACAATTCTAACAAACTTACCATTGTATAAAAATATCAATTGTCTTAAACTGTTATTTCTTTATTAAATTCATGGGTAATGTTAAAAATGGATTAACTCTCAATAATTCAAACAAAAATAAGAATAGAAACTTAATAAGAAGAAAGGATTTAAAAATAAAAAATATGAAAAGGAATGAAATATAAAGTGTTTTATTTGTTACCTTGTTTGCGTAGTGACCATGTTCACAGGCATGCTCTAACCATCTCGAAGTATTTGATCATGAAAATAATTATATTGTCAATCTCAATTTGAATCGACTGAAATAAACTGTATTTTACAAATACTAACATTGGAATATCTTAAACTGTGTCACACCCTTAAAACCAACTTGTAGACTTTGTTAGAAACCACCCTTGCTCAAACCCCAAACCATTTTGACAAATGTTGAACAATTTGGCATCAATTGCGTCCAACAATAATTGGCAAACTTCACAAAGATGAAGGCGGTGGTTAAGTGTGATAGAGGTGGTGGTATCACCTATTTTAAAGGACGGTTATGTTCCAGTTTACACATTGGTTTGGGGTTCAAATGCCAAATCTGCTTTGTTGATTTTAATCAACTGAACCAGAAAAACAATTCAACTTCTCCTATTTCGGGGCACATCAAAACATTATTTGTGCACCCAAAAATAGAATTCCAAAAAATATCTCCTAGAGTAGCTATAACAAGCTTAGGTAGACAGTTTAAGCTGATCCGACGAAAGAAGTCTCTTCCACAACTTTTCTGTCTGTTTGCACACTGTTAGTTTATTTACCCATATTATTTCTAACACAAAACGAGACAAACAAAGACAAAAAAAAAAGGTGAATGCATAATACATTTACAGATAAAAAAACCAATATGTAAGAACAACCAATTATACAAACATGCATATAAGCAAACAAAGCGTTCTATCTGTTGGTGAAAAGTGTATATGTTTCTAAGCACAGGCAAATAATTTTCCACTACTGTTATAGAATCCACCTGTATTTCAATCGTGCATTAACGTGAAATTTGCATATTTCCAAATACTTCCACTGCTGTTGCACATCTTACAATTCTATCATTCACTGTTCTCACTTTGAAAATCGAAAGATTCAACACACTCAAAAACACGTGATACCAACCTTATGACATGTTCCACATTTCCACATCCGAACTCTTTCGGTTTGCGTGATTTCATCGATTTTCTGTTTTCTAATGTCCCTTTTCTAAATTTATAATAAGGTTACAATAAATCAGCCTAGATTAGGAAAAGCTTCACCCGGCCATGGACAGAAGCACCAGCCTAGAAACCATCCAACACTGAATGAAGAGGAACACTCGCCTGGAGCAATGGCAAGGCGCATCATTCAGTTGTGGCTGATGCATGGCGTGCACTAACATCGAGACAAGAGTGGTACACAACGTCCAGGATCAGCAAAGAATAGCGGTGACGCGTCACAAAACGATGGATACAATAAGAAAGGCTGACCGACTCCGCGGACGAAAACACAAAGAAGTCACAGCCCAAGTACATGGCAAGCTCTGTCCACACGCATGCGCACTTGGCTACCACATTGGAATCATCTCTGATCGGCTACGGGGATCTGCTCTTTAAAGTCAGTGAAATTCGGCTTGCAGTGACCGGCGAGAGCACCGGGAGGATCGATGAATCTCCCACTCAGAAAGGCAAGTGCTTGCAGACGGTTTTGGTGTTCGGTGGGGTGGATGCCGTCCCAGCTGATGTACTCCGAAGGATGGGAGCACACAGTTGCGTCCGGGTGCCCGCAACTCCTGGCGGGATCGTAGTTGTAAGGGGTCGGACGAACTCCGCAGCACGCCTGAATAGTATATTTGAACCCTGCGGAGTATCGCCATAAACATCGAGGCACGAAACATGTGAGAATTGTGAACATTTGATCACCCTCTCTGGCTCACTATCTCTACTTCGATTCGCAAAAACTATGCTTTTTCAGTATTTGGAAGCAAGGCATACCATATTTCTCCGGGTTTTCGATCAGATCAAGATTAAACCCGTAGTCATCAGCCAACATGAACAGTGCATCGGGATGCTTCCCTCTGATATCATCGACGGCGGATTTCAGCCTGGCGTTGTGCTGTTGGGTTATGTTGTTCATTGCTCTCAGGCAGCCCAGCCGATCGTAGTCCCCTGGAGACGAGCCTGGAAATTGGGCCAATAGGAAACCCTTGCAGCCTTCTGAGGGTATATTGAACACGAGGAATTTCCTTGCACCGCTTTCGTACAGATTCTGCAGCGCCAAGAAGTCACTCGGGTTAGCTTACACGTACTTTCACAAGAACATGCACGGTGATTAAACAGCACTGAGGATTCGGGCAGAAACCAGCCACAACTGTCATCGTCGCTACCACACATACAATGTAAGATGAAATCATTTTGCTTCATCCCTCTTAGATTTTCTGCGAGGGCTATGAGGTTAACATTGCTCCGAGACTTACTTCTAGCGCCAAGGTGATGTTACCAACAACGTCGGGTATACTCTTCGCCACTTCCTCATAGGACAAGTTGTTAAAGTACCCCTTTCTGTAATCGTTCTCGCCTATGTTGATGATATGTAACCCTTGATCGAATGAACTTGCCACTGGGCCCTTCGAAATCGTGCCATCTCCAATGGCTCCGGCATCAGATGCAAGATGTTTGGCCCATTTGTACTGCTGCACCTGAGCCTGCAAGTGGAATATCACGCCCTTGTACTGCACTGGCCGAGCATTGCCACTGGATGCTGCGAAGTTGATACCTTTCCTGAAGTCGGAATTTATGCCTTGCAGATAAGCGCTCAGAAATGGGATGTTGAACGCCTGAGCTGCAACACACGCATACGACATTGAGATTTGTGTATCCGCAGAAATTTCAAGCCTGGAAACACTGGAAAGTTCTGTTCAAGGAAACCACCAGGAGAGGTGAGAAACAGTACCAAGAAAGTCGATGGATAGTCTGCCGTCGGAGAACCGGCTGGCTGGCCGACCAAAGTACGACGAACCATAGGGAGGACTCGCAGAGAGAAAGCTGAAAGGCAGGGAAGCTTGAACTTCTCCCACGTCGGACCTCGAGTCCCCGAACACGAACACGCTCGGGTAGCACGTATACTCACTCGCCTCAGCATCCGACGCAGTGGCCACAGCATCCACGTCGAAGCAGCACAACAAACCTAGCAACAACGCGACCGCGATGCACCGCACTTCACACGGGGTCCCCAGTTGGATCGTCATCGAGCTGGCGCAGCGACCGAGGGCCTTAAACCCTTGAATTGAACTCCTCTACCCTCCGCTCCAACTTGCACAAACTGGTAGCAATGCAACTATAAATACGATTCCTTGGATTCAGGATACTTCCGGAGATGATGGGTTTCAACGTGATCATCATTTCGGTTGAGCTCTATCCAGCTGGATCTCTCGCTTCATCCAGTCCCCCTCTCTCGTGTTGTGTTGTTGAGGGTTCATTTCTTTAATTTTATTTCTGTTTTGTTTTGTTTTGTTTTTTTTTTTTTTTCAGTGTCTCTGGCCTATGAATGCCATTCGCTGGTCGCTGCTCGCCACTCCACTTGTGTTGTGCCCACCTGGGGCCTGCCGGCACACGCCTCTCCCGATAGAAACACGGGATAAAGATGCCTCAAAGACCGTTAAATATAAAGACGATGGAGGGAGGTAGGTATAGTGCATGGGAAGTGTTCTGGGGGCACAAGAATGGGAGAATGGTCACGAGGATGGATGAATGGATAGATGGATGGATAGATGGATGGATGTAACAAAGACAACGCCCGTTAGTGGGTGAATGGATGAATTGATTGCTGGATGATTGATGGTTTGATGATTTCATGGCTAATTTATATTTGTATCATCCTCAATTTATATCATCCTATTTAATTTATGTATATGTATATATATATATATATATATATATATACATAGTCCCTTAACAAGTTACATTCTTCAATGGGTTCAATGTTGGCTATCTTTAATTAACATTTACTTATAGAATGTATATATATATATATATATATATTTGTAGGTATTTTTATACGTGTGTATATATATGTGTATATATATATATATATATATTTATTTATGAATGTATAGCATATTAGGATCATGTTCTACTAGAAACACAAATTGTACAATTTGTTCTTGGTTGATAGTTACTTATAATGTTTTGGCTAAAATTTAAAGCTTTTCATCTTCTTATTTGTACCAATCTGTTACTTATAATATGTTTGTGCACTCTTGTACTGTTTTTATGAAACTCTCAATAACAATGGAACAAGTTTTAAATTTTATATTAGTGTAATTCTCTATCTGTACATACATACAAATATTTTGTTTGGCAAATCTTTCAAAAAACAATTATTAGACTTGGCTTTTTAAAAATGAATAAAAAAACAATGTAAAACATGAGTATATGTTAATAAATGTAACAATATTCGCATTTTGAATTTTACTTTGAGGCAATAATGTAGTTAATTAGCTAATTTAAAGTATTCTAATTTGGTATTTGTTTAAATTAAATATACATATATGTATATATATATATATATATATATTCACAAAGTAACCAATTTTAACATAAACTGTATTTTATAGTTTGAATTTAGGAATCACGATAGCAAACTAAAATATAACAACAATGTATGCAGATAAATCTTTTTCAGTTGCTTGTAAGAACATAATCTCATGAATAATATTTCGAAATACCACAAAATGTCTACAAAAAGCCTACACAAAGACAGACCAACACTTTTTTATTTTGAAACAGATTATTAAATTTTGAGATCTTTTAAAGATTATTAAATAATTATGATTTGTTGATGAATATGTGTTTCATGATAAATTACCAAAATGGTTTAATGGTACATTAACTTTGGGTACAGCACAATGAACAGTGCAGTAATTTATTTATTTTTAAATAAAATTGTTACACTATGTATTTTGATATGAATTTGGTGTTTGGACTACTAAGCATGTGCTCGAAATTATAAAAGACTTCCTACTCAAGAGTAGGTACCAAATGAGCCTGTAAGGTCTTAGAAGGATTCGAATGTATATATATATATATATATATAGTCACTGGGAAATATATGAACTAAAATCATATCAAAAAAAATATATATATATATATATATATATATATTCATTCATTCATTCTTACCTATAATTATTTTTTTCTTTAAAAATTTGTGATTCCATATGTGAAAAAACTCAAAATCCAATTTCAGTATAATTAAGTAATGGAGAATAAGTTGATGAAAAGTTAAAATAAGAAGAGAAAAGTTGTGAAGATTATGTTGCAAGAGAAATCCGGAGAAATATAAAATTTTCACAATATTTCATAATTATCTTTCATTCGTCATCCTCCCGCAAAGAATGACTGGACGGATGGATTGATGATGGCTGGATTGTGTGTCAGGACAAAAAGTGCCTTTAATGAATTGACAGTTTCTTCGAAGTGACATGGAAATTCTTTTTACTTTGTTTCTGTTCTTTTGCATCTTCATTTCTTTTTCTTTTATCCACTATATTCGACATGAGTTGGAGCAAACTTTGAGCCCATGTGTTTTGGACACTGGTTCACTTTAAACAAGCGTTTAGCCCAAATAGTAATTGGATCATTGAAAACCCAGCCTAAGTTTGTCAGCTTACCAGCTAATCTTGGGTGAGCTTACTGGTCAATGATCTAATTAGAAAATCATAAAGCTAGCTGGGAAAATTATAAATGAAAATGAGAAACAACCAGAAGTCTGTATAAAGTAACTTCACCAAAGTATTACTCATCTTTTTACTTTTTATATATTAAAATTTAAATAAATATTAGATGCAGCAGTATGGAATGTTTCATTCACATTCCATTGGGAGTTATATATATATATATATATATATAGAAAGAGAGAGAGATGTATATATATATATATATATATATTTTATATTTATTTTTATGAATTTACTGTTGGGGTGGTAGAGTGAGTCAATTGGTCACGTGATAAACATGCGAGAACACATATTCTATTTCTTTACATGTGTCAGTGAACTCTTTACCTCTCAATAATATCAGCAAAAAAACGATTGGCATTGAACTGGAATATTAAATCCTCCATGTAACACTGCTTTGTGTTTAAAATATACGTCTAACCACTTTTTATGTCATGCAACTTTTTCAGTGTTTTATTTGATGTTATTAATTAAATTACTATTGCAAATTAATGCTCTAGATTACAGTGATTATTTTGTGATGTTTGTAATAGTTGTGTTTTGTGTTTTGTGATTTTCTTTTCTTTTTTTCCAAAATAATTATTACTATTTTCTTTGAAGACTCTTGTATTTATTTTCAACCTAGTAATGTAAATTTAAGTAAAAAATACTCAATTTTTTTAATTGTGCTAAAAAACATCTAAATATTTGTAATCATAAATTATAATTTATTAGACAAAATAATAAATTCATAATATATTTTATTAATACCATCCAACATCTATATTTGGTTGTATGGTATGAATTGTAATTTTTATTTTTTTAGTGTATACTAGCACATTTTAATGATCTTTTTAATCTATTACTTCCAAAAAGAAGTTGATGCATCTAATGCTAATAAAATATAAGATCCTATTTATCAAAATTAAAATAAAATAAAAAATCAAATAATAATTTATCAAAAAATATTACAATAAAAATATATGAATAAAAATTAAACATATTGTCATGGATATACATAATTACTCTAGGATTTATCTAGATAATTAGAAAAAGTAAGTAAAAGTATATTATTTTTATAATATTTTATTAAGAAGCTTCCTAAAAGCTTTATAGATGCTATTTTAATTTTATAGGTATCTATAGTTGACTTTTAGGTTAAAAAATTGGTCAACAAATTAGCTACATATTACACATATTGGTTGCTTATAGAACAAGCTAATTATGTGGCACACATAAGAAATTTCTCTTGCAAGTCAAGACATGTGTCCTACAAAGTCAATACATGTTGTAGGTCCTTTAGAATGTTGCCACATAGTTTATAGATAAATAGTATATATAGAAGCAAGAATGAAGCTTTCTTCACTCTTGTCAATTCTTTTCTTGCTTTTAATGTAAATTCTAGAATCTCTAGTTTCTTTGTCTTTTGGTAATAGCCATTCCAATTTCTATTTAATATACATACTTCTTTATTTTTATTTTGTCACTTTTCTTTTGATATGGATTTCACAAGTTTATACATCTTCTTTCAATTCATGTCTTTGTGTCAAGGATATAAATCTCGAGAAAAGAAAATCTTTAATACACTCATATATCATTGAAAAGAACTAAAAAATCACTTAAAGATGATATAATATTGAATTGAAATGGCTATTGCCAAAAATAAGAAGACTAGAAAGACTTGGAGTAAGTTTAAGGACTAGAAAGGCATTCACAAGAGTGAAGAAGGCTTCACTCTTGTCTCCATATATACTCTTCACTAGGAGCTATGTGGCGCTGTCCTATAAGACCTCCAAAATATGTTGACTTTGTAAGACACATATTTTAACTTATAAGACAAGTTTTTTTATACGTGTGCCACATAATTAGCTTGTTTCGCAAGCTACCAATATGTGACTAACTTCTTGATCAAGTTTCTAACCTATCAATCAATTACAAACATATATAAAGTCAAAGTACCATCTATGAAGCTTTTAGGAAGCTTTTCTAGAAGGTCTTATAAAATTAATCTACTTTTATCTATTTTTACCTATTCTTATATAATCATATAGGTATTTACTAGACTACCTATGTATATCCGTGATATTATCCATCCTTCTAGGGACAAGTTTCAAGAGGAGCGATCTTCATATGTTGAAAAAATTTAAGGTGCGACAAATTGTATTTGCCACATAATTTGCTCTTTGTTCTCTTTGAAGATGGTTGATAGGTCCTCTCAGCCATCGATAGTATTCCATACTATGGTAAGAAGACCACCTTGTTATTTGATCATTGTTGAGGCCTTCGTAACTTCCTTCAAATAAAACATTTGGATCATCGTCAAGAGTTGTTTCTATCTCTAATAAAATTCACCAAACATCAAGACTCTCTTCTCAAGTCATGATACTAAACACTTTGTATCTTGTCATCTATTCAAGGAAAGACATGTTATTCTTGAGCATATTTTTCTCAATTTCATTATCTTTAAGGTTGTGATAATCAAATATCTCATCTGATATGTTTGCAAATGAAAGCTCTTGAATTGAATTTGCTGATTGTTGATTTTCTATCTTCTTAGCATCACAAATATATAGAAGCTACAAAGAAAGATAGAAAGTAGAATGTTATCTTCTTTTGATCTTGTTTCTTTTATAGCAAAGATTTGCTATTCTTCATCTTAATTTTGATGAATGTTATCGATGAAAAGCTTCAACTCTCTTTGTGGCATTTATAAGATACTTTGCTGGCTCCCATGTGCATTTACTAATATAATATCTATGCCAATGAATAAGTTATTCTAATCCATTTTGATGCCCTCTTAAATCTAAGACTTCTTCTACTTTAAAGTCTTGATTATTATCCACTTCTACAAGATGAGGTGTCATTTATCTTCTTCTTGAGATATTCACTATCTTATATGGTTCAAGAAGAGACACATAAAATACATGATGATCTTTATAGACTTTGATAGATGTAATCGATAAGCAACATGATTGACTTCTTTACGAATAAAAAAAAGTTTCAACCTATAATAGTCCAACTTATCACAAGGACAAGTAGTCTTGATATTGGGATGAAGTAACCATACCTTGTCATCTATATTGAATTCTGGTTGCTGCTTGCAATAGGCATCTGCGCTGGTCTTTTGGCATTCTTGAACTTTCTTTAATTATGTCTTCATTGTTGCATGTAGCTCTAACAAATGATTTAGGAAATCTTCTTTCCAAGTTTATTAACTTTTGAAAAGTAAAAAATATCAAGTTATAGATGATAATCATAATTGGCAAATAAAGGTGTTTGTTGTGTAGAAAAATACATCATATTATTATAAGCAAACTCCGCCAATAGCAAGAGGATTGTTCAATTGTCTTGTTTATAATTGATAGTACATGTTAAGTATTATTCCAAAACTTAGTTTACAAGCTCTATCTATCGATCTGTTTGAAGATGAAAGGCCGAAGAAAGCTTCATGTCTACTTTTAGAATTTTAAAAAGGGATCTCTAAAATCTTGATACAAATTAAGTCACCCTATTCGATATAATATTTTTTGGCAATCCATGATATCTATAGATATTATCAAAGAAAAGCTAAGCAATTTTTGTACTTGAGATAGATTTTATACATGGTACAAAATGTGCCACTTTGGTAAATTAATCTACTATTATAAATATAAAATTTCACAAATCTCAAATTAAAAGATTCTTAATAAAATCCATAGAAATAAAAGACCATGGTTGTTCTTGAATAGATAATGGTTGGAAAAGTCCATAAGGTCAATGACGAGGATTTTTTGACCTTGAGCAAATGTCACATGATTGAATAAAGTCTTACAACCTTTTATATTTGAAGCCACCAAAAATCTTTGGATATTAATTCTAAAGTCTTGTTGTATCCAAAATGTCATGCTGCTGGAAAGTCGTGACATGCTTGAAGAATACGTAAACATGTTTCTCCTTTTGGAACATATAGGCATGATTTAAAATAAAGTAGGTTGTTCTTGAACTCAAACTTGGAAGTATCATGAGACTTAAAAGAACTATTCTTCATATTATAAATAAGAGGATAACATGATATACTTGATTGAATTTGCTTAAGAAAAGTTGAATCAATAATTAATGTTGATTTCACTATTCAAAGATGAAATTGTTCTAGCTTTAATAAAATTATCTTTTATTGATCAAAATCTATATTTTCTTCTTTAAGTACAAGATAAAAATGTTTAGAAAGAAAATTAGACAAACCTTGCTATTTTTTTGACTGATAAGTGATATTGAATTTGAATCTTCACAAAGACATGCTCCAATGATCCTAACAATGATTCAAAATATGTACTGATAGGAAATACTCGAGGTTCTTATGATCTATATATATGGTGATTAGACTGAAAGTACCTTTTAGATGATGACTTCATTCTTAAAAAGAATCCACTATTGCAAAAAGTTCTTTGTTGTAGATCTCATAGTTAATTTTGGATGCCAAAAATTTTGTAGAATGAAATGCTATTGGGTGAAGTACTAGCTTTGCTCAAGCCATTACATATGACAATCAATTATTTGAAAGATGTTAAAAAGAAAGACTTAGCTACAAAGGAACAAATCAAATAATGATAGGAGTTCCTAAATTTTTAAAAAACTTATTCAGTAATGCCAAAACCAATACAAATTGATATGATATGTTTTAATTCCCTTAAAAAGTAAGAAAAGAGTTGACGATGTCAAGAAGGCTTATGCTTATATTATAGAGAAGTTAAATACACTGCTCAATATTGTCCAAAGAAACAAGACAATCATAGAATGAGAAGCATGGTTCCTAAAGAAGACAATGTGTTAGAAAACGACTTTCTCCAACTATAATAGGGATTATGTGGTTAGAATCTTATATAATTCTTAGTAAAGGTTATATTCTCTCATCAAATCTTTTATTTTGTTTTACAATAGAAATTTATTTATGACAAAAAAATCACAAAGTCTTAGCTTTGTTACGTTCATGAGCCTTAATCTATAAAATAGTCAAAGATTTTGTCAAAAAATAAGAGATATTGTTAGTCAAGAAAACTTAAATTGTACATGTAGAACTTATAGATGGTCATTTGCTATCTTTTGGAGATATTATACATGAGATTGTTCCTTTAGATGTAGCAATTAAAGATCATAATAGCATAGTAATATTTAATGTAATAAGATCTTCATCTAATCTAATTATTTTAGGTTTATTGTGACTAAAAAAGTATAATCTTCTTATAGATTGGATTTCTCATAAATTTAACTTTCTTCAAAGTATTATTAAGAATTTTGTAGAAAGTCATGAATCTAATATAGTCAAACTTATACTTGTAAGTGAAAAAGCTTTCTTGCATGTTGCAAAAGAAGGATTGCTTTTTGTTATTTATGCTACATCCATTTTTAATAACAGAAAGACTTCAAGTCGCATTCCAAATCAATATCAGGATTTTTAAGATATTTTTGAAAAAAAGAATGCAAGTATTCACTTGGAGCATTTTCCATATGATTATTCAATTGACTTTAAAGAGAGAAGTCAGCCACCATTTGATCCAATCCATAGTTTATCACAAAATGAGTTGACTGAACTCAAGAAATACATTGACATGAACTTGGTTAAGAATTTCATATGCTATTGGAAATCTCTTGTAAGAGCTTCTATCTTATTTGTGAAGAAAAAAGATGGATCACTACAAATGTGTGTAGATTATCGAGGATTCAACAAGATTATCATTAAGAATAGATATCCTTTATCTTTGATATCTAGACTTCTTGATCAACTAAATCAAACTAAGTTCTATACAAAAATAGATCTATGAAGAGCATACAACTTGGTTTGTATTAAAAAAGAGATGAATGGAAGACTACATTTTGAACAAGGTATGAGTACTTTGAATATAATATCATGCCTATTAAACTCACAAATGCACGAGCTACTTTTCAACATCTTATGAATGATGTTTTTTGTGAGTTTTTAGATGATTTTGTTGTTTGTTACATAGACAACATTTTAATCTATTTTAAAAATACAAAAGAGTATGAAGTTCATATTTGTTTTATATTACAAAAACTTGAAGATGCAAGATTGTACGCCAAGTTAAAAAAATGTCTATTCTACACTACTCAAGTTTACTTCTTGGGATATATCATTTCCAATAAAAAACTTATGATGGATCCAAAGAAGATTCAAATTATTATAGATTGAAAGATTTCAAGAACAATAAGAAATATGTAATATTTTTTGGACTCAAACATCACAATCCAAACCTATCCAAAACCATATCCTTAAGATTCATTCTAGAGTCTTTTCTTATCTTAGATGTCTAGATATTCAAATGTCATGTCTCTCTTGAAGTATGCATGTCTAAAGTATAGCATTATTGGATACATAAATTTGCTTCTTGAAATAAAAAAAGCCATCAATAAGAATATAATCTTGATATTATATATTGTCCACCTTCAGTCAATCACTAACCATCTTGAAATAAATATTCTAATGCATAGCTTCTTTCCATTATGCCTCTTTGGTTAGATTTGAAATAACACTACTAATAGTAACAACTTCTACCTTGTCTCTAGATTTGTTCTTCAAGTCTAGTCTCTGCGATAAGCTGTCTGACACAATATGTTCTTGTCCTTGTTTATATTTAAGCTGAATATCAAAAAACTACAATTGTTCTTCTCAATGATAATATTGTGATTTTATATTTTCTAAATGCAAATCGTATAGCAAGAGATCGATGGTTACTCTAAACAACCATTCGCTTCTCCAACACATAGTGTCACCACATCTTTGTAGTGTGTATAATATTAATTACTTTTGATCACATGCAGACTAATTGTGCTCTGTCCTTTTGAGCTTGCATGATTTATATGCTACAAGTTGAAGGTCCTTATCAAAGTCTTGTTAAAGGATCCCTACAATAGCAAAGTCAGATGCATCAATGTCAAGCATACAAGGAAGGTAAGGATCATATGATTATAATATTGGAACAATAATGAGTGCCTCGTTCAACTTATCAAAGGCACTTTACTGCTCTAGTTTCCATTCAAATGGATCACCCTTCTTTAATAGGTTTGTCAATGAAGTAGCAATATGAGTAAATCGCCAAACAAAACAATAATAATATCTAATAAGGCCTAAAAATGAAAGGACTTCAAAAGCATCTTTGCAGGTTGACTAATCTTCCACTCCTTTCATCTTATCTAATTCCATACACATGCCTTTGGAGGATACCACATGTCCAAAAAAAGTGACTTTTGACTTCTAAAGTTCATATTTTGATTGCTTACAATAGAAGTAACTATCTTATAGTCAGCACAATACTTCTTGTAAATATTGTTCATGCTCTTCAAAGATTTTACTGTATATGAAGATATCATCAATGAAGACAACTACATACTTGTTTAAAACATTCCAAAAAAATCTTTTTATGTGACTTATAAACGAGACTAGAATATTAGTAAGGCCAAAAGATAAAACTAGCCATTTAAAATGTCTATAGCACATACAAAATACCTTCTTTTCTACATCTTTTTTTGGAATAGGTATTTACTAATAACCACTCTAAAAATCTAATTTACTAAAGATGGTCGTACTTCAAATTTGATCAAGAAGATCATCCATGCGTGGAAGTGGATATGGATTCTTAACAGTCTGCTTATTGAGGCTTCGATAATCAATGCAAAGGCAAAGTTCATCATCCTTCTTAGATGCAAAGAATAAAAGTGCTCTCTATAGTGATATGCTTTTTCAAATAAGGCCTTTTTCTAAGAATTCATCCAATGCCTTCTGCAGCTCTTCAAGTTCTTTTGATGATAAACTAGTCAACTTACTAGTTTGGCTCTAAAAAATAGTTCTATTTGAAAAGGGCCACCTCAATCAGGAGGCACAATACTAGGTAGGTCAATTGAAAAGACATCTCAATATTATCATATGAGTTACTCTGCCCATTCTACTCTTTTAGTTGTCTTGTCCACCACTAATGTAAGATTTAGAACTATCATATATATCGATGGCTTATGTTGTATTTGCTTCTTCATAAAGGTCGTCTCTATAAGTTAGTCTTTGGATGTAGATTGTCTTTCTTTTTCACTTGATATGAAGGTGTAAAGAATCACTTTGCTTCCACCATCTTTAAAAGAGATTGTGCTTGCTATCCAATTAACTTGCTTATTTTCCATCTCTAGCCATGGCATACCTCAATTTTATTACCTTGAACCTCTCTCTTAAGATATAGGTATCAATCAATCTCAAAGATTATTCTTCACATGTCTCACTTAATATTTTCTCTTGATCATCTACAAGATATATACTTCCTCCTTTCATTGCCTTAATTTTAATTCCAAGTCAGTCAGCAATTTCAATTGAGATGCAATTTTTCATAGAGTGACAATCTACAAGCACTTGACATGGTTGTCATCTTAGTAGTCTTGTTAGATGTACTAATCACCTCTTTTTATAGTTATCCAAGGCCATGCTATTTGTCTCTAAGAGATAGTAGCTATTCCGAGTATTGGCTCTTGGCACCTTTACTAAGAAGCCTCGTTTTTGTGCTCTATCTCATTATCAACTTGCTGAGTTTCGAGGTTGTGAATTTGCCTTGTCTTGATGGTGTTTAAATTTTGATATTTTTGACAACCTCTGATCTGATGGCCTTGCTCTTGACAATAGAAATACAATCTCTTTTGCACCAATATTTGTTGTCTTTATAGTGTCAATAATGCTTGTAAGGCATCAATCTCCATTAGCATTGGTTATTGTGCTATAGTATTAGATAACAACATAGGACTTTGTGCTATAGATTTTGCTCTATAATTTCTAAAATTTATAGCATCGATCCTCTCTACAAAGCTTTGAACTCGATGTTGCCATCAAATGGCTGCTGCATCTCTCAAATGGTCAACTGCATATATAATTCCTCCAATAATATTTGCCCTAGATAGTTAAAGGTATTATCACATATCGAAGAGCCATTGACATACTTCTTCTTGTCATAAAGTCCCAAAGTATGTACTAGCCTTATTCAATTTCAATCTAGCAAATGTTGACTCCTATGTCATCAAGGCTTCTATTTGCACTTACAAAGTAGCTATCTCGCCTAAAAGGTGTTGTATTTGAGCCTCAATCTGAGATTCCTCTGCCATATTTTCCATGTTGTAATTTCTTCACTGGATTCCACTTTTATAATGCCTTTTCACCTCTTAGTTGATTTTTTAAGAATAGCTCATAGTAGCTTCAATATAGTATCCAGTGTGACTATAAGAATTCATCTTAGACTAGATAATGATTATTGATACACTATCAAAAGTAAACAATTTAATACTCGCTTTCATACCAATGAAACATGATCAATCTATCTTAAGTGTCTAAGACCTTTTTAATCCATAGCAACATAAAATCTCATCATAAAATAGGATAAATTAGACTAGAATAAAAGTTGAATAGAATTAAATGAAATGAGATACAAAATACAAAATTGAAGAATCAAAATTAAGACAGAACATAATAAAATAAGAAGATACAAAATCTAATTCTATTAAGAAAAAAGATTCAAAGCCATACTTGGCTAGATGCTCCAAAAGGCCATAGCAAGTCCTATTTATATTTTTTTCTACCACCTTAGACTTTCTAAAATATTCCTAAGTAGTAGATCCCACTTAGATAACTGCATTAAACTCCTTCTAGAAGGTTCTATAATAGGCCCTATCTAGACAATTACCTTAAGTCTTTTTTGGAAGGTTCTACAGTGGATTCTACTTAAATAACCACCCTAAACTCTTTTTAGAATGTTCCACAATGGATCCTACTTGGTCCACTAATCTAACCCCAATTCTAAAATCTTCCATGGTTCTAATTATTCCTACACAAATATCTTATCTATATCCATTTACAGGTTTGTATGATTTTATATTCATCATAGTAGATCGTTTTAATAAGATAGTAAATTTTGTACTATGTACAAAATTTATCACAATTGAAGAAACGCCTAAGTTTTTTTTCAACAACATCTATTACTATCATGGATTGCCAAAAGATATTATATCAGATAGAAAAATTTAATTTATATCAAGATTTTAGAGAACTCTTTTTAAGATTCTAAAGATTGACACAAAGCTTTCTTTGACCTTTCATCCTCAAATAAATCGACAAAAAAAGTACATAAATCAAGTTTTAAAGCAATACTTAAGTTATACAATCAATTATCAACAAGATGATTGGACAACCTTCTTACTATTAGCAGAGTTTGCTTACAATAATACGATGCATTCTTCTATGCAACAAACACCTTTCTTTGCTAATTATGCTTTTACAACTTGATACTTTTGATTTTTTAAAAGTTAATAATCTTGTTGCAGAAGATTTGGCAAATCGTTTGACAAAGCTGTATGCAATAATGAAGGCACAATTAAACGAAGCTTAAGAATGACAAAAGATCAACATAGATGCCTATTGAAAAGAACAATAAAAATTCAATGTAGGTGACAAGGTATGGTTACTTCATCATAATATCAAGATTACTTGTCTTTATAATAAGTTGGACTACAATAAGTTTAGACCTTTTCCTATTTGTAGACAAATCAATCCAATTACTTAATGAAGCTCTATCATGTATTCCATGTGTCTCTTCTTGAATTATACAAGATTGTGAATATATCAAGAAGAAGACAAGTCCTATCTCTTCCTATAGAAGTGAATAATAATAAAGAGTATATTTAAGCATGTAAAATTATTTTTTTGATAATTAATCCTCAAAGTCCAAGAATTTTTAATAATTAATTAAAACTTTATAAACTAATTCTTTTCTATAATACATATATATTAGTCTTTTATTTGTAATAATAATTGATAGTTATTAATTTATATTATTTAATAAAAATAAATACTTTTTTTTATTTTTTAATAAATTTATTTTTATGTAAATCTATTTAAAATAAAAATTATATTTTTTATAATATTATCATAATATAATAAAGAAGGATTAATATAAAATAATTATTTAAATATGATTAAAAATAAATTAGAGTTTATTTAGTGATTTTGAAAAGATATATTGGAATTTTTATTGAAAGGATTTAACAACTTTTAGATGTTATTATAAAGAAATAGAACATGATGTGAAGGCCCATTGAGGTCCTTAGACTAACTTGATGTATTTAAAAAACCATTATGATGTTAAATATTAAAAAAACTTGATTTAATAGAAAAAATTAATTTTATTCGTAAATAATAGAAAATTATATATATATATATATATATATATATATATATATATATTTTCTATATAAATCATAATTTCTTGAAAGTAGGTAAGATAAAAAGACTAAAGCCTTGTGATTCCTTCAAGACATTCTATATATTATTTATGTGTCTTAGAGTGTTTCAAATTCTTAATCATATAATCGAATTATCATTAGATAAAATCTCAGTTATTTAATTTTTTTCTTACTTTATGGCATATACATATATATATATATATATATATATATATATTTATTCTAATAGTTATTTAAATATATAAATAAGTAGAAGTAAGTAAAAATAAATTAATTTGACAATATCTTTTAAAGAAGCTTTCTAGAAGCTTTATAGATGTGGTTTCACCTTTATACATGTCTATAGGTGATTTGTACATTGAACACTTAGCCAACAAGTTAGTCACATGTCGCTTGTGTTGTTAGCTTTTGATATAAGCTAATAATATGGTATACATATTAGAAAACTTACCTTACAAGTTAAGACATGTATCTTGCAAATTGAACAAGTGTTGGAGATCCTATAGAATATAGCTCTTAGGTAGATAGTATATATAAAGGCAAGAGTGAAGCTTTCTTTATTCTTATCAATTTTATTTTACATATAGTCTAATTTTAAGGATCTAATTTTAAATATTAATCTTTTTAATCTAATATCTATCTATTATAATAAATTAAATAAATTAGATAATAAATTAATTTATCAAATATATCTAATATATATATATATATATATATATATTATTTTAATATATATTAGATAGATAATGTATTGAATAAATTTATTATTTATCTAATTTGAAGAATCTAAACACATGAACCTTCTTATCTAATCTTGTCTAGTGATACCAGAGTATACTGATTCTTTGTTTGTTTGTAATTCATATCCTTGGCACATATACGTTGTATCATGTTATTTATTTAAAGAATGATGTATCTCTTTTGAAGATCCACATTTTAATTTCAATGTTATAAATATTGAAACAACCTAAGTACTTTATCTAATAATCTTATAATTACATCTTTTGATCTAAATCTATCAAGAATTTATTCTCTATATTACAAAGAAGTTTTAATATTTTATTCTTTATTGTGTGTGTATATATATGATTTATCAATTTTGGTACTACAATAGAATATTTATGCCTTATTACTAAATTTGAATAAAAATGGCTATTTTCTTAAAATATTTGTATTAACATTTTATTGTCGTTGATTTTTATTTTGTTATGTCTTTATTATTTTGTAAAGCTCTTCTATCAAATCAAAATTCAAAAGCATCATATCACATATAATATTTATAATTAGAAAAAAATAATAATTTTTAAAAATATGAATGTAATATATATATATATATATATATATATATATATATATATATTATTCTTTCTTGACTAATAATTTTTTTTATATGTGTAATAAAATATTCTATTTTAATTATATATTCTTCTATAAATTTTTTATTAAAAATATTTTCCAAATAATACAAAATTATTATCTAAGAATCCAAAAAATATGTCTTTTATCAAATTTTAGAATGAAACTAGAGCATTTATAAGTTCAAAAGATATAACATTGAATTTATAATAGCCATTTTAAATTTACATGTAATCTTCTATTTATTTATTATTTTAAATTTATACTAGATTGTGAGGTCATCATGGATCCATCTTAAAATAGATCTTAGCATTATTTGATTTTTCAAGAAGATTCAATAACAAAAGTAAAGGATAGTAATTTCTAATAGTCAATTTATTAGGTCAATAGTAAAGTAGACATATTTGTTGAGATCAAATATTTTAATTTATAGATAGAATTCACACACTTATATCCTAACTCCAATATATAAAGGTCAAGATTTTTTATTTATTTATTGATTAAATTTAAAATAAATT
The DNA here is from genome assembly GCF_059467195.1 of Physcomitrium patens. Taxonomy (NCBI): domain Eukaryota; kingdom Viridiplantae; phylum Streptophyta; class Bryopsida; order Funariales; family Funariaceae; genus Physcomitrium; species Physcomitrium patens. The sequence continues at coordinate 15,825,662 of NC_143410.1, forward strand.
TTTTTAATTATAAATTAATATCAAAATTATATAATTCAAATAAATATAGATAATCTACCAATAGTTGAAGGATATAAAAAATAATGTTTAATACTTGATTTCCTATCACCAATTTAGATAGCTTTATATTTCAAAAAGTATCTCTAAATACAAGTAATTTTTCACTATTAATCTTTCGTAGAGTTTGTCAAACGTGGTTTGAAAGTATTAACTTGTATTATGTTGCAAAGTTATAATTTACGAAACAAATTAAAGTTCTTGTTTCTTAAAGAACTAAAATTTATAATTTTAAAAATTATTTGAAGTTCAAATAACATGTGGGATTTGATAGTAGGATGAAACTTAAATTTGATGGTTTTTGTCTATAATTGTCTAATTGTAAGATTTCTCTTGTGATTAGATATATTCAAGTTTTTGCTTTTTATATCTAAATCTAAGCTCTAGGTCATAAATAAATTAATTTGATATTATAATGTTATATTTTATAATATATATTATACAAAATAAATATGAATTATATTACTGACTTCAATATTTTTTATTTAGCAAAAACTATTTAAATTAAATTGTATCAATTTCTATAAATTCTACTTTTGATGAGTAAATACCAAGACAACTAATGATACAAACATGCATATAAGCAAACAAAGCGTACTATCTTGTTGATGAAGAGTGTACATGTTTCTTACCACATGCAACACCTTTTCCAATACTGTTATAGAATTCACCTGTATTTCAATCGTGCATTAATGTGAAATTTGTATATTTCCAAATACTTCCACTACTATTGCATATTGTTGAGAACGTTTAGAAAGACACAAGAATGATAATAAGTCATACAGATACACAAGAGTAGTAGTAAGTCATACACACACACAAGAGTAGTAGTAAGTCATACACACACACAAGAGTAGTGGTAAGTCATACATACAAGAGGGTTTATAAGGAGAGAGAGCTTCACACATAAAAATCTATTCATCTGGTTGTGTTTCGTATACAAAAAGAGAAAAGAGAAGAAGATAAACAGTACTTCTCCACTAGACTCTAAATACTGTAGCTATAGTAATTATTGTAGTCTACAGTAAATTTTATGGAGAGCGTCGACTACATTTAATGATCTCAACACTCCTCCTCGCTCATCATAATATTTACATAATATAAAATTTATATAGAATTATGATCTATATTTTTCTATGATCTTGCAAGATTAACAATAGTTGCCTCATTAAAACCTTATCTAAAAAAACCTTATTTTATTTAAGGACAAAACCATAGATGAAGGAAAAAGAGTACAATATCATTTTCTTTAATTATTTAAAGAGCTCATCAACTTTCTTATTCAAGAAAAATAAGTCGCCGCATACCAATGCCATAAGTAAGTCGATGATGGTTGCTTAATGAAAGAGCTTTGGTGAAGAGATCAGCAAGGTTATTTCTAGATTCAATTTTTTTAATTATAAGTACTTGATCAGTAATCAAGTCATGGGTATAACTAAAATACTTTGGATCAATATGCTTTGTCATGTCTCCTTTAATGAAACCAACTTGCATCTGTGTAATATAAGCACTATTATCTTCATGCAAAATAGTTGGAGAATCATCATATAAAAATCCACAGGTTGTTTGAATGAATTTGTCAATTGATTGCAACCAAATACATTCTCGAGATACTTCATGTAAGGCAATCATTTCTACATGGTTGAATGAAGTTGCAGTTATTGTTTGTTTCACTGATTTCCATGATATTGCAGTTCCATGTCTTAAAAATACATATCATGTTTGAGATTTAGCTATTGCAGTATCAAATTTATATCTTGTATCATAATATCCAACCAATTTTGGATTTGCGGATTGTGTGTAGTATAATCTCAAGTCTTCAGTACCTTTTAAATAACGTAATAAATGTTTGATGCCATTCCAATGTCATAGTAATGGATGTGCACTATGTCTTGCAAGAACACTAAGTGCAAATGTAATATCTGATCTTGTAGATGTAGCTAAATACAAAAGTGCTCCAACCGCTGCAAGGTATAGATATTGATCTCCCAATATTTCTTCCTCCTCCTCAAATGGACAGTATAGAGCATGACCATCACAACCATGTCCAACCATTGGTGTGGAAAATAGATGAGCATCAATCATATTAAATCTTTGAAAGATTCATCTAATATACATTAGTTGGTAGAGAAAAATGCTATCATGTGTTAGATGCATAATCTGAAGACCAATACAAAAAGTTGTTTTTCCTAGCATTTTTATTTCAAATTCACGTATAAGTAGGTTTCTAGCTATAACACATGGAGATGTAGTGCCCACTAGATTAAGATCATCAACATTTACAGCGATGATCACAAAACCAATTTTATCTCGTTTGATAAACAAACAAGGAATAAGTGGATCACTTATAAAATTATTTGTAATTAAATAATCTCGAAGATATTGATACCACATGCATCTAGATTATTTTAAACCATACAAGGCCTTACATAATTTAATACCATAATATTTTCTTGAAACGAGTCGATTTGGAATTTGTGTTTCTAAGCCAAGTGAAACTTTTATATAAATATTTGCATCATGAGAATCATATAGATATGAAGTTACTACATCCATCAGATGCACCTCAAGGGTGGCATAAACTATCATTCCAATAATATATCAAAATGTAATTGAATCCATGACTGGAGAATATGTGGATTCATAATCAATGCCAAATCGTTGAGTAAATCCTTCAGCAACAAGATGAGCTTTATAGTGGATTATTTGGCCTTGAGCATCTTGCTTGTGTATTAATACCATTTTATATCCCACAAGGCGAGATGTTAGAGTGTCTACAATTGGACCAAAGACTTTCTTCTTATGCAAAGAGGCATACTCCTCTTCAACAGAAGTTTTTTTTATTTTGACCAATCTAAGCGACACATCGCTTCCTTGATGGTTTGAGGTTTAGGATCGTCTTCCTCGTAAGAAAGGGCTTCTATAATCATATGTACAACTGATTCATCTATCGTAATAGATGGTCTGTCCCAAATATCATCTGTAGCATAATACAAAATAGATAATTCTTTACTCAACTTCTTCTTATTCCTTCCAATTCTAAGATTGTTTTTCATAGGAATTGAAGGTACATTATGCATGGATATATCATCATGAATTAGTAGTCCTGTAAGATGAGTCGCAATTTCTTGAGAAATAATACCAAGATTAGTTAATTTTATAGCTTTTTTCTTACGTGGTTGCTTATCTGATCCACGAGTTCTTTTAGTTGTTGTTGTTATAACTTGAGGTATTGTAATCAATGGCATTGCAATTTGAGCAAGTCCGTTTTCAGCCTCATTAATAGGAATTCTTGTAATTCTAGGTGCATCATTGAAGTCAATAGGTGTTTCATCCACGATCCGCTTAAGATGCAAAATCTTAGCAACTTCAGTTTCTACCAAAGTTGTCCTAGGATGTCAAGGACAAGAACTCGATGAAAAGTAATTCTGACAAGTGAGCCTTCACTCAAAGAAAGGTAACAAAATATAAATAAATAAGTATGTATATTGAAAGAGAAACTGAAATGGCTATTGCCAAAGACTAGAAAACATGAAGACTCTTGAAACTAGGCTGGGAGCAAGAAAAGAGTTGACAAGAGTGAAGAAGGCTTCACTCTTGTCTCTATATATACTATCCAACTAGGGACTACATGGCGACGTTCTATAGGACCTCCAATATGTGTTGACTTTGTAGGACACATACCTTGACTTACAAGGCAAGTTTTTCTATGTGTGGGCCACATAGTTAGCTTGATCTTCAAGTTAACAATATGTGTGGCACATGGCCAACTTGTTGACCACATTTCTAATCGAGAAAAGTCAATTAAAGACACCTATGAAGTCAAAGCAACGTCTATGAAGCTTCTAGAAAGCTTTTATATTAAATACTATAGAATTAACTTACTTTTACTTATTTTTACTTACTTTTACCTATTTATATATGTAATTATTAGCTTATATAAGTATGTCTGTGACATTACCCTCCCTTCTAGGGACGAGTTCCACGAGGAGCGGTCATCATATGTTGAGGAAATCTATGATGCAACAAATTGTATTTGCCACATACTCTGATCTTTGTTCTCATCGAAGATTATTGATAGGGCCTCTCAACCATCGGTAGTGTCTCATACCAGGGCGGGAAGACCACCCAGTTATTTGATCATTGTTGAGGCCTTCATAACTTCCTTCAAATAGAACATTTGGAACACCATCAGGAGTTGTTCCTACCTCTAGCAAAATCACCAAACATCGAGATTCCCTTCCCAAATCGTGATACCAAACGCGTTGTATCTCGCCATCTATTCGAAAAAGAACATGTCATTCTTGAAGATCTTCATCTTGATTGCGTCGTCTTGGAGGTTGTATCAATTGTAATGTCTCGTCTGGCAGGTTAGCAAATGAAGGTTCTTGAGTCGAATCCGCTAGTTGTTGATTCTCCATCTCCTAAGCATCATTACTACAAAGAAGCTACAAACAAAGATTGAAAGTAGAATGTTATCTTGCCTAGATGTTGTTTCTTTTATAACGAAGGTTTTCATCTTGATTTTGATAGATGTCGTCGATGAAAAGCCTCCACCGCCTTTGCTGCATTTGCAAGATTCTTTATTGGCTCCTATGTGCATTCACTAATATCATATCCGCGCCAATGGACAAGATATTCTAATTTATTTCGACGCCGCTTTGAATCTAAGACTTCTTCTACTTCAAACTCTTCATTATTGTCCACTTCTATAGGAGGAGGTAGAGCTTGTTGTCTTCTTGGTATGTCCACTGTCTTATATAGTTCTAGAAGAGACACATGGAATATTGGATGGATTTTCATTGACTCCGGTAGATGTAAATGATATGCAACTGGATTGATTTGTGCAGAAATAGAAAATGGTCCAAGTCTTTGATAGTCCAATTTGTCACAAAGACGAGTGGTCTTGATATTGCGACAAAGTAGCCATACCTTATCACCCAAGAGGAATGGTGGTTGTTCTTTTTGATAGACATCCGCATTGACCTTTTGTTGTTCTTGAGCTTCTTTTAACTGCGCCTTCATCGTTGTATGTACCTCTGATAAATGAATCGCCAAATCTTTTGCAGCAGGATTATCAACTTTTGAAAAGTCAAAAGTATCAAGTCGTAGATGATAACCATAATTAGCAAAGAAAGGTGTTTGTTTTGTAGAAGATTGTACCGTGTTATTGTCAGCAAACTCTGCCAATGGCAAAAGAGTTTTCCAATCATCTTGTTGGTAATTAATGGTACATCTTAAATATTGCTCCAAAACTTGATTAACATGCTCCGTTTGTCCATCAGTTTGAGGATGGAATACCGAAGATAGTTTTATATCCACTTTAAGAATCTTAAAAAGAGTCTGCCAAAATCTTGATACAAATTATGTTTCCCTATCTGATATAATATCCTTGGGTATTCGATGATAGCGATAGATATTATCAAGAAAAAGCTTAGTTGTTTCTTCACCTGTGATAGACTTTGTACATGGTACAAAATATGCCATCTTCGTAAAATGATCTACTATCACGAATATAGAGTCATAAGAACCTGAGATTAGAAGATCCGTGATGAAATCCATCAAAACAGAAGACCATGGTTGTTTTGGAATGGGTAATGGCTGAAGAAGTCCTAAAGATCGATGACGAGGAATTTTTGATCTTAAGCAAACATCACATGATTGTACAAAATCTTTGACTGCCTTCCACATTTGAGGCCACCAAAAATCCTTAGATATCAGCTCCAAAGTCTTATTATATCCAAAATGTCCTGCTGTTGGAAATTCGTGACGAGCTTGAAGAATACGTAAACGTGCTTCTCCTTCTGCAACATATAGGCGTCCTTCGAAATAGAGTAGGTTGTTCTTGAATTCAAATTTAGAGCGATCATGAGATTTAGAAGAATTATTCTTGATATCATGAACAAGAGGGTCTGAAGACATACTTAACTAGACTTGCTTAAGAAAAGTTAAATCAACAGTCAATGTTGATTTTATTGCTTGAAGATGAAATTGCTCCGGCTTCAAGAGAACCATTCTTTGTTACTCAAAAGCTGCATCTCCTTCTTTTGGTGCAAGATAAGAACGTTTAGACAAGGCATCGGACAAACCTTGTTGTTTTCCTGGCCGATAAGTGATAATGAACTCGAATCTTCATAAAGACATGCTCCAACGAGCTTGACGATGATTTAATATGCGTGCTGATATAAAATACTCGAGGTTCTTGTGATCCGTATACATGGTGACTAGACTGGAAGCGCCTTCTAGATAATGAAGCTGTTCTTGAAAAGAATCCATGATTGCAAGAAGTTCTTTGTCGTGGATCTCATAATTGATTTCTGCTACTGAGAATTTTCTTGAATGAAAGGATACTGGATGAAGTTTGTCATCTGTTCCCATTTGTGATAAAACCGCACCTAGAGCAAAGTTTCATGCATCTGTTTCCATAAATAATGCTTTCGAAAAATCAACACAATACAAGATTGGTGCACAAACAAACGATGTCTTCAAAGATTCAAAAGTAACTTCCGCTTCTTGATTCCATTGAAGTTTGTCTTTACAAGTCAAACAAGTTAGTGGAGCTACAACTCGAGAGAAGTCCTTCATGAAGATTCGATAGTAGTTGGCAAATCCCAAAAAACATTGGACACCTCTTACCGTTTTTGGAATCTTCCAATCTATTATAGTTTGAACTTTCTTAGGATCCATCATAATTCCATCATTTGAAATGATGTAACCTAAGAAATCGACTTGAGTAGTGTGGTATACATACTTTTCTATTTTGGCATAGAGTCCTGCATCTCTTAATTTTTGTAACACATGACGAACATGAAGTTCATGTCCTTCTAAATTCTTAGAATAGATCAAGATGTCGTCTAGATAACAGACCATAAAATCGTCCAAAAACTCTCAAAAAACATCATTCATTAGATGTTGAAAAGCTGCTGGTGCATTTGTAAGTCCAAAAGGCATGACGTTGTATTCAAAATATCCATACCTAGTTCGAAACGCAGTCTTCCATTCATCCCCTTCTTTGATGCGTACTAGATTGTATGCTCCTCAAAGATCTATTTTTGTATAGATCTTAGCTTGATTCAGCTGATCAAGAAGTCCAGATATTAAAGGTAGTGGATACTTGTTCTTGATAGTAATCTTTTTGAGTCCTCGATAATCAACACACATCTGCAATGATCCATCTTTTTTCTTCACAAATAGAATTAGAGCTCTTGCCGGAGATTTAGAATGGCGTATGAAATTCTTGGCTAGATTTTCTTCAATATACTCCTTGAGTTCGGTCAACTCATTTTGTGATAAACTGTAGATTGGTCCGAATGGTGGTTGTGCTCCTTCTTGAAGGTCAATTGAGCAATCATAGGGACGATGTTTCGGGAGTGTATTTGCATTTTTTTTTTCGAATACATCTTGAAATTCTTGATATTGGCTAGGAATGCTACTTGAAGTCTTTTCACCAGTAGAAACATATGTGGTACAAATAATACATGGTAATTCTTTCATACCAGTATGCAAGAAAGCTTTTACACCTATAAATATGAGTTTAATTGAACTGGACTTATGACTCTCTACTTGATTAACTACACTGTTAGTTATACTTTTAGAGAAAGTAAGAGTTCGAGAAATCCAATCTATTTGAGGGTTGTATTTTTCTAACCACAATAAATCTAAAATTATTGGATTAGAGGGAAATCTAATGATATTAAATACTACAAAACTATTATGACCATTGATTATTATTTCTATAGAAAGGGTTTCGTGAGTAATATCTCCGAAAGACAATGGACGACTATCTATGACTTCTACATGAACAGGTTTAGTTTTCTTTACTAAAGATATGCCATGTCTTTTAGTAAATTCTTCATCTAAAAAATATGCAGAGGTTCTTGAATCTAACAAAGCAGAGACTTTGTAATATTTAGGTCCTAAAATAACATTTAATGTAAAACAAGGACAGGGCTCTGAGGAGAGAATAGGACCTTTACTAGATATTGTGCAAGGTTCCAGTCACACGGTCCCTATTGTAGCTGAACAAACTCGTTTTCCAACATATTATCTTCTTTCACAGCCATACTCCTCATTTTGTGATTGCGTCATTTCTTTGGACAATGTTGAGCAGTGTGCTTTGGTTCTCTACAATATAAACATAATCCTTCTTGACGACGACAAGTCTTTTCTTATTGAGTAAGAGGTTTGAAACGTACTGCATCAATTTGCATATCTTCTACTTCCGAATGTATGTGTTGAAGAGGTGTTGGTGTTGCCATTGAATTATAGTAACGTTGAGGTCCACTTATACGGTTCTCAGATCAGAATTCAAAAAGGCGATTGTTGCACTTCACAGCAAAGTCAATTGGTTGACTCAATGTTTGAGGATCAGATAAGTTGAGCATTAATTTTTTTACCTCATATTGTAATCCATAGAGAAATTGGCTAATAAGTGCAACATCATCCCACTTGATATCAGTTACAAGTTGTCAAAATTTTAAAGCATACAATGTTACTGATCGATTGTCTTATCGTAAAATACAGATCTTATTGGTTGCAATACAAATTACATCATGTTCTCCATACATGGATCGAAACTCTGCCAGAAAAGCCTCTAGATTATCCAATATTGAATCTCGTCGTTTAAGAAAAAATGAAAACCACGATAGTGCTGAATCTAAAAGAAGCGTACCAATGAATCTAACTTGCGATCCTGGAGTTGGATAGCTTTGGGGTTGAAGTTCAATCACAAGTTGCACTTAATTGATAAATCCTCGAAACTTGGATCTGGTGCCATCAAACTTCTTGGGTAGGACAATTCTTAGTTCTCTAATACTGGAAGGGCGTTCCACCATAGGAGAAAAGACATGGTTTGGTGCAGATGTTGAAGCAGCTTCAACCATTTCTATGTCTTCACTTCCTGCCAATCTTATTGCTCCTTGAGGTGGTAAATTGAATTGATGTATTGCAAGCATTAACTTCTACAATTGCTCTTACATTTGTGCCATTGCATTCTTCATTTCAACAAGTTCTGCCATGATAACACTTAGAAAAGAGAAGATGTCTAATATTGCTCAAGACAAATAGAAGAGAGGACTTGAGAACAAAAAAAATACTAAAGACAATATCAGTTTAGAAGAGGGTAATCCGCAACTTCTAATATGGTTATATCTTATCAAAAAAAAGGAGTAATCCATTCTTAATCAAGATTAGACAAAGCTCTGATATTGTAGGTGTACTCTTGTCAATCTGTCAAAGATAAGAACTCGATGAAAAGCAATTCTGACAAGTGAGCCTTCACTCAAAGAAAGGTAACAAAATATAAATAAACAAGTATGTATATTGAAAGAGAAAATGAAATGACTATTGCCAAAGACTAGAAAACATGAAGACTCTTGAAACTAGGCTGGGAGCAAGAAAAGAGTTGACAAGAGTGAAGAAGGCTTCACTCTTGTCTCTATATATACTATCCAACTAGGGACTACGTGGCGATGTTCTATAGGACCTCCAATATGTGTTGACTTTGTAGGACACATGCCTTGACTTATAAGGCAAGTTTTTCTATGTGTGGGCCGCATAGTTAGCTTGATCTTCAAGTTAACAATATGTGTGACACATGGCCAACTTGTTGACCACATTTCTAATTGAGAAAAGTCAATTAAAGATACCTATGAAGTCAAAGCAATGTCTATGAAGCTTCTAGGAAGCTTCCATATTAAATACTATAGAATGAACTTATTTTTACTTACTTTTATTTACTTCCACCTATTTGTATATGTAATTATTAGCTTATATAAGTATGTCCGTGACATAGGAACGTTTCTAGTACATCAAATATGAATACTTTATTTCTTTGTTGATTGGATACTCATCTTTGAAGAGATGGGAATACATTTTCTTCAAAACAAAAATTTTGCAAAGGTGTACATAATAATGTGTGAGTTGATGGATCAACAATATGAATAATGCTTGGTGAATCAAAACCAACATATATGCCTTCTTGTCGATGAACTCTAATGGTACACCGTTGAAGTTCTGGTATTGGAATCCAAGTACGGTAATCAAATACTTGTAAGTGAGATACATTTGGAATACGACCCGAAATGAGTTCATGTGGTGAAACAATTTTAAGAGAAAAAGGGGAGAGGCATATTAATGCAGCAGCATGTAAAACTACATGATCCCACATAGATGTAGTTAAATTTGCGTGAAGGAGGAGTGGCCGTGTAATGAGTCCTATATGCTTTATAAATGACTCTGCAAGTCCATTTTGAGCATGTTCATATGGAACACAATATGTCAACTCGATTCTTATTGCACTACAATAGTCTTCAAAAGACTTTGATGTGAATTCTTTTGCATTATCCATACACAATGTTTTTATAGGATAATCAGGAAAATATGACCAAAAACAAATAAGCATAGATATAAGATTGGCAAACACCATGTTTCGAGTTGATAATAATGAAACATGTGATTGTTTACTTGATGCATCAACAAGGACCAAAAAATAACGAAATGGTCTTCATATTGGATTAATAGGACCACAAATATCACCATGCAATCTTTCAAGCATTGGTGGTAATTCTTGTGGAAGTTTCTAAATTGAGGGCTGAGTAATCATTTTATCTTACATACATTCACGACATAATTCCATAGAGTCTATATCTGCATGCTTTAAATTATGCCCAGTTATACATGGAATTATCTTTCTAAATAATGTAGATCTTGGATGTCTCAATCGTCCATGCCAGAGAGAAACACGACTTTCTGTAATAGATGATGTAAAATTAAATATGATAGGAGGCCGAATCACAATTCGATATCAACCATTTTCTGTAGTAAAAGCTTTTTCAACAACTTTCTGGTTCTTTGCAAGAACCAAAACCTCTTTTCTATTTAAAGTGGCAATCGAGAGATGATAACCATTAATACGCATATCTTGGTAGCTGATCAGACTCTGAGGTGCTTAGGGTGCAAACATCGCATGTTTACATTTTATAATAGAATCTGCAGGTAATTTTACTATCGTTGTGCCTTCTTAGAAACAAAACGTATTTGCTCCAACCATGGTCATCATATTTTTAGTTTGCCAAGTTGAAGATTTTTCAATAAAAAATCGTCTATTTCGCAAGATAGTATGTATTGTTGCAGAATCAATGAGCACATTATTTGATTCATCATTAGAGGTTCTATCATTCATATAAGCTTCTAAGTCATCAACACCAATTGAATCCATGGATGCATCCATGGTATGAACTTCATGAGCCTCAGCTCGCAATTTCTTATTTTTTTGGAACATTTTAATAAAATATTTTGAAGTATGGCACGCATGTACTAAATGTCCAATCATTCCACACTTATGGCAAGAAGACATCTCTGATTTTTATTTTCTACTATAATTAATAGTAGAACGTTTATTCTTTCCATATGGATAGAAATGGTCATAACTATGTCTACCCTCATACTTATGACCACGTTTCCCATGTTTATATAATTTCTTCTTAGACTTTGAAATATTAAGTGCATGAGATTCAGGAACTATAGTTCCAATAAGACGAGCTTCCGCATTGTGCAAGAGTAGGTCATTTTGCTTCTCCGGAAGAAGTAGATAGGACATGAGATCAGAATGACTCTGAAATTTCATGTTCCTGTATTGTTGTGCAAGCACAGCAAATACAGGAGGAAATGTAGAGAGAATTTTCTCAATCATTTCTTCTTTAGAAATGCTTTGTCCATATAATCGTAATTGTGAGACAATACTATACATTTCACTATTGAAAGTATTTAAATTTGGAAAATCTAAGACACGTAAATGTGTCCAATTATGACGTGCACGTGGAAGAAAAATGGTCTTTTGATGATCAAACTTGGATTTAAGATTCTTCCAAAGTTCTGCAGGATTTTCTATTTTCAAATATTGATGTTGTAATGCAGGTACAAGATGACAACGAAGGAGAAGAAGTGCTTTCCAATGAATAGCAGGAGGTATAGAAATACTTATTGTAGGAGATTCTTCAAACATAATGGCATCTGAGAGTTGTTTCGCAAATAAATATGCCTTTGCCATTTTTACCCATAATAGATAATTGTTTCCATCCACAGTCAATGGTGGAAATAAAAGAGCTTGAAAATGTTGGGATGTATTAGTAGTAGTTGGAATCATAGTAGAAGTAGTTGAAGATGTTGAAGCACTCATTATAAATAAATTTGTAAAGAAAATACAAGATTAAGTAGAAAAGTTGAATAAAACGTATCTTAAAATATTAAGTCAAATAAAATAATAAACTTGAACTTGAAAAAAAAACAAATATATATATATATATATATATATATATTTTAGGGGGTTTAAAATAAGGCAGTAGAATAGCAATAAGATGGCAGTAGAATAGCAATAAGCAGTAGTAGGGCGGCAAGGTGGCAGTAGACAACAACGGCGACGAGCCACATGGTAGCAGTAGGGGCAGTGGCGGGTTCGGCAGTAATTTGGCAGCTGTTTGGCGGTAGTTCGGCATTAGGCTAAACCTGGAGTGCAACAGGGAGCAAGGAGCAAGTTGGGGTGGAGTTGGACTGGATGAAGTATTCTAAACAAGTATTCTAAGCAAGCAAGGGAGAGAGTGGAACAAGTGCTCTAAACAAGCAGCTAATGTGTGAGGGGCCAGTAAGAAGAACAAGATCATGAGGCAGACACTAAGCAAGAGTAGCAACAAGTTTGAAGAGTTAAGACTAGAGCAAAAAAATTTGTGATAGTGTGTAGAAGAGAGTTGTGATGATAATGTGTTGAGAATATTTAGAAAGACACAAAAGTAAGAGTTAATCATACACACACACAAGAGTAGTATTAAGTCATACACACAAGAGGGTTTCTAAGGAGACAGAGCTTCACACATAAAAATCTATTCATTTGATACTGTCTCGTATATAAGAACAAAAAAGAGAACACGATGAACAATGCTTCTCCGCTAGACTCCAAATATTGTAGCTATGGTATTTAATGTAGTCTACAGTAAATATTATGGAAAGCGCCAGCTCCATTTAATGATCTCAACACACATCTTACAATTCTATCATTCATTGTTCTCACTTTGAAAATCTTTGGATGTTCAAAGTGATGGATCTTTGGATATCAACCTTATGACATATTCCACATTTCCACATCCGAACTCTTTTGGTACTCGTGATTTCATCGACTTTCTGTTTTCTAATGTCCCATTTCTAAATTTATAATAAGGTTACAATAAATCAGCCTAGATTAGGAAAAGCTTCACCCGGCAATGGACAGAAGCACCAGCCTAAAAACCATGCAGCACTGATTGAAGAGGAACACTCCCCTGCGGCAATTGCAAGGCGCATCATTCAGTTGTGGCTGATGCATGGCGTGCACTAACATCGAGACAAGAGTGGTACACAACGTCCAAGATCAGCGAAGAATAGCGGTGACGCGTCACAAAACGATGGATACAATAAGAACGGCTGACCGACTCCGCGGACGAAAAGACAAAGAAGTCGCAGCCCAAGTACATGGCAAGCTCTGTCCACACGCATGCGCACTTGGCTACCACATTGGAATCATCTCTGATCGGCTACGGGGATCTGCTCTTTAAAGTCAGTGAAATTCGGCTTGCAGTGACCGGCGAGAGCACCAGGAGGATCGATGAATCTCCCACTCAGAAAGGCAAGCGCTTGCAGACGGTTTTGGTGTTCGGTGGGGTGGGTGCCGTCCCAGCTGATGTACTCCGAAGGATGGGAGCACACAGTTGCGTCCGGGTGCCCGCAACTCCTGGCGGGATCGTAGTTGTAAGGGGTCGGACGAACTCCGCAGCACGCCTGAATAGTATATTTGAACCCTGCGGAGTATCGCCATAAACATCGAGGCACGAAACATGTGAGAATTGTGAACATTTGATCACCCTCTCTGGCTCACTATCTCTACTTCGATTCGCAAAAACTATGCTTTTTCAGTATTTGGAAGCAAGGCATACCATATTTCTCCGGGTTTTCGATCAGATCAAGATTAAACCCGTAGTCATCAGCCAACATGAACAGTGCATCGGGATGCTTCCCTCTGATATCATCGACGGCGGATTTCAGCCTGGCGTTGTGCTGTTGGGTTATGTTGTTCATTGCTCTCAGGCAGCCCAGCCGATCGTAGTCCCCTGGAGACGAGCCTGGAAATTGGGCCAATAGGAAAGGCTTGCAGCCTTCTGAGGGTATATTGAACACGAGGAATTTCCTTGCACCGCTTTCGTATAGATTCTGCAGCGCCAAGAAGTCACTCGGGTTAGCTTACACGTACTTTCACAAGAACATGCACGGTGATTAAACAGCACTGAGGATTCGGGCAGAAACCAGCCACTACTGTCATCGTCGCTACCACACATACAATGTAAGATGAAATCATTTTGCTTCATCCCTCTTAGATTTTCTGCGAGGGCTATGAGGTTAACATAGCTCCGAGACTTACTTCTAGCGCCAAGGTGATATTACCAACAACGTCGGGTATACTCTTCGCCACTTCCTCATAGGACAAGTTGTTAAAGTACCCCTTTCTGTAATCGTTCTCGCCTATGTTGATGATATGTAACCCTTGATCGAATGAACTTGCCACTGGGCCCTTCGAAATCGTGCCATCTCCAATGGCTCCGGCATCAGATGCAAGATGTTTGGCCCATTTGTACTGTTGCACCTGAGCCTGCAAGTGGAATATCACGCCCTTGTACTGCACTGGCCGAGCATTGCCACAGGATGCAGCGAAGTTGATACCTTTCCTGAAGTCGGAATTTATGCCTTGCAGATAAGCGCTCAGAAATGGGATGTTGAACGCCTGAGCTGCAATACACGCATACGACATTGAGATTTGTGTATCCGCAGAAATTCCAAGCCTGGCAACACTGGAAAGTTCTGTTCAAGCAAACCACCAAGAGAGGTGAGAACAGTACCAAGAAAGTCGATGGGTAGTCTGCCGTCGGAGAACCGTGTGACTGGCCGACCAAAGTACGACGAACCATAGGGAGGAAACGCAGAGGGGATAATGAAGGGCTGGGAAGCTTGAACTTCTCCCACGTCAGACCTCGAGTCCCCGAACATGAACACGCCCGGGTAGCACGTAAACTCACTCGCCTCGGCATCCGACACGGCGGCCACAGCCTCAACGTTGAAGCAGCACAACAAACCCAGCAACAACGCGACCGCTATGCACCGCACTCCACACGGGGTCCTCGGTTGGATCGTCATTGAGCTGGCGCAGCGACCGAGGTCCCCAAACCTTTGCAAATTCACTCCTCTATCCTCCGCTCCAACGCAATGCAGCTATAAATACAATTCCAGGGATTGAGGATACTCCCGGAGATGATGGGTAACGGCATGACAAGCATGTCTGTAGATCTCTATCCGGATAGAGCTCTCGCTCCATCCAGCCCCCCTCTCTCGTGTTGTGTTGTTGTGGGTTCATTTATTTTATTTTTTCTGTGTTCCTGGCATGTGAATGCCTTAATCTGAGGAGTAGGCTGTTGTCTCCCAGAAATAGGCTGTGGCACTGAAGGGGGTTATGGTCATAACATTGGCTTTAGTGCGCCTTGCACCATACAAGGGCTATGTGCCTATGGGAGCGTATGCAACGATGCATTCTCTCAAGTGCTCTAGTGCAACGCATTCATGATTGCCATGCAATCCCATTCGCTACTCGTTGCTTGCCACTCTGCTCATGTTGTGCCTATCTGAGGTCTGTCCTTACATGCCCCTCCCAACAAAGATTCTTTAAAACATAGGATTAAGATGCCACAATTGTCATTAAAGGTAAAAATGAGGGAATGAGAGAGGGAGGTGCTATGTATTGAAGAAAAAGAACTTTGAAGTCACCAATACATAGCATCAGTAAGGTTGTTTACAAAGAGAGTATGGAGTAAGATATCTATCACTTCCAACATCCATTAGTTATAGGTGGTTGTTATTATCCTAATAGACAACTTCTATCTTTTGATGACTATATCCATCTAACAATCTACTAAGACTATCTCTATTTATCTTATCTTCGATAAGAATACATTTTTAGTATATTTTTTATATCTTTAAGATTCTTTGTGTATTCATATATTTTATCTCTTTACTTTCTTACATATCAAGAGCCAATTCTTTAACAAATAGTAACTTATCTAAAATAATATCTTTTATAATATAACTTATTTTACTTTCATCTTTACTTATTTACTTTAATACTCTCACTTTGCTATTAGTCAAAAGCTTTTAATCCTAATGCCTTTTTCAACATGTGATGTTTATTTTTTTATTAATATCGTTATCAATAAATCAGTAAGTATGTTTTCTGTTGCACAATACTTCATATTAATTACTTCCATTTCAATGTTCTATCTTATGAAGTGATGTTGAATGTCAATATACTTGGTCCTTGAATGATGCTTTGAATTCTTTGTAAATCCAAGTCATCGTTGATTATTATACTCCATTGAAGTTGCTTCCATTTGTATTACTTCAATATCCTCCAAAAGTTATTTTAGTCATATTGTCTCTATTGTACGGTAGCTTGCTGTCATATACTCCACATCCATTGTTGATCTTACAATTATTTTTTGTCTCTTACAATTCTATGAAATAGCTTCCACTCCAAGAAAAAAAAACAAATCTTGTTGTTGAGCTTCTATCATTTTACATCTCCAGCTCAATCTATATGATAATAACTACATAAAGTAATATTATCATCTCTAAGATATAATTTGAAATGCAAAGTATCTTTTAAATATTTCATGATCCTTAGGTGGTTGCCCAATAGATTGGTCCAACTTTTAACATGTGTTGATCTATGACAGTCACTACATATGTAAGATCTATTATTATGTCAACCATTGCATATATAAGTGAGTTCATTGCTGCTTTGTATAGAACACCTTGTATTTGATCTTTAATTTTAGTAAAATCTTTATCTATGACCTTCATCAACTTCAAATTGGCCTCCAAAGATGTGCTTATAGGCTTATATTCTTGTACGTTGAATCGTTTCAATACTTCTTCAATGTATTTGTTTTGGCTCATTGTAATAGTCTTTTTAGCATGAACTTTGACAAACTCCACTCCTAAACAATACTGAAGTTCTTTCAAATCACTTACCTCATATTCATTTTCTAACTTTACCTTCAATCAATCCATCATCTTCAATACATTGGTTAAGATGATCAAATCATCAATATAGAGAATCACAATGAATATAAATTCACTTGATTGTATCATATATATAGAATGATCAGCCTTATTTCTTTCAAATTCTTCATTTAAGAAGAATGTATCAATATATTGATATCATGCCATTGATAATTCTTTAAGTCTATACAAGAATTTTTTTAACTAACAAATAAGGTGTTATTTGCTTTTTTCAATAAATCCTTAAAGTTGATTCATATAGACATCTTTTTTTAATCTCTCATTTAAAAAATCCCTCTTCACATCTATTTGATGTATCTCCAAGTTCATTGCTACCTCAATTACCACAATGATTCTAATAGTCTTGAATTTGGCCATAGAAACAAATGTGTCATTGAAATCAATACGAGTAATTTGTGGGTAGTCTTTGGCAACTAATCTAGCTTTGTATCTCACAATATTATCCATTGTATCTTTCTTGGTCTTAAATACCTATTT
Source organism: Physcomitrium patens (assembly GCF_059467195.1). Lineage (NCBI taxonomy): Eukaryota > Viridiplantae > Streptophyta > Bryopsida > Funariales > Funariaceae > Physcomitrium > Physcomitrium patens. The sequence continues at coordinate 15,843,347 of NC_143410.1, forward strand.
ATAACCAATTTAAGATCAATTTGGTAGAAGTTGAGTTATTTTCCATGTTTTATTTTCTATAAGTGATTTGTACTCTTTTTCCATGGCATTCTCTTACTTCACAGCATCTGTGGACTTCATTACATCATAAAAATTTAATGGATCAAAAAGAGTGCAATATTGGCATTTTCTTCACTATTTAAAAAAAGATGTGATTCATCTACCAATCACCAAGTTGTTTTTTATCTTTCAAAGGATATCTCTTTTTATTTGATAAAAATTCACCTTCTTATATTCCAAGGTCTGTTGTAACCTTTTTTTTTTTTTAAAGCTTGTCTCTTGATAATTAATGGTTAATACTTCTCATCATCATTATCTTCAATATTTTAATTATCTTCATTGCTGATTCTAGCAATTATAGACATACTTTGATTTATCTTCTTTGGCTCTTCATCTTCACTCACATCTTTACGAACTTCATTGTCATTATTTTTTTTTTCTTTCTTTGCTAGAATTGAAGATGTGTCTACAAACACACCATTATTCCTACTTCGACACATCTCTAAGTGCTGACAAGCACTCTTATGCTCCAAAAATTCTACATCATGACTCTTGATGATCTTCTTGGTTTCTAAATACATAAGTCTATATGCTTTAGTATCTTCATAATATCCAACAAACACATATTTTGTAACTTTTTCATTAAATTTGGACCTCATATAATCTAGTACTTTTGTCTAAGCAATGCATCTAAAAATCCTCATGTATGAAATATAAGGTTTTTTGTCACTCCAAGCTTCTTATAGAGTCATTGATGTGAATGCACTTGTAAGGCACATACACTATTATAACTATGGCTTTTGTCCAATATTCATGCCTAAGATTTTACATTTAAAGCATATTCCTTACAATCTTCACAATGGTGTGATTTACTCTTTCAGCAACTCTATTTTGTTGTAGAGTGTAAGAAATAGAGGTTTGTCTTATAATGCCTTGAGTCTTTAAAAAAATATCAAAATACTTTGATATATACTCTTTTCTATTGTTTGTATGTAACACTTTGATATTGCACTCACATTACTTTTCTACAAATATCTTAAATTCTTTAAACCTTAAAAAGCATTCACTTTTGGCTTTATGGATGTAAATCTACACATTTTTTGAAAAATCATCAATAAATGTGATAAAGTACCTTGGTCCTCTAATTTATGGCATCTTCATTGGTCCACAAATATTAGAATGTACAATCTCCAATAATTTGCTAGAACGTATTGCAACTCCTCTTAGAAATGAAGCTTTTTGTTGTTTGCCTTGAATACAGTTTTTACAACTAAGTGATATGGCATTGTAGCTAAATTGACAAAGATCGAAGCGACTTACTATAGATTAGAGCTCTTTCATGCTTTTGGCATTCAAATGATTAATTCATTGATGTCAAATTCCAAACTTATCTTAATTTTATAAAAATTGAACAAATGTTGTGACTTCAACTCCATTCACCTTCTTATAATTGATGAAGTAGAGGTTGCCATATCTTAGGCCTTTGGCAATATGTAGTCTATACAATGTCTTGACAAAACATCTATTTATATCAAATTGAACCTTATAACTATGTAATAGAAGTTTTTTCATAGAAACAAGGTTGTTTTTTATTTTTGGTATATGTAAGAATTCCTTCAATCTAATCCTCTTCATTTGGTCCTTCATAATGATTTCTATCATAATAGAGCCAATTCCAATGACTTATACTATACCATTGTCTCCCAATCAAACATTTATTACTGAAATTTCTTTATAAGTGTCAAATGAATACTTATAAGGAATTATGTCCTTAGTAGCACCTAAATCTATAATCCATTTAGACATGGAAGCCATGGAGGTGCCTACACTTGCCATGAAAGCATAATTATTTCCACCAAAACTATCACTAGCATTGTTTTCATTCTCCTTATCTCCTTTCTTAGCTTTGTAGTAATTCTTAGCAAAGTGAGTTGATTTTCCATAAGTATAACAATTTTTTATATTTTTTTTTGAAATATCATGTTGGAAAGAATAGCTACCTTTGTCTTATCTTAAAAATAGAGCTACATCATCACTTTGAAGCTCATTTTCTTTCTTCTTGGTTACTTCATAGACAAGTTTTGATGTGATATAATTGAAGGTAAGCTCTTTCATGTTGATAGACTCCAATGCGACAATAAAGTAGTTGTAGGACTCAAAAAGGCCCATAAGCAATATCAACATAATATCCTTATTATCAATTAGCTTATCAACAACTGCTAATTGATTTGCAAGTGCTTTTATATTCCTAACATGAACCATGAACTCATCTCCTTCTTCCATCTTTACTATTAAGAACTTCTTCCCTGTTCATAAAAAATTGGCAAGGTTTTTACTTTTATTGATATTGTAAAAAGTTTTCCATGCTTTTATTGATCTATTATAAGTAATTATATGTGAAAAATTGGCATCATTCAAATTTGATGTAATTATGTAAAAAGCCTTCCTTCCACAACATTTGTACTCCTTCTTCATCTTGATATTACTATCATCACTTAGAGGCTCTTCACTTTCATAAACAATATTCTAAAGGTTCAATGAAGCCAACAAGAGTTTCATTTTTTTTCTTCTACTATTGAAAATTATCACCTCTAAACTTTTCAATCACTCTCAAATCCTCATCTCACTTGAAGCCATGTCTAATGAAGAGGTTTATTAAAAAAAATCAAGAAAAGAGAAAATAAAGTTGTTAGGGACCATATATAAGACAAGGATTCAAAATCAAGAAATAGAGTTTACTTGACATTAAAACAACAACTGGATTCAAGATAAGAAGGTCCTAGCTAGACCATAAGAAGTAAGTTGTCGAGATTGAGGATCCCCTCAACCTCGACTCCTATATATACTAGGTCCTAGGATGCTTCTAAAAAAGTTTCTATGAGGCTTGAAAACAAAGCAAGCCTAAGATCCTTCTTCAACAACTTCCTAAATCATTTAAAGCCTCCTAAAGCCTTCTAAAATCTCATATGACCTTGTAGAACTTTCTTAGAATCTACTAGAGCCTTTTGAAACCTTTTGAACCTTCAAAAGCCTTCTTAGAATCTACTGGTACCTTCTAGAATCTTCTAAAACCTTTTGGAACTTTTTGGAACCTTCTTTAGTTGTATGTCTTGACATCACCTCCTCCTCTAGCTTTGAGGTCTCCAAAAAGTAATGTTGCAGCAAGCTATTATATGTGCAAGAAGTTGAAGATCTGTCACATGGTATCCGCTATATATTCTAGTTATTTTTTGTGAGGTAAATGGTTCATAGGTCCTTATAGCCATCGATAGTGTCACAAGCTTTCTACTTGTGATTAGGCATGAACTTCAATATCTTCATTATGAAATTATCCTACAAACATTCCTTCTAGACGTCGTTTATAGGCAGGTTCTACCTCAAACATAATTACTAGTGACCTATTACTAGATATCCTTCGATGTCTTCATGGTTCAGGCGGCTCTTCATCTCAAGGTCGTCTCTATGAGCTATTTCGTTGAAATGGTATGACCGACAAGGCATCTATCTCTTAACTATCCATATCATATAAAGTAGACAAGATCAAAAGAATATAAATAAGCTATGGTCGTGAAATCAAACTATTATCATGGACATATGCATATAAGCTAGTAATTATATGAATAAATAGATAGATATAAGTAAAAGTAAATAAAAGTAAGTAAATTCTATAATATTTGGTGTAGAAGCTTCTTAGAAGCCTCATAGATGCTGCTTTGACTTTATAGGTGTCTTTAATTGACTTTTTGGATTACAAACGTGGTCAACAAGTTGGCCATGTGCCACACATGTTGTTAGCTTGAAGACCAAGCTAACTATGTGGCCCACACATAGAAAAACTTACCTTGTAAGTCAAGGCATGTGTCCTACAAAGTCAACACATATAGAACATTGCCATGTAGCTTCTAGTTAGATGGTAAATATAGAGACAAGAGTGAAGCCTTCTTCACTCTTATCAACTCTTTTCTTACTTCTAGTCTAGTTTTAAAAGTCTCTAGTTTTTTTGGCTTTTGGCAATAGCAATTTCAATTTCTTTCTTAATATACATATCAAGTTATTTCTATTTCTTCATCTTTCTTTGAAAGAAGTCTCATTTGTTTATTTGTTTTTATCATGTTCTTGTCCTTGACAGATTAACAAGAATATACTTATAATATCAGAGCTTTGTCTAATCTTGATTAAGAGTGGATTATCCCTTTTTCTTGATAAGACATAAGCATATTAGAAGTTACGGATTACCTTCTTCTAAACTCATATTGTCCTTAGTATTTTCTTTGTTCTCAAGTCCTCTCTTCTATTTATCTTCAGAGATATTAGATATCTTCTATTTTCTAAGTGTTATCATGGTAGAACTTGCTGAAATGAAGAGTGCAATGGCACAAATGCAAGAGCAATTGAGGGAGTTAATATTTGCGATGCATCAACTCAATTTACCACCACAAGGAGCAACAAGATTGGTAGGAAGTGAAGATATAGAAATGGTTGAAGCTGCTTCAATATTTGCACCAAATCATGTCTCTTCTCTTATAGTGGAACGTCCTTCCAGTGTTATAGAACCAAGAATTATCCTATTGAAGAAGTTTGATGGAAGCAGATCAAAATTTAGAGGATTTATCAATAAAGTGCAACTTGTGATTGAACTTCAACTCCAAAGCTATCCAACTCCAAGATCGCAAGTTAGATTTATTGGTACTCTTCTTTCAAGTTCAGCATTATCATGGTTTCCATCTTTTCTTGAACGACGAGATCCAATATTACATAATCTGAAGGCTTTTTTGGCAGAGTTTTAATCCATGTAAGGAGAACATGATGCAATTTGTATTACAACTAATAAGATTCGTACTTTGCAACAAGGCAATTGATCAGTAACGTTGTATGCTTCACAATTTTAACAACTTGTAATTAATATCAACTGGGATGATGCTGCACTTATTAGCCAATTTTTCTACAGATTACAATATGAGGTAAAAAAATTAATACTCAACTTACTTGATCCCCAAACATTGAGTCAAGCAATTGACTTTGCTGTGAAGTGCAACAATCGTCTTTTTGAATTTCGATATAAAAATCATACAAGTGGACCTCAATGTTACTATAATTCAATGGCAATACCAACATCTCTTCAATACATATACTTGGAAGTAGAAGGTATGCAAATTGATGTGATACATTTCAAATCTCTTACTGAGCAAGAAAAGACTTGTCGTCGTCAGAAAGAATTGTGCTTATATTGTAGAGAACCTAAGCACACTACCTAATATTACCCAAAGAAGCGACGCAACCATAAAATGAAGAGTACGGCAATGAAAGAAGATAGCATGTTGGAAAACAAATTTGTCCAGCTACAATAGGAATCGTGCGCCTGGAACCTTATACAACGCCTAGTGAAGGTCCTATCCTCTCTTCAAAACCCTCTCCATGTTTTACAATAAATATTATTCTATGACCTAAACATCACAAACCCTCTGCCTTACTAGATTCAAAAGCCTCAGCATGTTTCTTAAATGAAGAATTTGCTAAAAGACATAGCATATTTTTAATGAAAAAACTAAACTTGTTTATGTAGAAGTCATAGATGGTCGTCCGTTGTCTTCAAGAGATATTACTCATGAACTCCTTCCTATAGAAATAGCAACTAATGGTCATAGTAGCTTTGTAATATTTAATATCATTGGATCTCTTTTTAATCCACTAATTTTAAGTTTATCATGGCTAAAAAAATATAACGCTAAAATAGATTGGATTTCTCGTAGTCTTGACTTTTTTGAAAGTATAACTAAGAGCATAATTAATCAAATAGAAAGTCATAAGTTTAGTATAATTAAATATATATTTGTAGAAGCAAGAGCTTTCTTGCATGCTACAAAAGAAGGATCACCTTGTGTCATTTATGCCACACATGTTTCTACTGGTAGAAAGACTTCAAGTGGCATTTCAAGCCAATATCAAGATTTTCAAGATGTATTGGAGAAGAAAAATGTAGATACTTTTCTGGAACATCGTTCCTATGATTCCTCAATTGACCTTCAAGAAGGAGCACAACTACTATTTGGACCAATCTACAATTTATCTTAAAATGAATTGGCTGAAATCAAGGAATATATTGAAGAAAATTTGGCCAAAAACTTCATACGCCATTCCAAATCTCCATTAAAAGCTCTAATTTTATTTTTGAAAAAAAAAAGATAAATCATTATGAATGTGTATCAATTATCAAGGACTCAAAAAAATCACTATCAAAAACAAGTACATACTACCTTTGATATCTGGACTCCTTGATTAGTTGTATCAAGTTAAGATCTATATAAAAATAGATCTATGAGGAGCATACAATTTGGTAAGCATCAAAAAAGGAGAGAATGGAAGACTGCATTTTGAACAAGGTATGGATATTTCAAATACAATGTCATGCCTTTTGGACTTACAAATGCACTAGCAGCATTCCAACATCTAATAAATGATATATTTTAGAAGTATTTAGATGATTTTGTTGTCTGTTACTTAGACGACATCTTAATCTATTCTAAGAACATAGAAGAACATGAACTTCATGTTTGTCATGTATTACAAAAACTAAGAGATGCAGGACTCTATGCCAAGATAGAAAAGTGTGTATTTCACACTACTCAAGTCAACTTCTTAGGATATATCATTTCAAATGATGGACTTATGATGGATCCTAAGAAAGTTCAAACTATTATAGATTGAAAGATCCCAAAAACGGTAAGAGATGTCCAATGTTTTTTGGGATTTGCCAACTACTATCGGATCTTCATCAAAAACTTCTCTCAAGTTGTAGCTCCACTTACACGTTTGACTTGTGAAGACAAATTTCAATGGAATCAAAAAGCAAAAGTAGCATTTGAAGCTTTAAAGACGGCCTTTGTTCTGCACCAATCTTGTATCGCGTCAATTTTTTTAAGCCATTTTTTATAGAAATTGACGCATTAGACTTTGCTTTGGGTGCCATATTGTTATAAATGGGAACAGATGATAAAATTCATTTAGTAGCTTTTCATTCTAAAAAATTTTCAGCAGCTGAGATCAACTACAAGATCCACGACAAAGAACTTATTGCAATCGTGGATTCGTTTCAAGAATGGTGCCATTATCTAAAAGGTGCTGCTAGCTTAGTCACAATGTATACAAATCACAAGAACCTTGAATATTTTATGTTAGTATGTGTTTTGAATCATCACCAAGCCTGTTGGAGTATGTCTTTATCAAGATTTGAATTCAAGATCACTTATCGAGTAGGAAAACAACAAGGTTTGTCAGATGCACTCTCTAGACAATCTTATCTTGCACCAAAGGAAAGAGATGCTGCTTTCGATCAATAACGGATAATTCACTTGAAGCCAAAGCATCTTCATCTTTGAGCAATAAAATCAACACTAACTCTTGATTCAAGCTTTATTAAGCAAGTTTAGTCAAGTATGTCTTCTGATCTTCTTATTCGTGATGTTAAGGAAAATCCTTCAAAGTTTCATGATACTTCCAAGTTTGAATTCAAGAAGAATCTACTATATTTTGAGGGACGCCTATATGTTCCAAAAGGTAAAGCTTGATTACGTGTTCTTCAAGCTCGTCAAGACTTTTCAGCAGTAGGACATTTTGGGTACAATAAAACTTTGAGACTAATATCTAAGGACTTTTAGTGGCTCTAAATGTGAAAAGCAATCAAAGATTTTGTGCAATCTTATGATGTTTGATCGAGATCAAAAACTCCTCGTCATCGACCTTCTGGACTTCTTCAGCCATTATCCATTTCAAAACAATCATCGTCTTCTGTTTCTATGGATTTCATCACAGATGTTTCAATCTCAGGTTCTTATGATTCTATATTCATGATAGTAGATCGTTTTATCAAGATAGTACATTTTGTACCATGTACAAAATTTATCATAGGTGAAGAAATAGCTAAGCTATTTCTTGACAATATCTATCGCTATCATGGATTAATCAAAGATATTATATCAGATAAGGGAACTCAATTTGTATCAAGTTTTTTGCGGACTCTTTTTAAGATTCTAAAAGTGGATATAAAACTATCTTTGGTATTCCATCCTCAAATTGATGGACAAACGGAGCATGTTAATCAAATTCTGGAGCAGTATTTAAGATGTACCATTAACTACCAACAAGATGATTGGACAATTCTTTTACCATTGGCAGAGTTTGCTTGCAATAACACGGTACATTCTTCTACAAAACAAACATCTTTCTTTGCCAATTATGGTTATTATCCATGACTTGATACTTTTGATTTTTCAAAAGTTGATAATCTTGCTGTAAAAGATTTAAGAATTTATTTGTCAAAGCTACATGCAACAATGAAGGCGCAATTAAAAGAAACTCAAGAACAACAAAAGGTCAATGCGGATGTCTATCAAAAGGAATAACCACCATTTTACATAGGTGATAAGGTATAGTTACTTTGTTACAATATTAAGACCACTCATCCTTGTGATAAGTTGGACTATCAAAGGCTTGGATCATTTTCTATTTCTGCACAAATCAATCCAGTTGTATATCGTTCATACCTATTGGAATCAATGAAAATCCAACAAGTATTCCATATGTCTCTTTTTGAACCATACAAGACAGTGGACATACTAAGAAGAAGACAAGCTCCACCTCTTCCTATAGAAGTAGACAATAATGAAGAGTTTGAAGTGGAAGAAGTCTTAGATTCAAGGTGGCACCAAAATAAATTAAAATATCTTGTCCATTGGCACAGATATGATATAAGTGAATGCACATGGAAGCCAATAAAGAATCTTGTAAATGCAACAAAGGGAGTGGAGGCTTTTCATGGATGACATCTATCAAAATCAAAATAAAAACCTTCCTTATAAAAAAAACAAGATCTAAGCAAGATAACATTTTACTTTCAATCCTTGTTTGTATCTTCTTTGTAGTTGTGACGCTCAGGAGATGGAGAACCAATAACCAGCGGATTCAACTCAAGAGCCTTTGTTTGCTGGCCTACCAAATGAGACATTATGATTGTTACAACGTTCAAGACGATGCAATTGAGATGAAGATCTTCAAGAACGACATGTTCTTCTTCAAATAGATGGCGAGATACAACACATTTGGTATCACAACCTTGGAAGGGACTCTCGATGTTTGGTGATTTTACTAGAGGTAGAAACAACTCTTAACAGTGTTTTAAATGTTTTATTTGAAAGAAGTTATGAAGGCCTCAACAATAATCAAATAATTGGGTGGTCTTCCCGCCATGGTACATGACACTATCAATGGTTGAGACGCCCTATCAATCATCTTCAAAGAGAACAAAGATCAGAGTATGCGGCAAATATAATTCGTCGCATCATAGATTTCCTCAACATAAAAGGACCGCTCCTAGTGGAACTCATTCCTAAAAGGAGGGGTAATGTCACGCACATACGCATGTAAGCCAATAATTACATGTATAAATAGGTAGATATAAGTAAAACTAGATAAAAGTAAGTAAATTCTATAATATTTGTTGTAGAAGCTTCCTAGAAGCCTCATAGATGCGGCTTTGACTTTATAGGTGTCTTTAATTGATTTTTTGGATTAGAAACGTGGTCAACAAGTTGGCCATGTGCCACACATGTTATTAGCTTGAAGACCAAGCTAACTATGTAGCCCACACATAGAAAAACTTACCTTGTAAGTCAAGGCATGTGTCCTACAAAGTCAACACATATTGAAGGTCCTATAGAACATCGCCATGTAGCCCCTAGTTACATAGTAAATATAGAGACAAGAGTTAAGCCTTCTTTACTCTTATCAACTCCTTTCTTGCTTCTAGTCTAGTTTTAAGGGTCTCTAGTTTTTTTGGCTTTTGGCAATAGCCATTCCAATTTCTTTTTTAATATACATATCAAGTTATTTCTATTTTTTCATCTTTCTTTGAGAGAAGTCTCACTTTTTTATTTATTTTTATCATGTTCTTGTCCTTGACAACTATTGATTTATATTATTCTAAATATTTGACAACAAGTGCTTCTTTAGAGATTACCTCCTCGCCTTCTTTATGAGGCCAAGAACTATGAATCATCATAGTGAAGCCATCTTACCAAGCTATTGTTCTTCATTTTGTCACTTTTAGTCTAGATGGATGTTGTTGATGGAACCTTCGAACCTTCATTTGTGCATTTATAAGGTTGCCAAGTAGTTTCCATGTGTGATTGTTAATATCATATCTATGCCAATGGACCAAATATTCAAGCCTCTTATGTCTTATCCTTGAATCTAATACCTCTTCTACTTCAAATTCAACATGATCATTGATTTCAACCATAGAACATGGTAGTTGTCTTTGATCTAGTATGTTCAATTTTTTATACCTTTTCAAAAGTAAAACATGAAAGACTAGATGAATCTTCATGGATGAAGGTTACTCCAACCATCGATAGTCTAACTTATGATATGGCCTGTTTGTTTTTATATTGTGTCGAAGAAGTCATACTTTATTACCAACTTAGAATAGAAGATGTTCCTTCCTTAATTCATCTGCTAGTAGCTTGTAACATTGTTAAGCCTTTTTTAGGTGACTCTTCATGGTTGCTTGAAGTTCGGCCATCTTTGTAGCAAACTCCTCTGGTATTGAATTTTGCAACTTTGAAGGCTCTATCATATTTAACTTTGGATGATGACCGTAGTTTGAATAGAATAGAGTTTGTAGCATAGATGCATGAATTGTATTGTTATATACAAACTCCACCAACAACAAATAGGAAGTCCAATCGTCTTATGGATAGTTGATGGTACACTTCAAATATTGCTCAAGAATTTGATTGACTTGCTTCGTTTGACCATCAGTTTGAAGATAGAAGGTAGAAAAAAAATTGATGTCAATCTAAAAATCTTGAAAAGTGCCTTCCAAAACCTTGATATAAATTGTGGTCTATTATTCGACACAATGTCATATGACAACCCGTAGTAATAATAGACATTATCAATAAAGAGTCTTGACATCTCTTTATCAGTAATTAATTTCTTGCAAGATATAAAATCTGTTATCTTAGTCAATCAATCAATAACTATGAAGATAGTGTCAAATGATTTTGATAATGGGAGATCTATAATGAAATTCATAGAGATAGATGACCATGGTTGTCTTGAAATAAGAAAGAATTGAAGAAGTCTATATAGCTAATGTCAAGGGATTTTTGATCTTGAATAAGTATCACATGATAGTACAAATTTTTTATTGTCCTTTCACATTTTAGGCCACCAAAAGTCTCTAAAAAATAGTTTGAAGATCTTATTGAATCCAAAAATATCCGACTGTAAAGAAGTGATGGCATGTTTGAAGAATGCATACGCGAGTTAGTCCTTTAAGAATAAGCAAATGTTCTTCAAAGAATAAGAGGTTGTCTTCATACTTGAATTTAGAAGACTCTTTAGTAAGGTTGTTGGTAAGACGCTTGATATTAAGAATAAGAAGGTTTGTATTTAAGGCTTTAGGAACTTGATCAAGAAATAATAAATCCATAAGCATTGATACATTGGTTGCTCAAAGATGAAATTGCTCAGGTTTTAACAAGGTTGCCGATTGTTGATCATATGTTGCCTTGACTTCTTTTGATTCAAGGTAGGAACGACTTAATAATGCATCTGATAATCCTTATTGGCTCTCGGGTTGATATGTGATGCAAAAGTCAAATCGTGATAAAGATATATTGGAATATGTTTGGCTATTGTTGAAGACTCGGATTGATATGAAGTATTCAAGATTCTTGTGATCTGTATATACAATCACATGATGAGAGATGACTTCAAGAAAGTAGTGCCATTTTTAGAAAGAATCTATGATAGCAAGTACCTCTTTATTGTGGATTTTGTAGTTAATTTTTGTCGCTAAGAATTTTTTAGAATGGAATGCAATTAGAAGAAGTTTGCCATCTTTTCCATATTGTGACAAAACTCCTTCCAATGCAAAGTCTAAGGCATCAGTCTCCATAAAATAGGACTTGTTGAAATTTGGATGTATCAAAATTGGAACTGTTGTGAAAGTATCTTTTAAGCTTTGAAAAGCTTTCTCTGCTTTTGGGCCCCAGTATAGTTTGTCTTTGCATGTCAATCGTGTAAGTGGAGTAGTAATCTTGGAATAATTCTTAATAAAAACCTTGTAGAAGTTTGAAAATCCAAAAAAGCATTGGACATCATATATAGTTTTTGGCTTTACTCAATTGATGATTGCTTTTACCTTCTTTTGATCCATAAAAAGGCCTTTTTTGGAAATAATATATCCAACAAATTTGACTTGAGGTACAAGAAATACACACTTTTTTAGTTTTGCATATAGTCCATCACTTTGTAGCTTTTTCAACACAAGGCAAATGTATTTTTTGTCATCTTCTAGATTCTTGGAAAAGATCAAAATATCATCTAAATAGATCACAATAAAATCATAGAAATATTCACAAAATACGTCATTCATTAAGTATTGGAATATGGCTAGAGCATCGATAAGTCCAAAAGGCATGACATTGTATTCAAAATATTTATACATGGTGCAAAATACTGTCTTCCATTCATCTCCCTCTGTAATGCATATCAAATTATATGTGCCTCATAGATCAATCTTCGTAAAGATCTTTGCTTGGCTAAATTGATCAAGAAGTCCAGATATCAATGAAAATAGATATCAATTTTTTACTATGATTTTATTAAGACTGCGATAATTGTCACACATTTGTAAGGATCCATCTTTTTTCTTCACAAATAATATCAAAGCATCAGTTGGTGACTTAAAATGTCAAATAAAATTCTTAGCTAAATTTTCCTCAATATACTCTTTCAAAGTCGCAAGCTCATTCTGGAATAAATTATACTTGGGTTCAAATAATGGTTGAACACCTTCTTGAAGGTCAATCGTATAATCATAAGGAGAATGCTTTCACAAGATATTTTCATTTTTTTTTTCAAATATATCTGTAAAATCTTTGTACGCCTCTGTAATTGTTGGTGTAGCAACCATAGGTTTTGATTGTGGATTTGGATAGATAGCAAACGTAGTACTTTGTTTGGCCATCATCACAAATGCTTTAGCTCTAATAAATAAAAATTTTTAAAGTTTTGGCTTATCGGGTGTTAGAAGCTTTTTTATAGATCTAAGGATTCTATGATCTATTAGAAGAAATTCTAACTTTTGTGATATCCAATCTATCTCTCGATTGTATTTTTCAAGCTATGAAAGTCCTAAAATGATTGGACTTCATGGTGATCTAATGATGTTGAATACTACTTGGTTCCTATTATTGTCAAAGGTTATTTCTAATGGAATTGTTTCATGAGTAATATCTCCAAAGGATAAAGGTCAACCATCAATTACTTCTATACATACGGCCTTGGATTTTTTGATTGTACAGATTTTGTGTGATTTAGAAAATTCTTTGTTAATAAAACATGTAGAGGCTCTAAAGTCAAGTAATGCATAACAATGTAGTTTTGTGACTCCTAATTGTATATGTATAGTAAAACAATGAGAAGGGATGTCAGAGAGTATAAGACCTTTTTTGGTTTGTGGATGTAAAGAATCCAACTGCACAGTTCCTAGTGTGGCTAGACGCCCTTCTTTTCTTACAATGCTTTTGATGATGTCGCCGCATTCCTCATTTGATATATATATTGGCATTTTTTTGAACAATTATTAACCTTATGACCAAGTTTTTCACAATATATGCATAGGCTAAGTTTCCTTTGATACTTTTTTTCTTGCTTAGAAAGAAGTTTGAAGCAAACTGCATCAATCTATATATCTTTTGCTTCCAACTCCTCATTAGAATTTGATGGTGAAGAAGCTGCAAAATAATTGGTATATACATGTGGCATAATTGAAAAATATTTATCTTGTCGTCATTGAAATAAATGGTTATTACACTTTATAGTTTGACTAATGGCTTCATTGTGTGTTAGAAGATCTGACATAGACAACAATAAGTCCTTGATATTGTCTCTTAATCTCCAATAAAATTGGCTCATTAATGCGTCTTCTCTCCAATTTATATTTCATGATAATTGTCAAAAATCTAAAGCATACATTGATACAAAGTGCGTTCTTTGTCAAAGGCTTTGAATTTTAATTATTGAAGAACAAACATTATCATGTTTATCAAATGCTTTCATAAATGCTGCCAAAAATGCTTCAAAATTATGCAATATAGAAGAACTCTTTTCAAATAATGGGGTCAATCAGGATAAAGCTTGATCTGAGAGCAAGGTTCCAACTAAACCAACAGAAGATACTTCAGTGGAATATCATTGAGATTGAAGCAAGGTGATTAATTATACTTGGTTTACAAAGCAACAAAATTTTGAGCAAGTGCCATCGAACTTTTTTGGAAGGCTAATCCTTGATTCTTTTATTGTTATTATTGTCAGATCATTACTTTGAGTGGATGTACCTCCCATGTTTGAAATAGACATAGTCATTTGAGAATTTGAAATCTCTATTGCAATTTGATGTGGTGGTTGAAGCACTCCGGCTCCTTCACTATTATGTATGGTCATATATAATTCTTTATTCTCCTTTGACAAAGTCTTTGTTCTAATCTTCAATGCTTCAAGAGCATTAATAATAGAATCTAATTTGATTTCTTTAGAGTTTGTCATATTGACTTTTCTACCTTTTGCCAAAAAAAAAAAAAAAAAAAAAAAAAAAAAAAAAAAACTGGTTGATATAAAGAAAAGAAACCAAAAGAATAATAAGATAGGAACAATATTAGTCTAGGAGAGGGTAATCCGCAACCTCTAGAATACTATAGTAGTTCCAAGCAGAAAGGTAATCTACTCTCTGTTAAGAAAAATGAAGCTCCTAATATTGTTTTATAGTAGTTTCAACAAAGTATTAAAGACCATATATAAAACAATGATTTAAGATCAAGAAATAGAGTTAGTTTGACTTTAAAACAATAACTCGATGCAAGACAAGAAGGTCCTAGCTACACCTCAAGAAGTGAGTTGTCTAGATTGGGGATCTCCTTAGCCTTGACTCCTATATATATTAGATCCTAAGAAACTTCTAGAGAAGTTTCTATGAAGCTTGAGAACAAAGCAAGCCTAAGATCCTTCTTCAGCAACTTCTTAAATCATCTAAAGCCTCCTAAAATCTTCTAAGACCTCCTATAACCTTTAAGAACTTTCTTAGAATCTACTGGAGCCTTCTAAAACCTTTTGGAACCTCCTAGAACCTTCAAGAGCCTTCTCAAAACCTATAGGTACTTTTTAGAACCTTTAAGAAACTTTTAGAACCTTCTTCAGTTGTATGTCCATAACAAAAACTCTCTAAATGAATAAAAAGATCTTCTTACCTTAGAAATCCAAAATACCTCTTTTATGAATAAATTAATGATTACACTCTTTAATCACTCTCAATTCTCACAAGAACACTTTTAATTCTACAAATAGCTTCTTATCACTATAAGAAAACCTCTTAAGAAATTTAGGATTTGCTTAGGATTTAGGATTTGGCCTAAAATTTGATTAAAGTCCATTAGGATTTCCACTAGGATTAAATAAGGACTTGATTGAGATTTATTTAAGTTATATTTGTCATGATTCTAATATTTCTTTAAGACTTCTTAGAGATTCCTTTAAGGTTTATTGTAGGTTTCTTTTGAATTCCTTTAAGATTTTTGATTTTTTATTTTAAAATTTCTTTAACGTTTCTTTAAAAATTGATTAAAACTTGCTTAGCATTGTTAAGATTTAATTAGAGTTTATTTAGTATTCTATTAGAATTAAGATTTTATTGTTTCAATTTCTATTCTACCTTCTACGACGAGGTACCTAATGCATTCTACACCAAGATTTCATATAATACAACAATGCTATAAATAAAATCAATATCAATACATTTATAAATAAATATATATATATTTGATATATGTATATATATTTGATATATATATATATATATATATATTTGATATATGTATATATATTTGATATATATATATATATATATATTTGATATATGTATATATATTTGATATATATATATATATATATTTGATATAAATATATATAAATATATATATATATATATTTGATATATATATATATATATTTGATATATATATATATATATTTGATATATATATATATATTTGATATAAATATATATAAATATATATATATATATATTTGATATATATATATATATATTTGATATATATATATATATTTGATATATATATATATATATATATATATATATATATATATATATATATTTGATATATATATATATATATTTGATATATATATATATATATTTGATATATATATATATATATATTTGATATATATATATATATATTTGATATATATATATATATATTTGATATATATATATATATATTTGATATATATATATATATATATTTGATATATATATATATATTTGATATATATATATATATTTGATATATATATATATATATTTGATATATATATATATATTTGATATACATATATATATTTGATATATATATATATATATATATATATTTGATATATATATATATATTTGATATATATATATATATTTGATATATATATATATATTTGATATATATATATATATTTGATATATATATATATATTTGATATA